>NC_090447.1:1140064627-1140708088 GCF_031143425.1 Pleurodeles waltl
TATTCTGCGTTCCAACTGAAGACTGACAAGAAATACGTATTTCTTGAACAATTGCATTAATAAGCTTGCAAGACACTTACCTGTATCTAGTCCTGCAAGCATGTGGAAGGAGGGTCTACTGGAGAACATGCCAAGCTTGAGAGATCCTCAAGCTATTCCTCATATCGGCAAAAAAAAACTAAATGAAGAGCACCAGCCTTATCACTCAAGGATGACAGTACAGAGAAATGGGAACAAGGGATGTAAATGATTTGGAATGAAAACACTGCACAAAATATTTTCAACGCAAAGTACAGTCACCATGTGTGAATTGCTGTCTCAGTAATGCTGTTGGTTTATGTACATAAAAATCAAAGAAACAGGTTTGTGGAGGAAGTTTCTCTAGAACAAGTTCCCTTAAGTTCATTTACACTAGAAATGCAGAAAATCAGTCTTCCTTGTGGTATTAATAGGTACAACAGTGAAGATGCTGAATAAGAAACAAAGGTGAATACTTGAAACATTTCCTGACTGTTATAAGGGGTGGAAACCCATTCACAATTCAACTATAAATTTCCAATTGCTCAATCTGTACGTTAAGAATGTTATTTTGCAGCAACTGCAAGACCTGAAAGATTTATTGACAGACTTTGATATAGAAAATAAACAGTTCCTATTCCTAACAGTGAAAAGCACAGAACATTTCTGTTTCATGATGAGTGGTCAAAATGATCAATCCAGGTTAGCACCCATTGGCACCAGGGTTCTGTTGGCTTGGCAGGCCTCTTTGAGAGTGCCTTACAGTTGTGAGTGAAACTGATCATCATCTCTCCCTATAGTTGTAATTAAATTTGAATAAGTATGTACACTTTTCCCATGATGAGTTTATTATCCGGGAACCAGTCGGTTTTAACCAATCAGAGGGGACACTGTTGTGATGTATTCAAATTTGAAATGTTTGTGTCCTGGCAACTGTGGTTACACGGTGTTATTAAAATGCTGGCTATATCTGCAGGGAATGAGGTGGGAGGGAGCATTGTCAACTGAAGACTTAGAAGAGAATCGATCTTGCTATTAAAGGTACTCCATTTTTATCTGCTCCACGTCTGTTTCCTGAGTGCCCGGTGTACTCTAAAACAGCATTGTCTCAAGCAAAGTTTGGAAATAATTCTAAAGAAAAATTACTTGTAACAGTGAGGAGTTAACACACCTTTATTAGTATCTGTGAGATTGTGTGGTCTCTTTCACCTTGGCTGGCTGAAAATCTGACCCATTGAGGCAGATCTACACATTGAGTGGAAACAATAGTAAGGAAACGTGATAAGGTAAGGTGTGACTCTGCACCACTGAAGCAGCCCTTCGAATGGATTATGTGAGAAACTGCCTGAGAAGATGACCTTTTCAAAAGCTGCAATCCCAGCCTGACCACTGGAACTGATTAGTTGTTCTCTGAATTTGGAACATACCTGCAAGACCTGACTGTCCAGTCAAGAAGAGAACGGATTATAAACAAATACCTTGGAACTAAAGGTAGTGAGGAGGCCATAGCAGGTATTGTTACAGAGTTTTGTGTCAATGAAATTATCTTACGAGATAAGTCCCAATGGGCAGCAGAAGCAGTCAGGTGATAGAAATAGTGTATGATGACTGAACTCTCTGACTCCAAAACACGTGCCAGGAAGAGGCACTCAGTCATATGAACAGCAGAGCGTTCAAGGGGCGTGTGATGTATTGGAACTGGACCAGTTTCAGGTGCAGTAACTTTAATTGTGTTGCTAACTTCAAAGAAATCTGCAGTGAAACTACACAATAATGCCCACTTTTACCAAACAGATATTTCTAATGGTACAGCTTAAGTGACAACCTCACCATCCTGTGATCTTGAAAATCAGTTTAAGCATTTTCTCTGGTTCCTCATTTTCTGATATATCAAGAAAGTAAGCCAAAAACAGTGCAAAATAATCCTGTGCTTTAGGTAAGTGTACTATGCAGATCTACAAGAAGCATCAAATCAAGTCGTATGTGCCATTTCCATCATCTTTGAAGGTGAGTGGAAAATGTGACCTAACAAGCAAGCTTTTTAGCTTGTCTGACATCTGTATATATATGCTTGGTCATCTACCTGTTCCCGAGAGGTTTGACGTATATAAGAATTGAAAATGTTCAAGTTTTGCTTTTCAACAATGGACTGCGTCTGCTTCTTCACGTCAAATTATACTGCATCTTGTATGTGTGCCCAATTCAGGACTGTACCACATTTTCATCAAAGTTCATCTTTACTTGATCTTGTGAGTCACCCCCAAGAACTGGGCTGGAAAGATGTCTCTATTTGGACTCCCCTTTGAGAGGCGATCGCGCACAAAGCTGTGAAACTGTAGTGCCTGCTGTATTTTATAATTGGAATGGTGCTAAGAAGGCAGCCATATGAGTGGAAGGCATCATTGTGAGGTTGACGCTTGTGCTGTTACTCCATTCCAGATGTTTGAGGCCCCAACCTAGAGAGTGGAAGAGGCCATGGTAGTGTCCCGTCAAGCATTCCGAAGAGGCTTCTCCTAGATAGGGACCATGGTCTACTTGGTCATTGTTTTCTGAGTGCTGATTCCAACCCCCATGGGAATAGGTGAATGAATATTGCTATACCAGGGTACTTATCTGGAGAAACGAGACTATGGGGTCTTGGTCTGCCTGAGAACAATAAATACACATTAATGTCGTAAAGTTGCAGGCAGTCTCCTTTCCCGGAAAGCGTTTCATCCCTCCTTTCAGACAATACCATTGTTTATTACATCAGCACGCAGGGAATTGTGTTTGTGGACCTTGTGTTGAGAGGGGTTGCATCTGTGCTAGTAGCCTTTACAACAGGGCATTTTTCTGCTGGTGGACTGTCGGGTGCGTGCTCTGAATTGGAAGGGCAGATACCTTGAGCACCTATCCATGGAGGATCATCAGTGGGATCTCCATCACCAAGCAAATTAAGTGATCCTTTGTTTGAAATGTTCTGATGTGGATCTCTTTGCCACAGCTATGAATAGGCAATCTCTGTTATGCAGCCTGCACTTACCTCTGTTACCCTGGGGAGACCTAGTTGAACTGATCGTAGGGGCTACTCTTTCCCCACCAATTCCTTTGCTTTCAGAGGTGCGTAAAAGTTGATGATAAACCATAACTAATTATCTACCCAGTTTGGGTGAGGAGTGTTCGGTGACCAATCATTCGGAACTTAGCACTTTGCATCTCTTTTCTCTCCCCCACAGAATATAAGTACTTTCTCAGCATCATGATTGAACCCTTAACCTCATACTCTGATGCTTTATCTACACATGTGGGTAATTGGAGACATTCTGGCTGTCATTTCAGCAACCTGAAAAACTGCCACCAAGTTAGTCCTGGCAGACTGCTAGGCTAAGTATGTTTCTTGGTGCAAGTATGCAGGCGGAAACCCTTTTGAGTATCCCTCTATACCTTTCTGCTCATCCTTGACCATAAGGATTGGCAGTCCTCACCGTTAACGAGTATTTAGGTCTTTATTTCCATTTTTGTTTAGTATTCCTGATGAACCCTCTATGTTCTGTTCTCCTTTTGTAGCATAGGTGTTAAGACTTGTTGTACCTATTTGCAGCCACTGCCTTTGTTGTTCAATAGTGGATTTTAAATTAGCGTTGACCTTTCTCTTAGCAGCTCCATTGGAACCAGCACCACAGTTGTTCTTTTCACCTAACTTATACGACTATATTCCTGGTGGCGATCATTTCGGATAGTAGACAAGTTACATGCAGTCGGTCCATTCACCATTTATTGTTTTTCACCAAGACCTTATAGTTATCCATGCTTGCCCATCCCTTCTACTGAAAGGTCTACTGTATTCCTCAAGGGTCAATCTATAACCCTGGCGTTCTTCTTTTGTCTTCCTTCAAAGGAAGAGGATTGGTTACACAGACTGATCCTAGACATTCCTTCCTTTATTGTTTATACAAGATTGGACTGAGTGGATAGCCAGTTGTTTTAGGTTTTGCTGGAGTTACGAAAAGCTAAGTGGTGATCATGAGTATTATTTAGCAATGTTGCCCTTGTATTTTGTTAAAGAAAGACCCATTGACTGGCTCTAGTGCGCATTCTGCAAGGTCCGTGGCAGCTTCTACTTCACTTACCAGGGGTGTTCTATTGATATTTGCTGCGCAGCCACCAAATCTCTCTGCTTGCATTTGCCAAAGATTACTGTCTGACAATTCAGCACACAGAGATAGATAATTCACCTGGACTGTGTTGCATGACATTCTTGGCTAATTAACAGTACTCGTTCTCACCTCCAAACAGAGGTATTGCATTTGAACTCATTGATACAGTGAGCAATTTGCATTACTTACTAAAACTTTGTGGAACATGTAGCTGTCAGTACAGATGCTGTGCATACTTCCAAAATCTAGTGTTAGACTCTGACATGTGCAGCTTGCTTTTCTTTGAAGCAGTCTTTTGAGTCAGGCGGTATAGTGAATCAGCTTATGATTGGTAATACGCATGGTCATTCGCTCCATTAGATTGTTTTCCCACTGTGAGGTTAGGCTGTGTTTCTCCAGAGCTGTGGGTCGGCAGCTCTCAGTGTTTGTCGTTGGTTGCTTTCAAATTATTTCCACATCTGTTGGGAACACAACAGATCTTTGTATTCTCATCACAACTTCAGTTGGGCTTAGCGGCTTGGATTTTGCTTGAAGTCCCTTCGGGCCTTTTTAGATCAAAGTCTACCAGACAGGTCAGCTGACTGGTTTGCTAACAACATCTTGGGGACATTTGGAAAGCTTCCCTGATAATGCATTCTGCCTGGTGCTTATTATTGACTTTGTCATTTATAACTTACAGTTCGATGGCATCTGTCGCTGTAGATACGCATGTTCTGCAATAGCTCGCCATCTGGTGTTGGGCTGGAGTGTTACAAGTTGTTTTTCTTCGAAGAAGTCTTTCGAGTCACGGGACCGAGTGACTCCTCCTTTTGTCTCCATTGCGCATGGGCGTGGACTCCATCTTCGATTGTTTTTTTTCCGCCATCGGGTTCGGACGTGTTCCTGTCGCTCCGAGTTTCGGAACGGAAAATTAGCTAATTTCGGAAGATTTTCGTCGGTATTGTTGCGTTCGGGATCGGCGTACTTAGATTCCACACCGCATCGAAGATCGAAGAGCTCCGGTGCCCTTCGGGGTAGTTTTTCGATCCTCCGTCGGGGCCTGGTCGGCCCGACCGCGTGCTGAAGAACGCCGATGGAACGGACCCCGTTCCGTTTATGCCCCAAATGCCACAATAAATACCCTTACACAGACCAACACTTGGTCTGCAACCTGTGCCTGTCACCTGAGCACAGCGAAGACACCTGCGAGGCCTGTCGTGCGTTCCGGTCCCGAAAAACACTCCGAGACCGTCGAGCCAGAAGACTTCAGATGGCGTCCGCACCGACAGCCCAACGGGAGTTCGAGGAACAGGAAGAGGAAGGTACCTTCTCGATCCAAGACTCAGACTCCGAAGGATTCGACGATACACAAACCGTGAGTAAGACGTCGAAATCCACTCAGAAGAACATTTACAAGGCCCAGGGGACGCCACTGCCACCAGGCCATGGCTCAACCCATAAATTCGGTGACCGACCGTCGGCACCGAAAAAGGCCCAAACAGTGCCGAGATCGTCCGACTCCGGTCGAGACACCGGCACGCAGCCTTCTCGGGACCGAGAAAGTGCTGGAAACAAGCCTCGACACCGAGATGCCGGTGCCGACACGGCTCGACGCCGAGACGGCGGCACCGAAACAGATCGACGCCGAGAGGTTTCGGCCCCGAAAAAGAAAAGTCACCTCGGAGCCGAAAAAACACGCAGACAGGGTTTCGATGCCGAAACAAACTGCAAGCGACCCAGCTTCAGGCTCTTATACAGAAGAGCACTCGCTAACCTCCCAAATGCAGAAGCATAGGTTTGAGGAAGAGCTGCAAGCAACTGATGTGGACCATACGCAAAAGCGTATCTTCATACAGCAGGGGACAGGAAAAATAAGCACCCTTCCCCCCATTAGGAGAAAGAGAAGGTTGGAGTTCCAGACGGAACAGACACCACAACCAAAAGTGGTGAAAAGAGTTACCCCACCACCCTCTCCTCCGCCTGTGATTAACGTCTCACCAGCACAAACTCCATCACACTCCCCAGCTCACACCACCATGAGCCAGGGTGACCAGGATCAGGACGCATGGGACCTATACGACGCCCCAGTGTCAGATAACAGTCCGGAGGCATACCCTACAAAGCCATCTCCACCAGAAGACAGCACCGCGTATTCTCAAGTGGTGGCTAGAGCAGCACAATTTCACAACGTAAGCCTCCACTCAGAACAGGTCGAGGATGATTTCTTATTCAACACACTCTCCTCCACCCATAGCTCCTACCAAAGCCTGCCTATGCTCCCTGGTATGCTCCGGCACGCAAAAGACATCTTTAAGGAGCCGGTCAAAAGTAGGGCAATCACACCAAGGGTGGAAAAAAAGTATAAGGCGCCTCCTACAGACCCGGCTTTCATCACTACACAGCTGCCACCAGACTCTGTCGTTGTAGGAGCAGCTAGGAAAAGGGCCAACTCTCACACATCTGGAGATGCACCACCCCCAGATAAAGAAAGCCGCAAGTTCGATGCAGCTGGTAAAAGAGTCGCAGCACAAGCTGCAAACCAGTGGCGCATCGCGAACTCACAGGCACTACTTGCGCGCTATGACAGAGCCCACTGGGACGAGATGCAACATCTCATTGAACATCTGCCCAAGGACTTACAAAATAGGGCAAAACAAGTGGTTGAGGAGGGACAGACCATTTCCAACAACCAGATCCGCTCCTCCATGGACGCTGCAGATACAGCTGCACGGACAATTAATACATCTGTAACTATCAGAAGGCATGCATGGCTCCGAACGTCTGGATTTAAACCAGAGATTCAACAAGCAGTTCTCAATATGCCTTTTAATGAAAAAGAACTGTTCGGTCCAGAAGTGGACACAGCGATTGAGAAACTCAAAAAAGATACGGACACTGCCAAAGCCATGGGCGCACTCTACTCCCCGCAGAGCAGAGGGAATTACAGCACATTACGTAAAACGCCCTTTCGAGGGGGGTTTCGAGGTCAAAGCACACAAGCCAGCACCTCACAAGCCACACCGTCCAGTTACCAGGGACAGTATAGAGGAGGTTTTCGGGGACAATATAGAGGAGGGCAATTCCCTAGAAATAGAGGAAGATTTCAAAGCCCAAAAGCCCCTACTACTAAACAGTGACTCACAGGTCACTCACCCCCTCCACACAACACCAGTGGGGGGAAGAATAGGTCATTATTACAAAGCATGGGAGGAAATCACTACAGACACTTGGGTTCTAGCAATTATCCAACATGGTTATTGCATAGAATTTCTACAATTCCCTCCAAACATACCACCAAAAGCACAAACTTTAACAACACACCATTCCAATCTCCTGGAGATAGAAGTGCAGGCACTATTGCAAAAGAATGCAATCGAATTAGTGCCAAACACACAAATAAACACAGGAGTTTACTCACTGTACTTTCTGATACCAAAGAAGGACAAAACACTGAGACCAATCCTAGACCTCAGAGTAGTGAACACTTTCATCAAATCAGACCACTTCCACATGGTCACACTACAAGAAGTATTGCCATTGCTAAAACTACACGACTACATGGCAACTTTAGACCTCAAGGATGCTTATTTCCATATACCAATACACCCATCGCACAGGAAATACCTAAGGTTTGTATTCAAAGGAATACATTACCAATTCAAGGTACTGCCTTTCGGATTAACAACCGCACCAAGAGTCTTTACCAAATGTCTAGCGGTAGTCGCTGCACACATAAGAAGGCAGCAAATACATGTGTTCCCATATTTGGACGACTGGCTAATCAAGGCCCATTCGTTCATACAGTGCTCAAATCACACAAATCAGATCATACAAACCCCTCTTCAAACTCGGGTTCACCGTCAACTTTACAAAATCCAACATTCTGCCGCGCAAGGTACAACAATACCTACGAGCCATAATACACATCAAAGGGAGTAGCCACTCCAAGTCCACAAAGAATTCTAAATTTCAACACCATCATACAACGCATGTATCCAACACAAAAGATACAGGCAAAGATGGTATTACAACTCCTAGGCATGATGTCATCATGCATAGCCATTGTCCCAAACGCAACACTGCACATGAGGCCCTTACAACAATGCCTAGCATCACAGTGGTCTCAAGCACAGGGTCACCTTCTAGATCTGGTGTTAATAGACCGCCAAACTTACCTCTCGCTTCTGTGGTGGAACAACATAAATTTAAACAAGGGGCGGCCTTTCCAAGACCCAGTGCCACAATACGTAATAACAACAGATGCTTCCATGACAGGGTGGGGAGCACACCTCGATCAACACAGCATACAAGGACAATGGAACGTACATCAAACAAAACTGTATATCAATCACCTAGAACTTCTAGCAGTTTTTCAAGCACTAAAAGCTTTCCAACCAATAATAGTTCACAAATACATTCTCGTCAAAACAGACAACATGACAACAATGTATTATCTAAACAAGCAGGGGGGGACGCACTCCACACAGTTAAGCCTGCTAGCACAAAAAATTTGGCATTGGGCAATTCACAACCAAATTCGCCTAATTGCACAGTTTATACCAGGGATACAAAATCAACTCGCAGACAATCTCTCTCGAGATCACCAACAGGTCCACGAATGGGAAATTCACCCCCAAATTCTGAACACTTAT
Source organism: Pleurodeles waltl (assembly GCF_031143425.1). Lineage (NCBI taxonomy): Eukaryota > Metazoa > Chordata > Amphibia > Caudata > Salamandridae > Pleurodeles > Pleurodeles waltl. The sequence continues at coordinate 1,140,073,413 of NC_090447.1, forward strand.
TTCAAACTCTGGGGAACACCTCAGATAGACTTGTTTGCGACAAGGGAGAACGCAAAATGCCAAAACTTCGCATCCAGATACCCACACAAACAATCCCAAGGCAATGCCCTATGGATGAACTGGTCAGGGATATTTGCTTACGCTTTTCCTCCTCTCCCTCTCCTTCCTTACCTGGTAAACAAACTCAGTCAAAGCAAACTCAAACTCATATTGATAGCACCAACTTGGGCAAGGCAACCCTGGTACACAACGCTGCTAGACCTATCAGTGGTACCCTGCATCAAATTGCCCAACAGGCCAGATCTGTTGACACAGCACAACCAAAAGATCAGACACCCAGATCCAGCATCGCTGAATCTAGCAATCTGGCTCCTGAAATCCTAGAATTCGGGCACTTACAACTTACCCAAGAATGTATGGAAGTCATAAAACAAGCCAGAAGGCCATCCACCAGGCACTGCTATGCAAGTAAATGGAAGAGGTTTGTTTGCTACTGCCATATTAATCAAATACAACCATTACACACAACTCCAGAACATGTAGTGGGTTACTTGCTTCACTTACAAAAATCTAACCTAGCTTTCTCTTCCATTAAGATTCACCTTGCAGCAATATCTGCATACCTGCAGACTACCTATTCAACTTCCCTATATAAAATACCAGTCATTAAAGCATTCATGGAGGGCCTTAGGAGAATTATACCACCAAGAACACTACCTGTTCCTTCATGGAACCTAAATGTTGTCCTAACTAGACTTATGGGTCCACCTTTTGAACCCATGCACTCCTGCGACATACAGTTCCTAACCTGGAAGGTGGCATTTCTCATCGCCATTACTTCCCTGAGAAGAGTAAGCGAGATTCAGGCGTTTACTATACAGGAACCTTTTATACAACTACACAAAAATAAAGTCGTCCTAAGGACCTATCCTAAATTTTTGCCAAAGGTTATTTCACCGTTCCATCTAAATCAAACAGTGGAACTTCCAGTGTTCTTTCCACAGCCAGATACCGTAGCTGAAAGGGCACTACATACATTAGATGTCAAAAGAGCATTAATGTATTACATTGACAGAACAAAAAACATCAGAAAGACTAAACAACTCTTTATTGCATTTCAAAAACCTCATGCAGGAAACCCAATTTCAAAACAAGGTATAGCCAGATGGATAGTTAAATGCATCCAAATCTGCTACCTTAAAGCTAAACGACAGCTGCCCATTACACCAAGGGCACACTCAACCAGAAAGAAAGGTGCTACCATGGCCTTTCTAGGAAACATCCCAATGCAAGAAATATGTAAGGCAGCCACATGGTCTACGCCTCACACATTCACCAAGCACTACTGTGTAGACGTGTTATCCGCACAACAAGCCACAGTAGGTCAAGCCGTATTAAGGACATTATTTCAAACTACTTCCACTCCTACAGGCTGATCCACCGCTTTTGGGGAAATAACTGCTTACTAGTCTATGCAGAACATGCGTATCTACAGCGACAGATGCCATCGAACTGAAAATGTCACTTACCCAGTGTACATCTGTTCGTGGCATCAGTCGCAGTAGATTCGCATGTGCCCACCCGCCTCCCCGGGAGCCTGTAGCAGTTTGGAAGTTACCTTCAATTATTTATATATGTATCATCTCAACCTTAAATAGGTGCATACTTAGTCACTCCATTGCATGGGCACTATTACTACAATTCAACTCCTACCTCACCCTCTGCGGGGAAAAACAATCGAAGATGGAGTCCACGCCCATGCGCAATGGAGACAAAAGGAGGAGTCACTCGGTCCCGTGACTCGAAAGACTTCTTCGAAGAAAAACAACTTGTAACACTCCGGCCCAACACCAGATGGCGAGCTATTGCAGAACATGCGAATCTACTGCGACTGATGCCACGAACAGATGTACACTGGGTAAGTGACATTTTCATTTCCTTGCTTTCTGTTTGCTTGCTTTATTTGTTTTAGATTGTCCAGCTTGAGTTTGTCACTGCCCTTGCCAAAACCTTGTTTCTGTATTCTTCTGATATCTCACTTACTGTAAATAGGCCTTTAAATCTTGTTTTTATTTTGTATCACTTGCTGTGCATTGAGAAACAAAGGTCAAATGTCTTTCGAGGGAGCTTGGTGTGTTTACTCTTCTTTCTGTGACTTCAAAGTGAAAACGTCTATAGACAAGCAAGGGGAATGTAGATTTATTCTAACCCCCCCCCCCCCCCCCCTCCATGGAGCCCGCTTGTGCCCCTCCTGTGCTCTAGTTTACAAGGCTGTAACATAACCCTTTAAACAGGTCTGCACAGAGAATGTGCACACACTTTGTGCCAAAAGATATTCATGTTGAGGCTTCTCTATCAAAGCACTGCTGGCTTTTGATTAATGTGACCCTCTCGTGAATATCTAATGATCTTCCTGTTTAGTCAGCGAGTCAGAGTACTAACCCCTTTTACTAATAACATGCATTGGCAAACCAAAAACTGTCTCCTAAACAATTACACTTAATTAGCAATAGCCTCAGTATGTGCAACGCTTCCAGTAGCACTGTCATAAAAACCTAAACAGCACAGATTATGTCTTTCCAGAAAACTACAAACAGGAGCCCTGAAACAACTGCATTATTTACACTACAGCCTTAAACATCCTGCCTATGTTAAAACATAATTGTTATGCAATTTGGTGGATGTGTGTTGTCAATAATGAAATAGGTGAACATGTTCTGCTGAAACACCGGCCTCCAACCAGGGCCGACTTTAGCACTGATGACGTCTTATGAAACACTATGCCACTTCACTCTGTGCATCTCTACTCTGAACCACTCTACTCAAGTCCATTTTACCACACGTTACTGTGCACAACTGCACTCTGTGCTGCTGCAGTACACACCAGTCCAGTCCACTCTGTGCCACTCTGCTCTGCAACACTATACCACTGGACGTTATGCCGCTGCAGTACACACCATTACTCTATGCCACTCCACTCCACCCTGTGCCACTCCACTCTAGTCTGAAGTAATCTACTCTACACTACTTCAATCTGCCATTCTCGGTCACTCCACTTTACACCATTCTACTCTGCACCACTCTACGCCACTTCACTACTCTGCCACTTCACTACTCTGCCACTTTATTGTACCCTGCACCACTCCATTCCTCTTCACTCTACTGTGAAACAATCTGTCACTGCACCTTATACCACTGCACACTACACCACTAAACTATGCCACACTACTTATCTGTTCCAGTGCACTCTATGCTGCACCACTCTACTTTATGCCACTGCCTTCCATGCCACTCTACTTTAAACCACTGGACTCTATGCCAGTGCAATCAACACTTTACTCAAAACCACTGCACTAGACCTTTACGCCACTCTACTCTGTGCCACTCTACTCCAGTCTGAAACACACTACGCCACACCATTGCACTTCACTCTGCTTTGAACCTCTTCACTCTACGCCACTTCACTCCAGTCTAAAGCAATCTTCTCTACATGATTGCACTCCACTCTGAACCAATCTACTCTACACCATTGCCCTCTGTTACTCCCCTCTGCACCAATCTGTTATACTCTGTGCCACTGTCCACCACTCTGCCTCACTGCTCTCACTGCACTCTGCACCACTGTATTCTATGACACTGCTCTTTGCACCACTCTGCTCTGCACCATTCTTCTCTACGCCACTTTATTCAACTCTGCGCCACTCTTCTCTGCTCTCCACTGCTCTGCTCCCCACCCCTCTTCTTTACCCTGCGGCCACTCTAATCTACCCTGCGCCACTCTTCTCTACCCTGCCCGGCTCTGTGCTGCTCTTCTCTGCTCTACCCTGCCCGGCTCTGTGCTGCTCTTCTCTGCTCTCTTCTCTGCTGCTCTGCGCCGCTCTTTTCTGCTGCTCTGCGCCGCTCTTTTCTGCTGCTCTGCGCCGCTCTTTTCTGCTGCTCTGCGCCGCTCTTTTCTGCTGCTCTGCGCCGCTCTTTTCTGCTGCTCTGCGCCGCTCTTCTCTGCTGCTCTGCGCCGCTCTTCTCTGCTGCTCTGCGCCGCTCTTCTCTGCTGCTCTGCGCCGCTCTTCTCTGCTGCTCTGCGCCGCTCTTCTCTGCTGCTCTGCGCCGCCCTTCTCTGCTGCTCTGCGCCGCCCTTCTCTGCTGCTCTGCGCCGCCCTTCTCTGCTGCTCTGCGCCGCCCTTCTCTGCTGCTCTGCGCCGCCCTGCTCTGCGCCGCCCTTCTCTGCTGCTCTGCGCCGCCCTTCTCTGCTGCTCTGCGCCGCCCTTCTCTGCTGCTCTGCGCCGCCCTTCTCTGCTGCTCTGCGCCGCCCTTCTCTGCTGCTCTGCGCCGCCCTTCTCTGCTGCTCTGCGCCGCCCTTCTCTGCTGCTCTGCGCCGCCCTTCTCTGCTGCTCTGCGCCGCCCTTCTCTGCTGCTCTGCGCCGCCCTTCTCTGCTGCTCTGCGCCGCCCTTCTCTGCTGCTCTGCGCCGCCCTTCTCTGCTGCTCTGCGCCGCCCTTCTCTGCTGCTCTGCGCCGCCCTTCTCCGCTGCTCTGCGCCGCCCTTCTCTGCTGCTCTGCGCCGCCCTTCTCTGCTGCTCTGCGCCGCCCTTCTCTGCTGCTCTGCGCCGCCCTTCTCTGCTGCTCTGCGCCGCCCTTCTCTGCTGCTCTGCGCCGCCCTGCTCTGCTGCTCTGCGCCGCTCTGCTCTGCTCTTCTCTATGCCGCTCTGCTCTGCTCTTCTCTTCTCTATGCCGCTCTGCTCTGCTCTTCTCTTCTCTATGCCGCTCTGCTCTTCTCTTCTCTTCTCTATGCCGCTCTGCTCTTCTCTTCTCTTCTCTATGCCGCTCTGCTCTTCTCTTCTCTTCTCTATGCCGCTCTGCTCTTCTCTTCTCTTCTCTATGCCGCTCTGCTCTTCTCTTCTCTTCTCTATGCCGCTCTGCTCTTCTCTTCTCTTCTCTATGCCGCTCTGCTCTTCTCTTCTCTTCTCTATGCCGCTCTGCTCTTCTCTTCTCTTCTCTATGCCGCTCTGCTCTTCTCTTCTCTTCTCTATGCCGCTCTGCTCTTCTCTTCTCTTCTCTATGCCGCTCTGCTCTTCTCTTCTCTTCTCTATGCCGCTCTGCTCTTCTCTTCTCTTCTCTATGCCGCTCTGCTCTTCTCTTCTCTTCTCTATGCCGCTCTGCTCTCCCCTTCTGTACTCTGCCCTGCGCCACTCTGCACTGCTCTTCTGTCGCTTTTCTCTACTCTGCACCACTCTGCTCTGCTACACTCTGCCTCACTCCATGCCTGTAGGAAAATGGCTCCCTGTTGCAGTTACCCCCCAACTTTTTGCCTGATGCTGACTTGACTGAGAAGTGTGCTGGCACCCTGCTAGCCAGGCCCCAGCACCAGTGTTCTTTCACTAAAAATGTACCATTGTTTCCACAATTGGCACACCCCTGGCACACAGCTAAGTCCCTTGTAAAAGGTACTAGTGGTACCATGGGCCCTGTGACCAGGGAAGGTCTCTTAAGGGCTGCAGCATGTGTTGTGCCACCATTAAGGACCCCTCAGCTAACACATACACACTGCCATTGCAGATAGTGTGTGTTAGTGGGGAGAAAAAAAAACAAAGTTGACATGGCATCCCCGTCAGGGTGCCATGCACACAACCTACTGCCTGTGGCATAGGTAAGTCACCCCTCTAGCAGGCCTTACAGCCCTAAGGCAGGGTGCACTATACCACAGGCGAGGGCATAGCTGCATGAGCAATATACCCCTACAGTGTCTAAATCCATTCTTAGACATTGTAAGTACAGTGTGGCCATATTAAGTATATGGTCTGGGAGTTTGTCAAAAACGGACTCCACAGCTCCATAATGGCTACACTGAATACTGGGAAGTATGGTATCAAACTTCTCAGAATAATAAACCCACACTGATGCCAGTTTTGGATGTATTCAAAAATGCACACAGAGGGCATCTTAGAAATACCCCCTGTATTCTAACCAATCCTTCAGTGCAGGACTGACTGGTCTGTACCAGCCTGCTGCTGAGAGACGAGTTTCTGACCCCACTGGGTGAGGGCCTTTGTGCCCTCTGAGGCCAGAAACAAAGCCTGCTCTGGGTGGAGGTGCTTAACACCTCCCCCCTGCAGGAACTGTAACACCTAGCAGTGAGCCTCAAAGGCTCACCCCTTTTGTTACAGCGCCCCAGGGCATCCCAGCTAGTGGAGATGCCCGCCCCTCCGGCCACTGCCCCCACTTTTGGTGGCAAGTCCAGGGGAGATAATGATAAAAACAAGGAGGAGTCACCCACCAGTCAGGACAGCCCCTAAGGTGTTCTGTGCTGAGGTGACCCCTGCCTTTAGAAATCCTCCATCTTGATTTTGGAGGATTCCCCCAATAGGAATAGGGATGTGCCACCCTCCCCTCAGGGAGGAGGCACAAAGAGGTTGTAGTCACCCTCCTGGACAGTAGCCATTGGCTACTGCCCCCCAGACCTAAACACCCCTAAATTGAGTATTTAGGGGCGACCCTGAACCCAGGAAATCTGATTCCTGCAACCTGAAGAAAGGAGGACTGCTGACCTAGAAGCCTGCAGAGAAGGAGGAAGACAACTGATTTGGCCCAGCCCTACCGGCCTGTCTCCAACTTCGGAAACCTGCTCCAGCGACGCATCCGACAGGGACCAGCGACCTCTGAAGCCTCAGAGGACTGCCCTGGACTACAGGACCAAGAAACTCCAGTGAACAGCGGCTCTGTTCAAAACCTGCAACTTGTTTGCAACAAAGAAGCAACTTCCAAAGACTTCACGTTTCCTGCCGGAAGTGTGAGACTTCACACTCTGCACCCGATTCCCCCGGCTCGACCTGCAGAAAACCAACACCTCAGGGAGGACTCCGTGGTGACTGCGAGCCCGTGAGTAACCAGAGATGACCCCCCTGAGCCCCGACAGCAACATCTGCAGAGAGAATCCAGAGGCTACCCCTGACCGCTACTGCCTGTAACAAGGGACCCGACGCCTGGAACCAACACTGCAACCGCAGCCCCCATGACCTGAAGGAACCGAACTTCAGTGCAAGAGCGACCCTCTTCCTAGCCCAGGTGGTGGCTGTCCCGAGAAGCCCCCGTGCCTGCTTGCAACGCTAGAGTGACCCCCAGGTCTCTCCATTGTTTTCAAACTAAAACCCGACGCCTGCTTTGCTCACTGCACCCGGCCGCCCTTGTTCCGCTGAGGGTGTACTTTGTGTGCCTTCTCGTGTCCCTCCCCGAGCTCTACAAAACCCCCCTGGTCTGTCCCCCCGAGAACGCAAGTACTTACGTGCTTGCAGACTGGAACCAGAGCACCCCCTGTTCTCCATAGGCGCCTGTGTGTTTTGGGCACCTCTTTGACCTCTGCACCTGACCGGCCCTGAGCTGCTGGTGTGGTAACTTTGGGGTTGCCTTGAACCCCCAACGGTGGGCTGCCTATTCCCCAAACTTGAGACTTTTAAGTGTTTCACTTACCTTCAAAACTAACCTTTACTTACCTCCCCCAGGAACTGTTGATTTGTGTCCACTTTGAAAATAGCTTATTGCCATTTTTACAAAGACTGTACATGATATTGTTTTCATTCAAAGTTCCTAAAGTATCTAAGTGAAGTACCTTACATTTAAAGTAGTAATTGTTAATCTTGAACCTGTGGTTCTTAAAATAAACTAAGAAAATATATTTTTCAATATAAAAACCTATTGGCCTGGAGTAAGTCTTTGAGTGTGTGTTTCTCATTTATTTCATATGTGTACAACAAATGCTTAACACTACCCTCTGATAAGCCTACTGCTCGACCACACTACCACAAAATAGAGCATTAGAATTAACTACTTTTGCCACTATCTTACCCCTAAGGGGAACCCTTGGACTCTGTGCACGCTATTTCTTACTTTGAAATAGTATATACAGAGCTAACTTTCTACACATGCCACTCTAAACGTTTCTGCACACCACTGCGCTCTACTCCACTCTACACCACTCCACTCTGCAGCGTTCCACTCTACCTGAATTGCTCCACTCCTCTCTACTCTGAAATCTACTCTGCCGTTGCACCCTGTGCCACTCTACGTCACTGCACTCTACACCACTTCACTCAAAACCAGTGCACTCTGCGCCAATCTATTCTGCACTACTGCACTTTACGCCACTTCAGTCTAGGCCACTCTACATTATTACACTGATACTCTACTCTGACACTGTGCTCCATTAAACTCCACTCTTCAACGCTACTCCATTCAGCTCCCTCTATGCTGCTTTACTCCACTCAAGATTACCAGATTCCATTCTCCACCACTCTTTTCTTTGCCAGTACCCCTTTACGCCACTCCACTGTATTCCACTCAGCCATGCCACTCAACGTCACTGAACTCTGTCATTCACTCCTCTACACTACTCCACTCTGCTCTAAAACGCTGTACCCCACTCCACGACACTGCCACTCCATGACTCTCCATGATGCTCCATGCCATTCCACGGCACTATACTCCACCTGTACACTATATGCCACTTTACACCCTTCCACTCTAGGACACAATACTGCCTCCATCACACTCCACTCTACTCCATGCCACTCAACTCTACACCATTCTATTCTACTCCATAACACTGCCCTCTTCAATACTCCATATCACTCTCCTTTACCCTACTAACTTCTAGGCATGCTGAACAGAAGCCACGCTGGTGTGCAACATGGCTACAACATATTGACAGAGCCAATAGCAATTGCTTACGTTAGACCTATTGGCTTTGCCAATGCTCGTTTAAACTCCAGCTTCTATCATCAGGGTTGCGGTCTTTGTGATTGAAAGAACCTATTTCCAATAGTTGCCACAGTGTAAAGCGAAGTACCTGTGGGCAGACCTCCATCAGGTTTGCATTTCACTCCATGGGATGTGGCACAGTGTCAGGGGAAGATACCCTCCACCTCTTTGAGCGCTATGTTGAGAAGGCTCGACAACCAGGATCCATCTACGAGCAGGCTTTTGTCTTTGACCCTGAGCAAAGTTCTCCGTCGGAGATGGAGGAGCTTCAAGTAGTCAAAGTACAGGACATAGTTACGTCCTTCATCTGCAGATGTCATACCTCGCCTACAAGTCCATTTGCATCTGTTCCTGGCATGTGGTGCTGCAGATTCACATGCACCTGCTTTCCCTCCCCATAAGTCTCAGGTTTTTGCAGAAGACTTTTCTTTCTTGTTCTTTGCATGGTTATCTTCTTTCGCAAATTTTTCATCCTTATCTGACGTTGAAAAAAAAATGGCATAATGGAGCCGATGCCTATACGAATTACAAGTCTCAGGAGGAATCATTATACCTCGTGACTCTCTTAATACTACTTTGCAGAAAAATAAGTTGCCACCATCCGATCCAAACACTAGATGGCAAGAGTATACATAACTTGTGACTACAGCACTACATGCTATGAACAGATGGTTACAGGGTAAGTTTTTTTCCTTTTTTTAATGTGAAATAAAATGTCATAGAACACACACTTCCCACATGCAAGAAACTTGGTCTGATATATTGGCAAATGAAATTGCTTTATCCATGTAGAAGTGACATCTGTGGCTTTTCAAGTATTAAGCTCTGCCTACTGTGCATTCTTCTTTCACCTGCTTTATCAATTTGACTTGAATCAACTGTCAATACTGAAGATCTTCTTTACGCCTAAAGCTGCAGGGCACTAACATTTTTCTTGGTAAAGACAGAAGAGAGGTGCAATACGCTACAACATTTTTAAGCACGACAGAAAAAAGCTGAATGCCGAATTGTATGAAAGCGTGAGGCAAGGTAGTTGATGAAAGCAACCTTACCTTTCAGTTTTATACATCTTTATTGGATTTGCGATATTGGCCTACCTTTAAATATAGGAAACGATTTTGATACCACATAACTGCCTTGCTGCTCATTTAGCATAATGTCAGTCATTTTGGTCTGATAATAATCGCCCTGAAGAAGTGTTGACGTTCTAAGACACAAAACCAGTTGGCTGGCAATGTGTCTGTATGTTTGAATTAAAAGCTATAACGATGAAGCATATTGGAGTCTGAAGATTGCTGTTTTTTGTGGATAATTTTAAAATGGAAATAGCCACTGACAGTCTCAGATCTGAAATAGGAAAGCACCTTTGTTGCATATACACGAATGGAACGTGAAAAGAATTGCAATAGGCATGGCCATTTAATTTTGGATGTATCAAATTTCTCATTGTACTTTTCCAGATTGCATTCCTAAACTTCATTGTCAGTTTGGTAATCTGACTTCTGTGGAAGCGTGCTGAGAAAAAAGGATATCTGCAGAGGTAATAAGCAATCCTACTGCAGCAATATCTGAACAATTGAGTCATTTGGTTTGTCAGGTCTTGGCACAGCAATCATCTGTAGATAAGTAATCTTTTGGGGAGTTTGTTGTCATGATGGCTGATCTGACTCTTGGTACCGGTTTGATGGTTCCCACACACTGGTTGCTTAGTTTAAGATTGGGCATGATTTTCTTCAATTTTTTTTTTTTTTTTTTTAAGATGAGTGTTTAGCTGAAATATTATGACATGATGACATAGCTAAAGTTGTTTTGTTTCTTTAGGTGGAGTATTTGGTGCAGCAGAATGTAATCCCACCATTCTGCAGCTTGCTTTCAGTCAAGGATTCACAGGTTGTACAGGTAGTCCTTGATGGTCTCAAGAATATCCTGCTAATGGCCAGTGATGAGGCAAGCACAATAGCTGAAATAATTGAAGAATGTGGAGGTAAGGATTTTATTTCATTGCAGAATACTTGCTGTAGGTATGCATTATTAAAGAATGGAAGTGTACCCCTATCCCTTAAACACATCTTCACTAGTTAGTACGTTCTGCCCTGGGCACATTAGAGAAAAATGCACATTAGTGTTTAAGTTTATATTTGTGCCATAGTACCCCATCCACTGTGAAATTACAATTACTTTAGGCTAAGATTCCACTTGTCCACACTAAAACTGCCTACCACACATTTGTGTCAGAAGTAAAAAGTATTTTAAGTTAAATGATTTTCTGATGGGTACTTCTAAATGCAGATTACTCACTTTGTGAATATTCTCCAGGCGTCCGACTGGATCCAAAAACTCAAAATCAGTACTCCTGCATGCTGGTAGGTGGTATCATGGTGCTCTGCATCAACGACATTCCGCTGTGTGTGTGTGAGGAACAGAGTCTCATACGTCATTTACTTTATTTTGGTGCATTCAAATGTGGATCCCGAGCTCGCCTCCTTTTTTCAGATTTTTTCCTAAAAACTCTTCCGGTTTGCACGAGAAATGTCCCATCTTAAAACAACGTTTAAACCTTGTATGGGCCGTTGAAAACAGATGTCTGTGGCAGATCTCCACCAGGTATGCCTTTGGTTTTCTGGGTCGTAACCCGACTTGGGCCTGTGAAGACTGTGCACAGATTAACATAAAGGCCATACAAGATCGGGAAGTGACGCTCTGTCTCAGAACGCAATACAACTTCACACCAAGACTGATCGAATTGGAAATAAGTGTCCTGTTCCCACATTAGATATTCGTTGCATTTGAAGTCCTTGAGTAAGTCAAATAAGAAATTTAGTAAATCTGAGCTAGAATCTTCCTTACCCGCCATGGTTGAACCCAGAAAAGGAGCAAGGCGGTCAACATGCCACCCTGTCTTTCTTCCAAACTCGAGAGGACCTGATTCCTAGTCTGGGCCCAGTACAAACTGACATTTGGGGTCCATGGAGACATTTCAGAAAGTCAAGTCCCTTAGGGAGAGCAAGCTGTGCATTTCTGACATGCTTCCTGCTCCCTTTGGTGCATTTTTAAACTCCAAGGATCTGCAGGAGCCTTCGGATAGACTTCTGCCGGTGGTTTCACCCTCTGCGTGGTCTTCAACATCGCCATTGGTGGATCCACAACCTTTACTGGTCTCCGACTCCCAGCCACATTAGACTCGACCTTGGCTAAGGCCATGCTATACACCCTCTGGATACAGCCTTTTGACTGTCCTCCTAATTCTGACACATACATCCATTACTGCATGAATGCACACGTAGGTTGCATTAACATTTTGTGTCAGGCTCTGATCAAAGGCAGAACAACAGTGATCATGGGGTAAATCTGTCCCACAATATGATGAAGACAATTGGTATGAGGAATAACGGGATACAGGTAGCTTGGACAACTTCTCAAACACTAGATATACCACTGAGGAGAGCACATCTTTTGCTGTTGGGATTAGAGAGACAGCAGAGGTCCTTGACCTGCAACTGTCCACTAGTGAGGATGAAACCAGTATTTTATTGGAAATGGTTCAGTCTTGTGATGCTTCTACTGAGAAAATGGCTGTTGGACATGCAGAGTTAGCACCACTAGGGGCTTTTCTGCTACAAAGTATTGACCACATAATACTAAAGACAGAAAACATTACAGTTCCCCCTCCCCCTAAAAAAAAGCCATAAAAACACTGTAATTGTACAATACATTTGGCACACCAGGCAATCCGCAACAGCATTTGCTGGCAGAACATTGTTTGCTGAGACTGGGTAACAACGTTGTGGATCTGCTTAGCAGGATTCATCAATAAGTGTCAGTGGGAATTCCATCAACAAGTCCACCACAGTTGCTTCCAGTGGTGGGATGAGCAACCAGCAGTAGCCCCGTTTGGCACCACCAAAAACACAAAATGCTAAAACTTCACCTCCAGGTATCCGCACCCGCAGTTTATGGGCAATGCAACATGGATTAACTTGTCAGACATATTTGCCTATGCCTTTCTACTTCGTCTCTTCATCCTCTGCATGCCGATGAAGATGAGCAGTTTCTCCATAACTCTTAACCTAGTGGCACCAACCTGAGCCAGACTGACCTGGTTTTCGATGCTCCTAGAGATGCCAGTCAATCCTCATGAGAAGCCTGCATATACTGGATCTTCTTACTCGGCATCATGGTCAGCTCAGCCACCCAGACCTTAAACAGCTGAACCTCATAGTTTGACAACTGAGCTCTTAGAGTTTGGTTACCGTAATCTCCCAGAAGAATGCATGACTTTCCTGTGAAAAGTACAAAAGCTGGCTACTGGTGCCTGCTATGGCACAGAATGGAAAAGGTTTATGCATTAATACATTTCCAAACCGAGAGATTCTTATTTTCCTTGCAAGACATTGTTTCCTACCTCCTACACTTATACATGGCAGGCCTTGCCTATACTTCTATAAGCTTACACTTAATAGCAGCTGTACAATGCCTCCAAAACACACAACACTCTTTCTGTTTGGAATACCAGTCCTTATAACATTCATGGAGGGTCTACAGGGGGTAGTACTTCAAAATAGGCATCAGCACTTACCTGGCACCTAGGTATAGCTCTCAGATGACTCATGGGTCCTTTTGAACCCCTACACTCATGTCCGCTACAGTTCTTATCTTGGAAGGTTGCATTCCTAATGTCAACCACCTCAGTCAGACGAATTAGTGAGTTTCAGGCTCTTACAGTTCAAGAACCCTTCATTCAGGTTCGTAAAGGGAGTGTTGTTCTCTGCCCATAAACCATATTTCTGGCCAAGGTTGTTTCGCCTTTCCACATGACCCAAACAATTGAGCTTCCTAAAATACTGCTTTAACCTTCCGCCTGGCATGCACATTTGAATATACACCACTTGCACGTGGGAGAAACTACCACCCCCATGGAGATTGACCTTGGCCCAGATAACGTTCAGGGCACGGGTGTACAAGTTATTTTGCTGCGTTCAGTTGTGAGGAACTACATCCCCTGTGAATAGTGGTAATAACCTCCAGTTTCAGCTGTAGAATATCAGTGTGGGGAGCTAATGGTATGTAAGGGCAGAGCTGTGATCTGTAGGTGCACAGAGAGGAACGCACCTTGGTGTTGTAACCCCTCTTCTCTCCTTTTGTACTGGATGCTTATTCCATATTCCTGATTAGTGACTACAGAGGTTCCTGGGGCCTTCCTCCCTGGGGTTTAGATAACCCTTAGGGTTGGGTAAGAGTTGTGTGAGAATCTCTCATTGTGTGATATTAGATGTTTACTGTATGGCTGTGTGATACATGAGTACAGTGTCACATTTACACTGCGGGTTATGAATTGGGTATAGTGGACATTAAGTCCTGTTTTGTTTGTCTTTGTCTTAGTGTGTGTATTACCTAGTGGCAGTCGCCACTTGGTAATAATAGGACCTAGTTTCTATAAAAAAAACGTTTGGTTTTTTTTGTTTTTACTGGCCTATATCTTTGATGCCGGTTGACGAATCTTAACAATTTTTTATTTTTTTTTAAATACGACATTCACGTTAGTTGCTATCTGGAATGTTTCGGGTGATCTGTCAAGCGGGGGCCAGGAAAAAGGGGGTGGTCCCAAAACGGGTTTTCTCTCTGTTAGGACTTTGAACAGGAATAGCAGCCAAATCTCTAGACCGCTATAGCAAATTTGGAAGAAAGCTAGCTCTTGGTCATGAAAGCAACCTTTAAAAAAAAAAAAGAAGTGGGTTGTAGGAAGCTGGCTCTCTGTATAGATCACTGGAATGAAGTACACTGGGCAGAGAGTCCTGTGGATCCCCAATTGGTATTGCAGAGGCAAAAGTAGATGGGACTAGTGTTCTATTTGTTGTAGTGTGGGCGAGCAGTTAGGCTTATCAGAGGGTAGTGCTAAACATTTGTTGTACTCACAGAGGCAATTAATGAGACACACACTCCAAAAATTAATCTGAGACCAGTCTAGAAAAATAGCAATTTTTTATGTATGTTTCAAACCTAAGAACTACGTAATCAGATAAGTAGACTTCAAAGCATAAATAATTAGCAATTTCAAAAATACACTGCAATTTTTAAAGTTCTTTCAATGTTATCCTTTGGAGAAAAAACAATGCTCAGCAAGCACACTGTTAACAACGACTTATGAAGCCAATCTCAGGGAGGTAAGGTAAGTACTGGGTACTGATCAGAACTACACCAAAAGGTCACACTGGGTGGCACTGGGGCAGCCAGGTGCAGTAAGGTTTTTGGGTGGCCAATGATTTCCATTGGGAGATTGACCCAGTGACGAACAGGTTGCAGGCTCTAGCTGGAAAGCCAGTCAGGTACAGCAAACCTGTAGGTAGTAGCTTTGGGGTGCTCGGTCGAGGTGCACCTTTGGTCCCCTTCTCCTGTGCCCAGGGGCGACGGATGCAGGGGTGTCTTTTGGTGTCGGGTTTTTCTTGTCCAGGAGCATTTGCTGTCAGGAGCTCCTGTAAGTTGAGGCTGCAGGCGTCATTGGGGAGTCCTGCAGGGTTGGACCCAGGGTGGACTTAAGCTCTCAGGAGCTGGGGAATGCCGTTGGCACCAATGACACACCTCAGCTGGGGTCACCGGTGCAATTGTTAGGTATTGGGTTTTCTCTCACACCAGGCTGGGGGAGAGGGAGCCTGCATGCAGGGACTGCAGGCGACTTGGATGAGTCCAGGAAGGGTGATACTTGTATAGGCTCTGGATCAGGGCAGCTGGGAAGCCCTGCTGTCACATTGCTGAGCTTCTCACTGGGTCAAGGTTGTTGGGTACAGAGGTCACATCAAGTGTTGGTTTTCCAGGCTACAGAGTCCTTGTTGAATACTTAGACTCCTGTGAGCAGCTGACCTGCTCAGCAACAGAGTCTTTTTAGAAGGCAAGCAGGCTTCCTGGGTTTCTTGAAGCAGCAGGACGAGTCTTTTTGTACAGTCTGGTAAGGTTAGCAGGCAGGCCTGAAGGGCTGGTACAGGTCAGCTGCTGCTACTTCCTCTTTTTCTGCTGGATCGACTATTCTTTGTCCTCCTTCGTAGGTAGTCAGGATGTGAGTTCTAGGGTTCAGGGGTGCCACCTAAATACTAAATTTAGGGGTGTGACAGGGAGTGCCAGACAGCAGCCAATGAGCTGACCATCTTTTAGGGTGACTACACCTTTCTTTTGACCACTTGTATTGGGAAGTGGACATAACCCTAGTGGCCTAATTCCTTCCAAACAAGATGGAGGAATTTTAAAAGTAGTGTCCACTTCAGCTGATCCACCTTAGGGTTGGGACTGGCATGAGGTGGGCACTCCTCCTAATTTAACTAATTTTCCCACTTGTGCTGCCACCAAAAGTGGGGTCTGGACAGTGGGGTCGATTATCTCCTCCATCAGGAGAACCTGGGTTGCATTTCAAAGACAGCAAGGTCTTTGAAGCTCCCCGGCCTGGAATGTCAATCCTACTGTGGATGAAGTGTTATCACCTGTGCCCAGAGCAGGTCTTTGTTCTGGGCATCTGACAGTGTTGGCCCTCACCTCAGGGGGCCAGAATTCGGTGTAGGGTGGTTGCACTGGTTTGCACCAGTCAGAGAACACGCCAGTAGCTGCCATTTACTAGGGACTTACAGTGGTAGCTAAAGAGTTTGCCAATTGTGCATAGCAACTTTGCAGTTTTGTGGAATAAGATCTGGCACTGTGGACCTGTTTAGCAGGGACGCAGTGCACTAACAGTCAATGCGACATTAGAAACCAGGCAGAAAGTGTGGGCTAACCTTGTAAAAAAGGAAGCTTTCCTACATTGGTGTAAATCTGTTCAGTAGTTTTTGAAGTATCTTAGAGATCAAAGAGCATGTCGGTTGCAGATGGCGTCCAAGTCATTGGAACAAACGCTGGATATCTTTGGTGAAGGACACGAACAAGAAGAGATGGTTCATCAAACTGCAGTTTCCATCGCAGACTCCGATTCGGATAGAGATTATGATGGCGACACCCAATCCATTCCAGCGGCGCAGTGCGTGAGTACATCAGCCCCATCCCATCCACAAAACACAACCAAAAAGACTTTAGCACCAGTCTTGGGTCCCCTACTGTTTGCCGGCCTTGTGCGGACCTGAAAAATACAATCGGATGACCAACCCTCGGGTTCGGCACGAAACATAAGACCAAAGTGCATTCGGCGCCGACCAAACAGCATGCCATACCTGTTTCGGAAGCCGAAGAAACTGCCAACAATTTCAGAGCCGATATTTTCGGCCTGACTAAAACATTTGGTTTCCAAACTTTTGAAGCTGAAACCTATGGGCTGAAAATATGCTTCAACTACTGAGGAGTCTTCTGAAATAAGACCCATATTGGAAGTAATGTAGGCTAAACAGCGAAAAATCCATATACATAAGGACATAGGAAGAATTATTGCTTCTCCTCCTACTACAGACAAAAGAAAATTTACTTTTCAAGAGACTGTAGAAGCTGGACCTTCACCTGCTAAAATATTTAAGCAAAAGGAGAAACCAAAGGCACCATACCAGCCTTCATCACCACATTCTCCTTTACTTCCTGCTTCTCCGCCACCACCTACACAATTGTCTCCCAAATCCCCTATCTCAATACATGGGGATGATTTAGATGATACTCATCAGGGTATAGATCCATGGGAATTATAATTCATATCCCATCCCTTCTAATGATCCTGATTTGTACCCTGCAAGACAATCTCCACCTGAAGATATCACTGCTTACAATCAGGTTATAGCTAGGGCAGCTGTATATCACAAGGTGCAATTAGATACAGATCCTATTGAGGATGACTTCTTATTTGATACACTAACCTCTACTCATAAGGATTATCAATGTCTTCGTATGCTCCCTGGCATGCTTAAACAGACAGAGGACATTTTCAAAGAACTAGTAAAGTCTAGAATTACCACTCCAAGGGTTGGTGAAAAGTATAAACTTGCACCCTTAGATCAACATTTTATTAGAGCCCAGTTACCACCTGACGATAGTCAGTGCAGCAAGGAAAATGGCAAATAGCCAATCCAGAGGGGATGCTCCTCCCCCAGACAAGGAAAGTCGTACATTTGATGCAGCGGGAAAAAGCAACTCAAGCTGCTAATCATTGGAGGATTGTAGACTTTCAGATACTGTTAGCAGGATATGACAGAGCTCATTTGGATGAGATGGAAGATTTGTTGCAGTACCTTCTACCAGAACACCAGAAAAGGGCACAACAGATAGTAACAGAGGTGCAGGCTAGCTCTAATAATCCAATTAGATCTGCAATAGATGCTGCAGATACAGCAGCAAGGGGTATCAGTACCAGTGTAATCATTAGAAGGCACGCATGGTTAAGAACTTCAGGGTTTAAATCACAAATACAATGGGCATTTTTAAATATGACCTTTGATAAGCAACACCTATGGGGCCCCGAAGTCTGTATCACCATAGAAAAGCTGAAAAAAGACTGATACAGCTAAAGCTATGGGTGCCCTTTACACTATCCCTACTAGGGTAACTTTTCGCAGGCCCCAGTTTAGTGGTGGCTTCAAACCATCAACCTCAAAGCCATCCACATCCCAACAGAAACAATGGCCATATTTTTACAACAGAGGCTCCTTCAGAGGCTTTTACAGAGGAAATAAGTATAGAGGGGAATGTAAATCAACCACACCAAAAGGTTCCTCCACCTCAACCAAACAGTGACTTTTTACATATCCCCACAGAGCATACATCTCCTGAAGGAGGAAGACTGGATAATGATTACCAACAATGGCACATCATTACTACAGATCAATGGGGTCTATCAGTTATCCAACATGGTTATTGCCTAGAACTTATCTCTACTCCACCAAACATTCCCCCTTGCGCAGACTTTCTCTAGAACATCTAAGTGTATTAACACAGGAGTTACAATCACTTCTACTCAAAGGTGCTATAGGGAGGGTACCTATATCCCAGCCAGGGTCAGGAATATATTCCCTATACTTCCTCATACCAAAGAAAGATCATACTCAGACCAATCTTAGATCTGAGACCCCTCAATCAGTACATTCTGTCAGAGCACTTTCACATGGTCACTCTAGAGGATGCCATTCCACTGCTGCAGAAACAAGACTACGTGACTGCATTAGATTTAAAAGATGTTTATTTCCACATTCTCATCCATCCAGCACATCGCAAATTTCTAAGGTTTGTGATAGCAGGCAAGAACTACAGTACAGTTGGGATAGCAGGCAATCACTACAGTACAGTATTACCCTTTGGAGTAACAACAACAAGGATATTCACCAAATGCTTTGCAGTGGTCACATCATACGTCAGAAGACAACATATACATGTCTTTCCCTATCTGGACTACTGGCTCTTAAAAGCCAGCACAATTTAAACCTATCAACAGTACACACAGTGGGCATCCTGCACAACCTAGGATTCACAATCAGTTACCAAAAATCTCATCTGCAGCCATCACAAATACAACCATATCTGGGAGCCATTCTTAACACTCATTCGTCATTAGCATACCCAAACCCACTGAATTCAAGCTTTCCACAATCTCATATCTCAACTACAATACAACCACATTTACACAGTGAGGTTGATCATGAAACTCTTGGGAATTATGCATCATGCATAGGAATAGTACCCAATGCAGGTATAAATATGAGACCGCTACAGCAGTCTCTCACAACAATGATCTCAAGCACAAGGTCAGCTTCAGTATCTAGTGTTGTTAGACTGCCAAACTTACCTCTTTCTGCAATGGTGGAATCACACCAACTCATTAACAGGGCGGCCATTTCATGACCCTGGGCCACAGACCATAATCACAACTGATGCATCAGTGATCGGTTGGGGAGCACATCGCAACAACCTCATCATACAAGGGACATAGAACTCCATTCAACAAACTTATCACATAAACCATTTAGAATTGCTAGCAGTGTGCCTAGCACTCAAAGCTTTTCAACCACAGATCACACACAAAACAGTGTTAATAAGGACTGACAACATGACCACAATATATTATCTGCAAAAAACGGGAGGGGGGGGGGGGAACACTCATCTCAGTTGTCCCTTCTTGCACAGACAATGTGGAAATGGGCAATTCACATTGAACTATTAGCAAAGTATATCCCAGGGATATGCAACCAACTAGTGGACCTCTTAAGCAGGACGAAGCAACCAATATACAAATGGGAGGTTCACCCACCAAGGATTCAACTATACTTCCAAATGTGGGTAATCCCAGACATAGACCTCTTCGCCACAAGTGAAAACGCAAAATGCCCAAACTTCGCATCCAGGTACCCACACCCTCAATCCAAGAGCAATACTCTATATGGATCAGTTGTTCAGGGATATTTTCTTATGCTTTTGCCCCTCTCCCACTAATTCTATTTCTGGTCAACAAGATCTGTCACCTTTCTCACTATCATACTTGAAGCTCCCATGTGGGCACGTCAACACTGGTACACAACACTGTTCGATCTGTCTGTATTACCACATCACAAGCTTCCAAACATACCAGACCTATTTACTCAAAACAAAGGTCAAATCAGGCATCCAAATCCCAGTATGCTCAACCTGGCGATTTGGCTCCTGGGATCATAGAGTTTGGATATCTACAGCATCCAGCAGAATGTATGAATATTCTAAAGGAAGCACACATACCAACAACTCGACAGTGTTATGCAGCTAAATGGAAACTGTAGGGAAATGCCTCCCTTGGCATGGTTACCCCCTAACGTTTTGCCTTTTGTTGATGCCAGTTATGAATGAAAGTGTGCTGGGACCATGCTAACCAGGCCCAAGCACCAGTGTTCTTTCCCCAAACTGTACCTTTGTTCCCACAATTGGCACAACCTTGGCACACAGAAGTCCCTTGTAAATGCTACCCCTGATACCAAGGGCCCTGTGGCCATGGAAGGTCTCTAACGGCTGCAGCTTGTATTATGCCACCCTCGGGACCCCTCACTCAGCACATGCACACTGCCTCACAGCTTGTGTGTGCTGGTGGGGAGAAAATGACTAAGTTGACATGGCCCTCCCCTCAGGTTGCCATGCCCACCTCTCACTGCCTGTGGCATAGGTAAGTCACCCCTCAAGCAGGCCTTACAGCCCTAAGGCAGGGTGCAGTGTACCACAGGTGAGGGCATAGTTGCATGAGCACCCTTAGACAATGTAAGTGCAGGGTAGCCATAAAGAGTATATGGTTTGGGAGTCTGTCAATTACGAACTCCACAGTTCCATAATGGCTACACTGAAATTTGGGAAGTTTGGTATCAAACTTCTCAGCACAATCAATGCACACTGATGCCAGTGTGGTATTTATTGTAAAATACACCCAGAGGGCGTCTTAAAGATGCCCCCTGAATACCAGTCTAACTCCTAGTGCTAGACTGACCAGTTTCTGCAAGCCTGCCACAACCAGAAGAGTTTCTGCCTACATGCGGGTGAGTGCCTTTGTCACTCTGTGGCCAGGAACAAAGCCTGCAGTGGGTGGAGGTGCTTCTCACCTCCCCCTGCAGGAACTGTAACACCTGGCGGAGAGCCTGCCTGTTGTTACAGCACCCCAGGACATCCCAGCTAGTGGAGATTTCCCCCTCCGGCCACAGCCCCCACTTTTGGCGGCAAGTCCGGAGGAAATAATGAGAAAAACAAGGAGGAGTCACCTACCAGTCAGGACAGCCCCTAAGGTGCCCTGAGCTGAGGTGACCCCTGCCTTTAGAAATCCTCCATCTTGAGTTTGGAGGATTCCCCCAATAGTAATAGGGATGTGCCCCCCTCCCCTCTGGGAGGAGGCACAAAGAGGGTGTAGCCATCCTCAAGGGCAGTAGCCAATGGCTACTGCCCCCTTGACCTAAACACACCTCTAAATTGTGTATTTAGGGGCGCCCCTGAACCTAGGAAATCAGATTCCTGCAACCTGTAGAAAGGACTGCTGACCTGAAAGCCCTGCAGAGACGACAGAGACACCAACTGACTTGGCCCCAGCCCTACCAGCTTGTGTCCAGACTCAAAGAACCTGCACAGCGATGCATCCGACAGGACCAGCGACCTCTGATGACTCAGAGGGCTGCCCTGCACCTAAAGGACCAAGAAACCCCCGAGAACAGCGTCACTGTTCAGAAACTGCAACAACTTTGCAACTTCACAGCAATTTTTAAAGAGACTCCATTTCCCGCCGGAAGCGTGAGATTTCACGCTCTGCACCCGAGGCCCCTGGCTCGAGTTCAGGAGAACCAACACTGCAGAGAGGACTTCAACGACGTGGACCCCCTGAGTCGACCTCCCTGCACCCCCACAGCGACGCCTGCATAGAGGATCCAGAGGCTCCCCCTGACCGCGACTGCTTGGTAACAAAGGAACCCGATGCCTGGACCAAGCACTGCACCCGCAGCCCCCAGGACAGATAGGAACCACCTACCAATGCAGGAGTAACCAGCAGGCGGCCTTCATCCTAGCCCAGTCGTGGCTGGCCCGAGAAGCCCCCGTGCCCTGCCTGCATCGCCTAAGTGACCCCCGGGTCCCTCCATTGCTTTCAATAGGAGACCCAACGCCTATTTTAACTACTGCACCCGGCCGCCCCTGTGCCGCTGAGGTCAACCCAAAAACATTAATCAACTTAAAGCATCAGTTTGAGATATTGTCTTATTTGCTTCATTTACAAAAAGCAAATCTTGCATACTCATCTATTAAAATCTATTTAACAGCAATAGCTGCCTACCTTTAAACAGACAGCATACTTCCCTATTTAGGACTCCTGTTATTCAAGCTTTTATAGAAGACCTTAAAAGAATTATTTCACCTAGAGCTCCACCAGCTCCTACTTGGAATCTTAACATCGTGCTCACAAGGCTTATAGGTCTACCATTAGAAACCATGCGTTGTTGCACACTCCTATTTCTATCATAAGAGGTTGCTTTCCTAGTAGCAATTACTTCCTTAACCTCTTCAGTGCAGGCAACTGCCACTGGCTGACTCCCGCACTACCTCCCTGGGGCGTGTCACGAGCAGTGGCCAACACCAGGGAGGGAGGTGTAAAAAAAAAAAAAAGAAAAACGGGCGACACAGAAGATCTTCCGTGCCTCCCCCACCCCTTTGTGATGTCAGCACTCAGCGAAGCACGCTGATGTCACTATCTGTTTTCCCCACCAGAAAACGGGCCCTAACGGGCCTTCCTGAACAGGTTTCCTGACCCTCAATCGCAGCAGAGCTGCGATCTAGGGCCAGGAAACACCACTAGATACCAGGGATTTCACTGGGGGGTGGAGCTAGGGTTGGCCCCTTCGGAAAATAAATCTATATATAGATATAGTTCAATGACATGTGTAGCTGCAGATACACATGCTATGCATAGCTCTTCCGACATCTAGTGTTGGGCTCGGAGTGTTACAGTTTGTTTTTCTTCGAAGAAGTCTTTTCGGAGTCACAGGATCGAGTGACTCCTCTCTGTTCCAGTGCGCATGGGCATAGACTCCATTGTTAGATTGTTGTCTTTCCCCGGTCAGGTTTGGACATGTTTCCTCTCGCTACCAGATTTTGATTCGGAAAACCTTCTTATTCGTCGGTATTGTTTTGCTCACGTTTCGAACCGATAGTACAGTCGGAACCTTCATTTTCACCCTTTGGGGCGCGTGCGCTTAACTCTGGCTTGTTCGGGCCTACCATGTGGGAAGACTGATGGATCGGACTCCATTCCGATTCTGCCCTCGGTGCCATGCGAAATACCTGTATACAGACCAACACTTGGTTTGTATTTAGTGCCTTTCTCCAGACCATTGGGAGGAAGATTGAGAGGCATGACGAACATTTTGATCAAAGAAGACCGTCGGAGATTGCAGAGCCCGAAAACTCGAAATGGCGTCAAAAAGCAGTTAACATCTTGACGTCCTGGAGGAAGAGCAGGCGCAGACAGCAGTCTCCATCCAAGACACAGACTCCGAACAGGAATCGGAAGACGACAGACCCATCACAGCTGGCTAGCATGTGAGTACGTCTGCCCCCTACACACCTGCACAAAAAAGCATTCAAAGGCCTTGGGTACACCACTGCCGGAAGGCCATGGTTCGGCCCGAAAAAAGACTGCTGACGACTGTCCTTCGGGGTTGGCGCCGAAAAAGGCCTCTCCTCCATCCATTTCAGAGTCGAGCAAATGTGTTAAAGGCACCTTTTCAGACTCCAGTAAAAGACCCCATTCCTCAAAGTCGAAAATTCAGCAATCGGCTTTGGAGCCGAGACCACCTACTTTTTCGGGACCGAAAAAACGACACACCTTGAAGCCGAAAAAATCCTTATATACAGAGGAACAAGGACTTTCCCAAAAAATTAAGACATATTACAAAGCCAATCATGGAATCTCATAAGACGTCTGAGGAAGAGCCTGAGATTGAACCAATATTACAGGTTATGGATGAGAGACAGTCTAGAATTCATATTCATAAGGAGACCAGAAGAATCATCACTGCACCTCCTTTAAAAAACAAAAGAAAGCTGGCTTTCCGAGAGGAACTAGACTAGAAGGTGCAAAAACAAAAGAAGCCACTACCTCTCCATACTTCTCCTCCTTAATCTCCACAGCTCTTTCTCACCTCAAAATAGCCCACCTCTACCGCCTTCAACACATTCTTTATACTCCCATGGAGATACAGCAGACCCATGGGACCTCCATGAACCTAATTCCATCCTGGACAATGATCTAGACATTTATCCAACATTTATCCATCAAAACCTTCTCCTCCAGAAGAGAGCACTGCATACACCCAAGTAATATCTTTGGCAGCAGCTTATCATGGAGTAACCATGCATTCTGAGCCATTAGAAGAAGACTTTATTTAATACTGTCTTCTACTCATTCCAGGTACCAGTGTCTCCCAATGTTACCAGGAATGGTTAAACATGCAGGCCAGATTTTTTAAGAACCTGTAAAGGCCAGGATTATCACCCCTAGAATTGATAAGAAGTATAAGCATGCCCCTACTGACCCAGACTACATTACTCACCAGGTCCCTCCAGACTCAGTAGTAGTCAGTGCAGCAAGAAAGAGGGCAAAACAGCCTGTCATCAGGAGACGCACCACCTCTTGATAAGGAGAGTAGAAAATTAGATGCAGCTGGTAAAAGGGTTGCTACACAAGCAGCAAATCAGTGGAGAATTGCAATTTCTCAGGCACTTCTAGCCAGGTATGACAGGGTCCATTGGGACGAAATGCAAGATATTATACAACATCTCCCAAAGGAGCATCAAAAAAGAGCACAACAATTGGTGGAAGAGGGACACGCTATCAGCAATAATCAAATAAGATCTGCCCTCGTTGCTGCTGATACAGCTGCAAGGAGTGTAAATACTGCCATCACAATTAGAAGACATGCATGGATATGCTCCTCTGGTTTTAAATCAGAAATTTAACAGGCAGTACTTAAAATGCCTTTCGACAAAAAGCACCTCTTTGGCCCAGAAGTAGACACCACTATTGAGAAACTGAGGAAGGACTCCGATACTGCAAAAGCAATGTGCGCTTTATACACCACCGCATATAGAGGCTCCTTTCACAGACCACAGTTTAGAGGAGGCTTCAAGCCATGATCTTCATGCTTCCACCTCCCAAACCAAGCAGGGATAACAAACCCAATATCAACAAGGTGGGTTTAGAGGATCCTATAGAGGTAAATTCCAAACCTCTAAACAGACAACACAACCTAAACAGTGACTTCCTTCCCTCCTTTCCACTCCACACATCTCCTGTGGGGGGAAGACTACAGCACTTCCACCCTCATTGGCAAAATATCACCACAGACAATTGGGTATTATCAATTATCCGAAATGGCTATTGCCTAGAATTAATCTCCACCTCTCCAAACATTCCACCACGATATCACAAATTGTCCCCAGAACATACCGTTCTGTTACAACAAGAGGTACAATCTCTACTATTAAAATAAGCAATAGAAATAGTTCCACATTCTCTACAAGTAACAGGAGTATACTTATTATACTTCCTGATTCCCAAAAAAGACGGCACCGTCAGGCCCCTCAATCTATACATCCTGTCAGAGCATTTTCACATGGTAACTCTGCAAGATGTTATTCCACTACTGCAAAAACAAGATTACATGACTGCTCTAGATCTTAAGGATGCGTATTTCACCATACCCATCCATCCAGCTCACAGAAAATACCACTGGTTTGTCATAGCAGGAAAACACTACCAGTTCAAGGTGTTGCCATTTTGCATAACAGGTCCAAGAATGTTCACAAAGTGTCTAGCAGTAGTAGGAGCCTACTTAAGAAGACAATACATCCATGTCTTTCCTTATCTAGACGATTGACTAATAAAAGCAAGCAGTTTTACGCAATGCCAACAACACATTCGTTACGTGATAGAAACCTTGCACACCTTAGGGTACACTCTAATTACCAAAGGTCGCACCTTCATCCAGCACAGATACAACCTTACCTAGGTGCTATCCTAAATACTCAACTAGCCCTAGCTTATCCATATATACAAAGGATACTAGCTTTCCAAAATCTCATACCACTCATACAGCCAAATCAACAATACACTGAGATTTATCATGAAGATTCTAGGAATGATGGCATCTTGCATAGCGATAGTCCCACATGCAAGACTAAACATGAGACCATTACAACAGTGCCTTTCACAACAATGGTCACAAGAACACAGTCAACTTCAAGATCTAGTGTTGCTGGACCGCCAAACACATATGTCCCTTCAGTGGTGGAATCGCAACAATCTAATGAAGGGGCGGTGTAGGAAGTTGGCTCTGTATGTACTATTTCAAAGTAAGAAATAGCATGCACAGAGTCCAAGGGTTCCCCTTAGAGGTAAGATAGTGTAAAAAAGGGATAATTCTAATGCTCTATTTTGTGGTAGTGTGGTCGAGCAGTAGGCTTATCAGCGGGTAGTGTTAAGCATTTGTTGTACACACAGGCAATAAATGAGGAACACACACTCAATGACAATTCCAGGCCAATAGGTTTTTATATAGAAAAATATCTTTTCTTAGTTTATTTTAAGAACCACAGGTTCAAGATTTATAAACTATACTTTAAATGAAAGGTATTTCACTTAGGAACTTTGAATTAGCAAAATAGCATATGCAGTTTTCACACAAATGGCAATAAGCTATTTTAAAACTGGACACTTAGTGCAATTTTCAACAGTTCCTGGGGGAAGTAAGTGTTTATTAGTTTTGCAGGTAAGTAAACCACCTACAGGGTTCAAAGTTAGGTCCAAGGTAGCCCACCGTTGGGGGTTCAGAGCAACCCCAAAGTTACCACACCAGCAGCTTAGGGCCGGTCAGGTGCAGAGGTCAAAGTGGTGCCCAAAACACATAGGCTTCAATGGAGAAGGGGGTGCCCCGGTTCCAGTCTGCCAGCAGGTAAGTACCTGCGTCTTCGGAGGGCAGACCAGGGGGGTTTTGTAGGGCACCGGGGGCGACACAAGTCAGCACAAAAAGTACACCCTCAACGGCACGGGGGCGGCCGGATGCAGTGTGCAAACAGGCATCGGGTTTGCAATGTAGTTCAATGGGAGACTTGGGGGTCTCTTCAGCGATGCAGGCAAGGGGGGGGCTCCTCGGGGTAGCCACCACCTGGGCAAGGGAGAGGGCCACCTGGGGGTCACTCCTGCACTGGAGGTCGGATCCTTCAGGTCCTGGGGCTGCGGGTGCAGTGTCTTTACCAGACGTCGGGTTCTTAGAAGCAGGCAGTCGCGGTCAGGGGGAGCCTCTGGATTCCCTCTGCAGGCGTCGCTGTGGGGGGCACAGGGGGGGTCAACTCTGGCTACTCACGGGCTCCCAGTCGCCGGGGAGTCCTCCTTATAGCATTGGTTCTCCACAAGTCGAGCTGGGGGCGTCTGGTACAGAGTGCAAAGTCTCACGCTTACGGCGGGAAACGTGTATTCTTTCAAAGTTGCTTCTTTTTTGCAAAGATGCTTCTTTCTTGGAGCAGAGCCGCTGTCCTCTGGCGTTCTTGGTCCTTTTAGATGCAGGGTAGTCCTCTGAGGCTTCAGAGGTCGCTGGACCCTGTGGAACGCGTCACTGGAGCAGTTCTTGTGAAGTGGGGAGACAGGCCGGTAGAGCTGGGGCCAAAGCAGTTGGTGTCTCTGTCTTCTCTGCAGGTTTTTCAGCTCAGCAGTCCTTCGTCTTAGGTTGCAGGAATCTAGTTACCTAGGTTCTGGGAGCCCCTAAATACTTGATTTAGGGGTGTGTTTAGGTCTGGGGGGTTAGTAGCCAATGGCTACTAGCCCTGAGGGTGGCTACACCCTCTTTGTGCCTCCTCCCTGAGGGGAGGGGAGCACATCCCTAATCCTATTGGGGGAATCCTCCATCTGCAAGATGGAGGATTTCTAAAAGTCAGTCACCTCAGCTCAGGACACCTTAGGGGCTGTCCTGACTGGCCAGTGATACCTCCTTGTTTTTCTCATTATCTCCTCCGGCCTTGCAGCCAAAAGTGGGTCCGTGGCCGGAGCGGGCGAGCAGTTCCACTAGCTGGTGTGCCCTGTGGTGCTGTAACAAAGGGGGTTAGCCTTTGAGGCTCACCGCCAGGTGTTACAGTTCCTGCAGGGGGAGGTGACAAGCACCTCCACCCAGTACAGGTTTTGTTACTAGCCACAGAGTGACAAAGGCACTCTCCCCATGTGGCCAACAACATGCCTGGTGTGTGGCAGGCTGCTAAAACTAGTCAGCCCACACTGGTAGTCGGACATGTATCAGGAGGCATCTCTAAGATGCCCTCTGGGGTGTATTTCACAATAAAATGTACACTGGCATCAGTGTGCGTTTATTGTGCTGAGAAGTTTGATTCCAAACTTCCCAGTTTTCAGTGTAGCCATTATGGTGCTGTGGAGTTTGTGCATGACAGACTCCCAGACCATATACACTTATGGCTACCCTGCACTTACAATGTCTAAGGTTGTGCTTAGACACTGTAGGGGCATAGTGCTCATGCACTTATGCCCTCACCTATGGTATAGTGCACCCTGCCTTAGGGCTGTAAGGTCTGCTAGAGGGGTGACTTATCTATACCTATAGGCAGTGTGAGGTTGGTATGGCACCCTGAGGGTGGAGTGCCATGTCGACTGTCATTTTATCTCCACCAGCAAACACAAGCTGGCAAGCAGTGTGTCTGTGCTGTGTGAGGGGTCTCCAGGGTGGCATAAGACATGCTGCAGCCCTTAGAGACCTTCCCTGGCATCAGGGCCCTTGATACCAGGGGTACCAGTTACAAGGGACTTACCTGGATGCCAGGGTGTGCCAATTGTGGAAACAAAGGTACAGGTTAGGGAAAGAACACTGGTGCTGGGGCCTGGTTAGCAGGCCTCAGCACACTTTCAAATCATAACTTGGCATCAGCAAAGGCAAAAAGTCAGGGGGTAACCATGCCAAGGAGGCATTTCCTTACACGTACTTACTCCATTCCATGGGCACATTTACTATATTCACAACTCCTGCCTCACCCTCTGCGGGGAAAACAATCTAAGATGGAGTCGACGCCCATGCACAATGGAGCCGAAAGGGAGGAGTCCCTCGGTCTCGTGACTCGAAAAGACTTCTTCGAAGAAAAACAACTTGTAACACTCCGAGCCCAACACTAGATGGCAGGATAATGCACAGCATGTGCATCTGCAGCGTCTCATGCCACGAACAGATGTACACTGGGTAAGTGACATTTTCCATATATATATATATATATATATATATATATATATATATATATATATATGTATATGTATGTATGTTCGATGGCATGTGTAGCTGCAGATACACATGCTTTTCACATCCCGCCATCTAGTGTTGGGCTCAGAGTGTTACAAGTTGTTTTTCTTCGAAGAAGTCTTTTGAGTCACGAGATCGAGGGACTCCTCCCCTTTCGGGTCCATTACACATGGGCGTCGACTCCATCTTAGATTGTTTTTTTTCCGCCATCCGGTTCGGACGTGTTCCTTTTCGCTCCGTGTTTCAGTTCAGAAAGTTAGTTAGAATCTCGGAAAATTCGACGGCATTGTTTGCGTTCGGTATCGGGTTAGTTACTACAGATCAACACCGACTTTTGAAGAGCTCCGGTGGCCCTTAGGGTTTTTTTTTCGATCCCCCGTCGGGCCTGGTTTGCCAGGCCACGTGTCTCTTCAAGGCTGATGGAACGGACCCCATTACGCTTCTGCCCAAAATGTCACAACAAGTATCCGTATACAGATCAGCACCTGGTCTGTAACTTGTTTGTCTCCAGAACACAAAGAAGATACTTGTGAAGCCTGTCGAGCGTTTCGGTCGAGGAAGACATTAAGAGACCGAAGAGCAAGAAGACTGCAAATGGCGTCGGCGCCGACAGGACAAAGGCATTTGGAGGAGGAAGAGGAAAGCTTCTCTATCCAGGAGTCGGACTCGGACGAGCTCGATCCCGAAGAAATGCCGAAAACCACGAGTAAGACGTCGAAACATAAAAAACTCACGAGAAGACCACAAAAGCCCAGGGGACGCCACCGCCAACAGGCCATGGCTTAACCTGTAAAATAGGTGACCGATCATCGGCACCGAAAAAGGGCACGCTTGTGTCGAAGTCATCCAACTCCGGTCGAGATACCGGCACACAGCAATCTCGAGCCCCACACAGCGGCACCGAGCAAGTTCGGCACTGAGACAGCGGCACCAAAATGGGTCGGCACCAAGAGATCACGACGCCGAAAATAAAGAAAGTTTTGTCGAGCCGAAAAAGGCTACCGAAAAGGTTTCCATTCCGAAACATCCAGCCTCGGAACCGAAATCAGGTTCCTACATAGAGGAACAGGGATTGTCCTCCCAAATGCAAGGACATAAGTTTGGACAAGAACTAGAATCAATGGAGCCAGACTACACTCAAAGGAGGCTCCACATTCAAAAGGACACAGGGAAGATAAGCACTCTTCCCCCAATTAAAATGAAAAGAAGACTTGCCTTTCAAGATAAGGACTAGCAGCCACAGGCAAAGGTGGCAAGACAGACAACTCCGCCACCACCACCATCATTGCACACATCACCGGTAGTCACTCCACCACTGATGCAATCCCCAACGCATACTGCAATGAGTCAGGACGATCCCGACGCATGGGACCTTTATGATGCGCCAGTATCGGATAACAGCCCAGACTGTTACCCAGCAAGACCGTCCCCACCCGAGGACAGTACATCTTACACGCAGGTGGTCTCAAGGGCAGCAGCTTTTCATAATGTCACCTTGCATGGCGAACCTATTGAGGATGACTTTTTGTTTAATACACTGTCCTCCAATCATAGCCAATACCAGAGCTTACCTATGCTACCTGGAATGCTAAAACACTCCAAACAGGTGTTTCAGGAGCCTGTGAAGGGCAGGGCCATAACTCCAAGGGTAGAGAAGAAGTACAAGCAACTGCCTACAGACCCTGTGTATATCACGCAGCAATTAACACCAGACTCTGTGGTAGTAGGGGCAGCTCGCAAGAGAGCAAACTCTCACACCACTGGAGACGCACCACCTCCAGACAAGGAGAGTCGCAAATTTGACGCTGCAGGGAAAAGGGTTGCAGCACAAGCGGCAAACCAATGGCGTATTGCCAACTCACAACCACTTCTGGCAAGATATGATAGGGCTCATTGGGACTAAATGCAGCATTTCATAGAACACTTACCCAAAGAGTTCCAAAAAAGGGCACAACAAGTGGTGGAGGAAGGACAAAGTATCTCAAATAATCAGATACGGTCAGCAATGGATGCAGCAGATACAGCTGCGAGGACAGTAAATACTGCTGTAACAATAAGGAGACACGCATGGTTGCGTATATCAGGATTCAAGCCGGAAATACAACAAGCCGTGCTGAATATGCCTTTTAATGGACAGCAGTTGTTTGGGCCGGAGGTGGACACTGCTATAGAAAAACTTTAAAAAAGACACTGATACGGCCAAAGGCATGGGCGCACTCTACTCCTCAGAGAGCAGAGGCACATTTCGCAAAACACAGTTTAGAGGGGGGTTTCGAGGACAAGCTACAGAACCCACAACCTCACAAACAAGGCCCACTTATCAAGGTCAATACCAGCGGGGAAGTTTTCGGGGACAATATAGTGGGGGACAATTCCAAAAGAATAGAGGGAAGTTCCAAAGCTCCTCAAAACAAACAGTGACTTCAAAGTCACAAATACCCAACACATAACACCTGGTGGGGGAGACTAAGCAATTTTTACAAACATTGGCAGGAGATAACAACAGACACTTGGGTGCTGGCAATTATCCAGCATGGTTATTGCATCGAATTTCTCAAATTCCCTCCAAACGTTCCACCGAAAACATACAATATGTCAAAACAACACATGGATCTTCTAGGACTAGAGGTCCATGCATTGCTACAAAAAGGAGCAATAGAATTAGTACCAATTCAACAGAAAGGAACAGGAGATTACTCTCTGTACTTTCTCATACCCAAAAAGGACAAAACACTGAGACCTATATTAGATCTCAGAACATTAAATACCTACATCAAATCAGATCACTTTCACATGGTGACATTACAGGACGTAATCCCACTGCTCAAACAACAAGACTACATGACAACACTAGACCTAAAGGATGCATATTTCCATATACCGATACATCCTTCACACAGAAAGTACTTAAGGTTTGTATTCCAAGGGGTACATTACCAATTCAAGGTGTTGCCATTCGGAATAACAACTGCGCCAAGAGTTTTTACAAAGTGCCTGGCAGTCGTAGCTGCACATATCAGAAGGCAGCAAATACATGTGTTCCTGTACCTAGACGATTGGTTAATCAAAACCAACACGCTACAACGGTGTTCACAACACACAAAGTATGTCATAGAAACCCTCCACAAACTAGGTTTCTCAATCAACTACACAAAGTCACACCTTCTGCCGTGTCAAACACAGCAATACTTAGGGGCGACAATCAACACAGCAAAAGGGATTGCCACTCCAAGCCCACAAAGGGTTCAGGCATTTCACAATGTAATACAGGCCATGTATCCAAAACAAAAAATACAAGTCAAAATGGTGATGAAACTCCTAGGCATGATGTCCTCATGCATAGCCATTGTCCCAAATGCAAGGTTGCACATGCGGCCCTTACAACAGTGCCTAGCATCACAATGGTCACAGGCACAGGGTCAGCTTCTAGATCTAGTGTTGGTAGACCGCCAAACATACACCTCGCTTCAATGGTGGAACAGTATAAATTTAAACCAAGGGCGGCCTTTCCAAGACCCAGTGCCACAATATGTAATAACGACAGATGCCTCCATGATAGGGTGGGGAGCACACCTCAATCAACACAGCATCCAAGGACAATGGGACAGTCAGCAAATACAGTTTCACATAAATCACTTAGAACTATTGGCAGTATTTCTAGCGCTGAAAG
Organism: Pleurodeles waltl; assembly: GCF_031143425.1. Lineage (NCBI taxonomy): Eukaryota > Metazoa > Chordata > Amphibia > Caudata > Salamandridae > Pleurodeles > Pleurodeles waltl. The sequence goes on from NC_090447.1 coordinate 1,140,106,549, forward strand.
CATTTCAACCCATAATAAGCCACAAACACATTCTTGTCAAAACAGACAACATGACAACGATGTATTACCTAAACAAACAGGGAGGGACACACTCAACACAGTTGTGTCTCCTGGCACAGAGAATATGGCATTGGGCGATTCACAACCACATTTGCCTAATAGCACAATTTATTCCAGGAATTCAGAATCAGTTAGCAGACAATCTCTCTCGGGATCACCAACAGATCCACGAATGGGAGATTCACCCCCAAATACTGAACACTTACTTCCAGAGTTGGGGAACACCACTAATAGATCTATTTGCAACAAAAGAAAATGCAAAATGCCGAAACTTCGCATCCAGGTACCCACAAGATCAGTCTCAGGGCAATGCGTTATGGATGAGTTGGTCAGGGATATTTGCTTACACTTTTCCCCCCTCTCCCACTCCTTCCATATCTTGTAAACAAGTTGAGTCAAAACAAACTCAGACTCATACTAATAGCGCCAACATGGGCAAGACAACCTTGGTACACAACACTACTAGACCTCTCAGTAGTGCCTCATGTCAAACTACCAAACAGACCAGATCTGTTAACGCAACACAAACAGATCAGACACCCAAATCTAGCTGAATCTAGCAATTTGGCTTCTGAAGTCCTAGAGTTCGGACACTTGGACCTTACACAGGAATGTATGGAGGTCATAAAACAAGCTAGGAAACCTACCACTAGACATTGCTATGCAAATAAGTGGAAAATATTTGTTTATTACTGCCATAATAATCAAATTCAACCCTTACACGCTTCTGCCAAAGACATCGTAAGATACTTCCTACATTTGCAAAAGTCAAAGCTAGCTTTTTCTTCCATTAAGATACATCTTACCGCAATTTCAGCTTACCTGCAAATTACGCACTCAACTTCACTATTTAGGATACCAGTCATAAAAGCGTTTATGGAAGGCCTAAAGAGAATTATACCACCAAGAACACCACCAGTTCCTTCATGGAACCTCAACATTGTCTTAACACGACTCATGGGTCCACCTTTTGAGCCCATGCACTCTTGTGAAATGCAATACTTAACATGGAAAGTTGCATTTTTAATTGCCATCACATCTCTAAGAAGAGTAAGTGAGATTCGAGCATTTACCATACAAGAACCATTTATTCAAATACACAAGCATAAAGTAGTTCTACAGACAAATCCTAAATTTTTACCAAAAGTCATATCACCATTCCACTTGAATCAAACAGTAGAATTACCAGTGTTCTTCCCACAGCCAGATTCTGTAGCTGAAAGAGCACTACATACATTAGACATCAAAAGAGCGTTAATGTACTACATTGACAGAACAAAACTAATTCGAAAAACTAAACCATTATTATAAAGAAATGGCTCCCTGTTGCAGTTACCCCCCACTTTTTGCCTGATACTGATGCTGACTTGACTGAGAAGTGTGCTGGGACCCTGCTAACCAGGCCCCAGCACCAGTGTTCTTTCACCTAAAATGTACCATTGTTTCCACAATTGGCACAACCCTGGCACCTAGGTAAGTCCCTTGTAACTGGTACCAAGGGCCCTGATGCCAGGGAAGGTCTCTAAGGGCTGCAGCATGTCTTATGCCACCCTAGGGACCCCTCACTCAGCACAGACACACTGCTTGCCAGCTTGTGTGGGCTGGTGGGGAAAAAAAGACTAAGTCGACATGGCACTCCCCTCAGGGTGCCATGCCAACCTCACACTGCCTGTGGCATAGGTAAGTCACCCCTCTAGCAGGCCTTACAGCCCTAAGGCAGGGTGCACTATACCACAGGTGAGGGCATATGTGCATGAGCACTATGCCCCTACAGTGTCTAAGCAAAACCTTAGACATTGTAAGTGCAGGGTAGCCATAAGAGTATATGGGCTGGGAGTCTGTCAAAAACGAACTCCACAGCTCCATAATGGCTACACTGAAAACTGGGAAGTTTGGTATCAAACTTCTCAGAATAATAAACCCACACTGATGCCAGTGTTGGATTTATTAAAACATGCACACAGGGGGTATCTTAGAGATACCCCCTGTATTTTACCCAATTGTTCAGTGCAGGACTGACTGGTCTGTGCCAACCTGCTGCTGAGAGACGAGTTTCTGACCCCATGTGGTGAGAGCCTTTGTGCTCTCTGAGGACAGAAACAAAGCCTGCTCTGGGTGGAGGTGCTTCACACCTCCCCCCTGCAGGAACTGTAACACCTAGCAGTGAGCTTCAAAGGCTCAAGCTTCGTGTTACAATGCCCCAGGGCACTCCAGCTAGTGGAGATGCCCGCCCCCTGGACCCAGCCCCCACTTTTGGCGGCAAGTCCAGGAGAGAGAATGAGAAAAACAAGGAGGAGTCACTGGCCAGTCAGGACAGCCCCTAAGGTGTCCTGAGGTGACTCTGACTTTTAGAAATCCTCCATCTTGCAGATGGAGGATTCCCCCAATAGGAATAGGGATGTGTGCCCCCCTCCCCTCAGGGAGGAGGCACAAAGAGGGTGTAGCCACCCTCAAGGACAGTAGCCATTGGCTACTGCCCTCCCAGACCTAAACACGCCCTTAAATTTAGTATTTAAGGGCTCCCCTGAACCTAAGAATTTAGATTCCTGCAACTTACAAGAAGAGGACTGCTGAGCTGAAAACCCCTGCAGAAGAAGAAAGAAGACACCAACTGCTTTGGCCCCAGTCCTACCGGCCTGTCTCCTGCCTTCCAAAGAAACCTGCTCCAGCGACGCTTTCCCCAGGACCAGCGACCTCTGAATCCTCAGAGGACTGCCCTGCTTCAAGAAAGACAAGAAACTCCCGAAGACAGCGGCACTGCTCCAAAAAGACTGCAACTTTGTTACAGAGGAGCAGATTTAAAGACCCCTGCAAATCCCCGCAAGAAGCGTGAGACTTGCAACACTGCATCCGGCGACCCCGAATCGACTGGTGGAGAACAAACACCTCAGGGAGGACCCTCCGGCGACTCCGAGAGCGTGAGTAACCAAAGTTGTCCCCCCACAGTGACGCCTGCAGAGGGAATCCCGAGGCTCCCCCTGACCGCGACTGCCTGACTCTAAAATCCAGACGGCTGGAAAAGACCCTGCACCCGCAGCCCCCAGCACCTGAAGGAACGGAACTTCAGTGCAGGAGTGACCCCCAGGAGGCCCTCTCCCTTGCCTAGGTGGTGGCTACCCCGAGGAGCCCGACGCTTGTTTGCACACTGCACCCGGCCACCCCCGCGCTGCTGAGGGTGTACTTTCTGTGTGGACTTGTGTCCCCCCCGGTGCCCTACAAAACCCCCCTGGTCCGCCCTCCGAAGACGCGGGTACTTAACTGCTGGCAGACTGGAACCGGGGCACCCCCTTCTCTCCATTGAAGCCTATGTGTTTTGGGCACCTCTTTGACCTCTGCACCTGACCGGCCCTGAGCTGCTGGTGTGGTAACTTTGGGGTTGCTCTGAACCCCCAACGGTGGGCTACCTTGGACCCAAAACGGAAACCTGTCGGTAATTTACTTACCTGCTAAAACTAACAATACTTTACCTCCCCCAGGAACTGTGAAAATTGCACTGTCCACTTTTAAAACAGCTATTTGTGTTTTATGTGAAAAGTATATATGCTACTGTAATTATTCAAAGTTCCTAAAGTACTTACCTGCAATACCTTCCAAATGAGATATTACATGTAGAATTTGAACCTGTGGTTCTTAAAATAAACTAAGAAAAGATATTTTTCTATAACAAAAACCTGTTGGCTGGAATTGTCTCTGAGTGTGTGTTCCTCATGTATTGCCTGTGTGTATGTACAACAAATGCTTAACACTACTCCTTTGATAAGCCTACTGCTCGACCACACTACCACAAAATAGAGCATTAGTATTATCTCTTTTTGCCACTATCTTACCCCTAAGGGGAACCCTTGGACTCTGTGCATGCTATTCCTTACTTTGAAATAGCACATACAGAGCCAACTTCCTACAATTATTTATTGCTTTCCAAAAACCTCATACAGGAAATCCACTTTCTAAACAAGGCATTGCTAGATGGATAGTTAAGTGCATTCAAACCGGTTATCTTAAAGCAAAAAGAGAACTGCCTATTACACCAAAGGCACACTCAACTAGAAAGAAAGGTGCTACCATGGCATTTCTAGGAAATATTCCAATGACCGAAATATGTAAGGCAGCTACATGGTCTACGCCTCATACACTTACCAAACACTACTGTGTGGATGTGTTAACGGCACAACAAGCCACAGTAGGTCAAGCAGTACTACGAACATTGTTTCAAACAACTTCAACTCCTACAGGCTGAACCACCGCTTTTGGGGAGATAACTGCTTACTAGTCTATGCACAGCATGTGGATCTGCAGCTACACATGCCAATTGAACGGAAAATGTCACTTACCCAGTGTACATCTGTTCGTGGCATTAGTCGCTGCAGATTCACATGCGCCCACCCGCCTCCCCGGGAGCCTGTAGCCGTTTAGAAGTTGATCTTGAACATTTGTAAATTTGTAAATATATTACTTTAAACTACATTATGTACATACGTATTCACTCCATTACATGGGCACTATTACTAGCATTCACAACTCCTACCTCACCCTCTGTGGGGAAAACAATCTAAGATGGAGTCCACGCCCATGCGCAATGGAGCCGAAATGGGAGGAGTCCCTCGATCTCGTGACTCGAAAAGCGTGTGCAAGCGAAATGTTCTACCTACTACGATGGAAACAACAGAACCTGTTTCCGAGATAGCGTCTTTCTCAACCTGTCTGTTCTGCAATCTTGTCCGTTTATATACCCCACACCTGAACGCTTGCCTCACGCAAAGCATCAACAAACATAGAAAAATACTACCTCCGTATTCACCCAGTCCCAAGTGCATTAAAAAACATAAATTTTCATGTTATCAATATTACAAAGTCTACTGCAGAGCTGTGTTCTCAGAGTACAATACTCTAATAAAATATGATATGTGATCTATTTGACGCTTACATACTCAGTATCATTCCACTATTTAATTCAGAGGTCATTTATATCGCTGTAGTAGAGCCTTTTTCCTCATTTAGAATTCAAATAAATTTTTTGTATTTTTCTTAATACTTAAATAATTCCTCACCCACTTGATTCATAGTGTCTACAATACATGTTAAATACCACTGTCAACGCTGTACCATAACACTTATAATTTCTAAGAACATCCCCAAATTCATGCTAAATCGCACCAGACTGTCGCCAAAGTGGGCTAGCTGGTCCTATGTCATGGTTAGCAACAATAAGTACCATACCATTGAATCAAACCTACATACTCATGCAATTAAAATGCCTTTCTTTTTGTCTAATATGCTGTAATTGTTAAGATATATCTGGTAGAGACTTCTAGTTGCAGATTCCTTACCTTAGAATTTCCCCCAGGCGTCAGACTGGATCTGGAGATTTTTCTTCGAGCAGTACCCTTGCCCATCGGTAGGTGGCGTCGGTCGACTCCACAGGCGTCGTAGTCGCCGTGATGACGTCGGGAGTAGTATATAGACACCGCCTTTGCGCATTGACGTCAGTTCTTTTCTTTCCGTGCCATGCGCTGATCCGGAGAAGAGCTACCCTGGTCGGTTTTTGACGGAATTCGTCCATTTCGTCAAGTTTTCCAGTGAGTTATTTGGTGCGTCAAGGATGTCCTGGAAGACCGGATTCAAGCTATGCGAGGACTGTCACCGCTCGACATCGGTGACAGATCCTCATCGGGTTTGTCTGTGGTGTCTTGAGTGGGACCATGACCCGAAGTCGTGCTCTTGAGTGCCGAGCCATGCACCCGGAGGCTTTGAGGGAGCAGTCCCTAAAGCGAATGGCGGCCTGGCACTCAACTCCGCGTAAGTCTCCGTCCCGTTCGCGGAGTCATCATCACTCGTCTTCTTCAAAAACCTCCGGTCAAGGTAAAAAGAAGAGGAAGAAGACGAAGAGATCCTATCGCTCTCTGACTTCGCCCAGTCACTCGGCTGATGCGCCGAGGGAAGAGCATCAACGCTCAAGGCCTCCTTCTGCGGAGCCTGAGTCTGGGCCAGCTCCGTGCTTCCTTGAGTTAGCTGGAGCGACCCCGCCCAACTAAAAGAATTTGATGAGGCTTTGCGCCTCATCTTTGGGCAGACCGACCCGATACGGCGCCTGTGGGCCCAAGGGGTTCGGTAGAGGGGCTTTCGGGTTCCGCACCAGCGGCTTTGGCTCCAGCCACTGAGGTTGCCTCCGGATCCACTCGCGGATTCGCACTGGTGCCGGTTGCACCTTTGAGACCTTTCCTGGCACCCACTATCGAAGTCGACCTAATCCTTATCCCCGATGACTCGGAGTCAGAGCGGTGTCGGCTGACACTGCCTTTTTTTTTCGTTGAGGCCTATTTGCTCCATGTCTGATTCGGACCCTTTATCCTATGGGTACGAATTTGGGGAGAGATTGGAGGGTTCCCTGGCCCCTTATGAATACCAAGATGACCCCTATATGGACCAGGCTCAGGAATTGGGCGACATCAGTGGTCTGGATACTTCCCCTGACACTGGCGTGCTGTCTCCTCCTACAGTGGCTACGGTGGAGGGAGCGACTTATGGTATGGTGGTCAGTAGGGCAGCTGAGGTCCTTGGCCTTGAGCTTCCTACGGTTGAGGTCAGGTCTAATCTCCTGACAGAGGTGCTTCAGCCTGGGGCTTCTACTTAAGAACCCCTTTTGCCATTCAATGAAGCACTTACCGATATTGTTTTGGGTACCTGGTCCAAACCCAATACAGGGGCTCTTGTGAATAGGATTATCGCATGCTGCCATCGGCCCACTCCGAACAGCTCTAAATTCTTGTCCCAACACACCACGCCTGAGTCTTGTCATCCACGCTTCCTCTTCTTCAGGTGCATTCCCTTCTACACCCCCTGATAGGGAATCAAAAAGGCTAGAACAATTTGGCAAGAAGTTGTTTACTTCCTCCAGTCTCACGCTGCGATCTGTGAACACTGCATGCCTTTTGGCCGCTTTACCCACTCTTTGTAGGATACGGTTGCACAAGTCCTGCCGCAGATTCCGGAGGAGGCCCGTGCTATCGTCTCCCAAGCTAGGTTCACCATCTGTTGTGGGCTGGACACGACCTATTCTCTGGGCAGATCGGTTGCTAAGACAGTGGCCTTACGATGCCACGCCTGGTTGCGAACTTCTGGGTTTTCTGGGGATGTCCAACAGTCACTCATGGACATTCCCTTTGATGGCTCCCCTTCCCTTGGCCTTTCCTCTGCCCCTCGACCCCCTAAGTCCACTTTTCACCCCTTTTGTGGCACGGAAGGGGCTCCCTGTCGCGTCCTCCACCTAGCCACCTTGCCACCCATGCTGTCCAGCCTCTCCGTGGACGCGGAATCTGGCGTGGGATATGGATCCATAGGTCTGCCCAGTCCACCTCTACCCCCGCCTCAGCCTCCAAACCCTCCTAGTCAGTACCCTCATTCCCATCCAAGTGGCAGCAGGCTTCACCATCACCTGCCCCACTGGGAATCCATCACTACAGACAGGTGGGTTTTGCAGATAGTTCGGAAGGGCTTCTCCCCTTTCGAATATGCTCCACCAGCCATGCCTCCATCCTTCAGTCACCTTCCAGAGGATCATTTGGCACTTCTCTGCCAGGGAGTCGCAGCTCTCTTGGCCAAGGGAACTATAGAAACGTTCCCTGTGCCCGAAGTAGGTTGTGGTTGTTGTTCCCACTGCTTTCTGGTGCCGAAAAAGGACAAGGGCTTTTGTCCTATCCTAGACCTTCGGGACCTGAACTACTTCCTCAAGAAGGAGAAATTCAAAATGCTCACCTGGCTCTCAGATTCTGTCTGCCTTAGACCCAGAAGACTGGATGGTAGCGTTGGACTTGCAGGACGCTTATTTCCAGACTATCAGATATAGGAGTAGGAGGTTCTGCCCTCTCTTGGTTTTCCTCCTTCCTTAAAGATAGATCTTTCCAAGTTTTGGACCGTACCTTCTTTTCTGGCCTCTTCCCTTTGGCATGTGGAGTCCCCCAGGGCTCGTCCCTTAGCCCTACTTTCTTTAATGTTTACTTGTCTCCTTTAGCTAGAGTAATAGCCCCTCATAATCTGACTCTGGTAACTTATGCAGATGACACCCAGCTAGTGGTGTCCCTCTCCAGCTCTGGAGACTCGCCGGTGACTAATCTCTCCCGCTGTATGAGTGACATCGCCAAATGGATGACGAGTCCAAACTCAAATTTAACTATGGAAAATCGGAAGTCCTGGTCTTGGGCAACGGTCCCCCCGCTCTTCCTCTTCCCTCGCTTTCAGACGCCTTCAGTACTCTTCCTCTCCCCAAATCTCAGGTTAAAACTCTAGGTGTGATGCTTGACCCTCGGCTTACCATGGATTCCCAAGCCAGTAAAATCTCCTCTACCTGTTTTGGTCTCTTGCGCATGTTCAGAAAGATTCTCACCCTTCTCCCTCCTACAGCCAGAAGAATTCTCATTCAAGCCTTAATTATTTCCCGTCTGGACTACGGAAACTCCCTGTTCCTCAGTTCCCCTCTTTATGTTATAAAGAAGCTGCAAAGAGTGGAGAATGCAGCTGCCAGGCTTCTTACTCACTCCTCAAAATACGCATCCGCCAAATTGGCTATTTCCACCCTCCACTGGCTCCCCATCAAAGAAAGGATTCATTTTAAGTCTCTCTGTATTGTCCACAGGGCCCTACATGGTAAAGGTCCCATCTCTCTGAGGAAACGTATTTTCCTGCACACTCCTTCTAGGAACTTACGTTCCTCCTCTCTTAGGTATGCACACATTTCTCGGTCTAAGAGAGACTGGGGTAACAACTCCTTCTCCAGTAAGGCTTCCCACCTCTGGAACACCCTTCCTACGGAGCTCCGTTTTGAATTCTCAGAGCCCCTCTTCAGGAAAAAGCTTTAAACTTTTTTATTCCGCAATTAGTATTGACTCTCCCTCCTTTTCGTGCTTTGTTGCTTTTAGCGCTGGGATGCCTTCGGGTCGCCATGCGCTCTATAAATTCTAAAAACTAAAACTAAACTAAACATTCCCATCCTGCCTGCCCACAGATGTTACCCATGATTTGTGGTAGGTCACAAGCACTTTCAGTTTACTGTGCTCCCCTTCGACCTTACCAGCGCCCTTCAGGTGTTCACGAAAGTGATGGTGGTGGTTGCAGCTCATCTGCGCAAGTTAGGGGTATCAGTCTTCCCCCTACCTCGACGACTGGCTGATGAAGGCAGACTCGCCCCAGAAAGTAGTCTCCCACCTTCAGACAACGGCAAACCTCCTGCACACGCTGTGGTTCACTATAAATGTGCCCAAAGTCACACCTGACTTCCTCTCAGATGCTCCCTTTCATCGGAGCTGTTCTGGACACCGTGCAGTTTGGGGCTTTTCCTCCCCAAAAGCGAGTCCAAGACATTAGGCTATGATTCCGATCTTTCGGCCTCGGTCTTGGGTTTCGGTGAGACTGACTCGGAGGCTGCTGGGCCTCCAGCATCCTGGTAGTAACACATGCCAGATGTCATATGCGGGCTCTGCAGTGGAACATGAAGGTCCAGTGAGTGCAGCATCAGGGGAGTCTCTCCGACATGGTCCAGATCTCGGAGGCGACTGCGAAAGACCTGCAGTGGTGGCTTTTGAATCAGCATTGGGTCCATGGCAGATCCCTCTCCCTCTCCCTTCCCCAACCAGATCTCTCTATAGTGACAGATGCGTCACTTCTGGGTTGGGGTGGCCACATGGGAAAGGCGGAGATCAGAGGCCTCTGGGCTCTGGCAGAGTCTGGGCTCCATATCAGTCTTCTGTAGCTGCGGGTAATCAGGCTTGCGTTGAAAGCATTTCTTCCCTCTCTCAAAGGGAAAGTAGTGCAGGTGTTCACGAACAATACTACTGCCATGTGGTACTGCAACAAACAGGGCGGAGTAGGGTCATGGACCCTTTGTCAGGAGGCTCTACACATCTGGACATGACTGGAACATCAGGACATTACCCTGTTGGTTCAACATCTGGCAGGTTCCCTCAACGTCAGAGCGGACGAACTCAGCCGTCAATGCACAGCTGATCACAAATGGGGTCTCCATCCGGAGGTGACTCAAGGTCTCTTTCAGCAGTGGGAGACCCTTGTTTATATCTGTTCGCCTCCGCAGAGAACATGCAATGTCAGCTGTTTTGCACATTGGAGTTTCCAAGGCGGCACTCGCTCGGAGACACTTCATCTCGAGTGGAACTCTGGCCTCCTTTACGCCTACACCACTTCTGCCCAGAGTTCTCAAGCAGATCAGGAACGACTAGGCCCAAGTCACCTTGGTGGCTCCGTACTGGGCTTGGAGAGTCTGGTATCTAGAGCTTATTGAGCATGTCCATTGGTCCTCCACTCCGACTGCCTCTTCAGGTGGTTCTTCTGTCGCAGCAGCAGGGGAAGGTTCTTCACCCGAACCTGCCCAACCTCTGCCTTCATGCATGGAGATTGAGCGGTGACAGTTGACTACTTTTGATCTTCCACCCAAAGTCTGTGATGATATTTTGGCAGCCAGGCTTCCCTCAACCAAAACGGTATGCGCCTGTCATTGGAATAAATTTGTGGTATGGTGTACCAACAAATCTGTTGATCCCATCTCTGCCCCTCTATCCAAGGTTTTTCTGTTCTTTCTTTGGCCCAGCAGGGCTGTGCTTCGGGCACCCTTAAAGGGTATTTATCTGCTATTTCGGCCTTCCTTAGGTTACCTGATCAGCCCTCACTTTTTAAATCTCCTACTGTGAGTAGATTCCTAAAAGGCATCACCCATTTATTTCCTCCCACTCCATTTATCATGCCTGAGTGGGACCTCACGCTTGTCCTTACTTATTTGATGTGTTCTCCCTTTGAGCCGATGCATAATTGTCCATTGCTCCTCACCTTCAAAACTGTCTTTCTTGTTGCTATCAACTCTGCTCACAGGGTGAGTGAGCTTCAAGCCCTTTCATCTAAACCTCCATACTTGTCTGTTCACCCTGACAAAGTGGTGTTGCGCACTAAGGCTTCCTTCCTTCCGAAGATGGCTACACCTTTTCATGTAGACCAGTCCATCACCCTGCCTACTTTCAACGCACACCCGCATCCTTCCCATGAGGAGGAGAGACCACTGTCTGGACCCAAAAAGGGCGTTTGCGTTCTATCTTAATCTTACTAAAGATTTCCGGGTGGACGATCAACTCTTTGTTGGGTATGTGGGTGCGAAAAAAGGGAAGGTGGTGCAAAAGCGTACCATCTCTTGATGGGTGCTTCTTTGCATCAAAATGTGCTACGCTTTGGCCAAGAAGCAACCCCCTGAGGGCTTGTGTGCTCATTCCACCCGAGCAACTGCTGCTTCCAATGCGTTGGCACGCAGAGGTCCTGCCCTGGATATCTGCCAGGCAGCTATGTGGGCATCCCTGCACACATTTGCTAAATATTACTGCATGGACAGTCAGGTCTGTCGGGATGGCTACTTTGGTCGTTCGGTCCTGCAGGACTTCCTAGTATGATCTTGGTTCGCAGCCCACCACCGAGGATGGAATTGCTTGAGTATCTATTCTAAGGTAAGGAATCTGCAACTAGAAGTCTCTATCATATGTACACGTTACTTACCTTCAGTAACGAAATATCTGCTAGAGACATATTCTAGTTGCCGATTCTTTACCGCCCACCCATCCTCCTCGCTTGCCAACTGATCTCTAGGGACAGGGATTCTCCTTTCGGGTCCTTAGCTCTGGCTCATCAATCTCAGTGCTCTTAGCGGCTAGTGCTTTGACATGGAAAATCATTAAAAGAAACTAACGTCACTGTGTGAAGGCGGCGTCTATATACAACTCCCGACATCCATCACGGCGACTATGACGCCAATGACTCCCGCATAGTCGACCAACGCCACCTACCGATGTGCAAGGGTTTTGCTCGAAGAAAAATCTCCAGATCCAGTCTGACGCCTGGGGAAAATTCTAAGGTAAGGAATCTGCAACTAGAATAAGTCTCTACCAGATATTTTGTTACCGAAGGTAAGTAACTTGTACAACAGTCTCTATTGCACTTCTTGAGTGTTGAATCTGTCTCCCAGCTCTACAACACAAAAACAGAATAAAAAACACTAATAAAATTAACCGACACCTTCAACAGAACAATATTTCATCTACACATCTATAGTTTTGAGAGTTGCAATTTATAAACATTTTCTATTAAGCAGACTTTTCTTTACTAGTTAGATGCACATGTAGTTCTTCCTCATAATATAATCCATTGGGTTATTTGCTATCTAAGGCAAGTATATATTTAGACTCTAATACTCTTAGCCTCTCTTCTCTGTTGCCTCCTCTGGCATCTGTCTCTATACCATCAATGGCACTCTACTTAAAATCTCTCGCATCTCCTCCAATCACTGTCTCTCGCAACAGGATATGTTAGGTCACAGTTTTTGATTGCCCTAAGATGCTGTAAAATCCTTTTATGAACTTGTAATGTGGCACTCCCTACATAGATCTTGGGACACCTGCATTTCGGTATGTAAACCACACACAAAATCACTTTTACATGTAAAATGTCCTTTGATTTTGACTGTTCACCCTGCTCTTTTTAATTCCGATAATTGACGTGTTTTTTTGTCTTCTTTTTTTTTTATTTTTTTTTTATTTTATTTTTTACACAAGCTTTACACTTAGCACATTTCTTGAAACCCCCACTGGATTTCAACCATGTATCTTTTTTGCTCTTGATTTAACTCCTCACTACCATGTCTCTTAAATATCTACTCTTCCTGTATGTCATCTGTGGGCGTCTAGTAAGTTCTCCACCCAACACTATCCCTTCTTAGCAAGTGCCTGTGGTATGAATTGACATCCAAGAAGTGAAGGACACGTTCAAAGTTCTGGAAACAGGACTTGTATTTATTACGCAATACAAGGCAGGTAAAAGGAAACTCCATCCACAGCACCCAAGATAAGTCCAACCACTCTGCTCAGTCCGCTTAGAATGCCAAGCAACATTCCAATTAACTGAGACGACAACAGAATGAGGATGGCCGGAATGTACAAATTAACAAAGTATATAAATAAAGAGGACCTCAAGCAAATAATATAGAAATACCCAATACTACACTACTCACCATATAATAACAAAGAAAAACGAGAGAGGGAAAAAAAGTCAGAAAAACCCAAACATTAAACATTCTCAAGTCTAACAATTCTGTTCAAATCCCAAATGTGTCCATCGTCAACTTTGACTGCTCCTTCAAACACTTTAATAACCTTAAATATTTTACTATAATGTGATCCAGCCCCACTTACTGTACCAGGCAATTTTATTTTAACAGAATCCCCCACTGCTACTAAAACATTCTTTGCAGATTTGCGTACATCATATGGGTGTTTCCTCTTCTTTAACAACTCATTCTCCTTCGCTATGGCAAGCTTCTTTGGATCTTCACATTTCTCCACATCTTTCACATACCCCTTAATCCACGGAGGACTAATATTTGTGTGTAGTACTCTTTCTAAATAACACAAATGGTGCTTGACCTGTACTGGAATGAGGGGTATACCTGTAATGTTCAACCTTTGATCTGATAGCATCCATACAACTTATCCCAGATTGCTTAGCCAATTGGATGGATTCTTTTAATGTCCTGTTGAAGAGCTCAACCATACCGTTCGATTCAGGATGATACAAGGCACATTTTTTGTGCTTTATATCTCTTGACCTCAGAAAATCACACATTAATTTGGATGTAAATTGAACCCCATTGTTAGTGAGAATACACAGAGGATTTCCTTCTCTGGCAATCACATCAGTAAGAAATTTTATGATGGTGACAGAAGTAATATCTGAAGTAATCAAAACCTCTGGCCAGTGAGCTAAAACATCCTTCAAGACTACCACATATTTAGCACTTGAACCACAACTCACAGGACCCATAATATCCAATGAAACCTCTTCCCAATCCTCCTTGGGAATCTCTCGAAGTTCCATGTGATTAGCCCTTCGCTTCAACATTTTATCTGCAGTTTTGCACTCCACACAATCTTTTACTTTACTTTCCAGGGATAAGTCCAGCCCTGGCCACCAATACACATTTCTCAGCCTTTCTTTAGTTTTACATATGCCGTGGTGGCCAGAATGTGCAAGTGAAATCAAACGCACACTCATCCCAGACGGAGGTATCAATCTCCAAGCTCTCAATACTAAGCCATTCTCAACTGAGAGCTCACTCCAAACCCTTTTGTATGGGAGAACTCCCTCCTCATGACCCGGCAAAACCTCGCTTAATAACAATAAATCTCTTATATTCACCAGTACTTGATCTTTGTCTAGCTCATCCAACCATTCTTTTTCCAAAATACAACCATCAGTCACACTACAAACTCTGAGATCCTCATCCAACCACCACGAGTTCAATTCATCATTAACAGACCAATTCACCGACCTTAACCTAGACAATCAGCAGTCTGGCACTGATGCCAGTGTGCTATTTATTGTAACATACACCCAGAGGGCATCTTAGAGATGCCCCCTGAAAACCTACCGACTTCTAGTGTAGGCTGACCAGTTTCTGCCAGCCTGCCACACACCAGACATGTTGCTGGCCACATGGGGAAGAGTGCCTTTGTCACTCTGTGGCCAGGAACAAAGCCTGTACTGGGTGGAGGTGCTTCTCACCTCCCCCTGCAGGAACTGTAACACCTGGCGGTGAGCCTCAAAGGCTCACCCCTTTTGTTACAGCGCCCCAGGGCATCCCAGCTAGTGGAGATACCCGCCCCTCCGGCCACTGCCCCCACTTTTGGCGGCAAGGCTGGAGGAGATAATGAGAAAAACAAGGAGTCACCCACCAGTCAGGACAGCCCCTAAGGTGTCCTGAGCTGAGGTGACCCCTGCCTTGAGAAATCCTCCATCTTGAGTTTGGAGGATTTCCCCAATAGGATTAGGGATGTGCCCCCCTCCCCACAGGGAGGAGGCACAAAGAGGGTGTAGCTACCCTCAAGGACAGTAGCCATTGGCTACTGCCCTCCCAGACCTAAACACACCCCTAGATTCAGTATTTAGGGGCTCCCTAGATCCCAGGAAATCAGATTCCTGCAACCTGAAGAAAGGAGGACTGCTGACCTACAAGCCTACAGAGAAGGAGGAAGACGACAACTGATTTGGCCCCAGCCCTACCGGCCTGTCTCCAACTTCGAAAACCTGCTCCAGCGACGCATCCAACAGGGACCAGCAGCCTCTGAAGCATCAGAGGACTGCCCTGGACTACAGGACCAATAAACTCCTGTGAACAGCGGCCCTGTTCAAAACCAGCTACTTCTATGCAACAAAGAAGCAACTTCCAAAGACTTCACATTTCCTGCCGGAAGCGTGAGACTCTACGCTCTGCACCCGATGCCCCCGGCTCGACCTGCAGAAAACCAACACCTCAGGGAGGACTCCCCGGTGACTGCGAGTCCGTGAGTAACCAGAGACGACCCCCCTGAGCCCCCAAAGCGACGCCTGCAGAGAGAATCCAGAGGCTCTCCCTGACCGCGACTGCCTGTAACAAGGGACCCGACGCCTGGAACCAACACTGCACCCGCAGCCCCCAGGACCTGAAGGAACCGAACTTCGAAGCAGGAGTGACCCCCAGGCGACCCTTTGCCTTGCCCAGGTGGTGGCTGTCCGGAGAAGCCCCCCCAACCCCCCCCTGTGCCTGCCTGCACCACTAGAGTGACCCCCCCCCCCCCCCGAGTCCCTCCATTGAAACCTATAGAAAACCAGACGCCTGCTTTGCACACTGCACCCGGCCGCCCCTGTGCCGCTGAGGGTGTGTTTTGTGTGCCTACTTGTGTCCCCCCCCCCCCCCCCCCCAGTGCTCTACAAAACCCCCTGGTCTGCCCCCGAAGACGCAGGTACTTATCTGATGGCAAACTGGAACCGGAGCACCCATGTTCTCCATAGGCGCCTATGTGTTTTGGGCACCGCTTTGACCTCTGCAGCTGACCGGCCCTGAGCTGCTGGTGTGGTACCTTTGGGGTTGCCTTGAACCCCCAACGGTGGGCTGCCTATGCCCCAGGACTGAGACTTGTAAGTGTTTTACTTACCTCATAATCTAACCTTTACTTACCTCCCCCAGGAACTGTTGATTTTTGCACTGTGTCCACTTTGAAAATAGCTTACTGCCATTTTTACAAAGACTGTACATGATATTGTTTTCATTCAAAGTTCCTAAAGTATCTAGGTGAAGTACCTTACATTTAAAGTGTTTGATGTAAATCTTGAACCTGTGGTTCTTAAAATAAACTAAGAAAATATATTTTTTCAACATAAAAACCTATTGGCCTGGAGTAAGTCTTTGAGTGTCTGTTCCTCATTGTATTGCCTTTGTGTTTCTCATTTATTGCCTGTGTGTGTACAACAAATGCTTTACACTACCCTCCGATAAGCCTACTGCTTGACCACACTACCACAAAATAGAGCATTAGAATTATCTACTTTTGCCACTATCTTACCTCTAAGGGGAACCCTTGGACTCTATGCACACTATTTCTTACTTTGAAACAGTATATACAGAGCCTACTTCCTACAGTCGGCAACTTGTGCCTCTCTCCAAAGCACAAAGAGACCCAGTGTGACTCTTGCTTGGCCTTAAGGAGTAAAAAGTCCCTTCACCAGCAGAGCAATAGGCGGTGGCCTGACAACAAAATGTAAAAGTATGGCTCCTGTCAAATGATTTAGAAGAAGTTTTTCTTCTTCTTGGACATGGATCATCCTTTGGATGTGTTGAACTTCTAGAACAAGGACAAATCATTTTGTCAACTGTGGTGTTCCCTTTTCTTTGTTAGTCTTATTCATAGGTAGCTCTAGCCCCTACTCTCCAGCATAGAATGTTGGCGCCCCAGTCTAGCTACACCCCACTGATGATCATTGGGAGGGCTATGACCTCGGGGCGACCCTGACCGTGTCTCTGCGAGGCTTCCCCCCCACCCCCAGATGACACTGAGGCATACCATAGCGTTGGCCAACTTGCAGCCACCTACCATAAGTTGGAGTGTATGCCTCACTGTAGACTTTTCTGTTGGAGAATCCCCAGAATGGAGCACCCCAACCAGTATTTGCCCATGGTCAAAGGGATTGTAAAGCTGAGATCTTTAAGGATTCTGCAAAGTAACTGATTGTAGCACCTGGGATTGATAAGAAATGTAAGCCAGCACCCTCAGGTCTTCTCTATTCTGGGGTCATGTCCCACTGGACTCCCTGATTGTTTCCCCAGTCCAGAAAGGAGAGGCAGCTCAGGCCACAGGGGATGTCCTTCTTCCTGACAAGTAGAGTAAGCATATCAGTGTTGCTTGCAAGGGGGTAACAGTGAGTACCGCCACACAATGGGAAATTGCCAGCTTAATATGCCTCCTGACTCGTTACGCAGGGCACAGTAGGTAGAAGAGGCGGCCTACAACATCTCCTTGACCAATACTTGTAATAAAGTACCCTCTTTTTGGCACAGTTTCCCCCATTTTTTGCCTGTCAGTGTGTTTTGACTGTTTACTGGGATCCTGATAACCAGGACCCCGGTAACTGTGCTGTCTCCCTTTGGATTTGGTGGTCCCTAACTTTCTACACCCCACAATTGGCATACTGGTGCCCCAATATAAGTCCCTAGTATGTGGTACCCAGGGCATTGGGGCACCAGGAGTTCCCCATGGACTGCAGCATGTCTTATGCCACCCATGGGAGCCCATGTAAAGTGTCTGCAGGCCTGACATTGCAGCCTGCGTGAAAGGGTGCATGTACCCTTTTCACTACAGGTCACTAAGTCGCACCTCTGGCAGGGTGCAAGTATCTGTGTGAGGGCACCCCTGCATGAGCAGAGGTGCCCCCATAAACTCTAGCTTCATTTTAATGGACTTTGTGAGTGTGGGGGAAGTCACTACCTATGTCCAGCTACATAATGGTAGCTCTGAACCTAGTGCTGTTTGGCATCAAACATGTCTGAATCATACTCCAATGTTGTTGTCAGTATTGGTTGTATGACTCCAAGCACTCTGGGGGCTCCTTAGAGGAACCCCAGCTTTGCTCCTACCAGTTTGCAGGGTTTTACCCAGCAGCCCGCGCTGCTGCCATCCTACAGACGGGTTTCTGCCCTCTTGCTGCTTGAAAAACTCAAGCCCAGAGCAAAAGACGTCCTGTGGAAGAGGGAGGTAACACCCTCTCCCTTGAAAATGTGCTACATGGCTTGGGAGGGGTAGCCTCCTCAAACCACTGCTATGCTTTGAAGGGCACATTTGATGCCCTCCATGCATAAACCAGTCTGCACCAGTTCAGAGACCTCCAGTCCCTGCTCTGGCACGAAAATGGACAATGGAAAGGGGAGTGACCACTCCTCTGTTCATCACCACCCCAGGGGAGGTGCCCAGAGCCCCTCCAGGTGGCCACTTGGTTCTGCCATCTTAAATCCAAGGTGGGCAGAGGCCTCTGGGAGCATCGTAGTGGCCAGGTCAGGCAGGTGACATCACAGCCCCTTCCTGATAGGTGGTCACCTTGCTAGGTGACCAATCATCCTTTCAGGGCTATTTAGGGTCTCCCTCTTGGGTGGGTCCAGCACGACCCCTCTCCAACTTTTACTTCAACTTCTGGCCACTGGAACCGCAACTGGACTTCACAGGAAGCTACAATCTGCCGCTCCAGCGATGACTTCGCTATGTAACATTGTGTCTCCAGCTCCTTCCAGCAACTGCAAAATTTCCCCAGCTGTGCATCATCTGAGGGTGGCAAGTCTTCATTCTGCACCAAGAAGGAATCTCCCTTGGAGTGAAGGAGTCCTTCCCCTGCATCCTCAGGCACCAACTGCAACAATGACTGGCTGCGTGGGTCCTCTCTCCTGCAACTCTGCGTGTATCCTGCAACACAGGTGGTAGTCTTGAGTGGTCCCCTTAGTCCCCTCTACCAGCTGTCCAACTTTGGAAGTGGTGAGTCTTTGCCTCTCCTTGCAGGAAGGTACCCCTGTGCACCGCGGCTCTTGCAGCTACCAAGGCTTGTTGGCTCTTCGTCTGTGGGATCTTCAGGTTCCATGTCGCCCCAGCCTCCAGCACTCTTCCCTGCAAAGCGCGGTCTTGTGCCTGCTGCTCCAGTGACGTGGGACTCCTTTCCAGGTGTGCTGGGGGTGGGGGCTCACTGCGACTCCTGTGCCTGCTGCCTGTGAGTTGCCTTTGGGGGCTGTATCCACTACTTCTTGCTCTTCTGACTGCCAGGGGACACCTGGGACTCCCCTGCTTGCGTGGTCCCCGGCAGCTCTGCAAATCTCCTTCTGCAACTTTTGCCTTTGACAAGGCTTGTTGGTTGTTTTTCCACACCACTGGTGGACTGCAATACTTCTTTCGACGTGAGACATCGACTCCTGTGCCGCATAGCTGACTCCTTGTCTTCACTGTCGACCTGGTCCTACCTCTACAGAATGGTGGATAGTGGCTCCTTCCCTAACCGGACACTCCAATTGGAACTGGACTTGCTCCACTTCATTTTCAGTCTCTCTTCTGTCTGGATCCATCTTCTGTTTCTTGTAGTCTTGCTTGGGTCTTACACAGTCCTTTCCCAAAGTTTCTGTGTGTTTCGGAAAAAACAGGTACTTCTTCTCTCCTGGTCACTGGAAGCAACTCTGGTACTCACCTTTTGGGGTTCGTAGTTCCTCCAGATTCCACTTACCTGGGTGGATGTCCATCATTCACATTCCATTTTTTCAGTATATGGTTTGGGCTCCCCCCAGGGTCATTATTGTGAATTGTTATTGCACTGTTTTCTATTCCTTTCTATGCTTATTCCTGACAACTAAGGTGTATATAATGTGTTTACTCACCTGCTAGTAGAGTATTGCCTATATAGTATTTTAGTATTTGTCACTAAAATAAAGCACCTTTATTTTTTTAACACTGTGTGGTTCTTTCATGTGTGTAAGTGCTGTGACTGTAAGTGGTATTGCATGAGCTTTGCATGTCTCCTAGATAAGCCTTGGCTGCTCACCCACAGCTACCTCTAGAGAGCCTGGCTTCCTAGACATTGACTACACCTCACTAATAGGGGATATCTGGACCTGGTATAGGGTGATAATACCAAGGTACTCACTACACACCAGGCCAGCTTCCTACAAATACCACAAAAAGGGGAAGGAAATAGAGAAAGGGAAAGCCATTTCCAACGCCAAGATCAAGTATCCCTGGCTTTAGTTAATACAGCTGCCAATAGAGTGAATACCTGTGACATCTCCCTACCCCTGCCACTGCTGGCTGCGTGTGTCTTACTTCAAGCCAAGGATCAACCACATCTTATCAACCTGCCCGTCGGAGAACACGCATTGCGGCCCACCAGTTGAGATTTTGGAAAAAATAAAGGACACCAACACTTCTAAGGCCATACCTTCAAGTTTCTTCTGCATGGACCCCTTTTGGAATCAACAAACAAGTGGTGGGTGAAGACCTCTTTCCCTGAATCAACCCAGTCCTATCAACAACTGCAGCAGGGTGGTAAAGGTCACTCATAGGACTCCTTCAGAGGGAACAGCTCTAAAGGTGGGGGGCAGAGGCACTCCAGCCAAGGAATACCCTACCTCCTAAAAATGACTTGCCCCATCACCCCTGATCACACTACACCTGCCAGTAAGGGGTTGGTGCTGGGCGCAGACTTCAGGGAGTTTTTACTGCTGGGAGATCACCACAGACAGCTGGGTTCTATCCTTCGTCTAGCATAGCTACGGTCTTGAGCTCATTTCAGCCCCACCAAAGATCCTATCCTGCGCACACATCCTCTGCCCTGGAAACCTGGCCATAGTGCTAGAGGTTATCCTTCGGAGTCAATACAATTCCCAAGGGCTTCCACCAAGTGTCTAGCAGTGGTAGCCGCCAAGCTCGGAATGGGAGAATCTCATGTCTTCCCCTACCTAGATTACTGACTGATCAAGGGCACAAGCAAACAAGAATGCCTAGCCCACACCCAAGCCGCAATATCTTTTCTTATCAGTTTGGGGTTTACAGTCAATGCCACCAAGTCCCACCTAGGTCCACTTCAGGTGGATACAGTCTTGGGCAACGCTTAGCTGGGTTCCCAAAGAATGATGGCAATCGAGCAGCTTCTGCCTCTTCAGCCACTCTGTCCTCTCAGTTACAACAATAATGTGCTTCTTGGATATGATCACCCTCATCCATAGCTGCAATCTCTAAGACAAGGTTCCATATGCGCCTGCTCCAAGAGTTTCTTTCATGTCAGTGGTGAATATCCTAGGGTAACTAGCAAGATCTAGTTTTAAGGGCCAGGAGTCATTGTGCTCTGCAATGGTGGAACATCAACCATCTCTTGCAGGACAGGCCCTTCGCAGACCCATGTCTGCAGGTGGCCATCACTGTAGACACATCACTCGCTGTTGTGGGACGCATCTTAACAACTTAACAGTCCAGGGTCTGTGGCCATCAACAGGTTTTCCGCATCAACCATATGCAACTTTTAGCAATTCACCTAGTCCTCAATGCTTTTCTCCGGGGCATTTGAGAGCAAGGTGGTTATGGTGCGTACAACATTTTACCTACAAAAGGATGTTAGTACAAATTCCTTCATTTGTCAGCACTAGTGCGACAAATTTGGCATTGGGAAATCTACTCCCAAGTACACCCCCCCACTAGGGGAGTATCTCCCCTGGTTGGACAGCAGCTTTGCAAACCTGCTCAGCAGGACACAGCAGCAAGTCCATGAATGGGAAATCCACCAGCAAGCCCTGCTCCCTTATTTTTGTTGGTGGTGCACGCCAGACATAGACCTTTCTGCCATATACAAAACGAAAACACAAAATGCTCAAACTTCACATCCAGGTTTCCACACCCGAGCTCCCCAACAGGCTGCACCTTCTAACACAAACTCAAGGCAGTCAGGCACCTAGACTCCTAGCAGCTGAACGTAGAAATGTGGCTCCATAGATTCCCAGAGTTCTGCTACCTTAACATACCTCAAGATTGCCTGGACTTACTTGATGAAGCCTGTAGACCTTCACACACCTGCTATGATGCTAATTGAAAACGGTTTGCCCACTACTGTACCCAAGACGCACAAACTCTTCAATACTTACAATACAAGACATTATTTGCTACCTTCTACATTTACAAAAGTCAAGTTTTGCCTGCACTTACATTTGACTGCATATAGCTGCTGATGCTGCATACACACAGAGCATGGAAACACACTTCGCTCTTCAAAATTCCTTTTGTTAAATCCGTTATGGTGGGCCTTAAAAGTGTCACCCTACCTAGGGTGCCACCTGCCACAGTCTGGAATCTCAATATTGTCCCCACCACACTCATGGTTTAAACTCCCCCACCTCCACCCCCTTTTGAACCACTGCGTTCTTGCCCTTTTCAGTTTGTCCTGCTGTAACATCTGGCACATTAGTGAACTACAAGCTCTCACACTACAGGAACATTTCTTCCAGGTTTGTAATGATAGTGGTCCTTGGGACCACACCAAAGTTCCTGCCTATGGTGCTCTCCCCCGTTCTATCATAACCAAATAAATGAGTTTCTGTCCACAGCCTGACTCTGTAGCTGAGAGCACTTCACACACTTGATGTCAAGTTAGCTTTCATGTTTCATATAGACAAAACTGACCTTTCTGTAAAACTCAACAGCTTTTTGTTCCATTTGCTGTACCTCATAAAGGACATCCCCTGTCTTAGGCAGCAGTTGTGAGGTGGATTGTTAAATGCATCCATACTTATTACCTCAAAGCCAAAAAGACGCTACCTACCCACCTCAGGGAGCACTCCAACCGCAAGCAGGGTGCCACTGTGGGCCTTATTGGGCCTTTATTTAATCAGCACTGGCATCTGTAAAGCTGACACATGGTCCGCTCCACACACCTTTACAAAGCATTGTTGTGTGGAATTCATTGCATGGCAAGAAACTAAAGTTGGACAAACTGTTTCAGACCTCTGCACCATTCACTGGCTAGCCACCACTTACGGGATTACTGCTTTATAGTCTGTGCAGAACATGTGTATCTACAGCCACACATGCTACAGACAGATTGTTACTTACTCTTAAAGTGTCTGTTCTTTAATTGAGTGCTGCTTACTCGCATGCCCTCCATCCTGGAAGCTAGGGTTTGCTACAGATATGTTCAACATTCAGGATTTCTTTATACTACATGAATGGCCACTGTTTCTATCCAGTGCACTACTGCATACCCACTCTTACCTGCTTTACCAAAAAGAATAGAAAAATTGAGTTGGTGCCCATGCTTGTTCACGACCAGAGGAAGAGTCACCAAGACCATGTGACCCGATTTATTTTATTTTATTTTGGATTAAAAAAAAAAATAAAAAAAACTGGTTGCAACACTCCAAACCCAACACTAGTTGGCAGGGGTATGCAAAGTGTAGGAAAGTCACTCTATTTGGCATGGATACCCCCACTTTTTACCTGTTATCAATGTGCATAGACTGTTTTCACTGGGATCCTGCTAACCAGGTTGGTACCATTTACACCCCACAATTGGCATACTGGTGTACCCCTGTAAGTCCCTAGTATAAGGTACTGGGCTTTGGCACACCAGAGGTCCCGTATGGTCTGCACCATGTATTTTGCCACCCATTGGAGCCCATGAAAACTGTCTGCAGGCCTGCCATTGCAGCTTGCGTGAAAAGGTGCATGCACCCTTTCACTGCTGGTCACTACACCAAGTCACTGTAAGTCACCTATATGGTAGGCCTTTTCAGCCCAAAGGGCAAGGTGCAGGTTCCTGTGTGTGAAGGCAACCCTGCAGGAGCAGAGGTGCCCCTCAGACAGGTGTCTGCCCTCCTGCTGCTTGATCAGCTCACGCAGGGGAAGGCAAAACAAAGGATTTCCTGTGGGAGAGGGGATGCAGCACCCTCTCCCTTGTCAATGTGTGTTACTGGGCTGGAAAGGGGTAGCTTCCCCGCGCCACCCAACTGATTTGAAGGGCATGTAGGAAAGTCACTCTTTTTGGCATGGTTACCCCCACTTTTTGCCACTCTCTAAATTTAGTTGCCTGGGTACCCAGGGCATTGGTACATCAGGTGTCTCTGATGGGCTTCAGCATGGATTATTTCACCCATGGGATACTATGCAAACAGTGTCTGCAGGCCTGCCATTTCAGCCTGCGTGAAAAGCTGCATGCACCCTTTCACTATTGGTCACTACACCAGTCACCCCTAAGTTAAGCTCTTTCAGCCCAAAGGGTGCTGGTTCTTGTGTGTGAGGGCACTCCTGCATGAGCAGAGGTGCCCCTACGAACTCCAGCTCCAATGCACTGGACTTCATAAGTGTTGGAAAAGCCATTTTACTCATGTACTGGCCACTGGACCAGTGGTCCAGCTATATAATGGTGATTCCGAACCTTGGCATGTTTGGTATCAAACATGTAGGAATCATACCCCAATACTAATGCTAGTATTGGTGGCATGATTCCGTGCACTCTGGCAGTCCCCCCAGTATTGCTCCTACCATTCTTCTATGCTTTTGTGAGCAGCCCACGCTGCTGCAGCCCCCCAGATGGGTATCTGCCTTCCTGCTGCTTTACCAGCTCAAGCAGGGGAAGGCAGAACAAAGGAAATAGGTGTTACAAGGCTGGGGAAGGGTAGCCTCCCCAAATCACTGGTATGCTTTGAAGGGCACATTTGTTGCCCTCCTTGCAAAATCCGGTTCGTACCAGTTCAGGGACCCCCTGTTATGGACAGGGGCCCCTGTCCCTGCTCTGGCGCGATACAACACAAAGGAAAGGGGAGCAATCACACCCCTGTCCATCACCCTTGGGGTGGTACCCAGAGCTCCTCCAGGAGGCCACTTGATTCTGCCAATTTGACTCCAAGGTGGGCAGAGGTCCCTGGGAGCATCTGAGTGGCCAGGTCAGGTAGGTGATGTCACAGCCCCCTCCTGATAGGTGATCACCCTACTAGATGACCCATTCCCCCCCCCCCCCCCCCATCACCCCTCTTCCTGGGCTATTTAGGGTCTCCCTCTTGGGTGGGTCCTCAGATTTGACGTGCAAGATTCCAGCAGGACTCCTCTGCATAGTTTACTTCATCTTCTGGCCACTGGGACTGCAACTGCACCCTCTAGGAACCGACAATTTGCAACTACAGCGACGACTCTGCTCTGCAACATTGTTTCTCCAGCTCCTTCCAGCAACTGCAACATTTCCCCGGCTGTTCATCCTCTGAGGGTGACGAGACTTTAGAGAAAGTAGAGAAGCAGTAAAAGTCCAACAGACCGCAAAGCCTTCAAAGACGCCTTCACATCACACCACAGGCTCATCAGAGCAGCTGGAAAATTGGCCATTCAGGAGCGAATCAACACCAACGCACACAACAGCAGGGAACTTTTCACCATAGTCAAGGAATTCACGAAACCTGGCACGGACACCACTGACATCCTGCCCTCCCAAGACCTCTGCAATAACCTCACCACCTTCTTCCACTGAAAACAACAGGACATAAATGTGGGATTTGCAAACAAAGGCCGGCCCCCTCCCACCAGTACCCCCACTAACCAGTCGTGAACCACTCGACTCCGGAAGACACCCTGAAGCTCATGAATACCATCCACTCTGGGGCACCCTCGATCCCATACCCCCCACCACATCTTTAATCGAGCTGGCACCACCATCGCACCTGAACTATGCAGCACCATCAACTGCTTCATTGTGACCGCCACCTTCCTGAAACCTGGAAACACATAGAAATAAACCCCCTACTGAAGAAGCCCTCCACAGACCCAAAGGAACTGAAAAACCGCAGGCCTATCTCACTGCTCCCTTTTCTAGCCAAGGTAATTGAAAAAGCGATCTACGCACAGCTCAGACTTCATCAAGACCAACACATCCTCAACCCCTCCCAATCCAGATTCAGGAGCAACCACAGCACCAAAACCGCATTACTAGCAGCCATGGGTGACATCCGCTCTCTACTGGACGGTGGTCAACGGCAGCCTTCATCCCTGGAGTGGATCCGCTCAGTCCTCACTGATCGAAACTAGAGTGTCATACTCCCACCTTTTCACCTCAAAGCCAACAGAAACCAAATGTGGAGTTCCCCAGGGCTCCTCCCTGAGCCCCAACCTCTCCATGCTGCCGCTCGCCAACATCATCACACACCACGAGCCCAACATTGTCTCATATGCCGACGACACACAGCTCATTCTCTCCCTCATCGACGATCCATCAACAGCCAAAGAACTTTCACAACGGAATGAAGGCAGTCTCCGACTGGATGAGAGGCAGCTGCCTCAAGCTCATCCCGGACAAGATGGAGATCCTCATCCTGGGCCCCACCACTACTGCATGAGGTGACTCCTGGTGGCCAAGCACCCTTGAAACTGCCCCTTCTCCTACTGATCAAGCACACATCGCCATCATCCTCAACTTGTCACTATCCATGACCTGCCAAGTCAACAGTCTCAACCTCATGCTTCCACACTCTCCGCCTACTCCGGAAGATTTTCAAGTGGATACCCATCGACGCAAGGACAGTCACTCACACTCGTGAGTGATAAGCTCGACTAAAGCAGCGCACGCTATACCCGAATCAACAAGAAACTCCAAACTAGACTTAAGAGAATACAGAATGCCACGGCCAGATTGCTTCTGGACATCCCCCACCACAGCCACATCTGCGCCCACCTCAGAGACCTACACTGGCTCCAACAAACGCATCACTTTCAAGCTCCTGACACAGGCATACAAGGCCCTTCCCAACATTGGACCTGCATAACTGAACCACCGCCTCTCCTTCTACACACCCTCTAGGCAACTCTGCTTGGCTCAACTGGCCCTCACAACCATCCCTAGGATCTGGAATAACACAGCTGAAGGAAGATCCTTCTCCCACCTCACTGCACAGACCTGAAACACAATGCTGCTCCACCTCACACAGTCCCTTTTGCTGACTCAGTTCAGGAAGGACCTCCAGACCTGGCTCTTCGACAGACCGCATCCCCGAGCTAGCACCTTGAGAGCCCCGGGGTGATGAGTCTTGCTTTATAAATGCCGATTGGTTGAGTGATTGAGGCGGTTTCGCAATTCCTCAGGCAGGATTCTTCTTTGGAGTTGTTTAATTTTGGACAGGTCCGCTGTCCAGGGGAGTTCTTGGTCTTTATCGAAGACAGGCAGTCCTCCCAAAGCTTTGGAGGTCGCTTGGCTGCAGGACAAGTTGTCTTTTGGGTGTCTGTTCTTCGAGGGCTGCAGACAGGCCGGTAGGGCTAGGGTCAAGTCAGTTGGTGTCTTCAGACTTCTTTGTTGGTACGACTTCTAAGATGTCTGGCTCGCCTTAGGTTGACAGGAATCTGAGTTCTAGGGTTCAGGGGTGCCTCCTAAATACAGGGACGTTATGGGGAGTGCCAGGTGGTAGCCAATGGGCTACTCACTTTTACGGTGACTACACACTTCATATGACCACTTACTTTGGGAAGTGGGTATAGCCCTAACCCCATTGGCCTAATTCCTTCCAAAGAAGATGGAGCAATTTAAAAAGGAGTATCCACTACAGCTGGTCCACCTTAGGGGGTGGGACTGGCATGAAGTGGGCACTCCTCTTACTTCATTATTCTTGCCAGTCCTGCCGCAAAAAGTGGGGTCAGGAACTGGGGGCCGGCCTTCTCCACCATTTGAAGAGGCCTGGGTTGCATTTCAGAGGCGGCAAGTCCTTTGAAGCTCCCTGCCCTGGAACGTCCAGAGCATGCCTTTGTTCTGAGCCCTCAAAAGCATTGGCTCTCATCTCTGGGGCAAGAACTTGAAGATGGCTCTACTGGTTTTGACCACACTAGGAGGTGCCCACTGAAAACCTTTCAACTCCTAAAGTGCCCTCTAAGTGCATGTATCAGTAAATCCATTACTGGATTCAGTGAGGGTTTAATAGTACAAGGTGTTTGATACCAAATCCCTATTATCAGTGAAGCTATCATGTAGCTGGGGAATTCGTAAGGACCAGGATCCAACACATGTACTTAAAATGGCTTCACTCGTCACCTACTATGTCTGAGAATTGACAAAGATGTAGCAGAGGCATACTTGCTCATGCAGGTATGCCCTCACATGTAATATAATGCACCCTACCTTTAGGGCTGGAAGGCCTGCTAGAGGGGTGACTTGCGTATATTGCATGCAGTGTAAAGGGGACAGGGCACACAGGCTGTTTGTCATGTTTTAACTTTAGTTCTGCACCATGATTCGCAGCCTACAAAAGCAGCATTGGGTGCACAAAGTATGAGGGTCCCTAAGGATGGCATAATTCGTGCTGCAGCCCTCGGAGGACTTCCTTTAGTACCCCATGCCGTAGGTACCAGGGGTACCATTTACTAGGGACTTAAAGTGGTAGCTAAAGGTTTGCCAGTTGGGAAAAACGACAGTGCAGTTTTTGGGTTAGAGATCTTGCACTCTGGACCTGTTTAGCAGGGACCCAGTGCACTTTTAGTCGACATTGAACCTGAAACCAGGCAAAAAAGTAGAAAGGTGACCAACTCAAGAGGCACTTTCCTTCACTGCTCGATCACGAATGGTGTCTCGATCCAGAGGTGGTGCACAGTCTCTTGTGGGGAAAGCCATGATTAGATATGTTTGTCTCCTCAGGGAACGCACAATGTCAGCAGTTTTGCACGTTGGAGTTTCCAAGGAGGCACTCGCTCACCAAACCTTTTGGTCTCGAGTGGAGCTTAGGCCTCCTGTACGCCTTTACGCCCATACCACTGCTACCCTGAGTTTTCAGGGTGATCAAGAACAACCGGGTCCAAGTAATCCTTGCGGCATCTGACTTGGCAAGAAGAGTCTGGTATACAAGTTATTGAGCATGACAATCAGTCCTCTGATCAGACCGCCCCTTCAGGAGGATCTTCTGTTGCAGCTGCACAGGAGTGTTCTCCAACCGAGCCTGTCCAGTCTCTGCCTTCTTGCATGGCGATTGATTGGCAGCAGTTGACAGCTTTTGACCTTCCGTCTGAAATTTGTAATGTAATCTTGGCAGCAAGGCATCCCCCACCAAAACAGTATACACCTGTCGTTAGAAGAAATTTGTGGCATGGTGCACACACAAGTCTGTTGACCCAATTTCTGTCCCTCTTTTTGTCTATCTTTGCATTTCTGAGATTACCTGACTAACCCTCTTTGTTTCAGTTTCCAATAGTTAGAGTCCATAAGGGTCTTCCCCACATGTTTCCTCCATCACCATTCATCATGCCCCAATGGAATTTGTATTTGGTTCTAATATTCCTCTTGTGCTCCCTTGAGCCACTTCACAATTGCCCTCTCAGGCTTCTAACATAAAAAAACAGCTTTCCTTGTGGCCATTACGTCTGCCCACGGGGTGAGTGAGCTGCAGGCATTGTCACCTAATACACCCCACCTTTCCATCCATCCATCCTGACTGTCAGAAAATGGCTCATTGTTGCAGTACCCCCCCCCCCCCCCCCCCTTTGTTGCTTGGTATTGATGCTGGCTTGACTTGAGTGTGTGCTGGGATACTGCTAACCAGGCCCCAGCACCAGTGTTCTTTCACTAAAAATATACCATTGTTTCCACAGTTGGCACACCTCTGGAACACAGATAAGTCCCTTATAAACGATACGAGTGGTACCAAGGGCCCTGTGACCAGGGAAGGTCCCTAATGGCTGCAGCATGTGTTGTGCCACTCTAAGGGACCCCTCACCTAACACATGCACACTGCCATTGAAGATTGTGTCTGTTGGTGGGTAGAAAAAGGCAAAGTCGACATGGCATACCCCTCAGGATGCCATCCACACAAAATAATGCCTATGGCATAGGTAAGTCACCCCTCTAGCAGGCCTTATAGCCCTAAGGCAGGGTGCACTATTCCACAGGTGAGGGTATAGCTGCATGAGCAATATGCCCCTACAGTGTCTAAGTCAATTCTTAGACATTGTAAGTACATTGTGGCTGTATTAAGTATATGGCCTGGGAGTTTGTCAAAACGAACTCCACAGTTCTAAAATGGGCTACACTGAACACTGGGAAGTTTGGTATCAAACTTCTCAGAATAATAAACCCACACTGATGCCAGTTTTGGCTTTATTTAAAAAAAATGCACACAGAGGGCATCTTAGAGATGCCCCCTGTATTTTACCCAATCCTTCAGTGCAGGACTGACTGGTCTGTGCCAGCCTGTCACTAAGAGACGAGTTTCTGACCCCCTGGGGTGAGAGCCTTTGTGCTCTCTGGGGCCAGAAACAAAGCCTGCACTGGGTGGAGGTGCTTCCCACCTCCCCCTGCAGGAACTGTAACACCTAGCAGTGAGCCTCAAAGGCTCAGGCCTCGTGTTACAATGCCCAAGGGCACTTGAGCTAGTGGAGATGCCCACCCCCCCGGACACATCCCCCACTTTTGGCGGCAAGTCTGGGGAGATAATGAGAAAAACAAGGAGTAGTCACCCCCTCAGCCAGGTCCCCCCCTAAGGTGACCAGAGTTGAAGTGACCTCCTTGGAAAACCCTCCATCTTGTTTTGGAGGATTGGGCCCAATAGAGATAGGGATGTGCTCCCCTTCCCAAAGGGAGGGAGCACAAGGAGGGTGTAGCCATCCTAAAGGACGGTAGCCATTGGCTACTGCCCTGTGACCCTAACGCACCCCTAAATTCAGTATTTAGGAGTGAACCTGAACGCAGGATTTCAGATTTACTGACGACCTGAACAAGAAGGACTGCTGACCTGAAAGCCTGCAGAGAAAATGGAGACAACAGCTTACTTGGCCTTAGCTCTACCGGCCTGTCTCCAGACTCAAAGAACCTGCAACAGTGACTCATTCAGCGAGACCAGTGACCTCTGCCGACTCAGAGGACTGCCCTGCAACCCAAAGGACCAAGAAACTCCTGTGCACAGCGGCTCTGTCTAAACTACAAAGAAGAAACCATCTTTAAAGGGACTCCAGCCTCACTCCAGAAGCGTGAGTCCCCAACACTCTGCACCTGACCCCCCCGGCTTGTGTCCAAAGAAACCAACACTGCAGCGAGGACCCCCAGGTGACTCTCACGACCTGGACACCCCGTGACGACCTCCCTGCACCCCCACGGTGACACCTGCAGAGTGAATCCAGAGGCTCCCCCTGACTGCGACTTCCCAGTAACAAAGAACCCGACCCCTGGAAGAAGCACTGCACCCACAGGCCTGAGAGAAACAGACTACCGGTGTAGGAATGACCAGCAGGCAGCCCTCATCGTTGCCCAGTCGGTGGCTGGCCCGAGAAGCCATCCTGTACTATGCCTGCATCGCCAGAGTGACCCCCGGGTCCTTCCATTGAAACTAATACTAAACCCAACACCTACTTTGCACACTGCACCCGGCCGCCCCTGTGCTGCTGAGGGTGTATTTTGTGTGCCTGTTTGGGACACCCCCAGTGCTCTACAAAACCCCCCTGGTCTGCTCCCCAAGGACGCAGGTACCTACGTGCTAGCAGACTGGAACCGGAGCACCCCTAGTCTCCATAGGCGCCTGTGTTATTTGGGCCCCTCTTTGACTTCTGCACCCGACAGGCCCTGTGTTGCTGTGTGTTTGGTGTTGACTTGAACACCCAACGGTGGGCTGCTTATGCCCCGGAGACTGAACTTGTAAGTGCGTTACTTACCTAATAAACTAACTTGTGCTTCCCTCCCCAGGAACTGTTGATTTTTGCTCTGTCCACTTTTAAAATAGCTTATTGCCATTTTTGCCAAAACTGTGTACCTTACTGTTTTCATTCAGTTCCATAATTACCTATGCGAAGTACCTTACAATTTATGTATTTACTTGAATTCTGAATCTTGTGGTTCTAAAAAATTAAGAAAATAAATGTTTCAGTATAAAAACATATTGGCTATAAGTCTGAGTGTTTGTTTTCATTTATTGCCTGTGTGTGTATACAACAAATGCTTAACACTTCACTCTGATAAGCCTTCTGCTCGACCACACTACCACTAATCGAGCATTAGTATTATCTATTTTTGCTACTATCAACCTCTAAGAGGAACCCTTGAACTCTGTGCACACTATCGCTCACTTTGAGATAGTATATACAGAGCCCGCTTCCTACACTGACAAAGTGGTGCTTCGCATATGGGACTCCTTTCTTCTGAAAGTGGTTACGCCCTTCAGTGTAGGCCAATCCATCACCTTGCGTACTTTTTGCCTACCCCCACATCCTTCTAAGGAAGAGGAGAGACTCCACCGCCTGGACCCAAAAAGAACCTTGGCATTCTACCTTGATTGTTTCAAAGAATTCTGGGTTGATGATCAACTCTTTGTTAGGGATGTGGGTGCAAAGAAAGGTCGAGTAGTGCAAAAGAGAACCATCTCTTGATGGATTGTTCTCTGCATTAAAATGTGCTATGCACTGGCTAAAAAGCAACCCCCGGAAGGTTTGCTTGCTCACTCTACCAGACCAACAGCTGCAACCACTGTTAGCACGCGGAGTTCCAGTCCCAGACATCTGTCAGGCAGCAACATTAGCATGCCTGCACACATTCACCAAACAGTACTGCCTGGACATAAAGGCCCTGCAGTATGTGTACTTTGCCCTTTAAGTCCTGCAGGACTTCCTAGTATGAATTTGGTTCGCAGACCCACCTTCAGGGATCAGATTGCTTGGATGTCTATTCTGAGGTAAAGAATCTGCAACTAAAGTCTCTATCAGATGAACAAGTTACTTACCTTCGGTAACACCTTATCTGGTAGGGACATATTCTAGCTACAGATTCCTTACCGACCCTTCCATCCTTCCCACACTGCACTCTGATTTCTAGGGACAGGGACTTCCCTTTGAGGGCCCTAGTTTTGATCAACCAGTGGTCAGTGTTCTTCCTGGCTCCACGCTTCTGATGTGGAAAGTCTTGAAAAGCAGATCAACACCATCTAACACGCCAGGGTGGCGCCTCTATAAGTCCTACAACGTCATATCTGGCGCACGACGACAGATGCGGAGTTTACCGACACCACCTGACTGTGCACAGGGGTACTGCTTGAGAAAAACCTTTGGATCCAGGCTAATGCCTGGGGAAATTCTATGGCAAGGAATCTGCAACTAGACAATGTATCTAACAAATGAGCCAAACCCGATGGTAAGTAACTTGTCTCTCAAGTATCCACCACCAACTCCACAGAAAATGGTGGTCAGATAACTTAGTAGTGATCATGCTATCTCCCTGCTTTTCTGAGTATTACTCTGCTGCCATATACTGGATTTGAGAGTTGTTAACTTGTTTTTCCCTAAGGAGTAATTTAAAATTATAGCGTTTGCTCAAGTCTTGATGGCGGAGGACTGCGAGAATTGGTTGGTGTACTTGGACATGCTAGGTGCTTGCTTTCATGTGCCAATACCTCCAATCCCACATAAAAAAAAAATAAGATTTTAGTGTGTTCCACTCATGTTTAATTAGCAGTCCTCCCTCTAGCCTTCTCTGCACCTCGTGTGTTTACAAAAGTGTTTGTGGATGCAGTTCATCTGTGCGGGTCAAGGATATATGTGTTACCGTAGCTTATCGGAGTAGGGCTGACTGTCCGGAGCCCTATGCACAACCATGGGCACGCATTATCTAGACCGGGACTTAGCAGCAACTTCAAACACCTATAACCAACTAACGTAGGTTTCGTGGTACTTGGCGGGAGCAAACAAACTTAACACAGACCCAATTTGCCAAAGCTGGCTTAAAGAATTTGCTGAGATCTGCCTCCAGGAAACATGGACAAAAAATGAGGTGGTGCTGCCTGGTGCTTCACAATGTCAAAGTCTGAAATCACATTTTCAGAATATGGAAGACTTTCGGGGGGGGGGGGTTGTCTGGCTACATACATATTCTCAAAGTCTTGGTCAGCAATCAAATCATTGTCACATTATATACAAGTCATTGATATAAACTTTACAAATGGTCATAGGCTAGGCATTATTTTATATAGTGTATATACTCTGTCTAAGAAATAGATCAGTTCAGGATTAATATTAAAACATTTAAATCAACATACAGTGTACCCCTATCATGACTTGATTGTTATGGGAGATATAAAGGGGTTACTCTCTCTGAAAAATTTGCAAACACCAGCCCTACAGGAATCAAACCTGTAGTATAACATTCCAGAAATGACCTATCTTTCCATCCCACATAGCAGAAGAAAGAGAACATTTTGGAGAAGCCTATATGAATAAGGATTAATATGAGTGGTCGTATCAAGCCTGACATACCTGCTAGGCCAACGCTTATAGTTGGTGACTCAGCCAGTATACTTGATTACACCCTAGTATCTTCATGTGCAATAAAACGGGTATCATTTCAAACGGGTAACAGTGAGAATAGTGACTATTTTCCACAAGTGGCAATAATAATGTGGGACATCAATTGCAATATACAGCTCTACGTAATATCCCCAAATGATGAAAATGCAGGTTTTTGCAGAATAAAATGGAACAGCCGTTCTCCAAAAAAAAGTACAAAGAATGGATATATGATTGAGTGGAACTTCTCGCCAAACTGAGTCAGGCTAATGACGACACAGCAGTAATCTGCTCTTGGGAAACAATAGTGAAGTCAGTTGTAGACTACCTACTAGAAATGTATAACATTCGATCATTACTGCAAAAGCAAGACGCTTGGAGGCCAAGTAGAAAGAGAAATTAACTATCACAGTATACTGCAGAACTAAAGACCCTCTGCAAGGCTCTCAACAAACCATTAAAATCATATCATAAAGGTGAGATCAAGGACAAACTTGATCCAACATTAAAACAATAAGGCACTAAAAAGCAAAACGCTGGGATGCTGAAGCAGTATTCAAGGCCAGACGATAGTTAAATATTAATAGATGGGCATAGATCTGAGAACACTGAGTTCTGGAGGCCAGTCCATAGTATAGAATTCCAGGTTCAACAGATACCATTGACAAGTCCTCCTGGATGAAATACCCATCGGACCTCTATTTTACCAATAGAGAGCACACAGTAACAGCAAACACCACCAGCAATGTATGTGACTCCCTGGCTCACATCTCTCCTGCAGAAGATATTGAAAATCCAGCAACCAAGGATGGATCTGCAAAAACCCTATTAGTGATCACAGTTATGTAAGTGGTGAAATCAGTAGCAGCTCTTAGAATTAACACTGCCCCTGGTACAACCTGAGTTCCACTGATGTTCAAACAAGATTTGACCTCCTGGAAGAGCCCTTTTAACACACTATAATGGGATTTTGGCAGCAGGAACGACCCTGGACAATTGGGAGTGCTCTATTCTTAACACCATCAATAAGAAAGGGTTTTAACAAGATCCCAGAAGGTTTAGAACAGTCACTCCTTTGGATGTGGAAGGGAAGGTGTTCAATGAAATCCTGCTGGAGAAACTACAGAAATGGATTGACAAACCATTCTGCCAAGATTGAAGGCCCGATTTGGAAAAGGCTGTGAACCAACAAAGCCATAAAAAAAGAGGTCCACTCTGTGTGTATGTTCTTTTTTTAGGTAAGTGCGGCCTTTGATAGAAACTGGAATTCCCTGCGGGGGAAATATGATGAAGATGAATATTCCTGAGCAACTATTTAGAGCAGTCAGAATGCTACACACCAATACGTGGGTCAGCATTGAAATGACCAGTGGAAACGTAGTTTCTAGGAAAATTCTGATAAACAGAATTCTAAAACAAGGCTGTGTTCTGGCACCAGTACTGTATACAGCGGACCTTTTTTCTTTTTTTGATGGCCAAAATATATTCCCTTCAAAACTAGGGGGAGAGCACATGCGATTATTGCAGTACACTGATGATGCAACTCTGTTAGATAAGACGCCTATAGGTCTGCAGAGGGCACTAGATGGTCTACAATTTTATACTCCTAACAAATTAAAACTAAATCTTTCAGTATGGAAGAGCCACGACTAAACATACATAGTGGATGAGCGATCAAACAATCATGAAAGCTATCAATATCTGGGTGTTTGGATTGCTATAAAACTCCTGTTTAAAAATCAATTTAGGGCAATTTGCACTCACACGTGTATCCCACAAAATAATTTACAGGAAATTAATTAAAAAACTGCATAGCCCAAAAGGATCATACTTCTTGGAAATACTCAAAGCGAAATTGGCACCGGCAGTCCTCTGTGGGTCTCTAACATGGCTAAAGATCTAGAGAAGATTAATTCTGCTGCTATTAGAAAGGTATTTGGATTATCCAAAAAGTAGCCCAGTTTGCAAATCCACTTGGAATTTGGTATGATGAACTGTAAGACTGCAGACAACAATTTTATCAACTATGGCGCAAGACTGAAGAACACAGCAAAGGGTCACTAAAGTCTTGTATGGAAAGAACTAGCAAACATTCCCAAAATCATACTAAGATTGGAAACAGCACCTGGAGAATTGTTGGGATTAATTTGATATAGCACTATTGGACAAATGCAATAGACTATAACCACCTTAAGACAGTAGTCAAAGCAACTCATTTATGAAAAACAAGCTGGCTTTTGCCAAATTAACAAAGGCTCAGTATTTAGAATATATCCTACTGTCACCACAGCCATACCTCAGAATTAACATGACATTCCCTGCAGCAAAAATGTATACATTTTGAGATTCATGCAACTACTAATTAAGTCTCTATCACCATGGAAGTTCTACCTGTGACAGGGGGTGAGATCACAAAACAGAATCAATTTATAATGTGATCTGTGTTTGCCCTGTTTTTCTGCCCCTCAGAAGGAACTATTTGCGTATGTTTCATTAGATTACACATAAGGGCTGTTACAGCTGCAGTGAATGAGTGCTTGCTTTAAATTAAATGCGCCAAGGGCAGCCTAGCACAAGCTAATTAGTAGGAATGTTTATAACTAGGTTGATTACTCTAGTGGCCACAGGGTTAAATATTCAATGCCGCATGTGTCAGTTTCCAAAATGTATCATTTAAAATTACCTGTTTAGCTCTTGAAACTTTAAGTATCCTCTGCACCAAGTGATATATTGTTGATGAGTGTACATTAATTATAGTCCCAACATCTTTGGTGCAAACAGGATTTACATGTCTGGCATGACATAAAAAACGAACTGTCTTGTAGATCTGGCTCAGAAATTGTTCACTTTTAACATGTTTTGTACTTTATGTATTATTATTTTTTTTAACACATAACCCATACTTTATGAATTTACACCCATACTCCTGCCACAGGTCCCAGAGAAGGCTTGGGCCATTCTCTCTCAAGCTGTTGCTGATGGGATAGCTGTAGCTAAGTTCATGATCAGATGTGGGCTGGATAGGACCAACTCTCTAGGCAGATTGGTTGCTTCAACTGTGGCCTTGAGGTGCCACACCTTGTTAAGGACATCTGGCTTTTCAGGGGATATCCAGTCTATACTGATTGGCATGCCCTTTGATGGGTACCCATCTCTTGGGAGACAAAGTAGATTTGGCGCTCAAGCGCTCTAGGAGTCCCAGACTATGGCGAAGTCCCTTGGTCTCACAGCTGCCACCTGTCTCCCTCGGTCTTCTTTTCACCCCTTTCGTGGCTACAGAAGGGCTGCCCAGCCACGTCAGTTACTCGCCATCCACTGTGCAGAGCATGCTGCCCAGCCTCCCACCTCCACACTACTGCTGACCTCCTGCATTCTCTGGGGTCCACTATTAACATGACGAAGTCTCGCCTGACTCACTCGCAGATGCTCCCTTACTGTTCTGGACACAGTGCAGTTTCGGGCCTATCCTCCCAAACGGTGAGTCCAGGCTATTCAGGCTATAATACCTATGTTTCAGCCTCTGTCCTGGATTTCGTTAAGAATGACTGAGGCTGCTGGGCCTCATGGCCTCCTGCATCCTGCTGGTGACACATTCCAGATGGCATATGCAGGCTCTGCAGTGGGACTTGAAGTTCCAGTGGGGGCAGCATCAGGGGAAGCTCTCAGACATGGTCCAGATCTCTGAGGGTACTGCGCAAGATCTGCAATGGTGGCTTTCGAACTGCGATTGGGTCAGCGGCAGATCCCTCTCCCTTCCTCAACCAGATCGGATCATAGTGACAGATATGTCAGTCCCGGGATGGGGTGGCCAAATGAGAGAGGCGGAGATCAGAGGCGTCTGGCCTCTGGCAGATTCCGAGCTCCATATCAATCTTCATTACTCAGGCCCATCAGGCTAGCATTGAAAGCATTCCTTTCCTCTCTCAAAGAGTAAGTGGTGCTGGTGTTGATGAACTTGAACCTATCCAGTCTCCGACTTGAGCGGAGGTTTAGCAGTGGCAGTTGACAACTTTTGATCTTCTGCCCGAAGCCTGTAATGTTATCTTGGCAGCCATGCATCCCTCCACCAAAACAGTATACGTCTGTCAGAACAAATTTGTGGCATGGTGTGCAGACAAATCTTTTAACTCCCTTTCTGCCCCTTTTTCTGAGATTCTTTTGTTCTTTCGCTGGCCTAGTAGGGCTCTGCGCACCCTCAAGGGTTGTCTGACATCTCGGCTTTCCTCCAATTGCCTGAGCAACCCTCCTTGTTTAAATCTCCTATTGTTGGAAGATTTCGTAAGGGTCTTACCCATATATTTACTCATTCGCCATTCATAATCCCCCCAATGGGATTTAAACTTAGTTCTTACTTTTCTGATGTGTACTCCTTTTGAGTGCCTTCACAACTGCCCAGTTTGCCTGCTTACTCTGAAAACAGTCTTACTGGTAGCTATCACCTCTGCCCGCAGTGAGTGAGCTGCAAGCTCTTTCCTCTAAGCCACCTTTCATCTCCATCTATCCTGGCAAGGTGGTGCTTGGTACCAGGGATTCCTTTTTACCTAAGGCGGTCACGCCCTTTAATGTAGGCCAGTCCATCACCTTGTCTACTTCTTACACACACCCACATCCTTCCAAAGAAGAGCAGCGACTCCATCCCCTGGACCCAAAAAGTGCATTGGTATTCTGTCTGAAGAGTTCCAGATGGATGATCAACTCTTTGTTGGTTATGTGGGTGTAAAGAAAGTTGGGGCTGTGCAGAAGACAACCATTTCTTGATGGGTTGTTCTCTGCATTAAAATGTGCTATTCATTGGCTAAAAAGCAAATTATCTGGTAGAGACATATTCTAGTTGCAGATTCCTTACTGACCCACTGTAGGAAGTTGGCTCTGTATAAACTGTCTCAAAGTGAGAGATAGTGTGCACAGTCCAAGGGTTCCCCTTAGATCTTGATAGTGGCAAAATTAGATAATTCTAATGCTCTATTTTGTGGTAGTGTGGTCGAGCAGTAGGCTTATCAGAGGGTAGTGTTAAGCATTTGTTGTACACACACAGGCAATAAATGAGGAACACACACTTAGACTTCAGGTCAGTAGTTTTTATATAGACAAATATATTTTCTTAATTTATTTTAGAACCACAAGATTCAAGATTTGAAGTAAATAGATAAAATGTAAAATACTCCACACAGGTAAGTAAGGAACTTTGAATTAGAGCAGTAACATACACAGTATAGATTAAAATGGTAATAAGCTATTTTAAAAGTGTACTCTGCAAAAATCAACAGTTCCTGGGGGAGGTAAGTATGGTTAGGTTTCTGAGGTAAGTAAAGCACTTACAAGTTTAGTTTCCTGGGCATAGGCAGCCCACCGTTGGGGGTTCAAGGCTACCCCAAAGTCACCACACCAGCAACACAGGGCCGGTCAGGTGCAGAGATCAAAGGAGGGCCCAAAACACAACAGGGGTGCTCCAGTTACAGTCTGCCAACAGGTAAGTACCTGCGTCTTCAGAGGGCAGACCAGGGGGGTTTTGTAGAGCACTGGGGGTGGGTGGGGGGGGTCAGGCACACAGAACACACCCTCAGCGGCACAGGGGCGACCGGGTGCAGTGTGCTTAGTAGGCGTTGGGTTTTCTGTAGAAATCAGTGGAGTGACCCGGGGGTCACTCTAGCGATGCAGGCAGGGCACGGGGGGGTGGCTTCTCGGGCCAGCCACCGACTGGGTCGCCTGATGGTCACACCTGCACTGTAGTTCGGTTCCTTTTGGTCCTTGGGGCTGCGGGTGCAGTGCTTGGTCGAGGCATCAGGTTCTTTGTTCCAGGCAGTCGCGGTCAGGGGGAGCCTCTGGATCCTCTCTGCAAGTGTTGCTTTGGGGTGCTGGGGGGTTGTCTCAGGTTATTCACGAGGTCGAAGTCGCCTGGGAGTCCTCTCTGCAGTGTTGGTTCTCTGGAGTTCGAGCCGGGGGCTTCGGGTGCAGAGGGTGAAGTCTCACACTTCTGGTGGGAAGTGTGAATTCTTTAAAAGTTGGTTCAAAGTTGCAAAAATGTTGCTGTAGGTGAACAGTGCCGCTGTTCTTGGGAGTTTCTTGGTCCTTTGGTTCAGAGCAGCCCTCTGAGGCTTCAAAGGTAACTGGTCCCTGTTGGATGCGTCCCTGTGCAGGGTCTTTGAGTCTGGAGACAGGCCTCTAGGGCTGGGGCCAAGTCAGTTCTCGTCTCTGTTGTCTTTGCAGGGATTTCAGGTCAGCAGTCCTTCTTTGTGTAGGTTGCAGGAATCTGATTTCCTGGGTTCAGGGTCACCCTTAAATACTAAATTTAGTGGGGTGTTTAGATCTGGGGGGCAGTAGCCAATGGCTACTGTCCTTGAGGGTGGCTACACCGTCCTTGTGCCTCCTCCCTGAGCGGGGGGGGCACATCCCTATCCCTATTGGGAGAATCCTCCAAAACCAAGATGGAGGATTTCTAAAGGCGGGGGTCACCTTAGCTCAGGGCACCTTGGGGGCTGTCCTGACTGGTAGGTGACTCCTTGTTTTTCTCATTATCTCCTCTGGACTTGCCGCCAGAAGTGGGGGCTGTGTCCAGGGGGTGGGCATCTCCACTAGCTGGAGTTCCCTGGGGCATAATATCACGAAGCCTGAGCCTTTGAGGCTCACTGCTAGGTGTTACAGTTCCTGCAAAGGGGGGGGGGGGGGGGGGGGCGGGGTGTTGTGGTGGTAAGCACCTCCACCCAGTGCAGGCTTTGTTTCTGGCCTCAGAGAGCACAAAGGCTCTCACCCCAGGGGGGCAGAAACTGGTCTGTGCCAGCCTGCCACTGAGAAGAGTCAGTCCTGCACTGAAGGAATGGGTAAAATACAAGGGGCATCTTGTGCATTTTGTAATAAATCCAACACTGGTATCAGTGTGGTTTTATTATTCTGAGAAGTTTGATATCACACTTCCCAGTATTCAGTGTAGCCATTATGGAGCTGTGGCGTTAGTTTTGACAAACTCCCATACCATATACTTAATATGGCCACACTGTACTTAAATGTCTAAGAATAGACTTAGACACTGTAGGGGCATATTACTCATGCAGCTATGTCCTCACCTGTGGTATAGTGCACCCAGACTTAACTCTGCCACTGGCAGTATTTTGTGGGCATGGTATCCTGAGGGGGATGCCATGTCGACTTTGCCTTTTTCTCCCCACCAACACACACAATCTGCAATGGCAGTGTGTGTGTGTGTGTGTGTGTGTGTGTGTGTGTGTGTTAGGTGAGGGGTCCCTAAGGGTGACACAACACATGCTGCAGCCCTTCGAGACCTTCCCTGATCACAGGGCCCTTGGTGCCACTGGTACCATTTACAAGGGACTTAACTGTGTGCCAATTGTGAAAACAATGGTACATTTTTTGTGAAAACACTGGTTCTGGGGACTGGTTAGCAGGGTCCCAGCACACACCTCAGTGAAGTCAGCATCAATATCAGGCAAAAAGTAGGGGGTAAGTGCAACAGGGATCCATTTTCCTACACCCACCCATCAGCCCCCCTTTGCGAACTGATTTCTAAGGACAGGAACTTCACTTTCAGGGCCCTAGTTCTGGTGCACCAGTTCAGTGCTCTTCATGGCTCTGTGCTTCTGGCATGGAAAGTAGTGAAAAGAAACTGACGTCAGCTCACCCGAGTGGCGTCTATAATCGACCTGCGACGTCATATCTCGTGACCACGATGCCAACGACTGTCATGGAGTCGACCAACGGTACCGAATGGCACGCAGGGGTACTGTTAGAAGAAAGATCTCTGGGTCCAGACTGACTCCCTGGGGATAGATTCTAAGGTAAGGAATCTGCAACTAGAATGTCGCTACCAGATAATTTGTTAACAAAGGTAAGTAACTTGTTCACCGGTAGTAGCTGCTCACCTGCCCAGACAAGGCATTTCATATCTAGACGATTGGCTCATCAAAAGTGCGACTCGTCAGAAGTACTTCCAGCACACTCATGTTACCATAAACCTAACCTACCAACTAGGCTTCACAACCAACACCTTAAAATTCCACATGCATCCCTTTCAGATTCAGCCTTACCCAGGAGCAGTTCTTAACTCGGAACTCATAGTAGCTTGCCCCTATACTGCCAGGATACAGTCCTTCAGGCACTTATTTCCCAGTTTCAACCAGAGCAACGAGTAACAGCGAGGACAGTCATGTGACTCTTCTGGATGATGGCTTCATGTACATGTATAGCTATAGTCCCTCATGCCAGACTCCGCATGTCGGTTAATGGAATGCTTAGCACACCTATGGGCTCAAGCGGAGGGGCAATGAGAAGATCTAGTGTTGGTCGGCCTGTCAAGCTTGCCACTCTGCAGTGGTGGAATGCCAACAATCTGTTGAAAGGATGGTGTTTCCTGGGCCCAGTTCTGCAGAGAACCGTAACAACGGATGCCTCCCTCACAGGATGAGGAGCACATTCCCAGGATCTAACTGTCCAGGGCCACTAGACATCCAGTCACGCATCTATGCATCAATCATCTGGAGTTACTAGCTGTTGACCTAGCAATGAAAGCCTTCCTTTCTCACTTGATTGGCAAAGTAGCCATGATCAGGATAGACAGCATGGCAGCCATGTATTATTTCCAAAAGCAAGGGGGCACCAGGTCCCCTCAGCGTTCTCATTTAGCCCAGGCCATTTGGAGTTAATCAACACACTACCCAATTCAGAATTCCATTGTAATAGCAAGATGAAGGGCCCCTCCATTTGAACCCTTCCACTTCCGCCCCCTCCAGCATTTTCCCCCAACATGACTCAGTTGCAGAAAGAGCTCTACAAACGGTGGACGTAAAGTGAGCTCTCATGTATTACACTGACAGGACTAAATCATTTCGAAAATGACAACTACTATTTATTTTCTCCTGTAGTGTGGTTAGTTTTACGTATATTTTGCGCATTAGCTTCAGGCTTTAGGCCTCTGTGCACTTTGCCCTAAATATATTTTATTTATTTGCTAACAGCTTAGAGCCTCTGTGCACTTTACTCTAAATGCTTTTTATTAGGCTTCGTACTGTTATTTTACAGAATAGCCATTTCTACGGTGTTGTTTTTTATTCATATCACACTGTTTTGCCTACTTCAGCACTGGAGTTCTTCATAACATATTCACCCTGTGCTTCAGTCAAGGATACAGTCTGGTACATTGCCGATAGACG
The DNA here is from genome assembly GCF_031143425.1 of Pleurodeles waltl. Lineage (NCBI taxonomy): Eukaryota > Metazoa > Chordata > Amphibia > Caudata > Salamandridae > Pleurodeles > Pleurodeles waltl. The sequence goes on from NC_090447.1 coordinate 1,140,149,900, forward strand.
TTGTAGTAGTTTAGACTTGGCATTCCTGCGTAGGGACATTTTGTGATCACGATGACATGTTAGTTATCAAATCACTTCCTTGTCCCAATACATGCAAGAGGGAGATTCCGACCAGGGAACCACAACTAGACGCTGACTGCCTCGTTGCAGACGCTGAACCAGATCACAGGCCTTTGCTCAGGTATGAGGGTGTCTGTCTCCCTAGTGACATAGAAAGGCAAGCTGGAAGCTTAACATGCTGTGCTCTAAATAGAACAAGCAGAGGGAGAGTAGAAACGGTTAGGAATTATGATAGCTTTATTCTTATGTTTTTCTCTCCTGGTGACTATATCAATCCTACTATGTTGTATTGTTCTGGTTATTGCGGCTCACGCCTTAATATCTAAAATACAGTCGTTTTATTAAAACATTATATAAAACTTATACTGTCTTTGTCATTTGTATATGAGACCATATTGTGAATGAGAAAGTTGGTTTGGATCTGAGTGACCACGACTTCCCTGAGAAGTTCCAAAGATGTCATGCGCTCGGCTGCCCAATCATCTCTTCCCCATGGGAGAAATGAGGCACTGCTAGTTAGCCGGAGCAAAAACCGGATTTAGGGTGACAGAGTTCTTTACACGTGGGCCAGACTCAGTCCCCCACACCGTTATCGATCCTGCTGCCTCGAAATCCAGTAGTCTCATTTAGGATAATGAGAGCCCACGCGACATGGCGCCGCCAACGATTGGTCTGGCTCTAATGTTTAGGTCCGACTGACTCTCTCGGTCTCATATATATTTTAACTCCTCGGCTCCCTAAGCGGAGACGTCCGTGGGGCTGAGGGTTTCCGCCACCACGGGTTAGGTACATCCTATCGCTTAGTGGTTGGTTGTTCAAGCTTGAACTTTGAAAGGAAAGACCCCGATATTGGTGTGCCTTCTCTGTCCTAGAGCTATTTTTTTTTATTATACAAATGGCGAATCCAGTTGTAGTAAATATAGCGCTTAATATGCGATTTCCGCTCACGGGTCATCTGATAGCATATGGACTGACAGTCCAGGGGGGTCCGGTCACTTTTGTGGTGGACGCCCATGCAGCCTATAGAACAGAACTTTTTTATTCTTGGGTCGTATTTCCAGCAGCTGATGGGGGTACAACTACTTTTCACGAATATACTGTTGCGAATGTCCGTGGACAATACAGGGCTTATGCATACTTAGAAATACCTTTATCTTATCAAGAACACCATAATTGGCTTGATGGCGCCCTCCAACACCCAGTAACACAATTAAGGTTAGGTCCGTTGAGTAATGATGGTCCGACCTGGCCTTTATTGGCTACTTACACACCATATCCTGGAGTTGCAAACTTGGCGGTGACTGAAGTGCGTCGTTTATATATGGAATTAACTGCAACATACAGACGATTAGTTCAGTTTGTGATGCAGACATTAAATACTAATGCAGTGCGTGCTGCTCCAGCGCACCCACAAGCGGTGGTACCGGGAATCAATCCGGCCACTGTACACTCAGTTATGAGCAAGGTACCGGCTAAACGTGAGGAGACTCCATTTTGGCTGGCGCAAAAGATTAATACGCTGGAAGCAGTATTTCCCCATACGGGACCTCAGGATAAGCATAGAATTTTGACGATGTGTTTGCCGTATGGGATGGTTCCTACGGTGGACCTTTGTAATACTTGGGGCACGATGTTTGCCGCACCCTACACTACAGCACACGGTACACCGACTTTGGCTAATTTGCCGGACGTGCTTAAACAAATTCAAGATGAATATGGGGCTGCCCCTGCCTTGGATTTAGGCATGCAATTGATGGGCAATTTTGACGCGGTTTCTTCTATTATTTTGAGTAATCTCAAGGGGGAGGCTGTAGCACTAGCAGTGCGAATGCGTCTTCGGGACGTTCCGCAGATTAATCAGGAGCTGGAACTTCTGAGAATAATAGCAGAAACATATTCTAGTATTGGTCGTGATAGCCTGGGGGCTCGACCGCAGAAACCACAATTGCAGGGTAAAAATAATAAGGATAATGCTAAGCAACAGCAACCTGAGGGGGCAAAAAAGCGCTGGGAAAAGAAACAGCAAACACCTAAAAAAGATGGGGGACAGTCTCCGCAACCGGAGACCCCGCAGAATAGGTATAATCTCAGGAATAGGGATAATTTGAAGACGCCTGATCGATATCAATATACTGATACACGCCAATCTCGTTCCTTTCAGGACTCCTCTGAGAAGAGAAGTGAGAGAGGTGGGCGGTCAGAGCGGAGGACGGAGTACGTGAAACCAAGACAGGATTCGCAACGCTCAGCAGAGGTTTCTGTTAAACAAGAAGAGAAACCGCTGCAACAAAAACAACAATTTAAAAAGAAAAAAGTGGCTGCGGTCTCTGTTAGACATGCCGCTCAAGAAGAGAGTTCTCTTGACGAACAAGACATGGGCGTTAGCACTGTTAGACAGCGCGGCAGAGGTCACAATAGTTCGCCGGAGTCTTCTAGAGCATCTGGAGGTGAAAGCAACTGATGACTTCATACAAGTCGAGACAGCGGATATGCGAGTCTCTGATCCTGATCGAGTATATCTAGTGACTCTACGATTAGAAGGGGACATTGACCGCATTGTACACGCCATCTTTTGGGACCATGTGGTAAAATCATATGATGTCCTGTTGGCCGAACAAGATTGGCCACCTGACTTTGTTCGTGACTGTCCGGTTGGGGAGGAGGTTATTACGCCTTCCTTTTCACCACTTGTTCCGAGAGAACTAGCGGAGTCCTACAGTAAATTATGGGCTCTAGCACAAGCCCCCGCCCTATATAGAAATAATGTGGGGTGGGATAAACAATCACCTTATCATGTCATTCCAATAAAAGGCGAACCTCAGCCACAGCCGCAATATCCTATTAAATTTGAAGCAAGGGCATCGGTTAGGAAAATTCTTACACAATTGGAGTACCAAGGTGTGATTGAGCCTTGTGTCTCGCCGATGAATAATCCCTTATTTCCGGTTGCTAAACCGGACCATTCCTATAGGATAGTGGTGGATTACAGACATTTGAATAGTCATACAGGCACATATGCAATACAGAATTCACATAGCGCTGCGCTTATGAATAATATAGTGCGTAAAAAAATACAAAACAACATTGGATATCTCGAATGGATTTTTCTGCCAGAATATAGCGCCCGAAAGTCGGGACTATACCAGTTTCAGTGCGTTTGGCTCTCAGAAAAAATGTTGTCGTTTACCTCAGGGGTATAAGAATAGCCCAGGACTGTTTTCGGCTCGTGTGACTGAACTTCTACACGAGTTGGACCCTGAGGCGTTATCATATGTTGATGACATATATTTGACGGACGATGAGATTCTACAACATCTCAGACGCGTAGCGCGCATTGTTGTGGGATTTGCTGATGTTGGTTATAAGTTTAATTTTAAGAAATCAAAGATTGCCTTCCTCAGCGTTATTTTCCTGGGATATGAGTTATCGAGTGAGGGCAAGAGCCTGGCACCACATTTTTTGGAGAAATGTGCTTTATTGCAGCCTCCTAATACGGTTCGGAAGCTTCAGTCATTATTGGGGTTTCTGAATTTTGGCAGAACTTACATTCCTGATTATGCTACACGTATAAAACCTTTATATGAACTGATTCGCCCGAATTTTTCAAGTAGATTTTGGACGATTGAGCATACACCCATACTGCGAGAGTTGCAGAATGATCTCTTAGCGGTTAAACACTTACACACACGGGACAATAAAACACATTTGGTCATCTGGGGCTCTTGGATTTACGTATGTCACCTTTAATGAAGGGGAGACAGTCCCGATAGCATACAAGTCCCACTTGTATTCTGCTGCAGAACAACGTTTTGCACAGACTGAGAAAATACTCACTGCAGTACAGATGGCTGTGATCAAAGAAAGACCGCTTGCCCAGGGCCAACGCATTATTGTTGTTTCCCCGATTCCGGCCTTAGAGGCTGTTACAAAAGCGAGTGTTCCTAATTCGAAAGCTTTACACCCGCGGTGGATACAATGGGCTACGTCTTTGACAGCCACTGATGTAGATTACGTATTTGACCCTAAGCTGCAGACTCAAGAATTTCTTCAATATGAAATAGAATACCCAGTTCCTGCTGGCACATTGCCTATTGACCAATATCAAGTGGTCATGTATACCGATGGCTCTGCGCAACCAGCGGTTGGGACTAAACAGCAGTATTCTGCTGCATGTGCGGTGGTGAGCAGCACTATGGAGGGGGAAGTGTTCTGCCCCCGACATACTTATACTAAAACCTTGGGAGATTGCACGGCGCAGCTGGCTGAGCTCAAAGCTCTTTTGTTAGCATTGGAGCATGCAGATCCGGCGATATTGACCTTGCTGGTCTGTGACTCCTACTACTGTGTGCAATCTTTCAATGAATATCTGCACTATTGGAAAATGAATGGGTTCAGAGATTCTAAAGGCAACACCATTAAACATAAATTGTTGTGGGGTAAGGTTGCGGATCTGAAAAACGCTTCCTAAAGTCCATGTTGTACATACACTTAGACACCAGCGCGTTGGAATACACGTTGCTGGGAATACTTTGGCTGATGAGGCTGCAAAGTCGGCAGTGGCTATCGCCACTGTAGCCGCAGTGACTCGTTCGAGTTCCAAACCAGACATAGAGATCTTGGCTGCCATAAAAGCTACGGCTGATGGCACGCCATTTCCTAAAGGATTCCCTTCTAAATATAGTTACTGCTTGAGTGGTGCACTAAATGCTGTTGTTAATATTCCAGGCATTGGTGTACATGAATTGCCAAATAGGATCGAGAGACCTCGATTAATTTCTGCAGCACATGAAGGGGTGGCATCTGCGCATGCTGGTGTTGCTGCCACGATTTCACTTTTACAGGCCCGTTACTGGTGGCCTGGTCTCTATAAGGAGACAAAGCAGTATGTCCTTTGTTGTGACGTCTGTCAACAAATTAAAGCATCGTCGGCTAGACGCCCGCAGCAGACGCCCCTTCTGATTTCAAACAGACCATTACAGTGTGTGTACTTGGACCATTGTGGTCCGCTGACACCAGATAGTGCATACAAATACATATTGGTTACTGTAGATTCGTGCTCCAGATTTGTGTGGGTCTGGCCACAGCGCTCGGCTGACACTCTGACTGTTATTAAAGATTTGCGTATCTTTGTCGATACATTTGCAGTTGCGGCTTTTCATTCGGACCAGGGCCCTGCTTTTGCCTCTAAGGCATTCAGGGACACCATGGCTTCGTTGGGGGTCCAGCTCCAATTCTCGTCTCCATTTCATCCCGAGGGACATTCTGTCGTGGAGCGTTTAAATCGTGATTTAAAGCAATCCTTAACGGCCAGGGTTATAGGTACGGGTCGTAGTTGGCTAGCCCACCTGTGTGGAGTACAGAGAGCACTTAATAACTTGCCTAGAAGGTCACTGGGGGGGTCGTACTTCATATGAGTGCCTGTTCGGAACACGAATGTATGTTCCTGATCTAGATGATCCTGGTGTGGAGGCGGCAGATACGCCCTTTGACATAAATGATCGTGTCACTGTTTTGCAGGATTTACAACAATTCCGTGAAGATAACTCTTCTGCAAGTGCTGCCTCCTCAGGAATTAAGGATGAGCCAGTAACACCTACTGGTTGGATACCCAGGATTGGGGATCTAGTGCGTGAAAAGGTCGCAGTAAAGAAAGAATTTGGTCCTTCTTATCGAGCACCTGTCCCGGTGTTAGGGGTGAGCGGCATGAGAACTGTGATTTTACCGCCGCTGCAAGGGGCCAAAGGAAATCGTTTTGTTTCCATTGATAATGTCAAGTTACAACATGTGGCCGATTCTGCACAGCAGACCAAGAGGGACACCCAGTAGTTCCGGCATCCCTCTCACTACTGGGGAAGAAGTCCCGCTGCAGGTGATTTGCACCGACACTGTTTCCTCTCCGAGCTTGGGGAGGGTGGAAGATGATCTTGCGATTGTTCCACAGTCAACGATTAATATCGATTCTTTTGATCAAGTTGCTGTACGTTCTACTGATGTTTCTGAACATGTGATTTATAGTGTACCTAGGAGAGAGCCTCCATCTGCTTCCTTGTTCACTGTTGCACCTTTTGCAAGAACTGCCTCTGGCTGCTTCAACAACGCGGATGCGGCTGTATCCAGCTCTTCGTCTTCGCTGTCTTCGGTCTGAGGTCCACGTAAGCTACTCAGTTGGCTTAAACGTACATATTTTGTTTTTCCTTGGAACTATTTGTGGCTTTTTATGGCTGTAATGACTCTTTTTTTTATGGTTGGGATTTGTGGTTACTTTTTTCTGGTAATAGATGGTCATTTTCTTCCTGATCGTTCAGACATTGAGCACGTGGAGACTGTGTTGAGACCACATTTTTCGTCTCATATGGTTCGAAGAGACTTATCCAATGTGAACATATCTGCAATACCAATTCCGGATGGGATTGTGTGGAATAAAGTAATGTTTGATATATATGGTCCCACTGAATTACTTCAAATACCGTATGTCCTCAAGTTATCAATGGATGATATTGTTATACCAGGCATTGTTTCTGATGATTGGGATGTCAAGACGGTAGATTCTATGCTAAAAGATTTGCAATATTATACTGTCTGACGATGAAGATGCTTACCAATTTAGAGATAATCATGGTGATATGTTTTGCTACAACTATTATGGACACCACTTTATTCACAAAGCGAGTAGCCCTAAGTCCATATTTAATTATGTACAATGGGAACATTGCTCGACTCCTCCACAAGGGAGTTCGAAAACGTATAATGATAAATTTGCATATTTTTCTGGGCATGATGAGCGAAATGCTAAGTCTTCCTATTTTAAAGTGGCACCGTATTCTAATAAGCAAATTTTGTTGACCGATACTAAATTACTATATTCAAATTCGTTTGTATCTAAACTTTCGGTCGAAGGATATGAATACTGGTTGAAGACTGTTGACTTGAAAAGTGTTTGGGGTACGAAAAATTGGCAGATGCAAGGCAGGGATACATTATTTAGAGCATGCATTATCCCTGTGCAAATGATTTTCCTCAATGACACAGTACAACAGACTAGTTGTTTGGGCTTGGCGTCGATTAGAGAGTTGACTTTGCCTAGTATACCGGTCCCTTTTAAATTAAGTAACTGGCAACACTATGTGAATGCTACTTTTAGTGAATTTACGCATTGGGTCCAGAATGGTACGCTTAACGCTTCATCGTTACATCCGGGCGGGTGGTTATTGTGGCCTGTAGACACTAATCAGTGTCATCAACGTTTTGTTACCTCTTCAGGGGGGTTCAGGACTAGTAGGGCAGACCCTCGTTACATTTCGCCAGAACATGCTGATATAATAACTACATACAGCGTGGGGAAACTTTGTCAACAATGGTTGAAGTACTCCACGCTGGATGCAGTTAAGTCACACCTCAAGTTACTGTCTAATGGTACTGATTTACAAGATTTCTTATCAGGTCCCAAGGTGCCCCGGAGAAAAAGGTTCTTATACGAAGTGTATAATGAGTTTTGGAAACTTTCCCAACAGGAGGCTGCAGCCCGGTTAAGACAGATTGATCAAGAAAATCTGCTGCAGACTTTGTCTGTTGTTGATAATGGCATGCATACCCTTTCTGACCGTGTTTACACGATTGACAGCATTGTCTCTTCTGCTATTGACATTATAAAATCAGACATGTCTTCTTTATATCATGGGCAGAGTCAGACTCGATCTATCATGCAGCTGGGTTGGACTCTTCAGACCTTGAAGGCGGGTCGCGTTCCATGGCAGCACATTCGTGCCAGAGAGATCTTTATCTCCTTTAATTTAACTTGTCAACAACAATTGATGGCTAAGAAGGAAGCGACGTATGTTATGTTAAATATTGAAAAATTGGAGAAACTGCCTTTCACAGTGGCTGAGATTCCGTCAGCTGAGTGGTTGATTCATGGGGTTATTAATTTGCCTATCTCCACTCTGCAATTTACTTCTTGTTTGAAGCACATTCCGGTGGGTAGATATGAACTATTGGGTGACAGTTACATACACAAGGTGTGGGAGCTTCCTTTTCAGTACAGATGTGTTAATGGTTTGAGGGAGGTTTTTCTTAGCGGTAGCGAATGCGAAGCTTCTGTCAGCCATTCCATGGTTTGTAAACAGCTGACCTTGCACGGAGCGTGTAACGCTTCGATTGCTAACTTAGCTTGTTATCTGAAGGGAGTTCCAGTCCCGGTAATTAAAAACACTTTCCAGGTGCTTTCTAACGGCAGTTACATTGTTCTTAACAGCGAACACTGCTGTGGCATGCGTGCCGGAATAGTTTACGTCGTTGTCGTCAACAAGGCTGTTACGTGCTGCGGGAAAGTGTTGTTTCCCCCTACTGAAATTAGGGAGGTAGCGGACATCTGGCCTCATATTGCTACTTCCAAGGTTGATTTCGACAAGTTGAGTCGGCTGAAAGCTTTATTGTTTCAAAAGCATGTGGCCCTTACATCTGCTAGCGAGACCTACGCACTTCAAGTGGCAAGGTCATCGGCGGAGATACAGTCCCTTTTGAATACTAACTTTCCAAGTCACTTCGGTGAACTTGTGGGACGTATATTAAATGCATCCAGCACTGCTGGTATTGCTCATTTTTTCAAATCCGTTGGTGTTGGTTTCGCTCCCACCTTCTCTTCCATATTCGGTTTGATACCTTCGGCTATACACTCTATTTCCGGAAGCATTTTTGGGGGTTTCCCAATTACTTTGGCTTTATTGGCTGGAGTCTTGCTATTGTTACTATTTTTTCGCAATGGCTGTCCCGCCACGACGAGATCCTATATTGCTGCTCCCGTCAGCGCAGCTGTGTCGTGAACGCATGATGCAGCGTTTTGGAGCTACACTCCTGGCTCATTTGGAGTGTGACTGGTCTCTGTCATTCAGACCGGTTTTGGATTGTGTGCAACCCGAGTTTCGGTGCCTTTGGTGCTCGTTTGAACATGCACTGGCTTTCTGTCTCTCACTGCAGCGCTCTCCAGTGGTCGATCCTGATCTGTTGATGTTCCCGATTAGGGCTCATTCCCAGACTTGTGCACTACGGTTGCGTTTGCTTCGTGAAGCGGATTATGAGATTCCCTTCCTGGAGGAAGATGGTTTTGTCTCTTTCCTTGGCACTACACAGGGTGCCGCCCTGAATGATTTTGGGGCTTTGGAACACACCTGCTCCATGGTACTTTGTGGCGTGGATCTTCCGATATTGACATATCTCGAAGTGGAGGAGCTTCTACGTTCTATTGCTTCTGTCTGACAATTGGATTTTTTTTTTTTCCCGACTAAATTGACACTATATTGAATTTCGCTCTATCGTCACATGTTTCCTAAATTTATGACTTTGTTGTCTTCTCATCTTGTCGAAATGTTGTGTTTAAATTTAGGGCATGTTTTTTATGTTATTAGAACCACTTGCTACCGACAAGGGGAGGGTGTAGTGTGGTCAGTTTTACGTATATTTTGCGCATTAGCTTCAGGCTTTAGGCCTCTGTGCACTTTGCCCTAAATATATTTTATTTATTTGCTAACCGCTTAGAGCCTCTGTGCACTTTACTCTAAATGCTTTTTATTAGGCTTCGTACTGTTATTTTACAGAATAGCCAGTTCTACGGTGTTGTTTTTTATTCATATCACACTGTTTTGCCTACTTCAGCACTGGAGTTCTTCATAACATATTCACTCTGTGCTTCAGTCAAGGATACAGTATGGTACATTGCCGATAGACGTGGTAGGAGTTTAGACTTGGCATTCCTGCGTAGGGACATTTTGTGATCACAATGACATGTTAGTTATAAAATCACTTCCTTGTCCCAATACATGCAAGAGGGAGATTCCGACCAGGGAACCACAACTAGACGCTGACTGCCTCGTTGCAGACGCTGAACCAGATCACAGGCCTTTGCTCAGGTATGAGGGTGTCTGTCTCCCTAGTGATATAGAAAGGCAAGCTGGAAGCTTAACATGCTGTGCTCTAAATAAAACAAGCAGAGGGAGAGTAGAAACGGTTAGGAATTATGATAGCTTTATTCTTATGTTTTACTCTCCTGGTGACTATATCAATCCTACTATGTGGTATTGTTCTGGTTATTGCGGCTCACGCCTTAATATCTAAAATACAGTTGTTTTATTAAAACATTATATAAAACTTATACTGTCTTTGTCATTTGTATATGAGACCATATTGTGAATGAGAAAGTTGGTTTGGATCTGATTGACCACGATTTCCCTGAGAAGTTCCAAAGATGTCATGCGCTCGGCTGCCCAATCATCTCTTCCCCATGGGAGAAATGAGGCACTGCTAGTTAGCCGGAGCAAAAAACGGATTTAGGGTGACAGAGTTCTTTACACGTGGGCCAGAATCAGTCCCCCACACCGTTATCGATCCTGCTGCCTCGAAATCCAGTAATCTTATTTAGGATAATGAGAGCCCACGCGACACTCCAAACCACTCAAAGGAAGGGCCACCTCTAAATCAGACATTGCACTATGGATTGTTAAATACATCCAAACATGGTACGCTGAAGCTAAAAGCACTTTACCCATTACTCTTAAAGCTCACCCCACTTGTAAAAAAAGAAGCTTCAATGGCATTCCTAGGAAACATACCTATAGCTGACATATATAAAGCAGCTACATGGTCTACACTACATAACATTTACAAAACATTACTGCATAGATGTTCTCGCCCATCAAGCCAATGTGGGCCAAGCTGTTCTACGCACACTACTTCAAACACCTGTAACACAAAGGCGAGCCACCACTTAAGGAGAAAGGCTGCTTTAAAGTCTATGCTAAGCATGTGTATCTACAGCCACAGATGCTTTGAATGGAAAATTCTACTTACCCAGTAAGCATCTGATGGGAGTCGGTGACCATGCGCACTACCAACAAGAGGAGTCACACTATCTTGTGACTGAAGGACTGTCTTCGAAGAAAAACAACTTGCATACATCCAAACCCAACACTAGATGGCAGGATTATGCGAAGAATGTGAGTCTACAGCACTACATGCGACAAACAGATGCTTACTGGGTAAGTAACATTTTTCTTCTGGTGGATACTCTATCTGCAGATTCCACACAGCCTGCCTGCTGCCCTACTCTGTAGAGTTTGGACCTTTGGGATATTTTGATTCTGAGTTGGATTTGCTCCTTGTCAGTTATCTTATCAATATTGTCATTCACTGACACTTGCAAGACACCTTTTCACCAAGAGCCACTCTTTGCACCGGAAAGGCCTCATGTCAAGGACCCCAGGCTGAAAAAACACCAATCACTGAGACACTAAACTACCACCTTTGATGCCAAAATCAGCTCTAAGGTTGGCAAGCCTTTTGTGCCTTTAAAGCTAACAAAGATTCCAACTGTGACACAAAAGAGACTACAATTGTTGTGTAAAAAGCTGACTCTGTTTATATTATACCAAAATGAGGTACAGTGTGCACAGAGTCCAGGGTTTCTCCAGAGGCTTAAAAGAGACTAAAGCAGATAATACTAATGCTCTCTTTTGTGGTAGTGTGCTCGAGCAGTTAGGCTTATCAGAGGGTAGTGCAAAGCATTTGTTGTACACACACATTCAAGAAATGAGACACACAATGAGTAACTCGAGGCCATTTGTTGTAAATAGCAAATATATACTTTGTCACTTTATTTCTAGAAGCAGAAGGTCTTTGTTGCAGGTAAGTGCAGTTGGCAATAGGTATCAAGCATATATATCAAATGTACTTTGTTTGGGTTTTGCAGATAAAGCAGTTTACAAGTAAGTAACACTTTTCTATTTGAAAAGTTGACACTCAGTGCAATTATTCATAGGAGTCAATAGAGTCCTAGGTGGGAAATAGTGCTTGTACTGGTAACAGGTAAGTACACAACTGAAGATTTCAGTCTTTGGGGGTTAGGATGTCCAGGTAAGTACCCGTGGTTCCAGGACATAGGCATGGGGGGGTTTAGGTCAGCAAGGGGTAGGTCACAGGTTCACACCAAACACACACCCTCAGCAGCTTGGGGGGGAGGGGGGGGGCAGGGTACAAACACAGAGCTGGGTACCCAATGCTTTTCATTGGGGGGAACCCCGGGTTCACAAAAGATGCTGCAGGCTGGGTCCAGGGTGTCGGTTCTGGGGAACCAAAGGCTGGACAGATAGGGGAGGTGCCCGCTGGACCGGTTGGTCGGATTCCACAAGGCCAGGGGGCTGCGGGTGCAGGAGTCTCCTTGGGCGTTGGGCATCTTCGTCAGATTCGGCCACAGCCAGGAAGGGTCCTCAGTATTCAGGCTGCAGGTGTCATGTTGGCCAGGAGGGGTCAAACCTGGGTGTACTTGAGGTTGGAATTGCCTGGGGACCTTCTCTGGACCGGTGGGCCACCTGGACTCGGGCTGTGGGCATTAGGTGCAGAGTGGGCAGGGCTTGCGGATCCAGTGCGGTTCTTGAGTCCTTTTTGGAGATTTCTTCTGAACGGGGCCTCTGTCCTTGGGAGTACTTGGTCCTCTGCTAGGCAGGCAGTCCTCTGGGGGGGCGTGTAGAGGTTGGTCCTGCAGGATGTTGCCTTCTCAGAGCAGGGGTCTTTGAAACTTCAGACAGGTCGGTAGGGCTTGGGGCCAAGTCAGTTGTTGTCTGAAGTCTTCACTGCTGGGGTCGGCTCGGCAGATCTACCTCTTTCCTCTTGGTGTCACCAGGAATCTTGTGAGTAAGGTTCAGGGGTGGGCCTAAATACTAAATTTAGGGGCGTTACAGGGGTCAGAGGGCAGTAACCGGTGGCTACATCCATCATGCGCCTCCTCCTTTTGGGGAAGGGGATATGTTCCTATCTCTGTTGGTCCCTCTCCTCCAAACCAAGATAAAAGATTCTGCAAAGGGGGGTGAGGGTGTCACTTCAGTTTTGGTCACTCCTTGTTTTTCCTAATTTTCCCACTGAAACTGCCGCCAAAAGTGGGGCTTGGTCTGGGGAGGTGGGTGTAGAGGTTGAGCATCTCCGCTAGCTGGAGTGCACTTGGGGCACTGTAACGGGAGGCCTGTGCCTTTGAAACTCACCGCCAAGTGTTGCAGTTCCTGCGGGTGGGAGGTGTGAAGTACCTCCACCCAGAACAGGCTTTGTTCCTGAGCCCAGAGAGCACAAAGGCTCTCACCCCATGCGGTCAGAAACATATCTGTTAGTTACAGACTGGTTGACTAAAGGGGTGGAAAAAATACACGGGGCATCTCTAAGATGCCCTCTGGGTGCATTTTGCAATAAATCCAACACTGGCATCAGTGTGGGTTTATTGTGCTGAGACGTTTGATACCAAACCTCCCAGGCTTCAATTAAGCCATCATGGAGCTATGGAGTTCGTAATGACAAACTTCAAGTCCATGTACTTACTATGGCCACACTTCACTTATAATGTTTAAGGATGGAATTAGACATAGTAGGGGCATATTGGTCATGCAGCTATCTCCTCGCCTGTGGTATAGTGCATTCAGCCTTAGGGCTGTAAGGCCTGCTAGAGGGGTCACTTACCTATGCCACAGGCAGTAGTTTGTGACTGCGGTACCATGGAGGAGGTGCCATGTCGACTTTAACTTCTCACCACCAACACACAGAGCCTGCAGTGGGAGTCTGCATGTGTTTGGTGAGGGGTCCCTTACAGTGGCAAATACATGGTGCATCCCTTAGGGACCCTCCCTGGTCACAGAGCCCTTGGTACCACTGTGTAACCAATGGTACAGTTTAGGGAAAGAACACTGGTGCAGGGGCCTCGTTAGCAGGATCCCAGCACACACTGTCAAGTTAGCATCAATATGAGGCAAAAAGTGTGGGGGGGGGGGTGGTAACTACGCCAAAAGGAGCTCTTTCCTTCACATCGTACCTCCAAAAAATATTCTGGCCTGCCCTCTACTATCACGGGAACTAAACCTCACCCCCTTGAAGACAAATTGCCTTCCCTTTGAAGAGGCAGTCTTGGAGGAACTTGAGGGATACCCTATACCAAAGAAGTCCAGACACTTAGGGCATAGTCTAGGGCCTCAAACATCATTGCCTCACACACCACCCCCATCACAGTCGGCGCACAAGTAAACCTTCTCCAGAGGGGCAAATCTCCACCACCAACATATTCACACCCTACTGTGGCCTATCGTGCTGGCATTCAACGACAAGCTGCTCACCATCAAGTCAACTTCCTGTGGTAGTGGAAGGCAACAACTTCTATTTGTACACTCTGTGCAAGATGAAATGCTCTGTCCATTTTCTGCCCATTTTTAAAAGCATTGCCTGGTGTGAGAAAGAGAACTTCAGGGAGAGCTTGAAGACTGGGTTATTTACTCCTAGACTAAAGAAGGTATGCAAGGCACCCAGTAGACCTCAATATACATCAGGGGCCATGTGACGTCGGACTTTGTAGTTGTGCTTATGGCTCAGAAGAGAGCATTTGCCTAAGACAAAGGCAACGCTTTGCCTCCAGACAGGGAGAGATGGATGCCACCAGCAAACTTGGGGCAGCTGGAGCTGTAGCACACTACAATACGATAGATAATATTTAGGAGGAAATGGAGCAACTGGTTTAGCATATTCCTGAAGCCTACAGGAAGCGTGGTAGGGAGTTGGTGCAGGAGGGCAATTCAAGCATCATCAGGTGCGCCTTAAATGCAGATGACACTGCCTCAAGAGAGATCAATACCAGTGTGATCCTGCTCAGGCATGCATGGCGTCGGTTAAACAGATTCCCTTCAGAAATGCAACACCAGTTCATAAGTATCCCCTTCGATAAGGGAGGATTTAATCTCCCCTCAGGTTGACTTTGTGCTTTAGATTTAGAATGAGACTGATAACACCAAAGCCGTGGGATGCTTAAACCCAGCCTGAAAAGTCTGTTTTTTAACATCAACACTGACGTTCACCATCAGCGGGCAAGAGGAAGCGCCAAGACTGTACTCTACTGCAGCAATCAGGTTACCAGGCACACCTGTCCTACCAAGAGACTCAGGCTCAGAAGTCTGTTTAGGTGGAAGGATTCAAGGGGATGTCTCTGTTAGGGGTGCCTGCTCTTCATAGCAGTAACTTCCTCATGATGCACCCTAATCACACCTGTCGGGGGAAGAATTGGGTTGTTCTTTCACAGTATGAGAAAATAACAGACTAAAATGGGCCCTGTCTGTGCTGTAGCAATGAGACTTCTTAGTTCCACACCAACATGCCATCAAAGTAGCACACAATCATCCTAGAACGCCAGTGGCTGCTCATGGGAGAAGCACAAGCACACCACAGCAGAGGAGCCATCAGACCTTTATCCCCAAATCGGGGAGTAGGAGTGTCTTTGTTTATTTGTTCAGTCCCCAAAAATACAAAATGCTGCAGCCTACCCTTAATCTCGAACTTTTCAACTGCTACATCCTTTTGAAATACTTCTGAATGACTGCCCTGCAGAATGTCAGCCATCTGCTCAGCACAAGAGATCCAACCCTTTGCCTGAAAGATACCTATATCCACATCCGTGTGCAGTCTTCACCTCAACGCTACTTAAGATAAGGTGGGTAAGTAGCCAAACTTGACAGTGGTCGTAGCGCAACAGTGATGAAACTGTTGGGAATGACTACCTCATGCATATCCCCTGTACCACATACACAACTACAGGTATGCTCCTTACAGGAGGGTATGGGCAGACGATAATAAGCAGCTGGTCAGTGAGAAGCTGTAGTGTTGTCAGGACCCAGAGTACAGGACAGGCTAACGTGGTGGAACAAAAAAACAATCGTCGTTGCTCAAGCTTTTCGGGACCCTCAGTTGCAAGTGGCCGTTACAGTTGACGAGTCATTCAGGCTGGAAAGCACTTGATTGTTTAGGGTACCTGAACGGCAGAAAGTACCTAGATGCCTGAATAGAGCTATTATCACATCTTCTTTCTTGAACTGACAGCAATTAATTGGCACTCAGATCTGTGCGCTCACTTGAAGCAAAACTGGCCTGGTGAGGTACAGACAATAGGGTGGCCATGTTTTACATTCTGAAATAGGGACTCCCTCACATCAGCAGTGGACCTTAGCGCAAGAATCTGACATGGGGTATTTGCATTCAGACTCAGCTCCTTGTGGAGCATCTACTGAAGGTGGAGAACAGCTATCCAGACCTCTTATAGAGGAAACATCAATAAATATATTGTAATGTCCAGTCATCCTTGCTCGACGTACCCTTTGATGGCTCCCATCTGTTCAGACACTAGGCAGAGTCGGCACTGGAAAGCTTTAAGGACAGCAAGACTACCCCACCCCGAAATCATGGATTTCGGTAAGACCGACTGTGAGGCTGTTGGGACTCGTGACCTCTTGCGTCTTGCTAGTAACACATGCACAGTGGCATATGCGGGCTCTGCAGTGGGACCTGAAGTTCCAGTGGGCGCAGCCTCAGGGAAATCTCTCCGACATGGTGCAGATCTCAGAGGGAACTTTGCAAGATCTGCAGTGGTGCCTAACGAACCGTGATTGGGTCAGAGGTAGATGCCTCTCGGTTCCCCAACCAGATCTCACAGTAGTGACAGATGCGTCATTCTTGGGATGGGGCGGCCATCTGGGTAAGGGGTTCAGCAGAGCCTGGTCTCTGGCAGAATCCAGATTCCATCGACTTGTTGGAGCTCCGAGCAATCTGGTTGGCATTGAAAGGCCTTTTTACCCTCTTTCGAAGGGAGACTAGTGCAGGTGTTCACGGACAACACCACTGCCATGTGGTACTGCAATACACAAGGCAGGGTGGGGTCATGGACCCTTTGTCATGAGGCTCTGCATCTCTGGACATGGATAGAACATCAGGGCATATCCCTTGTGGTTTAACAACTGGCAGGTTCTCTGAATGCCAGGGTGGACAAACTCCGCTAAAGATACAAACAGATCACAAATGGTGTCTCTATCCTGAGGTGGTGCAAGAGCTCTTTCAGCAGTGGGGGAGACCTTTGGTTAGATCTGTTTGCCACCAAGAACATGCAATGTTCACAGTATTGCGACATGAAATTTCCAAGGTGGCCCCTGCTCAGACGCTTTTCATCTTGAGTGGAACTGAGGCCTCCTGGACACCTTTCGGCCCATACCACTTCTGCCGAGAGTTCTCAAGGAGATCAAGAACGACTGGGCTCAAGTTGATCTTATGTCTCCGGACTGGGCACAGAGTGTGTGGTATCCCCACCTACTGAGCATGGCCATCTATCTTCTGGTCAAGACCGCCCCTTCGAGAGAATCTTCTATTGGAGCAGCAGAAGAGGGTTCTCCACCCAAGCCTCTCCAGTCTCCACCCTCTTGCATTGAGATTGAGCGGTGGCAGTTGACAGCTTTTGACCTTTCTTCCAGAGTCTGTGATGTCATCTTAGCGGCTAGGCGGTCCTCCAATAAAACAGTGTAAGCCTGCAGATGAAAGATATTTGTGGCATGGTGTGCAGAATAACAAGTTGATCCCCTTTCTGCCCCACTTTTTCAGTTTCTCCTTTTCATACTTTCTCTTGCCCAGCTGGGCTCTGCACTGGGAATTCTTAAAGGCTACCTCTCTGCTGTTTCTTCTTTTTTGCAGTTGCCTGACCAGCCATGCCCATAAGTAGGTTTCTCAAAGGTCTTGTACATCTTTCCTCCTTTGCCATATATCTTACCTCAGTGGGATCTTAATCTAGACTTAACATTCTTCTTGTGTGCTCCCTTCGAGCCTCTCCGCAACTGTCCTTTTTGGCTCCTTACAATTAAAACAGTTTGACGTGGCAATTATATCTGTCCGAAGAGTGAGTGAGCTTCAGGCCTTGTCTTTCAAGCCTCTTCATCTCACTATCTATCCAGGTAAACTGTCACTTTGCACTAAAGCCTGCTTTCTTACGAAAGCGGTCACTCCATTCCATGTAGGCCAATCCATCACCCTGCCTACTTTTTACACTCCTCCACATCCCTTTAAAGAGGATAGACTCCACTATCTGGACTCAAAAAGAGTGTTGCGTTGATCAAACTAAAGAATTCCATGTGTACAACCAGTTCTTTGTGGGGTATGCTGGAGCGAAGAAAGGTCGGGCCGTGCAGAAGCTAACCATCTATAGATGGGTCTTACTCTGCATTAAGATCTGCTACGCAGTGGCCAAAAAGCAGACCCCTGAAGGCTTGCAAGCTCATTCCACCAGAGCTAAAGCTGCAACTACTGCGTTAGCATGCGGCGTTGCAGTACTGGACATCTGCCAGGCAGCAACGTGGGCCTCTTTGTACACGTTCATAAAGCACTACTGCCTGGACAGTCCGGTCCGTAGGGATGGGCACTTTTGCCTGGTAGGTCCTGCAGGACTTACTCATTTGACATTGGTTCACAGACCCACCTCAGGGGGTAACCATGACAAGAAGTCATGGTTACCCCCATTTCCTGCCTGTTGTCCGTGTGTTCACTGGGATCCTGCTAACCAGTACCCCAGTGAATATGCTCTCTCCCTTTAAACTTGGTTATTTGAACCACATACACCCCACATTTGGCATACTGGTGCCCCCATGTAAGTCCGTAGTATATGGTACCCAGGGAATTGGGGTACCAGGGGATCCCCATGGGCTGCAGCATGTATTATGCCACCCATGGGAAGCCCATGCAAAGTGTATCTGCAGGCCTGCCATTGCATGCACCCTTTTCACTACAGGTCACTGCAAGTCACCCCTATGGTAGGCTGTCCTAGCCCAGAGGTCAGGGTACAAGTACCTGTGTGTATGGGCATCCCTGCATGAGCAGAGGTGCCCCCACAAACTCCAGCTCCATTTTCATGGTCTTTATGAGTGGGGGAACGCCATTTTATACGTGTATTGGACATAAGTTGCTACATATGTCCAGCTACAGAATGGTAACGCAGAACCTGGGCATGTTTGGTATCAGAGATGTTAGAATCATAACCCAATACTGTTGCCAAAATTGGAAGTATGATTCCATGAACTCTGGGGGCTCCTTTTAGGACCCCCACCATTGCTCCTACCAGCTGTCTGGGGTTTTCGGGCAGCCCAAGCTGCTGTCACCCCTCAGACAGGTTTCTGCCCTTCTGCTGCTTGATTAGCTCAAGCCCAGGCAGGCAGAACAAAGTGTATTTCTTGGAAAGTGGTCTGTCTGATTGCAAGTAATCCCTAGAAAGAGACATTTACTTGCATGCTCTAACTATAGAAGCAACTGTAATATAGCTACAAAGGGATAGTCATCCCAGGGCTAATCCCTGCTGCCTTGCCAGTGTTGTTTCCCCTTTCCATGTCAGTCAAACCATTAAGCTATGAAGTTGCATTCTACATCCACAGTCTGTATCTGAAAGAACACTAGACTCAGACTTTAAAAAGGCCCTAATATTTTACATTGCCGAAACCCCACTTGAGAAACCCCATTTCAAATTCTGTTTTATTAGGGTGAATAAGGCTGCTACAAAAAGGCAAAACAGTCCTTGCCTTCTATGGCAAGGGTGCACTCCGCGACAAATAAAGGGGGACTGCAGTGGCTTCTTTGGGTAACATAGCGCTTGCTGACATGCAAAGCAGCCAGTTCAATTCCACACACTTTTACTTAACAATGTCATGATATTTAGGCCCATCAGGAGCCTCAAGTTAGAAGCATGAAACAAAGTTTGAAGCAGATAAGCTGAGTTAGCTGCCTCCTATGGGAAAGTCACAGCTGAGATGCAGAGCATGTAATTTAGAGCAACACAGGCTACAAACGGAAGTGCTACTTACCTTGAAACAATTGGTTTGTAACTTGTAGTGCTGTAGATTCACATGTGCCCACTTGTCTCCCGGATCAGTGCACTAGATTAGGCTTTTTTTTCCTTGCACAATGTATCATTTCCCATAACTTTCAGCTACACTTACTTTATTTACTACATTCACATGTTGGTGGTTGGGTGGAGTGAGGAGTGAAGTGAAACACACTCAGATGGAGTCTTCACCCTACTGCATTGGATGGTTCGTGAGACCACTTGTTACCAAACCCTTCTTTGAACAAAAACATCTCGCAAACATCTGCGCTCAGCACTGCATGGCAGGAGTGTGCAGAGCATGTGAAGCTACAGCACTAAAAGTTACAAACTGGTCATTACAGAGTAACATTTTCCTTAGCTGTCTTCTCCAAGACATCACATTTTTGTTAAACTCCTAGATGTGCACTGTGTCTGGAGTTCTTCAAATTCTGCAGTGAAGAGTTCCAAGAAACACTTCTGGTTATGTGGTGGTTGAAGATTGTAATTAGGTAGCAGTTGTGAATACTTTGTGTAACCTTACTGGCAGGACCTTTCGGAAGAACCAGTGTTGACTTGGGTGGTTCACATGGAAAGGTTTCATTTTAGTTTGGTTGCAATCAGGTATTCTGTATGATCATGGGGTTGGCTACACAGTTGGCTGAGGAGTTGATACTGTGAGTTAAAACTAAGTTCAATGTTGCCTTCTGAGTGAGCGGGTGGGCAGATTAGTAGAATAAAGGCTAGAAACGAACATTCCAATCATTTTAATGGCCTATTTATGTTTGGCGAATCTACCCATATTTTTAAGGTGCCCAACATCATAGCTCTTTGTGATAGAGCTTCGGTCGAAAAGGACAAATGCACAATTTTTGAAGGTATGGTTTTCTCCCTTTGTGGTGTGTTGATGAATTGGCGCCCCCTATATGGCTTGTGGACTTGTGATGGTTTGACCTGGTGTTTCGGGATAACAGTTTGTTGGAGAGCAGTAGCAGTCTTCCATCTGATGTTTAGGAGCATTATGTCCCTTTTAATTGATTGATAGGAAGTTTCAGGCTGCCAGGAACAGGCTGAAACATCTCTTTGATGTGATGAATTGATTTAGTCTTAGTCTGAACTAGCATTGGTACAAGTCCCATCATTTATTGTTTGAGACTGCACATGTAGTAAAACTGCTGGAAAAGGGTAAGATGCCTGTGACCTGCTTGAATCATTGCACTTGTCTTATTGGCTTTGTACTCTTCTCTCAATCTGTTTTTTTCTGGGTGGTAAACCACATTGCTCTGTTAAATCTTAAAAATTGTCTACAAAGGTTTTGTTAAAGTTAGTATCTCGGGAAGACGAGCAGATCAGTTCTTTGCTTTTCCTAGCTGTACTGAAAGTAGTGATCTGCTAACAGACCTTCAGGTTATTTGGGAAATGTTTTCTTAAATCTACGTCAGGCATTATTAAAGATGATTTTGGGAGGATAAAATATTTTTCCACAAGTTAATCCCTTTCAGTCTCAGTGCTTCAGAGGCTTGTCAGATGTACTCTGCTTAAGGGCATAGCATGCAGAATCACCTATGTTTTTAAGATCATATGATCGTGGTTTCCTTTGAAATAGCTCATGTGAGGGTGGCAGTCGACCACAGCAACATTATCTCCAAATTCTGTAGAGCCACTGAAGAGCATCCTTGTTTTTACAAGATATTTGCAACATTGGAGCTTGAGAAAATGTATTTTAAGATTTCTGTTTGTTAGTGTGAGGAATGTCTAATCTGCATCAGTAATTTTTGCCTGTTTATTTTGGGGCAGTAGTAATCTGAATGGCCACTGATGCGGATTCAGTGGCATGTTGGTATGGAAGCTCTGTGTTGTAGTGTTTGCTGTGATGACTTCTTTGTAGTACATCTAGTTGTTGGCACTATAAGCATTACATCTCCCTGATTCATCTTGTAAGTTAGTTTTGTTCCCATTGTAGTTGTGACAGTGGAAGAGACTCAGGGCCTTATTATGACATTGGTGGTCCTAGGAACACCAGTGCTGATGTGGCGGTTGACTGCTGCACTCCAGGCGGTCCAACCGCCACAATACGACCCTAGCGGCGGGACCGCCAGAGGACCACCGTCCCCGTCAGGAACATTGTTCCCGGTGGGCTGACAACGGTCTGACTCGTGCTTCAGCCATGGTGGTGCTGAGTTCAGCACCGCAGTGCTGAGCACAAGAGTCCCCTTTCCACCAGCCTTTCCATGGTGGTTCAACCTCCATGTAAATGCTGGCAGGGAGGATGTACTGGGGGCCACAGGGGAAACTGATGCCCAGGGCATGGGCTGTGCAGTGCTCCCTGGCAGAACCCTCAGAATGCGCACTGTTTGCATTGCAGAAAGTGTGTGTTTCGAGGATGCTGGTGTGCTACGTTGTTGGCCTTGGCTCCCTTAAGGTGCAGTCGTTTTATTAAACCAGTTATAAAAACTCATACTGCCTCTTTTCGTCATTTATATATGAGACTGAATTGTGAATGAGAGAACCGGATGCAACCTGAGTGACCACAACTTCCCTGAGAAGCATAATGTGTCATGCGCTCCGCTGCCCAATCATCCCTATCTCCTGGTAGTGATGAGGCACTGCTAGTTAGCCGGAGCAAAACCCAGATTTAGAGCTACGTTGTCACCCGCAGGGGGTCAGACTCAGTCTCCCACACCGTGGATGATCTTGCTGCTCGAAATCCAGTAGTCTTATTAGAATAATGAGAGCCTACATGACAACTGTAGCACTGCTCCCGTCAGTCTGGCCGGTGAGAACATCCTAATATGATGATCCGGCCGGTCAGCCTAGCGGGAACATCGTAATACAACTGGGGTTGAGGCAGCTGGTATGACTGCTGCTTCCTGCCCATGAGTTGGGCGGTCGGGTAATTCTGACCGCCAAACTCATGAGTCCCTTATTGTATTAGAGTCTATAACTTGCATCAGTAAATTATTCCTAATGTTCAGAATCCTTCTAGTATGTGTGATGTCAGATTTTCGAGCCCAAATCTTTTTTGTAGTATTTTGCTTCCAAGATGAGTGCTGATATGGTATGGCTGCATAATGCACATCTGGTGATTCCCTTTACTGGAGAACCAAAGGCAAACTATTTATTTTGTGTATAGCTTGTTCACTCAAAACTACTCTTTACTATGGTGGTCGAAGTAATGGGAATCAGTCATCCTTGGTAATCTAGTTTTTGTTTTTAAGATGTCTGTCCCTCAGTCTGTCTGCATACATTGTATTTGAATTTTAATTTTATTAACAGTATGGTGGTCCCCATACTTTACATCATCTGGAAATTATGCTGGCCGGGTCTGTAGAGTTGACTGATCGTGAGAATGAGAACAGACAAGTAGAGGTGGTGGTTCAGATGCCTGGCTCAGAGCAGGAATGCCAGATCTAGTAAGGCACTTTGGAGAATCAACCGTATTCTGAGCGGAGTTTTCGGCTCTGCTTGGTTGAGCCTTTTATTTCAAACTTAAGGCCTGCTGGTGATCCTGTTTTTGGGACAGTGGTTATGTCCATCTGCAGCTCTTATCTATGATAGGGTTATAATGGAACAGACGTTGGTGTTAGTCTAGACAGTTTGCGCACAGTCCCTCTCATACTTTCAGCTTGCTTTTCTGTGTGGACAGCTTGATGGGCAGAGGGGATCCCAGATCCTTCGGGGACCGTTGCCATGTTCATATCAGTACGGATATTAACTTAAAAAGTCCATTACGGAGGAGATTTTACTTACTAGTAAGTTTTCTTTTGTGTATCTTCATTAAATTCAGAAATTATCGTGCCATTCTCGCTAGTGAATACAAGAGAATGAATACTTTAATAGTGGTTACGTTTAGACAAGGTCTTACTGTAGGCAGTTAATGTGGTGGCAGTTAATGTGGTAGCAGCCCATTTCATACCTTTGCATGCCAATTTGAAATGTAAACAGAAAAACTGTAAAATGTAAACGTAAATCCCCTGTGAAGATTTAAATATACAGTTAAAAACCGAAAGAAAATATTTACAGGGGTTAATTCTGGGTGTTGTTTGCAAGGAGGTCTATTCATACATCTTACAAGAAAGTTTTGATCTGTCTTTTGGAAACACTTTCGATCAAGTTTGCGTGTATTTAATGAAGAGTTGCCCTAGTTGAAAACCATGCTCTTTAGAATGTTAATTAGCATTGGTAAACTCAACTTTTTGTTCTTTTTTCTTTATTAGGCTTGGAGAAAATTGAAGCGCTCCAACAACATGAAAATGAAGACATCTATAAGCTAGCTTTTGAAATCATAGATCAGTATTTCTCTGGTGATGTAAGTTTGACAGTCGTTTGTTCCCGTGCATCATTTCACGTTATATACATGCAATGACCTTTTTTGTTCTATTTTTGTTATTAACTAGGTAAGCCAATTTCAGCCAAGTAGTGCATGTAGGAAACTGGCTCTATATATACTCTACTAAAGTAAGGTGTCCAGTGTATCCACAGAGGTTTTACAGAGGCTAAAGTAGATAAGCCTAACTGCTCAACCACACTATCACAAAAAAGAGCATTAGTATTATCAGCGCGCGCTCTCTCTCTCTCTCTCGCTCTCTCGCACGCGCGCACACACACACGCACGCTAGGCCAATGTTTTATGTTGAAAAAATATTCTTTGTTTTAGAACCAAAAGGATCTTTGTTGCAGGTAAGTACAGTTCCAAGAATGCATCACTTTCAAGTATCAAATGTACTTGGGTGAAAATTAACAGATGAAACAGTTTACAGGTAAGTAATGCTTTTCAGTTTCAAAAGTGGACATTTCTCATAGAAAGCAATGTAATCCTAGTGGAGGAAAAGTAACAGTACAATTCACAGGTTAGTACTTGACTTACAAGCTCAGTCATCGGGGGAAGGGGTAAGGTATCCACAGGGCAAAGTTTAGCTAGACACCAAGAGTTCACCACCAGCAATATGGGGCCTGCGGGGTGCAGAGGTCAGAGTTGGCATTGGACGGCCAATGGAATCCAATGGAGACAGAGGTGCCCCGAAAGAAACTGTTTGAAGGTAAGTCCCAACGTCTTCAGGGCACAGACATTAGGGATTTTAGATCAGCACAGGGGAGGGGGGTTCACAGGTCAGCACCAAACACCCACCGTCGGCAACACCGAGAGCAAACACAGCGTTGGGCACCCATTGCTTTTTAATGAGGGAACCCGGGGGTCACAAAGATGCTGCAGGTGTTATCCTGGGAGTCGTCTGAAGAAAACCAACTGCTGGACAGGTAAGTAGAGAGCCTACTGGAGGTTGCTGGGCTGTTGGTTGGGTTCTCCAAAGCCATGGGGCTGCGGGTGCAGGGGTACCATTAGGCATCGGGACATCTTAAGTGGAGCCAGTCGCGGTCAGGGGGTCCTGGATTTAGGCTGCAGGTGTCGTCGTGTTGGTCAGGAGGGTTTCAACCCAAGGTTGATTTGGGGTCAGAATCGCCTGAGGATCTTCCCCGGACTGGTGGGCCATCTGGACACAGGCCTTGGGTGTCAGGTGCAGAGTGGGCAGGACTTTCAGATCTGGGGCGGTTCCGAACCCTATTGGCTAACACCTTCCAAAGCGAGATGGATTCTGCCAGGAGGGGGGTCATCTCAGTTCTGGGCACCATAGTGGTGGTCCCAGCTGGGGTGGACACACCTCCTGGCGTTTACTGCGAGTCCTGCTGCCAAAAGTGGGGTTTGGTCCGGAGGGCTGGCATCTACCACTAGTTGGAGTGCTGTGGGGCAGTGTAACACAAGGCAGGAGCCTTTGGGGCTCACCGCCAAGTGTTGCAGTTCCTGCAGGGGGGAGGTGTGAAGCACCTCCACCCAGAGCGCATAAAGGCTCTCACCCCATGGGGTCAGAAACTTGTCTGGTAGTGGCAGGCTGGTACAGACCGATCAGCCCTACACTAGAGGATTGGGTGATAAACAGGGGGCATCTCTAAGATGCCCTCTGTGCATTTTTCAATAAATCCAACACTGGCATCAGTGTGGGTTTATTGAGCTGTGAAGTTTGATACCAAACTTCCTGGTATTTAGTGAAGTCATCATGAAGCTGTGGAGTTCGGAATGATAAACTCTCAGCCCATGTACTCAGTGTGGCCACACTGCACTTATGTCTAAGAATGGACTAAGACAATGTAGGGGCATATTGAACATGCAGCTATGCC
The DNA here is from genome assembly GCF_031143425.1 of Pleurodeles waltl. NCBI lineage: Eukaryota > Metazoa > Chordata > Amphibia > Caudata > Salamandridae > Pleurodeles > Pleurodeles waltl. The sequence goes on from NC_090447.1 coordinate 1,140,175,797, forward strand.
CTCACCTGTGGTATAGTGCACCCAGCCTTAGGGCTGTAAGGCCTGCTAGAGGGGTAACTTAACTATGCCACAGGCAATGGTTTGTAGGCATGGCAACCACAGAGGGATGCCCTGTCGACTTTGCCTTTTCCCACCAACACACACAATCTGCAATAGCAGTGTTCATGTATTTGGTGAGGGGTCCCTTAGGGTGGCACAACACATGCTGCAGCCCTGAGACCATCCCTGGCTACAGCACCTTTGGTACCAGTGGTACCTTTTACAATGGACTTAGCTGTGTTCCATTTGTGTGTCAATTGTGGGAGCCATGGTACAGTTTAGGGAAAGAACACAATTGGTGGGGCCTGGTTAGCAGGATCCCAGCACACACTCCACACACTGTCAAGTTAGCATAGAGTATGAGGCAAAAGGGGAGGGACGCAACAAGGGGGCAGTTTCCTACAGTGCACTAGCAAACGGTCAACTAGTAATAGCGTAAACAACAATTTTTTGCTTATCATTTGAGTTCCTTCTAGATACATATTCTGACTCTATCATCTAGATGTGGCACAGATATGGATGTTTCAATTATTCCAAACACATCTCGTTCATTCTCAGTATAAATCTGCATTTTTGCTTTTTCATCCTGCAGTAATGTAGCTCACAGTATTGTGAGGAATTTACTTATCCTAAGGAGCGATAACAATCCTATCTATCTTACTCAGTTTCTTGCTGTCTGTCCTCACCCTTTTCTTCCAGAACCTATTCTCATGTCTGCAGAGGTGGTTCCTTCTCGCTCTCCGGTAGTGGGGCAAAGGAGGAAGAGTTGGTTTGAGAGTCTATGGGATCTGACATGGATAAGAATAGCGGTATCGCTGTTGTGGACTGACCTGGTGGTAATTGGCTGGATGATGAAAATTTAGTGAAACTGTGCCCCTAATGTGTTGGTTTGAGAACAGAAAATCGTCCAAGCGTTGAAGCATAGGTGGATCTTTGTGCTGGAGGTAGTTCCCAGGTGGAGAAGAGGAATAAGACTCTGTAATAATGTCAGATATGCATGTATTTATTTTATTCCCTATGTCTCTGTAGGAAAGTACCCTCTACCTTGGCTTGGTACCCCCATTTTCTGCCTATTGTTAGTGTGTTTGACTGTTCACTGGGATCCTGCTAACCAGGACCCCAGTGATTATGCTCTCTCCCTTCTAACTTGGTAACTTGTAGCATTTTCACCCCAAATTTGGCATACTGGTGCCCCCATGTAAGTCCCTAGTATATGTTACCCAGGTACCCTTGGCATTGGGGTACCAGGGAATCCCCATGGGCTGCAGCATGTATTATGGCACCCATGGGGAGCCCATGCAAAGTGTTCTGCAGGCCTGCAATTGCAGTCTGCGTGAAAGGGTGCATACACCCTTTTTCACCATAGGTCACTGCACCAATTCACTGTAAGTCATCCCTATGGCAGGCCCTCCTAGCCCAAAGGGCAAGGTGCAAGTACAAACTCCACTGCCATTTTCATGGACTTCGTAAGTGCAGGGATGCCATTTTATGCGTGTACTGGACATAGGTCACTACCTATGTCCAGCTACATAATGGTAACTCCGAAGCTAGGCATGTTTCATATCAAACATGTTGGCATCATACCTCAATACTGTTGCCAGTATTGGAAGTATGATTCCATGCACTCTGGGGACCACTCCCCTGTCCATTACCACCCCAGGAGTGTGCCCAGAGCTCTTCCAGAGGGTCCCTGGGTTCTGCCATCTTGAATACAAGGTTGGCAGGGACCTCTTGGAGCATTTGAGTGGCCAGGTCAGGCAGGTGACGTCAGAGCCCCCTTCTGATAGGTGGTCACCTGGCTAGGAGACCAATCCCCATTTTAGGGCTATTTAGGGTCTTCCTCTGGGGTGGGTCCTCCGATTCAGCTTGCAAGATTCCAGCAGGACTAGTTTCAACCTCTATTTCTAGCCACTGGAACCGCGACTGGACCCGACAATCTGCATCCATGACGAAGACTCTCCCTTGGAGTGACTTAGTCACTCCCCTCCATCTGCAGGCACCAACTGGAATGACGACCGGCTGTGCGGATCTTCTTTCATCCTGAGCTGCGTGGATCCTGCATCATGGCTGGTGGTCCGGAGTAGTCCTCTTGGTCCTCTGCCAGCTGCCCAACTCTGGTGGAGGTAAGCCCTTGCATCCCACTCAGAACAGTACCTCCATGCACCACGTCTCTTGAAATTGCCAAGGCTTGTTTGCATCTCTTGTAGCCCCAGCACTTCTTCCTGTGACACCCATCCCTCTGTGTGCTTCTTCTGCGGCGTGGGACCCTTCTCCAGTTGTGCTACGTGGGTTCCTCTGTGACTACTGGTTCCTCGTCCAGTGGGTCCCCTGTGGGGGCTGCCTCTTCTGTAGACTCTCTGCCTTGCTGAGGGTCCCCCTTTGAGCTCCCCCGTGGGTTGAGTCCTTCTCGACTTTGCTGGTCCCCGGCAGCTCCACTTTGGCTTCATCGTGACTTCTGCTTTTGGCAAGGCTTGTTGGTGGCTTTTCCACGCCACTGACCGACTGCAATCCTTCATCTGGTGTGGGACGTCGATTGAATCCTCTAAGAACTCTTCACCTGCTCAAGGGCTGCATTCCTGACCGTCTTCGTCTCACCGTCGACAAACCCCTGCACCTACAGCTGGGTGGGTAGTAGGTCCTACTCCTCCTGTACTCTTCTGTGACTTCTAGACTTGGTCCCCTTTTTTCCACAGGTCTTCCTCTTTAGGAATCCACCGCTGGTTTCTTGCAGTCTTGTCTGTTTCATTTTCTTCTTTTCCTTCCTTTTGGGGGTTTTGGGGAAAATGTAGTAATTTACTCCTTTACTCCTGGTCGCTAGGGGGCACTGTGGTACTTACCTTTTGGGGTTCCTAGTACCCTCAGCTCCCCTCTACACATTCCACTTACCTGGGTTGGGGTCCAGTGTTCATATTCAATTTTTTTAAATATATGGTTTGGGCTTCCCCTAGAGTCATGATTGTCTAACTGCATTTGCACTGTTTTCTATCACTTTATGCCGATTGCTGATAACTGGTGTGTGTATATATTTGATGTTACCTCCAATTGGTTTTGTGTCACTAAAAGTATCTTTATGTTCGATGGCATCTGTCGCTGTAGATACGCATGTTTTGCAATAGCTCGCCATCTGGTGTTGGGCCGGAGTGTTACAAGTTGTTTTTCTTCGAAGAAGTCTTTCGAGTCACGGGACCGAGTGACTCCTCCTTTTGTCTCCATTGCGCATGGGCGTCGACTCCATCTTCGATTGTTTTTTTTCCGCCATCGGGTTCGGACGTGTTCCTGTCGCTCCGAGTTTCGGAACGGAAAAATAGCTAATTTCAGAAGATTTTCGTCGGTATTGTTGCGTTCGGGGTCGGCGTAGTTAGATTCAACACCGCGTCTAAGATCGAAGAGCTCCGGTGCCCTTCGGGGTAATTTGTTCGATCCCCCGTCGGGGCCTGGTCGGCCGACCGCGTGCAGAAGAATGCCGATGGAACGGACCCCGTTCCGTTTCTGTCCCAAATGCCACAATAAATACCCCTATACAGACCAACACTTGGTCTGCAACCTGTGCCTGTCACCTGAGCACAGCGAAGACACCTGCGAGGCCTGTCGTGCGTTCCGGTCCCGAAAAACTCTCCGAGACCGTCGAGCCAGAAGACTTCAGATGGCGTCCGCGCCGACAGCCCACCGGGAGTTCGAGGAACAAGAAGAGGAGGGATCCTTTTCGATCCAAGAATCGGACTCCGAAGGATTCGACGATACACAAACCGTGAGTAGGACGTCGAAAACCACTCAAAAGAAGATTTACAAGGCCCAGGGGACGCCACTGCCATCAGGCCATGGCTCGACCCATAAATTCGGTGACCGACCGTCGGCACCGAAAAAGGCCCAAACAGTGCCGAGATCGTCCGACTCCGGTCGAGACACCGGCACGCAGCCTTCTCGGGACCGAGAAAGTGCTGGAGACAAGCATCGACACCGAGATACCGGTGTAGACACGGCTCGACGCCGAGACAGCGGCACCGAAGAAGATCGACGCCGAGAGGTTTCGGCCCCGAAAAAGAAAAAAGTCACCTCAGAGCCGAAAAAAGATGCAGACAGGGTTTCGGTGCCGAAACAAACTGCAACCGACCCAGTTTCAGCTCTTATACAGAAGAGCACTCGCTAACCTCCCAAATGCAAAAGCATAGGTTTGAGGAAGAACTACACTCAGCGGATGTAGACCATACGCAAAAGCGTATTTTCATACAGCAGGGGACAGGAAAAATAAGCACCCTTCCCCCTATTAGAAGAAAGAGAAGATTGGAGTTCCAAACTGAACAAACACCACAAACAAAAGTGGTGAAAAAAGTTACCCCACCACCCTCTCCTCCACCTGTGATTAACGTCTCACCAGCACAAACTCCATCACATTCCCCAGCTCACACCACCATGAGCCAGGGTGACCAAGATCAAGACGCATGGGACTTATACGACGCCCCAGTGTCAGATAACAGTCCGGAGGCATACCCTACGAAGCCATCTCCACCAGAGGACAGCACTGCGTATTCTCAAGTGGTGGCTAGAGCAGCACAATTTCACAATGTAAGCCTCCACTCAGAACAGGTCGAGGATGACTTTTTATTCAACACACTCTCCTCCACCCACAGCTCCTACCAAAGCCTGCCTATGCTCCCTGGTATGCTCCGGCACGCAAAAGAAATCTTTAAGGAGCCGGTCAAAAGTAGGGCAATCACACCAAGAGTGGAAAAAAAGTATAAGGCGCCTCCTACAGACCCGGCTTTCATCACTACACAGCTGCCACCAGACTGTCGTTGTAGGAGCAGCTAGGAAAAGGGCCAACTCCCACACATCTGGAGATGCACCACCCCCAGATAAAGAAAGCCGCAAGTTCAATGCAGCTGGTAAAAGAGTCGCAGCACAAGCTGCAAACCAGTGGCGCATCGCTAACTCCCAGGCACTACTTGCGCGCTATGACAGAGCCCATTAGGATGAGATACAACATCTCATTGACCATCTGCCCAAGGACCAACAAAATAGGGCAAAACAAGTGGTTCAGGAGGGACAGACCATTTCCAACAACCAAATCCGCTCCTCCATGGACGCTGCAGATACAGCTGCACGGACAATTAATACATCTGTAACTATCAGAAGGCATGCATGGCTCCGAACGCCTGGATTTAAACCAGAGATTCAGCAAGCAGTTCTCAATATGCCTTTTAACGAAAAAGAACTGTTCGGTCCAGAAGTGGACACAGCGATTGAGAAACTCAAAAAAGACACGGACACTGCTAAAGCCATGGGCGCACTCTACTCCCCGCAGAGCAGAGGGAATTATAGCACATTCCGTAAAACACCCTTTAGAGGGGGGTTTCGAGGTCAAAGCACACAAGCCAGCACCTCACAGGCAACACCGTCCAGTTACCAGGGACAGTACAGAGGAGGTTTTCGGGGACAATATAGAGGAGGGCAATTCCCTAGGAATAGAGGAAAATTTCAAAGCCCCAAAACCCCTACTACTAAGCAGTGACTCACATGTCACTCACCCCCTCCACACAACACCAGTGGGGGGAAGAATAAGTCATTATTACAAAGCATGGGAGGAAATCACTACAGACACTTGGGTTCTAGCAATTATCCAACATGGTTATTGCATAGAATTTCTACAATTCCCTCCAAACATACCACCAAAAGCACAAAATTTGACAACACACCATTCCAATCTCCTGGAGATAGAAGTGCAGGCACTATTGCAAAAGAATGCAATCGAATTAGTGCCAAACACACAAATAAACACAGGAGTTTACTCACTGTACTTTCTGATACCAAAGAAGGACAAAACGCTGAGACCAATCCTAGACCTCAGAATAGTGAACACATTCATCAAATCAGACCACTTTCACATGGTCACACTACAAGAGGTATTACCATTGCTAAAACTACACGACTACATGGCAACTTTAGACCTCAAAGACGCGTATTTCCATATACCAATACACCCATCGCACAGGAAATACCTAAGGTTTGTATTCAAAGGAATACATTACCAATTCAAGGTACTGCCTTTCGGATTAACAACCGCACCAAGAGTCTTTACCAAATGTCTAGCGGTAGTCGCTGCACACATCAGAAGGCAGCAAATACATGTGTTCCCATATCTAGACGACTGGCTAATCAAGGCCCATTCGTTAGTAGAGTGCTCAAATCACACAAATCAGATCATACAAACCCTCTTCAAACTAGGGTTCACCGTCAACTTCACGAAATCCAACATTCTGCCGTGCAAGGTACAACAATACCTAGGAGCCATAATAGACACAACAAAAGGAGTAGCCACTCCAAGTCCCCAAAGAATTCAAAATTTCAACACCATCATACAACGCATGTATCCAACACAAAAGATACAAGCAAAGATGATATTACAACTCCTAGGCATGATGTCTTCATGCATATCCATTGTCCCAAACGCAAGACTGCACATGAGGCCCTTACAACAGTGCCTAGCATCGCAGTGGTCTCAAGCACAGGGTCATCTTCTAGATCTGGTGTTAATAGACCGCCAAACTTACCTCTCGCTTCTGTGGTGGAACAACGTAAATTTAAACAAGGGGCGGCCTTTCCAAGACCCAGTGCCACAATACGTAATAACGACAGATGCTTCCATGACAGGGTGGGGAGCACACCTCGATCAACACAGCATACAAGGACAATGGAACTTTCATCAAACAAAACTGCATATAAATCACCTAGAACTACTAGCAGTTTTTCAAGCACTAAAAGCTTTCCAACCAATAATAGTTCACAAATACATTCTCGTCAAGACAGACAACATGACAACAATGTATTATCTAAACAAGCAAGGGGGGACACACTCCACGCAGTTAAGCCTGCTAGCACAAAAATTTTGGCGTTGGGCAATTCACAACCAAATTCGCCTAATAGCACAATTTATACCAGGGATCCAAAATCAACTCGCAGACAACCTCTCTCGAGATCACCAACAGGTCCACGAATGGGAAATTCACCCCCAAATTCTGAACACCTATTTCAAACTCTGGGGAACACCTCAAATAGACTTGTTTGCGACGAAGGAGAACGCAAAATGCCAAAACTTCGCATCCAGATACCCACACAAACAGTCCCTAGGCAATGCCCTATGGATGAACTGGTCAGGGATATTTGCTTACGCTTTTCCTCCTCTCCCTCTCCTTCCTTACCTGGTAAACAAACTCAGTCAAAACAAACTCAAACTCATATTGATAGCACCAACTTGGGCAAGGCAACCCTGGTACACAACGCTGCTAGACCTATCAGTAGTACCCTACATCAAATTGCCCAACAGGCCAGATCTGTTGACACAACACAACCAAAAGATCAGACACCCAGATCCAGCATCGCTGAATCTAGCAATCTGGCTCCTGAGATCCTAGAATTCGGGCACTTACAACTTACCCAAGAATGTATGGAAGTCATAAAGCAAGCCAGAAGGCCATCCACTAGGCACTGCTATGCAAGTAAATGGAAGAGGTTTGTTTGCTACTGCCATATTAATCAAATACAACCTTTACACACAACTCCAGAACATGTAGTGGGCTTCTTGCTTCACTTACAAAAATCTAACCTGGCTTTCTCTTCCATTAAAATACACCTTGCAGCAATATCTGCATACCTGCAGACTACCTATTCAACTTCCCTATATAAGATACCAGTCATTAAAGCATTCATGGAGGGCCTTAGGAGAATTATACCACCAAGAACACCACCTGTTCCTTCATGGAACCTAAATGTTGTCCTAACTAGACTTATGGGTCCACCTTTTGAACCCATGCACTCCTGCGAAATACAGTTCCTAACCTGGAAGGTTGCATTTCTCGTCGCCATTACTTCCCTAAGAAGAGTAAGCGAGATTCAGGCGTTTACAATACAAGAACCTTTTATACAACTACACAAGAATAAGGTCGTCCTAAGGACTAATCCTAAATTTTTGCCAAAGGTTATTTCACCGTTCCATCTAAATCAAACAGTGGAACTTCCAGTGTTCTTTCCACAGCCAGATACCGTAGCTGAAAGGGCACTACATACATTAGATGTCAAAAGAGCATTAATGTATTACATTGACAGAACAAAGAACATCAGAAAGACTAAGCAACTATTTATTGCATTTCAAAAACCTCATGCAGGAAACCCAATATCAAAACAAGGTATAGCCAGATGGATAGTTAAATGCATCCAAATCTGCTACCTTAAAGCTAAACGACAGCTGCCCATTACACCAAGGGCACACTCAACCAGAAAGAAGGGTGCTACCATGGCCTTTCTAGGAAACATCCCAATGCAAGAAATATGTAAGGCAGCCACATGGTCTACGCCTCACACATTCACCAAGCACTACTGTGTAGATGTGTTATCCGCACAACAAGCCACAGTAGGTCAAGCCGTATTAAGAACATTATTTCAAACTACTTCCACTCCTACAGGCTGAGCCACCGCTTTGGGGGAGATAACTGCTTACTAGTCTATGCAAAACATGCGTATCTACAGCGACAGATGCCATCGAACTGAAAATGTCACTTACCCAGTGTACATCTGTTCGTGGCATCAGTCGCTGTAGATTCGCATGTGCCCACCCGCCTCCCCGGGAGCCTGTAGCAGTTTGGAAGTTACCTTCAACTATTTGTATATGTATCATCTCAACCTTAAATAGGTACATACTTAGTCACTCCATTGCATGGGCACTATTACTGCAATTCAACTCCTACCTCACCCTCTGCGGGGAAAAACAATCGAAGATGGAGTCGACGCCCATGCGCAATGGAGACAAAAGGAGGAGTCACTCGGTCCCGTGACTCGAAAGACTTCTTCGAAGAAAAACAACTTGTAACACTGCGGCCCAACACCAGATGGCGAGCTATTGCAAAACATGCGAATCTACAGCGACTGATGCCACGAACAGATGTACACTGGGTAAGTGACATTTTCATTTTGTAACACGAAGTGTTTTCTTTCAGGTGTGTAAGTGCTGTGTGACTACAGTGGTATTACATGAGCTTTGCATGTCTCCTAGATAAGCCTTCGATGCTAATCCACAGTTACCTGTAGAGAGCCTGGCTTCTAGACACTGCCTACATTACACTAATAGGGAATACCTGGACCTGGTATAAGATGCAAGTACCTTAGGTACATACCCACCACACACCAGGCCAGCTTCCTACAGTCTCCTTTCTCAAACTCTTGACAGGTCAAGATGATATGGAGTGTGTGTCAGTTCAGAGCTGTCCCCACTTGCATCAAGGCTTTCTGGATCTCAGTTAACACCAACAATTAGTAAAACTCCACCTTAGCAAATGTTTGTTTTTCAGGAAAAATCATAAAACATTGAATTTTACTGCTCTTGTACTGTTTGGCACATTGTGTTTTCAAACAGTCTAAGTGAAGCTCCTATATCTAAGAAAGGTTTTAAAAGGATGCTCCCCATGGTAAGCCACCCAATATTCCCTTATGATAGTCTGCAAGGTCCTTGTGCTTCCAGGATCTACTTTGAGATGCCATTTTAGGAACTTTACTCGTCCCATCTGGCTTCAGGCTGCGGTTGTCTGAATGCTGCTATGCTGTATTCATGGGCAATAGATCTATCAATGATTGTCTTAAATCACAAGTTTGGAAGTGCGCCAGAACAATGCATGCAGAACACAAGGACAGATTTGCTTATGCAACTCAAACATACATTGCAAGAACACACAGGTACCCCTACGCTATTGTCAATAAACATAGTCCCAAGTGCCTACCAGAAATCAATGCTCAGTAGTTTCACACTGACTTACAAAATAGCACAAACTCCAGTAGCACAACTCAAATGTAAATAAACAATAAATGTACAAGAAACAGATTCACCAAATTACAGACGTTGTTTTATCGTCCTCCATTGAGCATTTTGCCTCCCTCCTAGTTCTCCCTTGTTGACTTCATTCAGTGTCTCTAAGCAGGCAAATGACCAACTTCTGCTTGTAGGGCATGTAGTTTTACTATCTCAGCTGTTCTTTCATATCGCAGTATAATTCAGTGTCCTCAAACTTTACATAGGCAGCAGTATGCACATTAATTCATTAGCAGGCACCGCTGTTACCATGAGGGAGATAGTTGAATTGGCCCATATTGGTTATACCGCTCTATTACATTCATATTTATTTCTTGATATTTTGAGACCTAGAATGCAACACCGGCTTGCAATAACTGATCACTGGACACCCACAACACATATATTAGGTTCTAAGTAGAAAATCTTAATTCACTGCAATTTGGCAGAAAAAAGGTGATCAAGATTGTGCATTCAATGCCAGTATTCAAATCTTACTAGTTGCAAGCACATCTTAATGAGTTGTAAATATATCTCCAGCCATGCTCATCCTTGCTTGGAGTGTGACTGACTAGCTGGATAGACGATATTGAGTGCTGGAAAACGAGACCAGCAGGGAGGTTAGATAAGTAATGAAAAGTTAACTGTGAGGAAGATAAAGGAAAGGACAAATGGAAGTGATGAGTCACAATTAGGAATGAAGAGTTAACAAGGAAAGGAAGGGAATAAAAGTGCAGTTCTTTATAAGCACTGACAAAAGTCAAGCCTGTAATTTATATGGCACAAAAAATGTAAATACTTATATATTTGTTCAAACATTGTTAAAACACTTAAACTTCATTGGAATTTAGTACAAATAGAAACTGAAAACAGTCTGCTTATATTCTAATCCATTTTGTCTCTTAATATGTGAGTACATTGAAGTGTCACCTAAATGGACAAAATGTGCCTGAGAGGAATAACACTCGTGCATAAGTCTCTAGTTGTTTACGCTCTAGCTTGTCCTCCTGTATGCATGTCTGAAAGCACTTGTTATGTGGATGTGAACCTCATTGACGAGGATGTCAATGAACTGAGTACCTCACAATTTGAAGAGGAGGCCTGGTTATTAGTAGGATTACTGGATAATAGTCTGTAGAAGAGAGGAGTCAGTGAAGATCTCTGAGAAGAGAGGCAAACATTTCTTATAACCTAGGATCGGGCTTGCTGCCACGTGGATTGCTCTGCATTTATCAGCTTATGCTGTGGCAGCGGATCAGTCTGCTGCTTCCTCTTATGTAGGAGGAGTGGGGACTGTATTGTGATATATATTGTGAGAATCAGGAGAGTCAGGTTTGATCTTGTGGAGAATGAAGATTTGATGTGGGGCTGTTGTAAGGATTTTTAGGTCGAGCGCGAAAGCACTCTGACGTTTTGTAATCTATCTGGTCTTTTAACCACACCCACCGCCCACCCGTCATTATCACTCATTTATGGGCTTGCCTTTAAAAGCCTTTGTTATCATTGGTAAATGCTTTGTTTGTTTCTATTTGTGGCAGTTTTGTTACCACCTTGGCCATTGACCCTGTTACATGGATAATTGCACTTTTGCCAATACGTATGACTGCGAGCAAACTTTTTTCCTATTGTCTCTCCTTTGCACTCACGTTCATGGGACCGTGGCGCTTTGAAACGGTTCGTTTTTGTCAGTTGTTTTACTTTTCATTTTCAATTTATTTGACAAGAAAAGTCCAGTTAGGGATTTACAGCACTAATCGCTCTAACTCGAGCAAACCCGAGACCCACTGCATTGTAAATGCTTTTTATCCTTTGCTTAGATGTTAAAGGTCAGTTGTGAGAGCAGATCAGCATTAAGCGTTTCACTTGGAGCCAGTGATCAACTTGGGCTTCCCAGAGTTTCCTCTGAGTTGCCACTGTGGTGTTAGAATTTAGCTTCAACCATGCTGCTGACATACAGGATTGAATGGGGTCTGTGCAGGATTACAATAGCTGAACATTCTTAACTAATGCACTGAGTGCCATTGGTATCCTTCAGATTCTTGGACTATGAGCACACGCCTTAACGTACGATTCTGCAATCCCTGTGTGAAAACACAGCTCTAATTTCTGTATAATAGGCGACTCATGACTCACCTAGCAGCGTGTTATAAAAAAAATTACATAGCTGCAAAACTGTAATAACTTCTCACAGTTGAGTTCCAACTTCACAGTGCGTGCTGCCACAGCTAGTAGCTGAGCATAATGTCAGGTCATGGAGCATAATTGAAACACCTGTTTAAAGAACAAAAATATTTTTTGCTTTGTTCCTTCTGCTCTGTGTTTTTTAGCTGAACTTTGACCAGCAGAACGATCTTTATGGCAACATAGTTATTTTTTAAAACTCCATAGGACATTTCAGCAAAGTTAGAAACTTTATGCAGGTTCCTACACATTCCAAGATGCTATGCTTTTCTATTCTTAAAGAGAGACTTGTATAAAAAGTGATTCTAATAGTTTTTTTCAACAGAATACCTAACAGTTGTTTTGATGTGTTTTTATTTGATCAACAGATTCCATTTTTATTCTTTGTTTGCAAACATGCGCTCTTTCATAAGAAAGAGCTACACACCAATGGTTTAAGTGGTTAGTGGGTAAGGTGTTGCAATGAGCATGTAATAATTATAAGGAATAAAATACATATGAATCCCCCAGATAAATAAGGATATTGCAAGTCACCTCGGAATTCCAGATCCTTATAAAGGACCTCTGCCTTTGGCCTCGTTCCTTTGCAGTGCTGTGTAACTCCTCATTGACTTGCAAAAATCCTTATAACATACGGCAAGGGGTATGTTTTCCTTTGTTAAAGACGACAGATGAGGGTATGGAGTCCTGAGAAACACAAGTGATGCAGAGAAGTGGAAATGTGGTGGCCTCCATTTGACAGGAGGAAAACCCCCATTTTGTAGCTGTTGACAAGTCTAGTATGACTAGCACTCAGGAAGTTCCCATTTATCTGAGAAGTAGAGTGCATTGTTGACCATACAGATGCTAGCTGTCTCCATACGTCAGCAAAGATGGAATCCTGATCAGTAGGTGTGGAGTAACTATTGCTGGTTAGTATGCGCTTTGAGACACTCACCCGCATTCAAGGAGTCAGGAGTATAAACCAGACTAAATTTTCCTTGGCAGCAGCAAGGTGGTAAAGCGGACATATGTCTCAAGGGAAAGAGCTTCAACCCTTTTTCAGTGTCTATTTATTCTTTGGACCATGCAAAGCGATATTCTTGTTGTTTTTCTAGCTCTTCATCAATGGAATTGTTCCTAGATTAACATGCTTTATTAATTCTCTACTTTCATGCTGGTAATCCCCTGTACTTTTAAAAATAGAGGTAAACAGTATTAAAAAGGCCATCTTTGCAACAACTGTGTCTTGTTAGTAACACATCCACCTCATTAAAATAACCCAAGCTTAAGCCAGTAAGGTGAAAGTACTGAATGTTCTACTTCACCTAGAGGACACCATTGCTCAGATTTCATAGCACAAGTGTGAATGGAACACAGAATAGTTAGTGAGCTTCTGACCAGGGAGGAGTGAGGGTTGCAGGTGAATCTAGGATAATTTTATGTATCCAGCATTGGATCTTTCATAGATTTGCATACTTGAATCAGAGTAGCAAGCAGTATAAGAATTCATAAATTGGAAGCAAGCCCACCTTCCATGCAACCGATTGTATTGTACTGCGTGGCCCCTGAAGCTGTGTTCATCTGGTACTGTGTTCAAGCCCAGGCAGCAGTGCTTCTTGAGCTTGTGCCTGCTTTTCAACATAGCTCCTTGGCGTGTGACAGAGAGTGGCACCACTGTGTACATTGCAACTGTCAACTACATGTTTCTGGTGGAATTCACTGTCACCCTTTCCCCCAACAGGTGGTTTGCTTTCTTATGGCAGAAAGTGATCACACCAGGAGGTACTGTCTGGTTTACAATGGGGAGCAGGCCTTGCCCGGCTACACAAGAAATTAAAATGCTCCTGTGTTCTTATACTTATAGTTTTGAGAAATGCTTATAACTTCAGGTTCTTCATCTTGTGAATATACCCTAAGCAGCAGACTGGATGTGGGGAATGTTTTCAGCAGCACTTCTGCGCACTGGTAGGTGGTGCCATGTGACTCTGCGCTTGCTCCTTTTGACCTCACAGGTAGCAGAGTGGAGCTGCCTATAAGTGGCACCCATGTATGCAAACTTCAGCTTCTTTCTTTCCACGCCTTCTGATGTGTTTTGAAATTCTCAAAACACAGTGTGCTAGGAAAAGTTATTCCTACCAAAAGCATCAGACTTCATGCCATGCTGAGACTGCTGCAAGCAGATTTTGGTCATGAACCACATGTAGGTCTGTCTTTGTGTCTGGTCTCCAGTCACAACTTTAGGTTGTGTGACCAGTACACCCAAAGGCAATCCAAGACCAGCAGACAAAGCTGTTCATCGCCAAGCTTAGGTAGTGGTCATGAACCTCCCACTACTCCTTTTCCAGGCTCAACAGGCTCCAGTTCCTGCTCAGCATCTTGAAGGTAAGTCATGGTCCAAATGCAAGCACAAGGAAGTGAAGCAGTACTCGACCCCCATCCCACCACTCTGGTGTAAGAGTGCAAGTGAATATCAAGAGCTGAGCCATACTCTGAGGTCTCCATCTATGGAACAAATAGCTTGACTGGTCCTGAGGCATTATGAGTTTCTCAGGCAGTCATCACCTCCATAACAGATATTCCTTCAAGGATCCCATAGTGCAAATCTGTAGTGTGCTTCTGGCTCCCGCTGGGATGCTTCCAGGACTCAAAGATCAACAGATTTCTCCAGTCCAGTTATAGCATGCAGGTCCTCCCTTGCTGTTGTCTGACCCTTAGGACTAGTTAATTAGGCCTGTACCAGTGCTGGTACAAACTTCCACGCAGGTCTCATGACCCTTGCTGGCTACTGATGTGGTGACACCAGCGTGGATCAGTGACCAGATGTCCAGGTTGGAACCTGAACCAGTGTTGGTTGGCCCGAGTTAATCTGATGTTCCCCCAATGACAGAACATAAGTGCAGCCAGTTGTCAAGCTGCCTGATTCTAACTCAGTGCTTCTTCAGAGATACACCTATCAGCAGAGGCTTCATTTTTTTTTTTTTTTTTGCCTCTAACACAAATCTTGTACCAGAACAGGGAGCACCCCAGGATACTGATGAAGGAGAAGGAGGTGGCTTGCTTCTTTCCACTATACTCTTGCAAACACCATAATAATACAACTTTTGCCTTCCCATTTAATCCCCCTCTCCCCACCCTCAAACTCCACAACACTTCATTTGCTACAAATGTTTGTGATTCTTATTGCTCTGAGGTACCCAATCCTTATTGTCCTAGCTAACATTAACACATTGCTCCAAAACTGGAGCAACCATCAGGTACACAAGGCGACTTGGTTCCTTGTGTAAATATGACTGTAGGATAAGAACTGTATTGTTTTTTAAGCTGAGAAACTACAGTTATTTAGAAAGGAAACACATATCTAAGATGACATGATAAAGGATGTACTTAGGGTGAAATCTTTGCTAAAACCAACAATGTAACTGTTCTCTGACTGTTAGCTCTAACTGCAGAATACTCACCTTGTGACCGTCCCAAGGTGCCAGACTGGGTCCGAAAAAACGTATCCAGTAGCTCCTTCATGCCAGCATATGGTGCCATCAACTTCCATCATGACTTCATCCTGCTTCTGGAGGACTTTTTTCATGCCTCTTCCTTTGCGGATCCTGAGTTTTGTTCCTACAGAGTTTGACACTTACAAATCCTTTAAAACTTCTACATTTCTGGGCATTGGGTAGAGTTGTTTCACCTGGAGATGACTGGTTCCAGGCAGTGTTGTATTCTCTGGAAGCAGATGTTGGTTACCCATCTACATGACATCTGCCTCTGGTGCCTCACCTCCAAACATGGCTTCATGTTGTGTGACAGTTGCTCCCAGATACAACCCAAAGCCATTGTTGGGGGCAAGATGCCTCACTCTGCTTTTTGTGCTCAGTGATACAATCATTCCTGATCCAAGTCACATGGTTATTCCCTTTACAGATATCCCCCGTCTGTTAAGTAGAAGATGAAGTGCGGGGACAAATAGAAGAAGCATAGGAAAAGTGATGTTTTTCATCCGGATCGCGGAGATTTTGCTACCTTCTCCTTAAGTACCCCCTGTTAACCAAATTATTTGGTTTAAAAAAAAACGTTTTCTACATGGCGGTGAATTGCGCATTGAGAGGCATAATCTGGCTTACTGGTGATCTTTGACACAACATCCCACTCCTGAGGGCCTTGTGTGGCCAACATCCACTTGAAGGATGACTCCAAACTCTTTCCCACTAGCTCTTCTGGACAGTGGATCCAAAAGAATGGGCTTGGTGGCCAGGAAAGCGTTTTGTATGAACAGTCTGGCACTGCATTCTTTAAATGCTGTCTACCTGTTGGGTTGCTACAATCACACCCTTGGGGACATGGAATGTGAGGTTTTTTCTTTGCTCCCTTAAGACCTACTTTTTCCAATATCTCTTTATTGATTTTCATATATAGTCATTACAGTTGCATGCAGTTTGGAAAAAATTCAGGCATATTAATAGCTACCTCCAGCATGCCCACTACGTAGTGCATATCCAACACGACACATGGAAGTTATTACAACTGGGACCATATGGATTGGATCATGCCCTTGGAGCTGCAGGAAACGTACTTCCATGTATCATCCCTGAAGTCTCACAGAAGCATTCCTTTTTTTGGGTAAAATCAGACCACTTCCACTTTCAGCCTTACATCAGCCCCTTGGACCTTAATGTAAGTCATGTCTGTGGTTGTGGCAAATTTTTGCATGTCAGGCCTACACATATTCCTACACCTTGACGACTGGCTGGTGAATGCTGGCTTACGTCAGTCTTTGATCATTTGCGCAGAACAGTGTTTTTTGTCAACCATGGGGATTTCCGTTAACAAGTCCAAGTCTCACCTCAGCCTTCACAGAGGCTGCTATTTATTGGGGCAGTTTAAGATGCAACTACTTTGGAGGCTATGATATTGATGTTTTGGGCAAGAGGTATTCATCAAGAATTGCTGATTGTGTCTTCTGGGCCTGTTAGTGTTTTGCGGGTGCTCCTTCTGTAGTGCCAGAATTGGGAAGACCTCCTGAACAATATCTGTCTGACAAGGCGCATTGGTCCTCCAATGGTGGATGATAAACGCCATTCTCTCACACAGACTGTTCGCTGAATCACCTCCTGAAGTCATGGTGGTGCTAAATATATCATCTCTGTTTGGGGTGTTTACCTTGATGAGGTGGAGATTGAGGACTCTGGTATCTTGTGGAGCAGCACCATCACACAAATCTTTTGAAGCTTTATATCTTACAGCTGGCTCTCTAGGCCTTCTCTTCCTTCCATCAAATGCAGGTGGGTCTAGGGGCATTATGTATAACATGAGCACCTTTTGGTATTGTAAAAAGCAGGGTAGCATGGGGTCGGGCTGTCTCTCTGGAGGTGTTAGGGTTCTGCTGCTGACTGTCACGTCATGGGGTTTCCCTCATGTTAGTCATCTAGGAGGATCTCTTAGTGTCTCAGGAGGCGACATCTTGACTATTACAAGTTTATCTGCTCCCAAAGGTGATGCAGGGCATCTTCACATGAAGAATTGTGCCTTCTGTAGGCCTTTTAGCTGTCTCCAAATTCACTCTGAGCCCAGCATTGTGTGCTTGAGATTCCTTCTTGAGTGCCTCTAGGTGATGTGTTCTGACTTTGTTGCGACTGACCTCTTCTACACCTTTCCACCCTAATTCTGATACTGCAGGTGCTGAAACAAGCTAGGTGGGACTAAGAGCAACTTATTCTGAAAGACCATCACTGGGCTTAGAGATGCTAGTATGCTAGACGGCTGATTCCGAACATATGCCCTCTTGTCAGCCACTCTGCTTCTGAGAGAATGGAAAAAATAGCAGTCAACTGTCAGGGGTGACACACATGCAACTCAGTATTGCTAATACCGATGGTGTGACCCAGGGCAGTGGTGCCACCTGCCATTATGCAGGAGCTGTTACAAAAGTTTTCCAGATCCAATCTGGAGCCTGAGGAGGATCACAGGATGCACAATTTGCAGTCAGAATATCCACAGGAAAGAGCATTACAAAAGGTAACTAACTTATTCTTCGGGCCTTCATCACAATCGCTGGCACACAAGAATGTCTTCATGATGGATAGGACTCTATTTCGAATGCAAAACCTGAGTAGTTCAGGCATCTTGCCTTTTCTTAGTATGCCATTTCTGAAATGTTTCCCTATAAACAGTGTTCCTCGAAGAATCCATAACTGAAGACTGAGACCATTCCACTAGCCACGCTAGAGACATTTAGCGCGCAGCAAAAGTGATTACAAAATTCACTGAATGGCTGCCAACTGCATTCAACTCATTCACTCACTCAGTCTGCATAATGTTATGTATTTGTAAAGGGCACTATCGCCTGCAAGGGTATCATGAGTTCACTGAGGCATTTTTCATTCAGACACCAACAGAGCACTCGAGCACAGATGGAGATGAACCATGCGTGGGCAGCAGAAATCAACATACAAATGAACTACACAGCTAAATAGCAAACATTAATACAGGAAACAAATCAAACAAAACTCTTCATTTGCATCATTCTCTGCTAAGGAGGTTTTGAGAATTATCACCAAATTTAAGAACCAGACAGCCTCCTCAAATCAAACAGTTCTTCAAAAATGCTAAATAATGCCTTGGCCACTCAGTGGGAAATGCTAAAGAACCACATGCCCTCCTCATCTTAAATATGCCAACTAAGAAGCCACTCTCTAAACCACAACTACTAACTTTGACAACCAAAAAGGGCCCTAAATGTCTTAACCCCAATATCGGATGAATCTTTTACAGAAAACAATAGTACAACAAAAATCAGGATCACCAACCAACCCTCGTCTGCTCAATAATTATTAAAGATATCCTATCTGTTAATCCCGTGCAGGACTTTCATTAACCACAACCTGTGCCTGGTTTAGTATTGGTTGAAAACCAAATTAACTCAGTTATTCCCTAAACCCCTGTAAAGGAACCCCATATTGAATGCAAATAAAAGCAAATTCAAACCAATTGCATATGGATGCCCCTTGGCTAAAACTAATAGAAAAGGTGGCCTAACCTCAGATGCTTAAAATTGCCTTAGCTTCAAAGGAGGGAGCTGCAGTGGTACAAGACCAGTCTGCTGCATTCAGTACTGTACCAAACACTGCCGAACAGACTGCAGAACATGGGCATCCAAAAAAAAAAAAAGACTTGAATTGCCTCCTTGTCAAACTGTAAACATTGTCACCACTATAAACCTAGGAGCCAGACTACCTGTATACCCCTGTTGCTTAATGTGTTACCATCTCTCTCCCTTGTCCTCAGCATTTATCCACACGTTCTTCCTTTAATGATAGTCCTTCACTCTTGGCTCTTCAACTGCACAGATAAGACGCAGATCATCCTCAAATTCACTATCCTTATTGATGCCATGACATCGTGATTAGTGCCACGTTTGGTCACTGTGGAAGACCAGATGACCACTTAAACTCAGCTGAACAAAAAGAAACCCTTAGATGTAGAAAGGGATCATCAGTACAAGAGATCAGAGACTGACCTACAAACTCAGGACAAAAACCTACCCAACAAATAAAGGAAAAGGCCTGGGAGCCTCCAGAAAGCAAGTCTTGCTTGAGAACCACAAATAGATGCAGTAGTGAAATTCTCCACCAACATGCTCAGGATTCTGAGACGATTATTATTCTGATTAGACTTCCCTCATAAATGTTGAGCCAGAGCAGCATGTGTGCTCTTACCGAGATTACTTTAATTTTACTGTAACTAAGAGCCATAAAATGCAGTTAGGCTATTTCACCAGTTGAATCCCAGGGATTGTGTTGTATCGCTATACCTCTTGACCTTGTACTACTTTTAAATATTTCAACAGATCACATTAAAAGAATTGTGCTTAACGAACATCTCTGGAATGCCAACAATATTATTTCATTAAAAAATGCATTGTCATACCATGTAGATGTGCTCCTAGTGAAACAACAGAATCTCAGGCTGCTTAATCTCAGTTACTGAATATTGCCTTAGCTTCACATGGGGGGAGCTGCAGTGGTACTAGACCTGTCTGCTGCATTCAGTACTGTACCAGACACTACCAAATAGTAGGCTGACCTGTCACCTCATACTGTATACTGCAGTGGGTGATAAAGACGTCAATGCCACAACAGCAGACCCAGTGGATGATGATTATTTGGCTGGCAGCCCCTACTGAATTTACTAAAATCAAAAGGAATTGGATAACGCCAAACCTAAACATTGACACTGAACACTCATTCTCAAACCAGGCCAGCAAAATTTTGAAATTTCTCACTGCCCATTTGAGTAAGTATATTGCCAAACCACCTCATCACCCAGAAGGCTATAAAAACATGGTTGATCCTCGGTCATTAGCACCATTACTCCAACAAAAATGTTATTTTCACCACTAGACAAGATGTTTTTATCCAAAACACGAATATAACTCAGTGCCACGTTTAAAAAAAAAAAAAAAAAACGCCAGATTGCCTGCATTGGTGGTCTGCCTTTTGGCTTTGTCCATCATTGCTTTGTTTTGCCATGTTTTTTTAATAAAACTTTGTGAGAGCTGCTGGGCCTTCGCCAATATTGAAAAAAATGGAGAAAAAAATCATTGTGGCATGTGTAGCTGTAAATGCTGTGCATACTCCTGTCATTTAGTGTTGGGCATGGATCTGTGCTTATTGTTTTTCTTTGAAGAATTATTTACGCGTCTCATGGTATAGTGACTCTATTTACTACTGGTAATGAACATGGGCATCAACTTCATTATTTGTATTTTTTTTTTCTCGGCTGTCGAGTTCAGCTGTGTCCCTTCGAATTCTGATTTGATGCTGTGTAGTTTTCTCGCAGGGCTCAATTGGACCCATTCTTCATTGAAAGAGATTACAGTGGTGCTTCCAGTTCCATCAATCGTATACCCTGTTTGACTCAGTTCTGAGGTTTGTACATCTTTGACAGCCCATTCAGGCCTTCATCACATCCTTGACTCACAAAAATGTCTTAACGATGGAAAGGGCTCTATTTGAAATTTGCCGCAAGTGTCACTCAAAATATTCAAAGGCAGGCTTACATCAAGTCTGTAACCTTTGCTTGTTCCCGACCACCAACAGGAATCCTGTGCGATGTCTTGCCTGTTGCAGCAAAACAAAAAAAACTCAAACTGCTGAGGCCATCAGATTGCCTCTGCTTTGATGGCACACTGTCAAGAGGACGAGACCCCCAACATCATCTGGGACTGAGACACAGAGGACGACCAGCAGCTGGAAGCCTCTGGCCCCGAAATAGAGGAGCTGCTGTCAGGTGAAAGTTCTGTTTCTAGGACAAAGGAGAATGAGTCCCCATCGGAGCAACATTTGACAAAAACCACACTCTCCCACAGACTGCTCCTCACCATCACTCACACTCCGGGGAGGTTAGAGCCTCGAGCTCCCACGCCACTCATGAGGCCTTTGTCTGCCACTGCTGCAAGGCCATGGTCAGCACAGAGTAGAGGGATCTGACCCAGCACCTGACACACTTCGGCACCAAAGACGTCCTACAAGCCTCGCTTGTCCACCTCAACCTCTGCATCAGCCTCAAAGACATCCTTTCAACTCGCCCCTGAGTCAAAGGCCTCAGACCAGTAACCTAGCTCAGCACCAAAAGGGCATCAAAAACATTTGGCTCCGAAAAAGACCAGCATCCACTCCTGCCTCCTCCACTTCTTCTGAGGACTTTGCTCAGACGATCCTCCAACGACTCCACAATGAGCTTGATGCCAAGAGGGGCATACCCACATCCATCCTGGCACTGGGTGGATCCTAGATAAGCCTCCAGAAAAACCTGAAGACCTTGTTCCTCCCAAGAAGAACTTTTGGTTGGGGGGGGTTGGTGGGAGTTGAGTGCAGGATTCCCCTATGACCCTTACAGGCCGCCATGTGACACACATACTCATGAAGACCCCAGGGAGACTGACTAGGAGCCCCCAACTGAGACTATCCGGCCAAGTCTTTACCCCCAGATGACACCAACTCATACCACAAGGTTCTCTACCGCACAGCCACCTTTCACAAGGTGGGTATGTACAAGCAGCCTGAGGAGGAGTACTTTCTTAAGTAGAACTCTCCTCCTCATGTAAGTCTGTGTAGTAACTGCCTGTGCTTAAGGGCATGCTTAGACCCACTCACAACATCTCCAAGGAGCCAATGAAGGTGAGACTCAATACCCTGAGGGTGGATAAAAAATATAAACAATACCCCCCTCTGACACTGCCTTATAACAGGGGCCATCTACCACCCTACTCTCTGGTCATACATACAGCATGGATGAGTGCTAGCTCCCAGGACACAGGAGATCCCCTCCTTCCCAACCAAGAGAACAAAAAAGTTCATGCAGCAGGCAGACATGTTTCTGCCCATTTTGCCACAAATTGGCTGATTGCAATTGCAGTGGGCCTGCTTTCTCTGTACGACCACGCTCAGTTGGATGACATGATCCAGCATCTTCGGGATCCGTATAAAAGCGGGGTCAGGAGCTCCTTTTGCTGCATGCAGTATCATTTGGGTGTGGAAAAACACCACCCATGAAAAATAAACTTCCTTCCCAAGACAGCAGTAGCAATAACCCTTTCGGGGTTACTTCAGGACAGGTTAAAAAGGCAACAGTGGCTGGGAGTAGGGGAAAAGGCGCAGCTCCCCAATGGGGCCCCACTTGCCAAGCAGTGACTCCCTCACCCTTGCCCCTGACCATCTAACACCGGTTAAAAGGTTTTGGTGGGGCAGTTTTCAGGGGTTTCAGCCCTGCTGGGTAGAGATCACATAGGACCAGTGGGTTCTAGATATTGTAGTGGAGAGGTATTGCCTAAAACTCATGCAAACATCCCAATACCCCCAACTCCGCACCACTCACCCTTTCCACCCCTGGTTTCACATACCCATCACCCTGTGCATTAAAGGGTTCTCTGCTTTGTGGTGAGAGGATAGCATTATCAGTTCAAAGTGCTGTCTTTTGGAGTTAACACATTGTTCAGGATGTTTCCAAAGTGTCTAGCAGTGGTAGCTGCTCACCTTAGAAGAAGCGGTGTCCATGTCTTTCCTTAACTGGACGATTGGCTGATCAATAGCACCTACAGCAACAATGCCTAGAGCACACCCAAGCCACCATACATCTGTTGCACAACCTGGGCTTCACCATCAATGCACCCAAATCCCATCTCCATTCCCTACTATTACAGCCCTTTATCAGAGCCATACTATACTCTCATGTAGAGAAAGCACACCCTAGCCCAGCAACGGTATAAGCATACCAAATGCTGCTACCTCTTTTTGAGCTACATTGGCAGGTAACTGTCAGTCGTACGCCTCCTTGGTATAATGGCCTCTTTTATTGCAATAGTCCCACATGCCAAGTTACCAATGTGTCCATTGGAGGAGTGCCTGGCAGAACAATGGTCACAGGCAGAGGGTCAGTGGCGGGATCTAGTGGTGACCTGGGGCACTCTCATATCTCTACAGTGGTGGAATGCCAGCAACCTGTTGCAGGGAGGCCCCTTACGGACCAGGTTCCGCAAGTGACCATAACTACCGACACCTCACTCACTAGTTGAGGTGCACACTTGCAAGTTCTGACCGTACAAGGTGTGTGGACACTCGACCAACGGGATCTCCACATCAACCATCTGCAGTTAGAATTACAGCTAGCCCTCAACAGGTTTGTTCCTCTCATTCAGCATAGTGCAATTCTAGTCAGAATAAACAACACAGAACATGTTTTATTTACAGAAGCAGGGCGGCAAATGTTCCACAAGTTGTCCACACTAGTTCAGAGCATTTGACAGTGGGCATACATCACCTCCTCGTACAGTACAGGCCTGCTCAGCAGGGTGTGCATCAGCAAGTCCATGAGTGGGAGCTCCACACCCAAGTTTTATTCCTGTACGTCCACAGTTACGGGGCTCCCCCAAATAGACCTCTCATAATCGCCAAAAAATGCAGAATGCTCATACTACGAATCCAGGCTACCACACTGAGCAATGCACTATGGACAAACTTGTCAGGGATATTTCCCTATACTTTTCCACCTCTCCCAAGTCTTCAGTTTGTAGTTTGGAAGCTTCGACAAATACCCCTTACTCTCAATTTAGTATCTCTGACCATGGCCAGACAGCTGTTGTTCACTACCCTTTTCGACCTCCCTCTAGTGCCTTGCGAGAAGCTTCCTAACTGGCGGGGATCTTGTTTCCTAAACAAATGGCACTCTGGCATCTCAACCCCAAACAGATCAATCTTGAACTTCAGCTCCTGAAGTTCTAGAATTTGGGTTCCTTAATCTGCCTACAGAATGCATGAGACATCTTAAAAAGGCATGCAGGCCTACAATTAGAGCCTGCTATCCAAGTAAAAATGGGTTGTACATTACAGCTTCCTTAAACACATTGATCCTCTTAAAGCAACAGTCCACTTGCAGAAGTCATGCCTAGCTTGTACTTCTTTCAGACTTCCTTTGGCTGCTGTAGCTGCTTATATCCAAAACAGAGAAGACACATTGCTTTTCAGGGTGTCTTTTATCAAAGCCCTCATCGAAAGACTCTAAAGGATTATTCCTTTTGAACCACTTCGTTCTTGTCCCTTCCATTTTCTTTCCTGGTTGGTGGTTTTTCTGATAGGTATGACTTCTCTCAGGCATGTTAGTGAGGTACAGGCTCCCGGAGGAACCTTTTTTCCAAGTACACAATGATAGGGTAGTCCTCAAATCCTAAATTCCTACCTAATGTGCTCTCTAGCTTCCACCTCAACCATAGACCTCCCAGTAATTTGCCCACATCCAGAATCAGTTCCAGAATGGGCCTTTCACAAGTTAGAGGTCAAAAGAGTGCCTATGTATTATATTGAAAGAACAGAGCCCTTTTGTGATACACAACAACTTTTCATCTCTTTCCCCAAACTACACAGAGGGTGTCCTTCCAAGGCAGGTGTAGCACTCTGACTTGTCGGATACATACAGACCTGATTTGCTGAAGCCAAACAACCTGTAACTGTCCCTCTGAGACCCAGTCTCCCTACAAAAAAGGAGCTTCTATGGCTTTCTTTAGGTAATATTCTTAGTCAACAAGGCAACTACATGGTCTTCCCCTTAAAAAATTATGAAACATTACTGTGTGGATGTTTTAGCTCACCAACAAGCAAACATTGGTCAGGCAATCCTTCCACACTTTTCCAAACTTCTGCAACATCCTCAGGCTATACACCGCTTCTGGGAGGATTGCTTTATAGTCTATGCACAGCATGCGTATCTACAGCTGCACATGCCTTGAGTGAAAAATGTTACCCTGTATACATCTGTTACTGGAATATAGTGCTGTAGATTCACGTGTGCCCACCCCTCTCCCTGGACACTTGTAGGTGTTGCAAAAACTTTCGTTTTCTTTTGTTTTATCTTTAATCCTTCTTTCCCATAGTCATCTTTCAGTATCTATGTGCTCCACCTACATTCTCGCCCTTTGTGCAGAAAAAAAAACAATCTAACAATGTAGCCGATGCTTTTTCACATCACCAGCAATAAGTGGAGTCCCAGTACCCGTGACTTCAAAAGACTTCTTTAAAGAAAAACAACTTGCACACGTCCAAGTCGAGCACTAGATGGCAGAACATGTTAATCTACAGTGTTACATGCCACAAACCTGGGGCGTAATTACTGGTGGTGCAGCCAGCACGTTGAACCAGGGCCTAGAGGGAGGAGGGGGCACAACTACAACAGCCCCTAGTGCCCTGAGAGGGCACCTAAATAACCATGCTGGAGTTCCAAAGGTGAACGAGCTTCAAAGCCTACTTTAAATTTTGTTTTCATCTTGTCACATTTGCCAGGGGGTTCAAAGACGGAGGCCAAATGTCAGTCAAGTCTTCTGGCATACTGCTGCTTATTCTTTTAACATGGAGACTGATTTTACTTGTTGAGGCATGTGTAGCTGTAGATATGCTTAGCATAATCATGCCATCTAGTATTTAGCTCAGATGTGTGCATGTTTTTCTTCAAAGAAAAACTTTCGAGTCACGAGGTAGTGACTCCTCCTTTTCTTGCTGTTAATGCGCGTGATCATCATCTCCATTGTTAGATTGTTATACTTTTCTTTCTATATGCCTACTTTCCGTTTGTATTGTTTTCGATTGCAGTCTTTTCTATCTCTTATTTGGTGTGACCTCAACTTCGTTGGGGTGAATCACAGGGCCCTCACCTTCAGGGAGCACAGCTTCCAACCTTAGACATTCTCTCACACCATGTCCACTCAGTGATGGAATGGACACCTTTTCGACGTTGTCCTTACTGTCACACTAAAAACTCTCTCACCGACCTTCAAGTGTTTAATCTGTGCCTTTCCCCTGAGCATAACGAAGCTGCAATGCCTGCCACTTCCACACTTTCAGTTCAAAGAAGACTCTTCAAGACTCTTGAGCTTGACAAAACAGCAGACTTCTTTGGACCTGAGGATGTCCAGGAAGAGCTGCAGGCACAAGCATGGGCTGCAGATGAAGGGACCTTCTTCCCAGATGCTGTGATTACTGTACCTCCCACCTAGACATCGATGCCAGCAGCCCATTCCTGGCAGGCCTAAAAACATTACTGGGCCTTCAGGCCAAGGTTGGCACCGACCATGTATTTCGGACACCGTTAGCGACAAAAAGATTAAGGCCAAATGCTTCAGAGCCGAGCCGACCCTCTGAGTCAAAATAACACTGTCTGCACCGAACCGAAACCCTCTGCATCGTAGCCGAAAACTATTACATCTGGGAAAGCAGCACATAGGTTGGAGCCTGTGCAACCTGTGCTTCAGAGACTACAGCAGAAGATTGACTTTAGACAAAATCACCTTATGATCCATCCTGAATCTGGACGCATAATTCCAAGAAGCCCCTGCCAACACCTGTGCCCAGCCATCTAAAAGGCAGATTTCTTTCGAGGAGGCCTTGGATGTTCCAACTCCACCCAATACACAGTAAGAAAATGGACAAGGCCACAAGCCCTCTGCACATCAGCCCACCACATACATTGGCAGAACACCATACACCTTCACCGCCTGCTTCACTGCCTTTCCCTGCATCATATTCCCCGGAAGGGTGATTAAACTCTTACATAGGGCGTGGAGATATAGGGGACACTTTCAAAATTCCACCACAAGAATGACCCCTGGGACACATATGACAACGATGCAACAGCTGCTACAGATCCCGATCTGTACTCTGCGAAACACTTCCCCCGGGCAGCATTACCACTTATGATCTAATTGGTAGCGCTGCCTCTTTCCATAAGGTGCAACTGCATGCAGATCCCCAAGGGGATGATTTTAAATATGACACACTCTCCTCTACCCAAAGCTTGGTACAATACTTGCCTATGCTCAAAGGCATGCTCCGCCATACCATTAACATTTTCTGTGACCTGGTTAGATCTAGGGTCATAAGAATGCCAGTCACTACTGGATCACAAATTCTATCAGCCTCTTCTCCAGACACTGGGGTGAGATGCGGGGATACTCCAATACATCCCAGATGAACATAAGAAACCGGCATATCAAATTGCCTCAGAGAGCAGATTAACTACTATTTGCTGTGCCTTGATACTGCCGCACTGCAGCTAGAGGGATATATTCTAGAGTACTATTACACAAGCATGCTTGGCTCTGGGTCTCGGGGTTTAAACCTGAGGTCCAACAAACTTGTTCAAAATCTGGTTCCGCGCTGAAAAATCTGTGCGAATGGCACCACGCTGCACACCAGAGGGCACGGCTGCATGAATAGATTTGATTTTACTGCTGCTTACGTTTATTTTCTACTCGAGCAGCTGCTCTCTCACTGTAAACGGTCATGACTGCTAACATTGGAAAAAATTCTTGTCGGGTGACAGCCTCCTATCCTCCCACCATTGCCTGAAAATCGCACTAGGGAATGGCAGTCATGTGTTGTCTCAGTATGATGGCTTCATGCATAGCTATAGTATCTCATACCAGGTAAAGCACTTGTCCGTTGCAGGAGAGCTTAGCGAACCAATGGACTCAAGCGGAGGGTCAATTGGAAGAGCTAATCTTGGTCGGCCATCAAGCTTGCCACTCTCTGCAGTGGTGGAACACCAACAACCTGTTAAATGGAGGGCCTGTTCTAGACCTAGTTCCACAGTATAACAACGGATGCCTCTCTTACGGGATGGGGAGCACATTCCCAAGATCTAAATTTCCAGCGGCACTTGTCACACAGACAGCTCCACCTAAATCACCCGGCATTTCCTAGTTGTTCACCTAACACTGAAAGCCTTCTTTCCTTACCTAATTGGCAAGGTTCTCCACATTAGGATGGACAACATGACAGGCATGTATTATCGCCAAGTCCCCACAGCTTTCTCATTTAGTCCAGATCATATTGATTTGTGGGAGTAGTGCAGGTGCATCAAACAGAGTATAGCATAGGCGATATGTGGCTTCAAGTGAATTTAGAAAAGCTCCAACCTATTAAAATGATTTTTTTAAATGTATATTTGTTTGCAAATCAAATAAACTATTATCATTTGTGCATGTGTTTGATGAATGCTTGTTTCTGTATTTTTTGTGTATCCGTTTGCACTTCAAATCATTGACAGTGCTTAGGCCAGAGTCCCCTGCTTACTGTAATGACTCAGTGGGGAGAGGGGGGGTCCCTGGATTCTAATAATAATTCAGTGGGGGTCCCCGGTGTCCAGTAATGATTAAGTGGTGGTCCACAGAAGTCAAAAGGTTGGGAACCACTGGGCCAGACCATTTGGAAGTAGGTAGTCCAATACAACATTCACCTGTTAGCGGAGTACCTGCCAGGAGTGGGCAACGACTTTGCGGATCTCCTTATCAGGAGGTGGCCAACAAGCCCAAGAGTGGGAACTCCAACCACAAGTCCTCCTCCAATACTTCCACATTAGGGACAACTGCAGATAGAGCTTTTCCCAAATGCCCAAACTTCGCCTCCAAGTTGCAGCACCCATAGCCCAAAGGCAACACACTATGGATGACTTGGTCAGGGATATTTGCTTATGCTTTTCCAACTCTCCTACTGCATCTGTTTGTGGTTCACAAACTTGGGCAGACATCGCACCCTCATGCTGGCGGCGCCCACGTGGGCACAGCAGCTGTGGTTCACCACACTCTCAGTAGTTCCCCAAGAAACACTGTGGAACAGGCAGGACTTTCTGATGCAGAACCACAGTGAAATAAGACATCAGTACCCAGATCCCTCAATCTTGAGATATGGCTCCTGAATTCCTAGAATTTGGTTACCTTTGTCTCCCACTGCACCTGTTGCACCATTAAAACCATGACCCTGGTGCCTGCAAGATAACTGCGCTTGTGACTACCTGTTTAGTAGTAAAATATACCAATATCTGTTGTTTAGAGGAGTGGTGACAACTTTTGGCCCTGTTGCCACTGCACCTGCTGCACCATACACCATAGAAATCATTGCCCTAGTGCTGCAATATAACTGCATTTGCGATTGCCTGTTAAGTCACTGAGAGAATAAAATGTCACCCAATTATACAAATGACTTTTCTTTAAAAATTAGTGGTAATTTAAGAAATGAACACAAATAATTTTAGTATTTACAACTATTATTAATCAGAAATGTAGTTAAGTAATGAAAAACGCAACTTAATGAGCCCACTTGCTGCTTGCTTTACATCTGCACTCGATACTTCATTGCAAGGTGGCTGACATGTTTACACACATTTCAACGCAAATTGACTTGCATTCAGTTTATCTTTTCGAATACAAACACTAGCAAGTAACTAATCACCCAAAAGCGAAAGGTGTACTTCGGCCACGCAACTGCAAAAGCAGAACAGAAGAGCAGGAAGTGACCTAGCCAATAAAAAGCAAGTAAATTCAAGCAACATTGGAGCAACATTTGAATGAACAAACAGGAAGTTCAGGTGGCTAACACATGCCACAAACAGAAAATGTAACTTACCCAGAAACCATCTGTCTGTGGAATGGAGTGCTGTAGCTTCACACGGGTCCACCCTCCTCCCTGGACGCCTGTGCTTGTTAGTTACTTTCATTATTTTTTTCACAAATTCCTTTTGCATGAACAGCTTTTTTGCTGTGCTTTGCTTCACATTCCATCCCCACCCACCATGCGGGAGAACCATTGAACGATGGAGTCGATGATAATGCTTATTACTACTCCCAAGAAGAGTTACACTACCTCATAACTAAAAAGACTTTCTTCAAAGCAAAACAACTTGCACACATTAGAAGCCATCACCAGATGGCAGGAATATGCCAAACATGTGAATCTACAGCAATGCATGCCACACAGATACTTACTGGGTAAGTAACATTTTCCTTCCTCCATTCCACTAACGAAAAGTGTGAGGATTTTGTAAAGTGAACTATGTGAAAATCTTGCTGGTGTGAAAGTAAAGGCTGTAGGAAGTTGTTTTCTTCTAACACAACGGAATGTAAGTTTATATAAAGGAACTGTACAGATATTTGAAAAGACATGGGAAAGCACAAAGGATTCACTTTTGTCCTAATCCTAAAGTGTGATAGAAACAAAGATGTTATTAGTGTTGAAAGAAATTAAGACACTTTATTTGGGGATGCACATATGACAAATATTCTCTAAAACTCAATTTCCACACCTTATTGCTTGTGTGATGTAGTTTTATCAATAAAATTGTATGTCTGTTCAAATTTAGTGGTCATTTCAATGGAAAATAATGACAGTGGCTATCAAACCATGCTTTAGTAATATTTTTGCGACAGTGTGCTTCTAAATGCAACACCAGCTACATTCTACACCCTTCCCACACTCCTGCTGAATGGGCATGGCTCATTTTTTTACACTTATTCTGGGTGTGAGGCTTGGATTTTTCAGATTTCCTAGGAGTTAATTGATGTAACTTTAATGGCAGTACCACCCATCTGAAAATTGTTCCAGCATCATGGCCTACTAGGGCCAAAGGAGCTCATATAGCACTGGGTGCTTGCGGTTAACTCTGTCCAATTCCCTCAGACTCGAAGTAGCAGTATCTTCAGAAGTACCTGCGAGGGAACTCAAAGGCATCTTTGTGCATGCACATCAAAGCTGAGCAGTGTGCATGATCACTTCTGCAGATGCGGAGTGGCTTAAGCTTTACTGGTGGGGGCAGTTTCTTACAGAATATAGACTAACTAAAGATAAAGTGCAGGAATTGGCAAAATGACTAATTTGAATGTTTAGTTTAAAAAAAAAAAAAAAAAAGCAAGTAACGTTAAATAACTTCTTGGGGTTGCTAACGTACATTTCTTCCTCATTAAAACCAGATTAGGAATAGTTATTCTTCTGGGTCCAGTGGAAACCGGACAATATCTCTGAAAACAAGATGTTGCTCTGTAGAGCGAGATACTGAAATAGGGGGAATTTGAGTAACAGTTATACGCAGTGCACAATTGGAGGTGGGCGACCCCACAAATTAACAGGGAATCGAGTTCAGGGTCTGTCTTGGTTCTAAGAGCACAGGTGCGAGCTGAGCCATGGGGAACACTTGGCATAGAAATCGTGCAACAGATACGTAATATGATAAGTACTTTCAAAATTAAAAAATTATATGTTCAGTGGCATGTGTGGCTTGGTAATACTGCACATGGACATCAAGTCCTTAGTAAGATTGTTTCTCTCCATCGTCATGTTCTGATGTGTGTTCTTCTGGCTCAGAGTTCTCGGCTCGATAATTTCCTAAACGGTTCTCCGTCTTTCTATCACCATCAGTATTGTTTGATCGTGTTTTCTTCCATCGTTCTGCCTTCGGTTCCCATTTACAGCAGGAATCGAGGGACTGCCCTTTGTGGCATATGCAACCCTCTTCGGGACGATCTACTCTGTGTGGCATCCAACTGTACAAACCTGATGGAACAGACACCATTTCAGTTTTGCCCTTGACGCCACTCCAAATGTACACATACTGAACATCACCCGTGTAATTTCTCTCTCCCCCAGTCCTGCAAAGCATGTCGATCCTTTTGGTAGAAGAAAACTCAGTGACTGAAAAGCTTGTTGGATGGAAATGACGACACACTGGACATCTTCGGTGCTGAGTATGCACAGGAGGAGCTACAGCAAGAATAAGCCTTCTCTATTGAAGACAGAGGCTCAGATGTTCAATCTGACATCGAAAGTCAACCATTACAGTCAGCTCATAACCGTGAGTAAAATGACTCCTTCAACCAAGGTAAAGACTACATCTAAAGAGGTCACTGGTCCTCCACTGCCTTCCGGCCATGGTCGTAGCTGAAAAAATCGCCTCAGCACAGAAAAACGCCTAAGACAAATCTTCTGCACCGAGCGCAGGTGCCGTACCTTCACCTCGGCTCCAACCCAATCAATTGCATATGGTGCTTTGTTACCAGATTTTTCGGCAACGCTGAAAAACCTGCCCTCCTCTGTTTTGGTGCCAAAATTATCCCACAAACTAAAATCTTCAGAACCAACAATTCTGAAAAATTGAATTTGGTTCCGGACAGTCTTCGATCACCCCTTCACTGATGGAATCAATTTTAGAAGCTATAGACGCTCGACAGCGCGGACTTCAAATTCAAGAGGGAACAGGACGTATTATAACATCACCCCTAGTCCCTTTAAGAAGGAAGTTGATTTTTCAAGAGGCACGTGACTCCTTTCCGCCTCTATAAATGCCTACCAAGGACAAGGCTCCATCTTTCCCTCAGCCTTCTCCTCAATCCTCTACACCTCCTTCTCCAGATCCTTCTCCTCCACCAATATCTCCCCCCTCCTCCAGGGTTAACACCACCTAATTCACCCGCCGATGGTGGTTCGTGACTTAAGAGACACGTTATATGGCCCAGACTGATGGGATGCATACGATTTGGATCCTATTACACCTAATGACCCGGATCTCTATCCAGCTAGACCCTCAGCACCTGAGGATTCCACCTCATATCAGGTCTTAGCTAGAGCAGCTGCATTTTAATGACATGTACATGTATACTGATCCCGTAGAAGACTTTGTTTGATACCCTGGGCACAACACACAAGGAAAGTCAGTTTCTTCCCATGCTCGCAGGAATACTCGGGAATGCATGTGACACCTTTAAAGAATCAGTGAGAGCACGAGTTATCACTCCCTGAGTAGACAAAAAATATAAAGCTGCACAAACTGATCATTTATTAAGGCTTAAATTCCTCCTGACTCCATTGTTGACTCAGTTGCTCTCAAAAGAGCTAACAGCCAATCGACAGGAGAAACAACCCCTCCTGAGAAGGAAAGTAAAATGCTAGATGCGGCAGGTAAAAGGGTGGCAGCTCAAGCAGCCAATCACTGGTGTACTGCTAATAGACAGGCGTTACTATTCCGCTGTGACAGGGCACACTGGGATGCCATGGAAGAGCTTCTACAATATCTTCCCAAGGAACATCGTAAGAGAGGTGCAGAAATTGTAGCTGAAGGGCAAATTATTAACAATAATTCTATTAGATGTGCGCTGGATGCTGCTGATGCAGCAGCATGCAGTATTAATACCAGCGTCATTATAAGACAACATGCCTGGCTCAGGTGCTTAGGCTTTAAACCAGAACTTAGTGCCACGCTTGAAAAGCTCAACAAGGATAATCAAACTACCAAAGCTATGGGGGTACTCCAAGCCAGCACGCACAAGTTAATTTTCGTCGCCCTGCGTTCTCAAGAGGCATTCGGTCATCCTTTACAGACCAGTCTTCCACACAAAGCAAGCCCACCTCTCAATCATACTGCAGAGGTTATTATAGAGGTTCCTATGGAGGGAACAATAGCAAATGCTGAGAAAGCCATCTACATCTAGAGGGTCCTCATTCACCACCAAACAGTGACTGCCTCCACCTCACACCACTCCTGTAGAGGGAAGGTTGCAACATTTTTAACCACAGTGGTTTCAAAATACCGCAGAGTAATGGGTGGTACTTTCAATTATCTAAAACGGTTACTGTTTGAAGCTCACTTCCACTCTGCCAAACATACCCTCGCGTACTCGCAGACTTTCCCAAGAACATCTCACTCTTCTCAGAGGAAGTACACTCCCTTCTCAAAGGGGCCATAGAACCAGTTCCATTACAACACCAGTTTACTCACTGTATTTCCTAATACCCAAAATAGACTGGTCTCTCATACCAATCTTAAATCTCAAACCCTTAAACTATTACATCCTGTCAGAACACTTCCATATGGGCACTCTTTAATGTGTCAATCCCCTTCTCCAACATCGGCGATTTTATGACCGCATTAGATTAAAGGACGCTTATTTTCACATTCCCATTCATCCGGCACACCGCAAATACCTTTTGTTGCAGGAAAACATTACCAATTCAAGGTCTTACCTTTCGGGGGTCACAACCGCTCCCTGAATATTCACAAAATGTCTTGCTGTAGTGGCCGTACACCTCCGAAGACAACACATTCATGTCTTCCCTTACTTGGACAACTGGCTTATCAAAGCAAATGCCTTCCAACAATGTCAACATCACTCAACTCATAATTCATCTCCTACACCCTAGGATTCACCATTCATTACCTGAGGTCACATCTTTAACCTCTCCAGATACAGCCCTATCTAGGAGCGATTCTCAATACACAATTAGGACTAGAGTTTCTCAGCTCAGCCCGTATTCAAGCCTTTCAAACATTGATTGCTCTATTAACAGAGAACCATTCATGCACAGTAAGGCCTGTTATGCGCCTACTAGGGATGATGGCATCCTGCATAGCCATTGTACCCCATGCCTGACTTCATGTGCACCCTCTTCAACAGTGCCTCTTTCGTCAATGGTTTCTAGCACAGGGTCAACTGGAAGATCTAGTGTTGCACCGCCAGACTCATCGCTCTCTCTATTTGTGGAACACCACAAACCTTGTGAAAGGGCGACCCTTATTAGACCCTGTGCCTCAGATCACTTTCACTACAGGCACCTCACATACTGGTTTGGGAGCTCATCTCCACGGCCTCACAGTCCAGGGGCTATGGAACGGTACTCAACAGTCCTTACCCATCAATCACCTGGAACTGCAAGCAGTCTTCCTAGCAATGAAAGCGTTCCTTCCACACTTCAACACAAGGTGGTATTTGTATGTACAGATGACGTGACTGCCATTTACTATCTTGCACAAACAACACGTAAATGAGCAATTCATCACCACATTCACATAGTGGCACAATACTCCCTGGGTCAGACAGTCATTTTGCACACCTGCTCAGCAGGATGCAGCAGAGAGTCCACAAATGGGATCTCCACCCACAAGTCCTTCACCAGTACTTTCAGAAGTAGAGAACACCTCAAATAGACCTATTTGCCACACCTCAAAATACTGAAACTTCACCTCCACGCATCCTCACCCTCAGTCCATAGGAAATGCTTGATGGATGAGTTGGTCAGGAATATTTTCTTATGCTTTCCTCCCCTCTCCCACTCATTCCTTTTCTAGTTCAGAAGCTCAGACAATCTTCCCTCACTATGATCCTAGTAGCTCCTACATGCGCACATCAACTATAATTCACAACACTTCTGGATCTCTTAGTAGTTCCACATCAGAAGCTCCCCAACAGACAAGACCTTCTAACACAAAATAAAGGACAAATAAGACATCCGGACCCCAAATCGCTCAACCTAGAAATATGGCTTCTGAGGGCATAGATTGTGTATTTACATCTACCATAAGAATGTATGGATATTCTTAAAGAAGCACATAAACCCACAACTAAACAGTGTTACGCAGCAAAGTGGAAACGTTTTGTTTTCTATTGTCAATCAAGACATTGACCCTCTCAAGCCAGCAGTTCAACAGATTGTCTATTACTTATTGCATTTACCAAAAGCTAATCTTGCTTACACCTCCATTCATCTTCATATAGCAGCTATAGCTGCATATCTTCAAAACAGACAGCATAATTCATTTAGAGTTCCTGTTATGGAAGGACTTAAAAGAATCATTCTACCAAGGGTTCCTCCAGCCCCATCCTGTAATCTTAACATGGTTCTCACAAGGCTTATGGGTCCCCCTTTTGAACCACTACACTCCCGTTATTTACAATTCCTGTCATCGTAGAAAAACAAGTTGTACCACTCGAGAACCACTTCTCTGCCTTCTATCCAACTGAGGAGACGGTGAGTCCTTGCCTTTACCTCCAAGACAGACCTCTGTGCACCGCTACTGTTGCACCAACCAAAGATTATTGACTCATGCTCTGCGGGATCTTCAGGCTCCACGTAGCACTAGCCCCCAACACTCTACCTTTGCAAGGACACTACATACCTTCTTTCCAAGTTTTTTTAAATTAGTTGTTCAAAGTTTATGCAATAAACATTTCCAGTATTATAGTACAGCACTGTGTGTATATATGTTCAGGAAACTATGATCCTGGATTACAAATGAGCACCTGTACTGGTCAGTGTGTATTACTAATCTTAAGGTAACAGAGTGGGAAAATAGTTGGTATTTAATAAATTCAACATTTTCAACATTTCAGACTGTGATCCTGTTTGATAGTGCTCCCTAATGATCTGTCTACTTTTCTGGTTCTCAGTTTTGTACTTCATCAGTTTGTCAATTAGGGGGGTATAACTGAGTCATCATTTGTGTGGCGTAGGAGACGTAGTGGGATGTGGCCACAAAGGATGCTTATAAGTAACCCTCATCACTCCCCTGGACTTAATATTGTTGAAAAGACACCTGTCATCTCACACTCAAGTTGTCAACATCTTCCTTATGTATATAATTTGGGGGTGCTGATGTCATATTTCGTCTTAAGTGCCACAGTGTATGTGTCTCATGTTACCTCATTGAGTAATGAAAGTAATGAAATACGTAGTGAGTGCTTTGCGTCTGTCACCACGGTTGCACATTTTTTGAGGTTGCTCACCTAGGCACTAATCTGAAAAGCAGTAGATTTTCATACCAATGCTGCCCCTATATTTAAACACCGCATGTAGTAGGTTTCATAGTGAGGAGCTTGTTTATTAGTTCAGCTAGCACCGCTGTTACTGTTTCCCAAAACGTTACTTCCAGGCATGTGCAATCCATGTGGGAGAAGTCGGCCTTTGGACGGACACATGGGACATTTCAGTGTCACACCCTGTATTATACACCCAAGGTGACTTGTGTGATGTATGTTTTGTGCAAATAATAAAATTGTGATTACTTAACACGCTTTTCACATGTTCCACTGCTTATCTGTTAGGTTCTGATTGATATTAACTGATTTCACCCGGAGATTAGAGTGGTGTGTCATGGTCTTTGCTGTTAAAGCGCCCCTTCAATAGAGGGACTGCCTTCCTTCCTTCGCCATAGCAGAACATCACCCATAGTGCTTTAGAGTGCTGTGGCTCACCTTGCTCCTGTTTCCAAATAAATCTCAGCCCATGTGTCAGAGCAGTATTTGTCAGAAAGGTCACCTTGTCTGATCCCTTATTCCGCACTGATTTATTGAAATACCCCACTACATACTTAACACAAAATCAAGTTGTGGACCCATACTCAAATCAAGTAGCTGGCAGAATGAGAAAGACAGAGGCATTAGTGCATGGGAGGCTTTGCACAAGGGTCTGTACGGTCAGGTCACAGCCTCAAACAGGCTTGGGAGTGTTGTCCTCTGCCTCCCCCCAACACTCACTGTCCCATCTCATACACCCTTTCCCATCACGCTCTGCCACACCTTCCACAGATGTGGTAACCCAAGGCAAGGGGAGTGGCAATCTACGTTCAGCCAAGTTTGCCAGCACCTCCAGATGTGCCTGGTATCAACATCCAGGGTAGGACACCAAAGCCAAAAATCAAATCATATTGGGTCCACAGCTGAGATAACAGCCCCCTGTAACTAGGACCTCTTCACAGCCTCTATGAACACTGCCTCAATCTGTACAGTAAAGCAACTGCTGGAAGATGTTGATTCACCACTACTTCAGGCTATAATACATCAGGGAGAAGTGTAAGAATCATCCCCTACTAGCGCAGAGTGCCTGGAGAACTCATTGCTGCGTATAAAAGATGGAGCAGTGGGATTGATACTGTCTGAAAAACACATGATGCATGTGATGCCTGAGGAGAGTTTGATTGTTTTGATAGATGCTTCTTGCTGTCGATTCCTCATCATTTGAATATTTACTGGCTGCCAGACTGGACCCGGAAACTTTTCAGCAGTACGTGTAGCGCTATGAGGCTCTGCACTGATGCTATTTCGCCCCAGAAATTACATGTGGCGCCTGCATAGGCACCAATCCTGCACACTGATGTCGGTTCCTTTTTTTCCTCATCTCCAGATGCAGATCTGGAGCTTCCCTTCCTCTTTGAGACCCCCAGCCTTCTTCAGATCTTTCTAATTTCAGTTTGCAAGGGAAATGTCAACTCCCAAAATGACAGGCTTTTAAGCCCTGTCAGGACTGTTGCAAACAAATGTGACAGATCTTCATCAGATTTGCTTGGGGTTCAAGTCACAACTCTAAAGCCTGCAGTGATTGCACGTCCGTGAACGTGAAAGCCAGTCAAAACCATGAAACAAAACTTTACATCACTGTTAAAAATGGGACCTTTAGTTGGCAGTTGGTTTGAACGCTGTCCAAGTAGGGACCCTCACTCTAGTCAGGATAAGGGAGATACCAGCTCAGATCACCCCTGCTCACCCCCTTGGTAGCTTGGCACGAGCAGCCAGGCTTATCTCAGAAGCAATGTGTAAAGCATTTCCACACAACACAGAGTAATAAGTGAAAACACACCAAAAGGACACCACACCAGTTTTAGAAAAATAGCCAATATTTATCTGTGCAAAACAAGACCAAAATGATAAAAATCCAGTATACAGAGTTAAAGATATGAACTACTAAAAAATACAGTTCCTTGAAGTAGATAGCTCCACCTGGGGCTAT
The DNA here is from genome assembly GCF_031143425.1 of Pleurodeles waltl. Lineage (NCBI taxonomy): Eukaryota > Metazoa > Chordata > Amphibia > Caudata > Salamandridae > Pleurodeles > Pleurodeles waltl. Next base: position 1,140,214,689 of record NC_090447.1, read on the forward strand.
TGCTGTGTCGTGATCTACAAAATCAACAGTTCAGGCCAGTTGCGGCGTTGCAGGCCAGCTACGGTGTCAGGAAGACCTTTGGAGTTGCAGGGTGTTGTGATCCTCACGGTGAGCTCTGGAGAGCGGCGTCGCTGGCGAGGCGTTGTCCATTCCGGAATCGGTGCAGGAGTTGTTGGGCCCTCAGATCGAACTCCGGGCTGATGAAGTCAGGAGCACTGGCATGGATGGTGTCGAGGCTGCTGTGCGAAGCGGGACGATTCGACGTGTGGTGCTCATAGGTCATGGTGCAGGCAGTGGCTCGGGGACAGTGCCCAGCAGCGTCGGTGTGACCAGGGCTGCGATGTGAAGTGGGGCGGTGTGACGTGCTGTGTCACCAGGTCACAATGCGGGCAGTGGCGTTGTCGTTGCTGAAGCGCTGTCATCTGTAGGCCCAAGCCAGCAGTGCAGGACAGGACGGTACTTCGTGACCCTCACGAACGGTGTCCACAGGCCATGGTGCAGGCAGGATGCCTGGTGACAACACCGGAGTCGATGATGCTGGCGTCGGTGGACCCGGCCTGCAGTGTGGGACCGGACGGTGCTTCGTGTACCTCACGAGATATGTCCACAGGCCACGGTGCAGGCAGCGGCGCCAGTGTCAGCAGGAGCGGCAATGTCGGGGATGCCCAGACTGCGGTGTGAGCAGGCAATGCCAGAGTGCGGGTCCCACAGTTCAAGGTGCGAGCAGCGGCTCGGTGAAGTCGTCTGATGACGCCATTGGTGAAACCAGGGTTGCGGTGCAAAGCGGGGCGATGCGTCTCCGTGTGGTGTTGGCAGGTCACGGTGCAGGCCAGCGGCAACGCAGTGGTTTCTCCTCTTGAGCAGTACAAAACACACAGTTCCCAGAGCTGCAGGTTGAGGAACCTGAAATCTTTGGTGTCCCTGAGACTTCCAACCGGAGGCAAGCTTCACTGCAACCCCTTAGAGATCTTTCTCAAGCAGGACACACAGCGAAGTTCACCATTTGCATTCTTAAGGCAGCAGCAGCAGCAACTGCAAGCCAGTCCAGCAAAGCAACACAGCAAAGGGACAGTACTCCTCCGCCAGCTTTTCTCTTTGGCAGAGATTCCTCTTGATTCCAGAAAGATTCTAAAAGTCTGGGGTTTTGAGTCTTCCTCTTATACCCCTTTCTGCCTTTGAAGTTGGCAAACTTTAAAGCAAAGTCTCAAGTGTTTGTCCAGGCCAGGCCCCAGACACACACCAGGGGGTCGAAGACATTTGAGAGCAGGCACAGTCCTTTCAGATGTAAATGACAACTCCTCCCTCCCCTCTAGCTCAGATGGCTCATCAGGATATGCAGGCTACACCCCGCCCCCTTTGTGTCACTGTCTAGAGAGGTGCAAAACAACCCAACTGTCAAACTGACCCAGACAGACAATCCACAAACAGGCAGTCACTGAACTGTTTAAGCAAGAAAATGCCTACTTTCTAAAAGTGGCATTTTCAAACAGACAATTTAAAAAAAAAAAACTTTACCAAAAGATGTATTTTTAAATTGTGAGTTCAGAGACCCTGGATTCAACATTTTTAACTGCTCTCAAAGGGAATCTGCACTTTCGGGATATTTGAAGTCAGCCCCCATGTTGACCTATGAGAGAGATAGGCCTTGCACAGTGAAACCCGAATTTGGCAGTATTTCACTACTAGTGTGTTTTATATGTCCTACCTTAAACATGCACTGCATCCTGCCCCTGGGGCTACCTTAGGGGTGCCTGACCTGTAGTAAAAGGGAAGGTGTAGGCCTGGCAAGTGGGTACACTTTCCAGGTCGAATTGGCAGTTTAAAACTGCACACACAGACACTGCAGTGGCAAGTCTGAGCCATGTTTACAGGGCTACTCATGTGGGTGGTACAACCAGTGCTGCAGGCCCACAGGTAGCATTTGATTTACAGGCTCTTGGCACCTTTGGTGCACTTTCAGGGACTTACCAGTAAAACAAATATGCCAGTTATGGATAAACGAATCCACAGTACAATTTACAGAGTGAGCATATGCACTTTAGCACTGTTTAGCAGTGGTAAAGTGCCCAGAGTCCTAAAGCCAAAAAAGCTGTTCAGAAAAATTAGTAGGAAGGAGGCAAATAGATGGGGGATGACCCTGCCTAAAGTGCCAGATGCAACAATCAACAAGCACTGAAAGACTCAGCAATGGGACTGATCCAAGTCAAAAGTTCGGTCCAGATCCAGAAGTCTTCCTCTCTATCAAGTTATCAGGTAAGGCAAAGAAAAGGCACAACAAATCTATTCAGGATTTGACTTCTTCCCGCCACCTGCACTCTCCTGAGAGGCCATACATGTTGATCTTGATCCAGAAGTTATTTGAATTCGGAGCCTATCCCACAACTTGTCAAGACACAACCGTAGCTGCCAGGTTTTCAGAGTGCTTATGGTTTATATTAATGTGGGAGTGATATTCTGCAGCCAAATGTGTGACACTTTAAGTGACACACATTTTTCACTGTTTGTAATACAATTATTGACTTGCATAGTCAAAGTGCTTTTGCAGTTGCATGGTGGGACCTTGTAGCGCAATAAGTAAACGCGCTATTCACTTTTCCCCCAACCAGGATTATTTTCTGTATCTTGCTTTTCTCACACAGAAAGACATCTGCATAGGGAATGAGTTAAGCAGTTGAGTTTCACAATGCAAGATAGTGCATTTCCCACCGATAACTTGAACTTGCATCATTCATTTAAAGTTTGTGTGTTATAATTACCATGCTCTAACACTGCCTCATTGGATTTAGTTCTCTGCTGCCAGACTTATCTATGCCACAAAGACGTGACTTCCAGGACAGGCTAAGACTGGGCAGTAGAAAACATCTTGGATTAGATTGGGGGGTGGGAGGCAGGTGGGGTGTAGGGGGGCAGGAGGTTGGGAGGGGGGCTGAGGCATGGGTGATTGGGGGGGATGGGGCAGGGGGAGATGGGAGGAAGAGGGTATTTGAATTCAAACAATGTGCTGCTATTGACAGCTGTACTCCAGCAGTGCAGCATGTGCTGACAAGCTCTGGTGGATTCATGGTAATGGTGCCATCAGTGGTGCTCAAAGGGGAAATCTCTGACAGCTGAGGGCAGGCTGGCTAGCACTTTTGAAAAGTGTGCTCTGCCACAGGCAGCGGACCGGACTACTGAGACCCCACACTTGAGACTGAAGACAGAAGGGCAGATAATGCAACTTGATGATGATGCAGGTGTTGTCATAAGGCTTGGAGAGGCTGGCTGGAGTACAGAGAAGAGAAGCCATTGTAGTGAACTATAAACCATGTCTGGCAGCCATTCAAGAACACATCTTGGACCTTTCCCCAGCTGCCCTCTAGAATAATTACCTGAATTAGTACTGCACAGTGGTCGGGCGGCACAGTGGACTTCACTGTAAAACAAACTTCCTTGTCTGAGCCATCCATTAGGTGTTGTGTGCCAGATAAGAAGGCACACAGCCACATGGTAAAGAAGTTACACAGTTACTGGCCTAGTAAAGTTCACCCTGCCGGGCCGAGTCGGTGATGGGCTCATAATAAATGCTGCTGGACAAGCCGGACCTCAAAGTGCATTATATAAATGCAGCATTCCTTATAATGTTTATCCTTGTAGCTATAAAACAAGTTGAGGTGAAAAACCCATGTGCTGAGTCTTAACAGTTAGTTCACTGCACCAGTGTAGTGTTGGCTCAGTTTATTTTAGTCCAGCCTAGCACTAAAAATATTTTTTAGTTGCTGAAGTCACTAATACACCACCACTTTTTCAAAACATTCTTAGAAATACATTCAGATCGCCGCTAATGTAGCGACTGCCTTAGCTTTAACAGGGGGGTGAAGTGAGTGCACAGTCAGCTACAGAAAACAAGTGTGTAAACAAAGCAACCTTTAGACTTGCACGACACAGCAAGGGGATTTATACCTTTAATAGCGGTTTGTTGATGGCAACTCCTGGAACATTTCCCCTCTGCCTTGCCTGCCTCTAACACATACAAACTATGCAGCGAAAGAGATCTGTGTGCTAGTGCCTGACCTTAACGCCACTTATAATTTAGAGAAATTCAGATTTTAGTAATGTCTTGATAACAATTACTGTGACTGAGCAAGCTGGAGCATACTTACTGGCTGATAGGAATGCAGCGATGCTTATAAGTTTGCTCCCAGAAGCTATAAAAAAAAAAAAAGCATGATTAAGGCATTGTAGTGCGATGATGCGGCCAGGAGCACTAAAATGCATTAGTGTAAACCCTATTGTGTGGTACTTGGCAGGCTGCAAAACCCAAGTTTACAGGACCTTCATCTACTCCTAAACAGGTGGAAGAGTTAAGAGAGGCCATGCTCCAATTCTTTCGATCCTTGCTGACGCCCTCTGGCATGCCTTCAGCCCCACTGAGCCAAGAGGTTCTCAATCAGGATTACTACCAGTGGGTTCTCCCTCGTCACCTGTTGGACACTCCAAGACCAGGCACTCTCTCCAGTTCAGACTCAGAGCTATGATCCATGCCAGTTCCTAGCACTTCAATGACAATGCCAACTCATCAATGCCGGAAGACGAGGTGTTTGTTGCCCTCTCTGACTCCACATACTCACCCACCATAGAGAACCCACTACCACCATTAAACCTGCCGCTGAGGAGAGTGATTACATCATGTTGATGAATAGGGCAGCAGAAGTCCTTGATCTTCAGCTCCCATCTTGAAGGTCAAGACCAAGGCCCTGACCAAAGTTTTTCAGCGAGGGTAAACATCAACAGAGTATCTTCTTGCATTTAAACTAAGAACTAGCACATTCTTTTTTGGGTTATGGTCACCCCAGTTAACTGGCAGATCTCACACCACCCTTTTGCCCAAAGCAATTCCCCTGAAAGATATCTAGTGCCCTTCCCCTGAAAGCTTGGTGGTGCATGTGTGCACAAGCAGGACAGATTCAAAAACTCTTCCATCTTCTCCCCTGTTGGAAAGAGTCTTCTCCTCCTCCACTTCTCTCTTATATCCATGAATGCCAGCTGCTTACTGAGCCACTGTTTTCACATGTAGGACTTAGTGGCTCAAGTGCTCTCCGGTGTTCATGAAAATCTCCAACCTGTCTTCTCCCAAGATATACTGGGTGGTCATAAAGCTGCCACATTCACAATTCGTTGTGGCTTGGACACCACCAATTCCATCAGGCAGGCCATTGCCATTAGTGTGGCTAGTTTCCACCAGACTTGGTTGTGGTCTACCTATTTTTCAGCCATTGTCCAGTGGTCCCTCGGGACATGTGCTTTGACAGGGTTCAGCTGTTTGAGGGCAAAGTGTGTTCTGCGCTGGGGCAATTTAAGGAGATTAGTGCCAGTGTGTAAGAAAATGCCTCCTTGGGCATGGTTACCCCCTGACTGTTTGCCTTTTGGTGATGCCAGTTATGATTGAAAGTGTGCTGAGACCCTACTAACCAGGCCCCAGCACCAGTGTTCTTTCCCTAAACTGTACCTTTGTTCCCACTATTGGCACAGCCCTGGCACCCAGATAAGTCCCTTGTAAATTGTACCCCTGGTACCAAGGGCCCTGATGCCAGGGAAGGTCTCTAAGGGCTGCAGCATGTATTATGCCATCCTGGGGACCCCTCACTCAGCACATGCACACTGCCTCACAGCTTGTGTGTTCTGGTGGGGAGAAAATGACTACGTCGACATGACACTCTCCTCAGTGTGCCATGCCCACTTCACACTGCCTGTGGCATATGTAAGTCACCCCTCTAGCAGGCCTCACAGCCCTAAGGCAGGGTGCACTATATCACAGGTGAGGGCATATGTGCATGTGGACTATGCCCCTACAGTGTCTAAGCCAAACCTTAGACATTGTAAGTGCAGGGTAGCCATAAAGAGTATATGGTCTGGGAGTTTGTCAAATACAAACTCCACAGTTCCATTATGGCTACACTGAAATCTGGGAAGTTTGGTATCAAACTTCGCAGCACAGTAAATGCACACTGATGCCAGTGTGAAATTTATTGTAAAATGCACCCAGAGGGCATCTTAGAGATGCCCCTGAATACCAGTCCGACTCCTAGTGCTAGGCAGACCAGTTTCTGCCAGCCTGCCACAACCAGAGGACTTTCTGGCCACATGGGGAGAGTGCCTTTGTCACTCTGTGGCCAGGAACAAAGCCTGTGCTGGGTAGGGCTACTTCCCACCTCCCCCTGCAGGAACTGTTACACCTGGCGGTGAGCCTCAAAGGCTTATGCTTTTTGTTACAGCACCCCAAGGCATCCCAGCTAGTGGAGATGTCCGCCCCTCCAGGCAAAGCCTCCACTTTTGGTGGCAAGGCTGGAGGAGATAATTAGAAAAACAAGGAGTAGTCACCCACCAGTCAGGACTGCCCCTAAGGTGCCCTGAGCTGAGGTGACCCCTGCCTTTAGAAATCCTCCATCTTGAGATTGGAGGATTCCTCCAATAGCATTAGGGATGTGCCCCCCTCCCCTCAGGGAGGAGGCACAAAGAGGGTGTAGCCACCCTCCAGGACAGTAGCCATTGGCTACTGCCCTCCTGACCTAAATGCACCCCTAAATCTAGTATTTAGGGGCACCCCAGGAAATCAGATTCCTGCAACCTACAACAAGAACGACTGCGGACCTGAAAGCCCTGCAGAGGTGACGGATGACAAATGACTTGGCCCCAGCCTGTCTCCAGACTCATAGAACCTGCACAGCGACCCATCTGACAGGGACCAGCGACCTCTGAAGTCTCAGAGGACTGCCTTGAACCCGAAAAACCAAGAAACTCCAGAGAACAGCGGCACTGTTCAAAAACAGCAACAACATTGCAACTTTCTTGCAACTTTTAAAGACTTCACTCTGCCCGGCGGAAGCGTGAGACTTCACACTCAGCACCCAACACCCTCGGCTCGAGCTCCAGAGAGCCAACACTGCAGGGAGGACTCCCAGGCGACTGCGACCTCGTGAGTAACCTGAGACGACCCCCCTGGACCCCCACATCGATGCATGCCGAGAGTATCCAGAGGCTCCCCCTGACTGCCTGGAACAAAGAACTCAATGCCTGGAACAAGCACTGCACCCGCAGCCCCTAGGACCAGAAGGAACCAAACTCCAGTGCAGGAGTTATCACCAGGTGACCCTCTGCCTAGCCCAGTCGGTGGCTGGCCCGAGAAGCCCCCCCTGTGCCCTGCCTGCATCGCCGGAGTGACCCCCGGGTCCTTCCATTGATTCCTGTTGAAAACCCGACGCCTGCTAAACACACTGCACCCGGCCGCCCCTGTGCTGCTGAGGGTGTGTTTTTTTTGTGCCTACTTGTGTCCCCGCCAGTGCTCTACAAAACCCCCCTGGTCTGCCCTCCGAAGACGCAGGTACTGTTTTCCATAGGCACCTATGTGTTTTGGGCTATCCTTTGACCTCTGCACCTGACCGGCCCTGTGTTGCTGTTGCGGTGACTTTGGGGTTGCCTTGAACCCCCAACAGTGGGCTACCTATGCTCAGGAACTTGAACTTCTAAGTGCCTTCCTTACCTTAAAAACTAACCAATACTTACCTCCTGCAGTAACTGTTGATTTTTGCACTGTACCCACTTTTAAAATAACTTAATGCCATTTTAACTAAAACTGTGTATGTTACTGCTCTATTTCAAAGTTCCTTACTTACCTGTGTGGAGTACCTTGCATTTTATGTATTTACTTCAAATCTTGAATCTTGTGGTTCTAAAATAAATTAAGAAAAGAGATTTTGCTATATAAAATACAATGTACTGTGCCAGGAGGCCCTGGGCCTCTGAAAATGGCTGGACCACCCAGGAATTTTCCTGGTCATGAATCATCTGGCTGGATTGGTGAATGCCAGAGCAGACAGACTCAGGCGTCCATGCCTAGCAGGTCACAAGAGGTGTGGTGCAAGGTCTCTCTCATGAATGAGTAGAGCCATGGCTCGATCTGTTCACACAACCAAGAATATGCAATGTCAGCACTTTTGCGTGTTGACTTTTTCAAGGCGTTTTGCTCTGAGACTTGTTCTTACTTGAATGGAGCTCTGAACTCCTATATATATATCTCTCTATATATATATATATATATATATATATATATATATATATATATATATATATGAGAAAATCAGGACAGACTCAGCCCAAGTTATCTTAGTAGCTCTGGATTGAGCACAGCGGATATGATATCCGGTACTGAAGGGTATGGGCTCCTGTCCTCTGATCAGGCTGTCCTAGCAGCAGGGCAGGGTTTTGGCCCTGGGCCTTCGCAATCTCCACTTCCATGCTTGGAAATTGAGTAGCGACAGCTGAACACCTTTGACTGACCTCTGGAGGTGGTTGAGGCCATCTTGGCAGCCAAGCAATCCCTTGAAAAACTGTTTATCCCTTTCATTGGGACATATTTATGGCTTGGTGCAGTACATGCAGCTAGACCCCACCAAAGCAAGTTATCTGACATTTTGTTGTTTTTTGTCGCTAGCGAGCAGCGCTTTGCTCTGGGCACAATTAAAGGGTATCTTTCAGTTCATTTGGCCTTTCTACGGTTGCTCAATGAGCTCTCATTCTTTTCAGTCTCCAGTTGGTAGGGTGTTTTTTTAAAAAAATTTTTTAGGTTTACAACATTGTTGTCCTTCCTCTACCTTTGTCATGCTTCAGTGGCACCTTTACTTGATGCTTGCCTATCTAATGTGTGCCCCCTTTGAGCCGCTTCACAGCTGATCATTGCAGCTTCTCACCCTCAAGATGGTGTTACTTGTCACCATAGCATCAGCATTGCATGTCAGTGATCTTCTGGCTCTGTCAACCTGCCGCACTCCACCAGTTTTCCAGATAAGCTTGTTTTGTGGACTTGGGCATCTTTCTTGCGTAAAGTTTTGACACTATTCTTCATCATTCAGAACATCACTGTAATGAAATGCACCTTTTTATATGGTCACCCCCAAGTGTTTGGACTGATGCTTCTGGTTTTCGACTGATAGTATACCGAGGCCTGCTAACCAGCTCTCCGTGTCCTTACCCTAAAATGTGATTTTTTTTTTTCTTCTTTTAATTGGCTTATAATTAGTTCTTGTAAGTTAACTTACCTATAAGTCCCTAGTATGTGGTACCCAGGGCATGTAAGTTAGACCATCACCCCAGGAATTGCAGCACTGGTTGTGCCACCCTGGATGTGAATAGAGTAAAATCTTCCAGTTCACCATTGACAACTGGAAGAGCAGTTTCAAAGTGCTATCCCCACTTTTCCATTTAAAGCAATGGTATAGCCAAGCCTTCCCCTGCAATATGTGTAAAACACTGGTAAGACCGGGTGCAGCATATATCTGATAGAGACTTCTAGTTACAGATTCCTAATCTTAGAATTTTCTCCCAGGCGTCAGACTGGATCTGGAGATTTTTTTCTTCAAGCAATACCCTTGTGCGTCGAGAGGTGGCGTCGGTCGACTCCGCAGGCATCGTAGTTGCCGTGATGATGTCAGGAGTAGTACATAGACGCTGCCTCAGCACAGTGACGTCAGTTCTTTTCTTTCTGCACCACGTGCTGATCCGGAGAGAGCTAACCTGGTCTCTTTTTGACCGAGTTTGACCATTTTATTGAGTGTTTTGGTGAGTTTTTGGTGTCAATGTCCCCGAATGCTGGTTTCAAGCCATGCGAAGACAGTTACCGTATGATGTTGGTGATGGATCTGCATCGGGTCTGTTTGTGGTGCTTGGAGTGCAACAACGACCCGAAGTCATGCTCAGAGTGCTGGGCCATGCACTTGAAGGCCTTGAGAAAGCAGTCCCTCAAGCTCATGGAGGCCTGGCGCTCACCTCCGCGTACTTCCCGGTCTCGATTGAGGGGAAGGTCTTGAGACCGCTCGCATAGCCACCACCATTCTTCGTCCTCCAAGTCTTCGAGCATAGGTAAGAAGTCAAAGTGGTCCTGTCACCCTTCGACTTCACCCCCGTCACTCGGCTGATGCGACGTGGGAGAAGCGTCGACACTTGAGTCTTCCATCTTCGTGCCTGCTTCTGGGTCCGCTCCGTGCTTCCCCGAATTTCCAGGAGCCAGAGCGATGCCAGCCCAATTAAAGGAGTTTTATGAGGCTATGCGCCTCAATTTTGTGCAGGCCGACCCCGGTACGGCACCTTCGGGCCCAGGGGGTTCAGTCGGGGGCCTTCGGGTTCCGCACCGGCGGCTTCAGCTCTGGCCACTGAGGTCCTCTCCGGATCTGCTCGCAGATACGCACCAACACCTTCTCTAGCTCCAGTTCGATTGTCAAAGCTCCTGTCATTGGTGGTGCCCATCATCGATGTTGACAAGATCCTCATCCCCAACGACTCTGAGTCGGAACGGCGCTGGCTGACGCTGCCTCCTTCGATGAGGCCTATTCACCCCAGGTCGGATTCTGACCATTTTTCTTATGGGTACGAATTCGGGGAAGGATTGGAGGGTTCCCTGGACCCTTATGAGTACCAGAATGACCCTACTTTGGACCGGGCACAGGAGTTTGGTGAGGCCAGTGGCCTGGACACTTCTCCAGACGTTGGCATACGGTCTCCTACCATGGCTACAGCGGAGGGAGCAACTTATTCTATGGTGGTCAGTAGGGCAGCTGGGGTCCCTGGCCTTGAGCTGCCTACTGTACAGGTCAGGTCGAATCTCCTGACAGAGGTGCTTCAGCCAGGTGCTTCCACATCTGAGCCCCTTCTGCCTTTCAATGATGCCCTCACCGATGTCCTCTTGGGTACTTGGTCCAAGCCCAACACAGCCCCGAACGACCCTAAATTCCTGTTCCAACACCCCACGCCTGAGTCTCTTCTCATCCAGGCTTCCTCTCCTCAGGCGCATCCCCTTCCACACCTCCGGATAGGGAATCAAAAAGGGTGGAACAATTTTGGAAGAGGATGTTTTCTTCCTCCAGTCTTGCGCTGCGGTCTGTGAACCCCACATGCCTTTTGAGCCTCTATCGCCACTCTGTGGAATACAGTCACGCAAGTTCTGCCGCAGATACCGGAGGAGACCTGTGCTGTTGTCTCCCAAGCTGTCACCGATGGGAGAGAGGCAGCAAAAGTTCATGATCCGATGTGGGCTGGACACTACTGACTCTGGGGACAGATCGGTTGCTACGACGGTGGCCTTGAGATGCTGCACCTGGTTGCGTACTTTTGGTTTTTGAGGGGATGTCCAACAGTCTCTCATGGACATGCCCTTTGATGGCTCCTGTCACTTTGTCTACAAGGCGGACTCTGCCTTAGAGATGTTCAAGGACTCCTGGGCTACGGCTTGGTCTGTTTGCTTTTCCACTGCCCCTTCCACCCCAACAGTCTGCCTTTAGCCCCTTTCGTGGCCACGGAAGGGGCTCCCTGTCGCGCCCCCAACCAAGCCACCATGCCACCCATGCTGTTCAGCCGCTGCGTGACCAGGGACGCAGAATCCCACGTGGGACAGGGAACCAATGGTCTGCCTCGTCCACCCCTGCCCCAGCCTCCAAACCCTCCTAGTCGGTCCCCTCACTCCGATCCATTTGGTGCTAGGATTCCCCATCACCTACCCCACTGGGAATCCATCACTACGGACAGGTGGGTTTTGCAGAAAGTTTGAAAGGGCTATTCCCTCCCCTCCGAATCTGCCCCACCAGCCATGCCTCCATTAGCCAGCCATCTTACAGAGGATCATCTGGTACTTCTCCGCCAGGAATTCTCGGCTCTCTTGGCCAAGGGAGCTATAGAGAACGTCCCTGTGCCAGAAATAGGTTGTGGTAGTTATTCCTGCTACTTTCTGGTGCCCAAAAAGGACAAGGGCTTACATCCTATCCTAGGCCTTCGGGACCTCAATTACTTCCTCAAGAAGGAAAAATTCAGAATGCTCACCCTGGCTCATTTCTTGTTTGCTTTAGACCCAGGAGACTGGATGGTAGTGTTGGACTTGCATGATGCTAATTTCCACATTCCCATCCTGCCTGCCCATAGACATTATCTGCAATTCGTGGTAGGTCACAAGCACTTTCAGTTTACTGTGCTCTCCTTCGGCCTTACCAGCGCCCCTTGGGTGTTCATGAAAGTGATGGCGGTGGTTGTAGCTCATCTGCTCTGGTTAGGGGTTTCAGTCTTCTCCTACCTCGACGACAGGCTGTTGAAGGCAGACTCGCCCCAGCAAGTCGTCTTGCACCTTCAGACTACGGGGAGCCTTCTGCACACGCTGGGGTTCAAGAACAGCACTACCGCCATGTGGTTCTGCAACAAACAGGGCGCAGTAGGGTCCTTGATACTTTGTCAGGAGGCACTACGCCTCTGGACGTGGCTGGAACATCAGGGCATTACCCTGGTGGTTCAACATCTGGCGGGCTCTCTGAACGTCAGAGCGGATGAACTCAGTTGTCGATGCACATCCAATCACAAATGGCATCTCCATCCAGAGGTGGCTCAAGGTCTCTTTCAGCAGTGGGGAGAGGCATGGTTAGATCTGTTCGCCTCTGCAGAGAACGCACAAGGTCAGCTGTTTTTCGTCTCAAGTGGCACTCCAGTCTCCTTTCCGCCTATACCACCTCTGCCCAGAGTTATCAAGAAGATCAGGAACGACCAGGCCCAAGTTATCTTGGTAGCTCTGGACTGGGCACAGAGAGTATGGTATCCAGAGCTATTGAGCATGGCCCCCGATCCTCCACTCAGACTGCTTATTCGGACGGATCTTCTGTCGCAGTAACAGGGGACGGTTCTGCACCTGAACCTGTCCAATCTCCGCCTTCATGCGTGGAGATTGAGTGGCGGCAGTTTACAACTTCTGATCTTCCACCCAGAGTCTGCGATGTTATCTTGGCAGCCAGGTGTCCCTCCACCAAAACAGTATACACCTGTTGTTGGCATACATTTGTGGCATGGTGTACCAACAAATCTGTTGATCCCCTCTCTGCTCCTCTATCTGAGGTTCTTTTGTTCATTCTTTCTTTGACACAGCAGGGCTCTGCTTTGGGCACCCTTAAAGGGTATTTATCAGCTATTTGTCCTTTCTTAGGCTACCTGATCAGCCCTCACTCTTTAAATCTCCTATTGTGAGTAGATTCCTAAAAGGTCTCATCCATTTATTTACTCCCAGTCCATTTATCATGCCTCAATGGTACCTCAGTCTTGTCCTTACTTAATGTGTACTCCCAATGAGCCAGGGCACAATTGCCCTTTATGGCGCCTCTCTTTCAAAACTGTCTTTCTTGTTGCCATCATTTCTGCTCGCAGAGTGATTGAGCTTCAAGCACTTTCTTCAAAGCCTCCATTCTTGTCTGTGTACCCTGACGTCAAAGTGGTGTTGCGCACTAAGGCTTCCTTTTTTCCCCCAAGGTTGTTACGCTTCTTCATGTAGGCCAGTCCATCACCTTTCCTACTTTTTACGCATCCCCACATCCTTCTCATGAGTAGGAGAGACTCCAACGTCTGGACCCAAAAAGAGTATTGGCGTTCTATTTAAATCATTCTAAAGATTTCCGGGTGGACGATCAACTCCGTCGGGTATGTGAGTGTGCAAAAAGGAAAGGCGGTGCAAAAATGTACCATCTCTCAATGGGTACTTCTTTGCATCAAGATGTGCTAAGCTTTGGCCAAGATGCAACACCCTGAGGGCTTGCACGCTCATTCCACCAGAGCAACTGCTGCTTCCACTGCATTAGTATGTGGAGTTCCTGTCCTGGATATCTGCCAGGCGGCTACGCGGGCATCCCTGCACATGTTTGCTAAACATTACTGTAGGGAAATGCCACTGTTGGCATGGTCCCCACCCCACTTTTTGCCTAGTGTTGATGCCAGCTTTGATTGGAAGTGTGCTGCGACCCTGCTAACCAGGTCCAAGGACCAGTGTTCTTTCTCTAAAACTGTACCTTTGTTTCCACTATTGGCACAGCCCTGGCACACAGTTAAGTCCCTTGTAAAAGGTATCCCTGGTACCAAGGACACTGTGGCCAGGGAAGGTCCGTAAGGGCTGCAGCATGTATTAAGCCTCCCTCAGGGACCCCTCACTCAGTACATGCACACTGCTTAGCAGCTTGTGTGTGCTAGTGTGGAGAAAAAGTCAACATGGCACATTCCCTCAGAGTGCCATTCCCACAAACCACTGCCTATGGCATAGGTAAGTCACCCCTCTAGCAGGCCTTAGAGCAGGGTGCACTATACCACAGGTGAGGGCATAGCTGCATTAGCGCTGTGCTCCTGCAGTGCCTATGTCAATTCTTAGACATTGTAAGTGCAAGGTAGCCATACTGAGTATATAGTCTGGAGCCTGTCATTATTAACTCCACAGCACCATAATGGCTACACTGAATACTGGGAATTTTGGTATCAAACTTCTCAGCACAAAAAACCCACTGTGATGCCAGTGTGGGATTTTTTGAAAAATGCACACAGAGGGCATCTTAGAGAGCCCCCTGTATATTACCCTAGTTCTGGGCTGACCGGTCTGTGCCAGCCTGCCACTTTCATACGAGTTTTTAACCAAATAGGGTGAGTGCCTTTGTACACTCTGGTCAAACAAAGCCTGTCCTGGGTGGAGGTGCTTCACACCTCCCCCTACAGCACCTGTAACTCCTGGCTGTGAGCCTCAAAGGCTCAACCCTAGTGTTACAGTGCCCCAGGGCACTCCAGCTAGTGGAGATGCCTGCCCTCCCTGGACGAGCCCCCACTTTTGGCAACAAGTCCAGAGGGATAATGAGAAAAACAAGGAGGAGTCACCGCCTCAGCCAGGACCACCCCCAAGGTGCCCAGAGCTGAAGTGACACTCTCCTTGAGAAATCCTCCATCTTGCTTAGGAGGTTTAGGACCAATAAGGATAGGGATGTGCCCCCCTCCCCAGAGGGAGTAGGCACAAGGAGGGTGTAGCCACCCTCGGGGACAGCCATTGGCTAGGGCCTTCTGACCCTAACGCACTCCTAAATTTAGTATTTAGGGGCGGCCCTGAACCCAGCTCTTCAAATTCCTGACAACCTCAAGAAAGGACTGCTGAACTGAAAACCCCGCAGAGAAGAGGAGACCAGAACTGACTCTGTCCCAGCCCTACCGGTCGTCTCCTACATAGAAAAGCTGCAAGAAAAGAAGCAATGCGTTCCGCAGGACCAGCGACCACTGAAAAGCCTTCAGGGTACTGCCTGCATCACAGAGGACCAAGAAACTCCTGTGGATAGCGGACCTGTCCAAAAAGAAAACCAAGAAACGTATTTTAAAGGGACTCTCACCTCACTCCAGATGTGAGTCCAACTACTCTGCAGCAGACACCCCTGGCCCGTGTCCAGAGAAACCAACTATCCAGCTATCCAGAGAGGACCCACAGACGACTCAGACGACCAGTCCACCCTGAGCTGACCTCTCTGCCCCCAACAGCCCCCCCCCAACCACACACACAACACCTGCAAAGGGAATCCCAAGGACCCCCCTGACCGCGACAGCCTGGAACAAAGATATCTGTCGCCTGGAGAAGCACTGCATCTGCAGCCCCCTGGCCCGAGAGAAACCAGCCACCGGTGCAGCAACGACCAGCAGGCAGCCCTCACCCTTGCCGAGTCAGTGGCTTGCCCAAGAGGCCCCCCTGTGCCCAGCCTGCAGCACCGAAGTGACCCCCGGGTCTCTCCATAGAGTTCTGTTGAGAACCCGACGCCCTGTTGGCACACTGCACCAGGCCACCCTCGTGCCCCTGAGGGTGTGGTTTTTGTGCCTACTTGGAGCCTGCCAGTACTCCTCCAAACCCCCCTGGTCTGCCCTCTGACAACACGGGTACCTAACTGCCAGCAGACCAGAACCGGAGTACCCCCCTGTCTCCATAGGGGCTCACGTTCTTTTGGTTCCTGGTTGACCTCTGCACCTGACCGGCCCTGGTGCTGGGTGTTTGGGGTTACCTTGAACCCCCAACTTTGGGCTACCTATGTCCTGGAGACTGACCCTGTAAGTGTGGTACTTACCTCAGAAACTGTACTTTACCTACTTCCCCCAGGAACTGTTGAAAATTGCACTGGGTCCACTTTTAAAATAGCTTTTTGCCATTTTAAAGAAAACTGTGTACAATATTGATTCTATTCAAAGTCCTACGTATTACTATGCAGAGTTCCTTTCATTTGATGTACTTACCTGCTAAATGAATCTTGTGGTTTTAAAAATAAATAAAAGAATGTTTAGCAAAGGAGAAGGGACTGTGCCTGCTGTGTCCTGCTTGTGAAAAAGTAATCTCCAGAGCCTATCAGAAACAAGATACTCAAATGGTTGTTTGACCTCTTGGCAGCACAGGGCCACAACAACTGTGAAAGCTTTCTGGGGCAAGTTGGTAACCCTTAATCTTCAGAACGCCACCAACCACTCCCTTACAGCATCAGAGACAAGCATCTGACACTCAGAGTTGCACCTGATTCCTCTGGACCCGGGGAAGTCTTCAGAGTGCAGCTTTGTTGCACAGAAGACAAATAAACATCCAGAAGAGGAATTATCGCCCAGGGAAAGATCTGGCTGTGACCGCAATACCAGGCGACTGGACTTCTGCGAGGACATCAACCCCATGGCCAGGAGCCCCTCACCGCTCTGTAGACTGAGAAATAGCCACAAATAGTCCCCAGTCAGTCGCATAGCAGCCACGGCATCTTTGGCATCCTGTATCTCTTGCATCAGGCCCACTTTTATAAGAACATACAGCAAAGGATAAAAGTGCCTGGAACTGACTGAAGACTGCTTCACCAACTGAGGTAACTATTTCTGTGGTCCTTAATGGTTCCACCTGGCTCCTTGGCTGAGTTGATTGCCCAAAGTAACTCTAACCGACAACAGTACAGCTAGCTGAAAGTTTTAGCTCAAAGTTCCCAAGTGTCGAATTCCATTTACCAATGCTTGTTTGCAATTCATTAAAAGGTGCATATTTAACGTACCTTGTGAAATCCATATATCCGGAACCCTCTGGTGGACATTTTTCATTGTGGTGTCTAAAAATACATACATGCAATCTGTATTGGTAAATTATTGGATTTCTTGAGTGTCATGTGTATTTCTTTTTCAGTTGTTTTGGTGCTATTTAAATGCTTTACTCTTGTTCCTTTGTTGTAAGCCTTGCTGCTCAGAGCCACAGCTACCCAGGATTGAGCTTAATACCTGGCAAACGAAACATCATGATCCTAAAGGAGCTGATAAGTGCATTACACTGTGAGGTCTCAAAACCACACAATATATTCGGGCCACTGGAATTATGTGTCAGGGGAGGGCCAAAATATGTGGCAGGGTTACGTAGGTTATGCATCACAAAAGGCAAATTATGCAGCACATTTTGTGATAGTATATTTTGTCATTTTTGTTAACACTGTGGGCATTAGTTGCACTTTATTAGTACCAGTTTAACATCTAAGTACAGCCATAAGCTACAGGAAGGTGACCAGCCAACCTTTGCAAAGGTCATTCTGCTATGCGGCAATATGTTGTTGCGTTTTTAGTAACTTTTGATCGTTTTGAGCTAGAAACAAAATTAGATTTTTGTTCAAATCTGCACATTATGTAGCAGATGATTGATAATTTGACAAATGCAGAAAATATACAACTATGCGAAAATCACTGCAGACCTGAAATCGCATGATTCTAGTGGCCCTGAATATAATACATCCATTTCCTTACAATCACCTTGCTGGCATTCTGTGCTTCGCCTTACCCCTCAAAAGAGTAGGAGAGACTCAATTGCTTGGACCTCAAGAAAGTGCTGAGCTTTTACATAGATCATACCAAAGAATACCAGGTTGGAGGATCTCTTTGTGAAGCTCTCTGGAGCAAAAAAAAGGCAAGGCTGTGCAGAAGAGAACCATCTCCTGCCGGATCATGCTTTGCATTAAGATCTGCTAGACATTTGCCAAAAGGCAGACCCCAGAGGACCTGCATGCTCATTCTATTAGGGCAAAAGCTGCTATTACTGCATTGGCAAATGAGTCTCTGTCCTGGACATTTGCCATGTGGCTATGTGAGCATCCCTCCATTGGTTCACCAAGTACTGTTGTCTAGACTGTCTTGTTTGCTTAGAGTCATTTTGCCCACTCAATCCTGCAGGACATCCTGGTTGAGTTCATTCACAGAACCACCTCAGAATAGGTATCTTTTTGAAAGATGAGGTATCTGCGGCTAGAAGTTCTTACCTGAAGAAAGTTACTTATTTTCAGTAACACTCTTTCTGGTTAAGACTGTAGCTGCAGATTCCTCACTGACCATCCCGCTCTCCCAGTGCTGTCATTGGGCTCTTTCCATTAATAAGATCCAAAATTTAGTAATCTGCACACTGGTTACTGTCAATTTGCTAGTGGGGCTCTGCATTTGGGGGCATGGATAGCTTCAAAAGGAACTGACAGCACCACAGGAGTGGTGCCTACAAAGGCTCTGCACTTAATGCCCGGAGCGGAACGACATCAGTGCGGAGCTGCACAGCACCACCTACTGGCACGCAGTTACAGCTCAAAAGTTTCCAGATCTAGGCTGACCCTGGGGGAATGCTCAAACAGTGAGGAATCTCCATCTAGATCGTTTCTACCAGAAAGTGCATTACTGAAGGTAAGTAGCTTATTCATCAAGTCGATTTAGCGGCCTTTTAGGCCATGCCCCTCAACTTCAACAGATAATCTTAAGTAGGTTGTTCAAGGAGCAATACAAGCCGAAGGAACCATTAAGGCTTCCAATCAATCATGTGTTGTGTGTGTCTCACTCTTATCCTTCTTTATTTTCGCTTCATTCCCAACTTGGCATCATTAATAAAAGCAATGATAACTCGAATAATTAGATTTGGTGGTTTTATGAACTGATCATGCTAAGCAAATAACTTCGAGGACACAGCTTTGAACTCTATGTTAATAGCTCGAGAGGCAGTTTCATAGATAAAAGTGATATTTTGAAAAGGTGAAAAAAATTGCCTTAATTTCTCACAAACCTACTGCAGATACCAAGTGTAGAGGGTTAGGAGTCACGATTGAAGTGCAGATTGATAACTCATCATGTGTTCATTTTATACCCACGTAAATTAGCCTAAGTTTTTCAAGAGCATATAAAAGGTACCTTTAGTGCACAATACCTTTTATCATTGAATACTGATTTTTCACCCCTTTTGAAAAGCATCTTCCTCAGTGGTAAGTGATAGTCATATCAGTGACTTTCCAATATACTTCGTGTTTTTGCTATCATGTTATTCTGTGTTTGGGCTGGTATTTCACTGATTAAATATTTTTGCAACTGAAAGTCCATCCCGTGTTCTTTGTTGCCCAGGGGTTACTGTGCCACAGATACCCTGCTTGAAACCCACAAAAATCTAGTTCAAGCTAAGCAACTTGATGTAATCTCCACCCACCTCTTCCTGCTTTGGCACTGAATTACGAGCTGATGCTAAGCTTTGACGTTTGTAAAGCGGTGTTGCAGAATGCAAAGATATTTTCAGTGTGAAGGACAACATAGACTTTCGAACAACATCTGCATCCTCAGGATCACACTTGGGTAGCCGTTGTGAAGTTTTCCGTATTATCTTCTGTGTACGCTTGACCAGGAAATCCTCACAATTTGTTTTGGGGGCTGTGTAAAGTTTAAAAAAAAAAAAAAATCGTACAATTTTAGCTATCATAAAGGCCCTGCTTTTTGCATTGGCTTGGAAAAATATAAAGGGACAGCACTTCTGGAAGAGCCCAGGTATGAGTTTATTAATACTTGTTTAAAAAAAAAAGTGGTACTGCCAAACAAATCTTACCATAAATCATATGAATTTTATAAAATTAAAAATGCATTGAAGACAGCATCGTTGCTTTTTCTTTATTACATGTCAACATTTTTAATTGTTTCTTTATACACATTTCAATGTCTTCTGATTCACTTCATAGATTGATGAAGATCCCAGTCTCATTCCGGATGCCAACCAAGGAGGTACTTACAATTTTGACCCAACATCTAATCTGCAAGCAAAGGAGTTTAACTTTTAGAACAATCTGATGCAATTTATCCCACATCAACATGAAGCACCACCAGACGACCATGAAGTGAAAGAAGGCGAAAAGACGCACATGCCTCTTCGTTTTGATGCCTCTAAAGCAGGCCATCTATCGGTCACTTTGCAGTTGCCAAAAGTCACTATCACATGGACTGTTAAATGCATGATATTGTGAAGCTGTCATACAATTTATCCACTTGCGGACTCAACTTTTTGCCCTTCCTGTGGTGCGACATGCAGATAACAGCCTGCAGTTTTATTAGGAATATTCCATAGTGGTGGCACATCAGCTTTTCGCAGAAAAGTAGCTCCTCTAGAAAATGGCACGCTGTGGATAAAGACATTTTGGTATGATGTATACATTTTGGAAGACTTTACTTGGGACACTCAGTCCAGAGCCTTCACCATCGCCCCCAACGCACATATGTTCATGTACTTTGTGGATGAGTAAATTTACTAACAGAAAAGCGAGACAAATGATTTCATTGGTGAAAATTAAAGTTGGCCACTAATGAAACCAGTAAAGAAAACTCTACTTGACTAGTCTGTAATTGATGTGTTTATTAAATGCCTCAAAAGCCAGAGTTTCTCCGAACTGGACTGGTAACGGAGTTTCCATTTCGCCTAAATTTTGAAAATAGGAAGGCCCGAAAGGCCACTGGTATCAACCCCGCGTTTTCCTGCTGTTTATTATTCCACTGCTCTGCATGGTATGTACGCCGAGTTACAGTATGTCATTGCAGACATAACCGTCCGATTAAGATGAAAGTAAGCCTCCCTAGAGTTTCTGTTGAACACGATGTGTACTACATTTGATCACTGGTTTCCGGAATCTTGCTTTCGACTTTCAGTAGTCAGTATTTTTTTCTAAATTGACAGGTGAATATAGTTGATTTGCTTTGGGTTTGAACTGTGGCGCTTTCAAGTTCGCTGTAATTTAGTCTTAAACTAGTTTTACTCCATAGCCACGGCTTTTGGTAATGTGGGTAGCAACAAACCAGCAGTTCTTTCGAAACACCGTAAGTTTTTGTCCTCGAATATTGGAAGCGTTTAGTTCAGAAATCGGTCCCCAACTGTGTTGGCATGAAATATGTGGAGTCCATTTTGAGTGCTTTAAGGTTAAGAAGCTGTGTTTTTGAAACTGCTTTTGTAAATTGGGGTTGTTTTAACGAATTATGCATATTCTTGTGACAGAGCTCTCGGGGGCCGTGAGGGGTGTTGGCCATTGGTTTACAAACTCGTAAGCAGTATGGGCCAATTATTTGTTCACAAGGAATTGTTAAAGCTAGTGTGAAAGGGTTAAACTTGCAAGCATATTAACGCTACCTGGATTTTTTGCCAGAGTTAACGTGGTTGACTGTCTCCCAATGAATTAGTGTAATAAGTTAGATAACTAATCTGAACTAATTTAGTTTTCAATGTGGGTCATATTTACCCTGACGAAGAGGACGGATTACATCCACGCTTTGTGGCTATGCTGTCTCCCTTCCTACCCCTTTTTTCCTTTATTGATGAACAACATATAGCAGGTGTGCATTCATTGAAATATGTATCTGCCAAGGTAGAGCCACTTTAAAGAGCAACTTTTGTCTTGTATCTAAAATAGATACAAGCGTATGTTTAAAATGCAAGATTTTTACTTGCTAGAGAATCTGTTTTAATATAGTGGTTTGGCCTCTGATTATTTATAGGTTTTATAAATTTTAGAATCAATTTCTCTTTAAGGTGGCTCAGATTTTTTTCAACTCTTGTGCACATAAAATTGAGTTGAAGTTCATTGTGCCTTTTTCTTTCCCAGGAGTTTAGATTTAAAGCTTCATATGGTAACTGCACCCAAATCGCACACTATAGTCAATCCTGAAACTGTGTGGTGTTTGCAAAAACAATATATATTTAAGTCAAAACTAAGTAAGGTCACAAAAGTTATATATTTTTTTCATTTCCAGTTTATAATGTGAATGAAATTGTTTGTTATACATATATAAATATATATATATTATTGGCCTTTTGCTTCCCTGTTCAGACAAGACACTATGTTCTTAAGAGGAGATGAATATTTTTTCACTACTGTGAAGATTTTTGTCGTTGCACTTTTCAAAGTATAACTAAGTGTACCGAATAAAAGGGCAACTCAATAGTTTGAGCTTTAGATACAAAGTCAGTCAGAGTGGTGCATTCATAATGATCACTTTTTATTTTTTATTTTGTGACCTTATCGAAGTTTGATTGGGATTTCAACCATTTCTGAGTTCATTAAAATATATTGCAGCACTTTTTAAGTTTTCAGAACAGTGTTTATTTTTTTCAAACTATCAGTTCAATAGACTAAAACCTTCTTTAAAAAGAGGCATCTAAATAAATGTGTTCCTAATTTTGTATATTGGCTTAGGTTTTGTAACCAATAAAAAGCTGCTATCAAATACTATGACAGATGTAAGGATTTATTTTAAAGCTATAAAATAGCTGCAGTAACTGTGGATTTGTTTAAAAATGTTTTGCCATCCTAGACTTCATAACCTTGAAAATATTGTCAGAGTAGGTGATGCATTCCTTCAGGAAGTTACGTCTTTTTTTCACCAGTTGTAAATGACTTAAACATCTGAGTAGCCAAGCTACAAGTGATTTGTACCTGATGTACAACATAAAGTTAATAATGCATGTCTTTTGAAATGATACACTGATGGACGTTATATCCAGTTGTTACTGGAGGACCGTTACTATCAAACGGTTTAGCTTTGTGATATTAGTGCATTTGCCTCACTCATCTTACTCTAATACAAAGTGACTCAGTAACACACACAGTTCACTGAATTGCCCAAAGTATTAGTGCATTCAGCACATGGTATAAAAGGGTAAAACCATCTTCTTTGATCCATTGTCTACACCAGCAATAGTGTTAAAGCTTTAATATAACTACTCAGTCATGTATTCAGTAGTTTACAATGGGGAATATAAAGCAAGTAAGCATTAAAATATGTTCTAGAACGTTTGATTCAACTGAAATTTTTACTGTACGTGTGCATTTTTACAGTAAACAGTTAGCATGAGTTCCAGACACCTGAATTCTCTCCCGTTTACTTTCACCTTCAGCTTCCTGGCATATAAAGGAATAACGTTTTTGTTCTGATATAGCAAGGATATAGGTATTTGTGTTGTGCATCCTTGCTGTTCAGTCAAGGCAAATACCTACATTCTGTGGAACAATAGCTACATCAGTGTAATGGCGTTTATGCTCCATCCATGCTGAATAAACAAATTATTTACCTCAGTATTCATTAATCTTTTCATCCTTCCAGCCTTCACATTTGCTGATGCCCATATCCAATCAGGAATGCTTCCAGAGCACTCAAATCAAAACATAGTGTAGAAGTGTGTTTGTGCTTGCATTAGCTGAAGTCCATTCGAACACACAGTTAAAAAAAAAAAAAAAAAAAAAAAAAACAGCTTGGGCTTTGAGTGTTCATGCCTTTAAGTAGGTTTGCATAGTGCATCACATACTATTAGTAGATTAAAGTAGCAACTTTCATCATTATCTGACACTAATCTTTTACAACGGATAACTTATTCCTTCAGATTCTACCTCGTCAAAAATCTCCAAACGATCAGACTAGACCAAGGATGTCCAACATTGGTTTCTGTGGCTAGTCCATAGATTTTTTTCAGGATATCTGTAAGAGATGGTTTTATATACAGTGAATCTAAAGTAGTAATTTAGGTAGGTGGTGGTGATCCCTAAATGTGGCATGGATTTGACCCTCTTGTGAACCTTCACATAGGTGAAACTAGTGCTAATTCCAGCTATACATTTCTATCAGAGCCACAGATTTGGAAGACGTTACAAAATCCTATGATTGTGCATCTAATATTTGTTTCTCTTTCCATATGCAAATCTTGATGCACTATGAATTCTGCTAGTTTTTCTTATTCAGAATGTTTCTAGTTTTTTCTGAAGTGTATGCTTCCAAGCTCAAGTGTTTTAAGAATGCCGATGATGGAGTTAGTGTCTGCATTTCAGCATTTTATAAGCAAAGCCCCAAAACCGAAAAGAGAGACTTTAGTGATGAAAATCCTACCTCTACAAATAAATACATCTTTGTGTCTGGGTAAACAAGTCAGCCCTCAACCTATTCAAGAATGAATGCAAGCTTTCTTACAAAACATCTGCTGCTTGCACTCCAAGGAGTACGCATCACCCGTTGTCTGATCTAACTCTGAGGTCTCTGATTCATTTGTCTTCTGAAAAGAAGTAAGGAATGAGAAAATCCCTCAGTCAAAGAACAGCAATAGCTCCACTTCCCATGATGGTAATAACTAGGTTAAGGATCATTGGTAAACTACTACAGCGTCATCTACAAAGTTTTTCTTTTTTTGTTTTCTGTTTTGGTTTATTTAAAGAAAGCATCATTTTCACAGGGCTATGTTCAGTCAGTAACTCCATCCATTCACTTAAGAGTTTGTCTCAATCAAAAAATGGGATAATGTGTACCTCAGTCCAAATTCGTTGTCTCTAGCCAAAAGGTTATTTCTTTCCCTGCATTTGAAGGGCTTTCATTTACTGCCTCTTAGTTTTTCTTTTTTGACTTGCTTGCTCATGCCTGCGCCTCTGTTTTTACAACGGGTTGCTAGTTCAAAATCGTGCAGTTTGTATAGCTGATATTTTTCGGATGCTGGCCTTTACTAAGTTGCAATCTTGGTGATCACATCTTCAATGTATCCTTTTGGGTAGCACTTTAAGAACCAGTTCCATCACTGGTTGGGCAGCTTTTGAGCTCTACTCCGTTGGGTTACACTGAATGGTAATATGTGGTAACAAAGGAGGGTACTTCCAAGAAGCGCTTTCAGTCAGAGAAGAATGCAAATGGCAGACAGCAAAGGTGCTGCTCCATTTGATGCTTTCCCAAGTTGTAGGTACAGGACATGACTGTCTCCGTCGAAGGGTGGTCAGAGCCTCATCATATGCCTGATGTGTTCATAACTGACTTTATCAATAACTTTATTCCAGTTCCGCCTGGGTTCTTACCTGTGGTACAGCTGAAATGAAGTTGGTCCTCTGCATCCAGTATTACATTGAATGGCACCCAAGCCATCAATACCACACAGGTGTTCCATCTCAGGGAAGAAGCATTGGTCTAAGATAATGTGCATGGTGAGCCACTGGTACTGACCGAGAATGGCATAACTGATGTCACAGCTATTGCATCATTTTTTTTTATAGTGACTCCTAATGTGCAAGCAAATTTACCAATAGCTCAGGAGCAGCATGGTTATTCTTCCTTCAGCTTTGCCCGAGTTCCCCCCTAAGCCTGATCTTAAAATAATCAATCCCTCCCTTTATTCAGTCTTGTGAGAACTGGCTGAAGCATGCAGTTGTGTTGGGGGACCACTAGATGAGCCTTATTCGAGCTCCCAGTTCCTTCAGCAATTAAAAGCATCCAACTCTTTGTCTCCAGAAATGAACCACAGTAGGTGAAAAGTGTCATGCAATATTCTAACCCTCTTTTAGACTCTGAAAACAGCAAACCTCAGAGCAGAGCTACAGTAGAAGGTGAGCAGTGCCCAGACCAAGGTGGACAAAGTAGTAAGTACAGGCTGAAAAGGTGTGGTGTGCAACTGTGCTGCTTATGACCAAAATTAGGGGAGGTCAGTTGAGCCCTGATGTAGTAGGCTGTTTAAGAAGACATGATCTACAGAGCCTGATGCACAGGAAGCTGAAGATGTCACAGAAAAGGTTGAGAGTGCTGAATTCCGGACCAAGCAGGGAACAACAAGCAGAAAGCTGGAGAGTCAACTGATGCATTCATTTTGTTACAGGGGTCAGGAAGACACAGCCACCATCCTGAGCACGCTGAGAGGGTCTCAGCTAGGCAGTTTGCCTAAATAAGTTGACTTTATTGTGGGGAACAACACTTGAGACGATTTGATTGAAGAGCATAGTTTAATCCAATAGTAAACCCACATTAGAGTAGGAAGGAGAAGGCTAGTAACCTACACAGGCAGGATCCAATTGTCACTGGAAGGCACTAGAGAATCTCTAGCACATTCCAACATACAGAATACAAGTGATACACATAAAATAAATATACATGCAAGGATAATACATCTAAATACCTATAGCATACTACATACCTCCCCCTCAAAAAGGACATTGAAAAGAAACAAAGGAAAATCAAAAATAAAAATCATAATTCAACCATCCAACAGGTAATTTAGTAGATTTAGACCTATGAGAAATAATTTGAGATTTTTCTTGTGAAGACTGTAAATCCTGAAACTCACAATCTTTGCTGGAAAGACTAACAGTGGCAGTTTCTGTCCCAACACACTGATTGTCAAGAGAATTTTGAGACAAAACAAGCTGAAACTTTCCACTAACAATTTTTTCCAGAATTGTTTTCCACTTGGGTGTTAGCACCGTTGCATGAGCACAATTAGCATGGAGTCATTATTATTTTCACTCAAATGTTTTTTTGTAAATTTCTGCTTAGAAACTGGTCATGGAACTAAACGATTATTGTTCCACCACTCCTTTGCAGACAGAAAAACAGAGCTCTTACTGACTTTTAAAACATCAACAGGCACAGAATCTTTTGACTCGCTCTTCAGCGTCCTGGTGGGTATTTCAGTTAACACTCAAACACCAGTGGAAAATTAAATTTCTTTGACGTTTTTGCAGACATCAAACTTTTTTTTTTCGCTGTATGCTTGTTTGACACTCTCCTGCATACCCTTAAAAAATCCAATCACATTTTCTGAATGAGAATCCACAAAAGCAAACTATAATAATCAATTAATACAATCACATCGCAATAATCTGCAGATAGAGATGGAAAGGTCTTGAAAAATCTAATGCTAACTTGCTCCAGGGACCTTCAGGTAAAGGCACTGGAAATAAAGGTACTTCCCTAGTTTTCCTATGTTTGTCTGACACAATACATTGTGGACAAATATTAATAATTGATATTACTTGACTGTTCATTTTTGGGCACCAATATAATTGCCTGAATCACTTGCATTTGGCGGATACTCCTAGGTGACCCTCATAAGCCACTTACATCTTTTCTCACACAGATCTTTGGGAGGAACAAATAAGCCATTTCTTAAGCAGATGTCATTCTCATATTAATTCAGCAGCAACCTGTGCAAAACTATGCAGATACACTTGAAAGGTGTTTAAAATGTGGCCACTCCCCTCCCTAACATATAATAAGACTTCCTCAAGGATACAGTCCTGGCTCAAAGCTGCATCCTATTCAGATTCTGAAATCTGTCCACCTGTACCACAAACCACACCAACAGTGACCACAACATTCAGATTCATCCTGTTAAATATTATCCTGTTCAGATGCTGGCAAGGGCAACCAGAATAGACAGTATGCTCTAAAATGTGTACCTCCTTGAATATATTTTAGCATCATATTCCATTTCTTGTAGTTTTGAAAGAAGACGGACCAATCTTCCTTTTGCTTTTCCTAGCCCATTACCCGACAAATACACTAATGGTTTATGGTCCGTGAACACCTCAAAAGGTTTGCCCCAAATGCATGAGTTAAACTTCTGCACAGCCCACACACATGCCAAAGACTCTCATTCAATCGTACTGTATCTAGATTCAGCATCAGTAAGCATTCTGGAAGCAAATGATATCGTCGCCTCTTTGCCCCCACCAAATTGACCAAATACAGCCCCAATACCCAACTGCCTGTCATCCACAGATCTAAATCTGTTCATATCAGAGCTGGAAGGTCTCAGCGCAGGAGTATCCATCACCATTTTATTTTATTTTTTACATTATTAAATGCTTCATTGATCTCATTCGTCCATATACATTTTACTCCCTTATTAAGCAAGTTTCTCATAGGTTGAACTTGCAAAGCATGACCTGGGACAAAGTGGACATAGTATTAGAAGAGTTCTAGAAAATAACACAAAGTATATTTGTCATTGGGTGGTAGTGCTTTCTGGATAGCATCTGAGTTGTCAAACTTTGGTTTAATTACCTCAGCGGTAAGCATATGCCCCAGATATTCCACTTCCTGAATTAACAATGACCACTTTTGTGGTCTGACATTCATACTCCTCTCCTTAAGAATGGTCAACACTCTTTCAAACTGTAACCTGTTCTTTGTCTTTGGTGAAAATTAAGGTTTCATCCTGGAAAGCTTGAATGTAAGCAAACTCACCAAATTGTGTCCATTTTTTTAAAAAGCTGGTGACTGCACCAGGCAGAAAGGCATACTTAAATATTTGAAAGTGGCTTGCGGGGTGACATATGTGGTAAGATCATGTGATTGTTTACTCAAAGCAATTTGGTGATCTGCAGAATAAAGGTCAATAATGGAGAAATACTTTGCTTCGCCAGTGTTGGCCAACAGCTCTTGTATGTGTGGGTGGGGATGACAGTCGTCAGCAATACTCTGGTTAGGAGACCTCAAGTCAACACACAACCTCAACTCTCTGTACTTTTTCTTGGTTAAGACAACTGAGGAAATCTACTCTGAGGACTCTGCGGGTTGTATTTTCCCTTCACTGCATAGTTTGCCAAGGAGAGCTTTAAGTTCCTGATGTACACTTAGAGGAATGGGTCTCACTTTGTAAATGACAGGACAAGCATCTTTCTTCAATTTAATACAATGTTCAAAACCTCTGACGGTCCCAACTTTCTTTAAATACACTGGGAAATTTGATGATCATGGTCTGTAAAATATTCTCAACTTTCAATAGAGAGCACAGGTAAACATAGCCTAACAAAACCCTAAAAGAATGAATGGGTTCCTTATGCCCAGGACGTAGTGTGTTGTCCAGGCTGTCCAAAACCTTCCAACCCATCCTTTAACAGCACCATACATATCTGTTACAGAATTCTTGTTGCAGATTCCTTATCTTAGAATTTTACCCTAGGCGTCAGATTGGATCTGCAGATTATTCTTCGAGCAGTACCCTTGTGCGCCGTCAGGTAGCATCAGTTGACTCCACATGCACCATTGGCATTATGTTCGCTGGAGTGACATTGCAGTCGTATATAGGTGCCACCACCAGCATGCTGACGTCAGTTCTTTTCTTCCCACCCAGC
Source organism: Pleurodeles waltl (assembly GCF_031143425.1). Classification (NCBI taxonomy): domain Eukaryota; kingdom Metazoa; phylum Chordata; class Amphibia; order Caudata; family Salamandridae; genus Pleurodeles; species Pleurodeles waltl. The sequence goes on from NC_090447.1 coordinate 1,140,243,677, forward strand.
CTACATGCAGGTCCGGGGAAGAGCTACCCTCAGTCATTTCTTGACTGACTTTGACAGTTTTGTCGAGTTCTTTGACACTTTTTGGTGCATCCAGGATGTCACGGTAGACCGGTTTCAAGCTGTGTGACTCCTGTCACCGCATGTCGGTGACGGATCTGCACCTTGTGTGTTTGTTGTGCCTTGAGCGCGACCACGATCCGAAGTCATGCTCCGAGTGCTAGGCCGTGAACCCGAAAGCTTTTATGGAGCAGTCTCTGAAGCTCATGGCAGCCTGGTGCTCAACTCTGCTCACTCCCGGTCTCGATCTAGAGGAAGGTCACAAGACCGCTTGCGGAGCCACCACCACTCTTCTTCATCCCACTTGAAGTCCTCATGACATTCGGGGCAGAAGAAGTCATCAAAGAACAAACATTATTTGACTTAGCCCCATTGCTCGGACGATGCGACGTGGGAAGAGCGTCAACACACTAGGCCTCCTTCTTCAGAGCATGTTTCTGGGTCAACTCCGCGTCTTGCTGAGTTTCTGGGAGCTGGAGACACCCCTGTCCAACTCAAAGAAATCTGAGGCCATGCATTTCATTTTTGGGCAAGGCTAACCCCCTCTGCAATGCCTTCAGTTCAGACGGGGGGGTCACCTCTGGTTTCATGCCGCAGCATCTAATGGCCCCTCTGAATCCATTATCGGATCTGTGCCGACCCTGGTCGTGCAAATGCAACCTTTACCGGTAAAGACATTGATGCTTCAGACGTCAGTGGGGTTCACGATCAATATCAAACCCATACTTATACCCGTCTCTGACCCGGAGGAGGCGAACTGACGTCACTCAACACCGGTTCTGTCTTCAACGGGGCCTACAGTCCCCAGGTTAGATCCTAACCCTTATTCTTATGGGTACGGGGAAAGTGTGGAGGGGTCGCTGAACCCTTTAGAATTCTAGCAGTGAAGACCAAGCACAGGGACTCATGTGAACAGGACAATTGCCTGCACCGAACGACCTTAGATTCCTTAGCCAATACACTACACCCGAGAGTCTTGTCATCCTAACTTATTCTTCATTGGGCAAATGCCCTTCTGCACCCCCAGATAGGGAATCAGAGACTGGATCAACTTGGGAAGAAAATGTTCTCTTCCTCCAGTCTGGCATTGCAGTCTGTGAACACCGCATGCCTTTTGGGCTGCTATTCCCACACCTTATGGAATATGGTTTTGCAGGTCCCATAGGAGGCCCAGGTCGTTCTCTCCCAAGCCGTTGCTGAGGGGAAGGATGCAGCCAAGTTCACTATACGTTGTGGGCTGAACACAACCGACTCACTGGGTAGATAGGCTGCGTCGACGGTGGTCTTACAGTGCCAACCCTGGATGAGGACATCTGACTTTTTGGGGCCTGTCCAGCTCAGAGACCTGCCTTTCGATGGCACCTGTCTCTTCGGTGACTAAGCGGACGCAGCACTCGAGCAGTTTAAGGAGCCCTGGGCTATGGCTTGGTCCATTGGCCTCGCAGCCAATCCATGCCTCTCGCCCCTTTCGTGGATAAGGAAGGGGCACCCAACAGCATCTATTCCCCTCCAGTGACTAAGCTGTGCATGCTGCACAGACGTGGGACCCCACGTGCTTGTGTTTAGGGAGCCAGCACTCCACCACATCCCCGACTGTAGCCTCCAAACCTTCCTAGTCCGTCTCTCCATCCTGGACCAGTTGAAGGCAGGATCTGCCATCACCTGCCCCACTGGGAATCCAACAAGACAGGTTTGTTTTTCAAATAGTCCAAAGTGGCTACTCCCTCCCTTTCGAGACTACTCCGCCTGCCATGCCACCATCCTACGATCGGATGATGGTGGATCACTTTGCACTTCTCCATGAGGAGCTTAAGGGTTCTTTTGGCCAAGGGAGCCAAAGAGAGGGTCCCTGTGTCAGAAGTATGTTGTGGTTGTTATTCCCGCTACTTTCAGGTGCACAAAAAGCACAAGGGCCTTCATCCTACTTTAGACCTCCATGCCATCAATCTCTTCTTCAGAAAGGAGTTCAAAATGCTGTCTCTGGCTCAGGTCCTTTCTGCCCTAGGTCATGGAGACTGGAAGGTAGCGTTGCACTTGCAGAATGTCTATTTTCATATTACTGTCCTGCCGGCCCACAGGTGTTACTTGTGGTTCATGGTAGGTCACACGCACTGTCAGTTCACTGTGCTCCCCTTCGGTTTTACAAGCGCCCCCCGGGTGTTCATGAAAGTGATGACGGTGGTTGCAACTTATCTGCACAGGCTAGGGATTTCAGTCTTCCCCTATCTCGATAACTGACTGTTGAAGGCGAGCTCGCCCCAGGCTGTCTCCCACCTCCAGACTACAGCGTACCTTCTGCATTCACTGGGGTTCACTAAAACCATACTGAAGTCACACCTGACTCCCTCTCAGACGCTCCTTTTCATCAGAGCTGTTCTGGACACAGTGCAGTTTCGGGCCTATCCTCCCGTAAAGGGAGTCCAGGATATTCCGGCTATGATACTGATGTTTCGGTCTCTATCCTGGGTTTCAGTGAGAATGACTGTGAGGCTGCTGATCCACATTGCTTCCTTCATCCTGCTGGTGACACATGCTGGATGGCATATGCAGGCTCTGCAGTAGGACCTGAAGTCCCAGTGGGCACAGCATCAGGGGAATCTCTCACCGATGGTCCAGATATCGGAGGGAACTGTGCATGATCTGCAGTGGTGGCTTTCGAATAGAGTTTGGGTCAGAGGCAGATCCCACTCCCATCCCCAACCAGATTTCACAGTAGTGACAGGCGAGTCACTCCAGGGATGGGGCAGCAATATGGGGGAGGAGGAGATCAGAGGTGTCTGGTCTCCAGCGGAGTCCAGGTTCCACACAACCTTCTGGAGCTCAGTGCGATCAGGCTTGCACTGAAAGCAGTCCTTCCCTCTCTCCAAGGAAAAGTAGTGCAAGTGTTCATGGAAAACACCACCACCATGTGCTACTGCAACAAGCAGGGCAGAGTGGGGTGGTGGACCCTTTGTCAGGAGGCTCTGCACCTCTGGGCATGGCTGGAATGTCAGGGCATATCCCAGGTAGTTCAGCATCTGGTGGGCTTTCGGAACACCAAAGGAGACAAACTCAGCCATCGATCCATGGGAGGTCACGAATGGCATTTCCATCGGGAGGTGGCATCAGGTCTCTTTCAGCAGTGGGTAGAGCCTTGGTTAGATATGTTCACCTCCGCAGAGAACACCCAATCTCAACTGTTTTGCGTTTTGGAGTTTCCAAGGCAGCACTCGCTTGGCAACTCCTTTCCTCTTGAGTGGAACTCTGGCCTTCTTTACTCCTTCCTGCCGACAACACTTCTGCCCAGATTTCTGAAGAAGATCAAGAACGAGTGGGCCCAAGTAATGCTGGTTTCTCTGGACTGGGCACAAAGAGTATGGTATCCGGAGCTTCTGAGCATGGCCATTGATCCTCCGATCAGACTGCCCCTTGCAAGGATCTTCTGTCGCAGCAGCAGGGGACGGTTCTCCACCCGAAACTGTCCAGTCTGTCTTCTTGCATGGAGATTGAGCAGCAACAGTTAACAGCTTTCATACTCCCGCCCGAACTCTAATGTAATCTTGGCAGCCAGGCATCCCTCCACCAAAACGGTGTATGCCTGTCATTGGAAGTAATTTGTAGTGGGGTTGCATGGAGATTAAGCAGTGGCAGTTGACAGCTGTAGGATGCTGGCCTGGTGTATGGTGAACACCTATGGTGTTATCACCCTAAACCAGGTCCAGGTATCCCCTATTAGTGAAGTGTAGGCATTGTCTGAGAAGCAAGGGCTCTCTAGAGGTAATTGTGGATGAGCAGCCAAGACTTTACTAGGAGGGGGGGGTGGAGTCAAGATGGCGGCCGGAGCAGTCCCCCTGAATCGGAGCTCCGCGACAGCCCCAGGGCTAAAATCCTGAAATTGTCCGGGAAAGAGCTGCAACACACCAATATGAGGTTGGAGCGGGGGATGTGGGGGACACGCTGATGCTGGTGAGGAATGGACAGGTGTCTGACGGCCGCTACCTGGATCAAGACACCTATCCACCGGTGAGGCCTGGTGAAGCCTGGAGAGGGTGGGGCTGCCGCTGGAGAACGCGGCCTGCCCTGAGGGTCTCCGATCCGGAGCAGCACCCGATCGTGGGAGGGAGTGAGTGCTGGGCAGTGTTTGGTGCAGAAGCTTCCTCACTAAAGGATTCCAGCGGGCGACACGCCCCCACTCGTTTTTTTGGTGTGAACCGACCCGAGGGAGGATTTAGACAGCAGGAAAAGGAATCCTGATTGGCACTGGTGCCCTTCCTTGATGCAGTGACTGGAGCAAACTGACTACAACGTGAGTGGGGAAAAAGGGGGCTGCAGCAGCAATAAATGAGCAGTAGAGCTGAGGCCACATTTTGTCTGACAAGGATTTTAAATAGGGCGATGAGACAAGGTGGAAGGCTTATGTCAACGGCTTGCCTTTCCAGCTACTTGCAGGAGCGTTTAGCGGACGACCTTTGATGCGCTTTGATCCTTTGTTCTACTGGGAAGGTTGCTATGATATAATCAGGAAATGACCGCAGGGCAGAATTGTATCCCACCTAAATAGCGCCCTCCCCGGGGACCTGTCCACTATGTCCTTTGATCAATCCCGGGGACCGTGGTTCAGGCACTTTTCTGCTGCAGACCTTACTTCTCTCCCCCCTTTGCCCCCACTCTGGAAGACGGGGGAGATCTGTGAAGAGAAGACCCCACAACACGTCCTGCGCTCTGCCGCGTGACTGAGGCGGTGCCTGTTGCCAGAGTCAAGAAACTGAGCAGTTACTGGCAATGCTAAGCTCCATCCGAAACTAAATAAGTGCTCTTACAACTGCACAATTGGGAGGTTGGCTCCCAATGCACGACAGTGCAATGATGGGTAAAAATAAGAGTACCGAGTACACTGGGCAAGACCCAGAGAAACTCCTGAAAGAGGGAGGTGTGATGGAGACCCTCAATCAATTGGATAGGACACTCAAATTGCACTCTGCACAGTTTGACAAGGTCCTCCTGGCTATTCTGGACACAAAAACTTTGCTAGAGGCCAGAATCGACACAATAGCCGTGGAGGTTAATCTTTGAGTGAACCACTGTAATTTAGCAGAGCGGGTCAAGGAAGTGGAATCATCGCTCGCTGCCCTTCGCCGTACAGTTCGAGATCTACAGACGCAGGTGATCAGCGAAACTGGAGATGATTGCCCTCCATAAGCGGGCAGAAGATGCGGAAGAAAGATCGCGCTGTAATAATATCAGACTGGTGGGATTTCCTGAACCAACAGATGGTCCTAGTGTAGAATTATTTGTGGAACAATGGTTGACCGCTAACGTGCTAGATGGGGGAAGGAGGGGAGGGTAAGGAGTATACATGCTTATGAATGCATGGTTTTTGACTGATAACACCTATTTCACACTGTTTGTCACAACATGATGCAGTGTTTTTAATAGATTGGTGATTCTGACCATGCTTTCAGATAACGACTTGTTCTTTTTCCACACAGGTTCGTTTGCTTAGGTTTTTCACAGTGTAGTGTTATGTAAGTAATTTTTATTAGATAATGACCCATTGAAGGCATATAGTACAGCAGAAAGATTTTTTGTAAGTGTTGGTCCTGACGAAGTGCCACTCGATACGTAGGGACACCCAGGGTGTGAAACATGTTGACCATTTATGTGACCACACGTAAACTAAAGGGAAGATTGTCCCTATTAGCTTTTTTGTTTTTCTGAGAGTGGGGGATCTTTATTCCTTGCCCACTCCTGATTTGTTTCTAATATTAACCAAGGCCCCCCACTTTAATAAAACTCACTGTTAGGAGGTCCTTTAGACAATTTTATTTTGTTCTTTTTCTCTTCTGCTTTTCACTTGTCGTGAGGCACACGCAGTTATTGAAGATCTTCGGGGGCCCGTCAGACATTGCAGTGCCGGTCTGGCATGGAGCAGGTCACATGATGAAGTATGACATCCAATGTATGTGTGAGGGCCTGTACTTCTGAATATTGGAAGGGTCGGAGTTGAACCTGTATGTTTATTCTTGGTGTCTAGGAACTGTGTACTCTCTTTTTGGATGTCCCAATTTAGGAGTCTACATGATATTTGGCGGCTACATCCCCCAAAGACTAGAGAATACTCATCTACGCCCCCGGGTACCAAATACGCACAAGGCTTGACTATGTATTCTGTGACTCCCTGTACGAAAGTACCATCTTGCCTGGCATGTTACCCCCATTGTTCACTGTATATATGTTGTTTTAGTTGTATGTGTCACTGGGACCCTGCCAGCCAGGGCCCCAGTGCTCATATGTGTGGCCTGAATGTGTTACCTGTGTTATGACTAACTGTCTCACTGAGGCTCTGCTATCCAGAACCTCAGTGGTTATGCTCTCTCATTTCTTTCCAAATTGTCACTAACAGGCTAGTGACCAATTTCACCAATTTACATTGGCATACTGGAACACCCTTATAATTCCCTAGTATATGGTACTGAGGTACCCAGGGTATTGGGGTTCCAGGAGATCCCTATGGGCTGCAGCATTTCTTTTGCCACCCATAGGGAGCTCTGACAAATCTTACACAGGCCTCCCACTGCAGCTTGAGTGAAATAATGCACACATTATTTCACAGCCATTTTCACTGCACTTAAGTAACTTATAAGTCACCTATATGTCTAACCTTTACCTGGTAAAGGTTAGGTACAAAGTTACTTAGTGTGTGGGCACCCTGGCACTAGCCAAGGTGCTCCCACATAGTTCAGGGCAAATTCCCTGGACTTTGTGAGTGCGGGGACACCATTACACGCGTGCACTACACATAGGTCACTACCTATGTGTAGCTTCACAATGGTAACTCCGAATATGGCCATGTAACATGTCTAAGATCATGGAATTGCCCCCTCTATGCCATCCTGGCATTGTTGGCACAATCCCATGATCCCACGGGTCTGTAGCACAGACTCTGGTACTGCCAAACTGCCTTTTCAGGGGTTTCACTGCAGCTGCTGCTGCTGCTGCTGCTGCTGCCAACCCCTCAGACAGGTTTCTGCCCTCCTGGGGTCCAGCCAGGCTTGGCCCAGGATGGCAGAACAAAGGACTTCCTCAGAGAGAGGGTGTTACACCCTCTCCCTTTGGAAAAAGGTGTTAAGGCAGGGGAGGAGTAGCCTCCCCCAGCCTCTAGAAATGCTTTCATGGGCACAGATGGTGCCCATTTCTGCATAAGCCGTGTACACCGGTTCAGGAACCCCTCAGCCCTGCTCTGGCGCGAAACTGGACAAAGGAAAGGGGAGTGACCACTCCCCTGACCTGCACCTCCCCTGGGAGGTGCCCAGAGCTCCTCCAGTGTGCTCCAGACCTCTGCCATCTTGGAAACAGAGGTTCTGCTGGCACACTGGACTGCTCTGAGTGGCCAGGGCCAGCAGGTGACGTCAGAAACTCCTTCTGATAGGCTCCTTCGGGTGTTGCTAGCCTATCCTCTCTCTTAAGTAGCCAAACCCTCTTTTCTGGCTATTTAGGGTCTCTGCTTTGGGGAATTCCTTAGATAACGAATGCAAGAGCTCATCAGAGTTCCTCTGCATCTCTCTCTTCACCTTCTGCCAAGAAATCGACTGCTGACCGCGCTGGAAGCCTGCAAAACTGCAACAAATTAGCAAAGACGACTACTGCGACCTTGTAACGCTGATCCTGCCGCCTTCTCAACTGCTTTCCTGGTGGTGCATGCTGTGGGGGTAGTCTGCCTCCTCTCTGCACTAGAAGCTCCGAAGAAATCTCCCGTGGGTCGACGGAATCTTCCCCCTGCTACCGCAGGCACCAAAGAACTGCATAACCGGTCCCCTGGGTCTCCTCTCAGCACGACGAGCGAGGTCCCTTGAATCCAGCAACTCTGTCCAAGTGACTCCCACAGTCCAGTGAATCTTCAGTCCAAGTTTGGTGGAGGTAAGTCCTTGCCTCCCCACGCCAGACTGCATTGCTGGGAACCGCGTCTTTTGCAGCTACTCCGGCCTCTGTGCACTTCCGGCGGAAATCCTTTGTGCACAGCCAAGCCTGGGTCCACGGCACTCTAACCTGCATTGCACGACTTTCTAAGTTGTCCTCCGGCGGCGTGGGACTCTTTTGTGCAACTTCGGGTGAGCACTGTTTCACTCCTCTTCGTAGTGCCTGTTCCGGCACTTCTGCGGGTGCTGCCTGCTTCTGAGAGGGCTCCTTGTCTTGCTGGGCGCCCCCTCTGTCCCCTAACGCAATTGGCGACATCCTGGTCCCTCCTGGGTCACAGCAGCATCCAAAAACCCTAACCGCACGATTTACAGGAAGGCTTGTTGATGGTCTTTCGGCGGGAAAACACTTCTGCACGACTCTTCACGACGTGGGACATCCATCCTCCAAAGGGGAAGTTTCTAGCCCTTGTCGTTCCTGCAGAATCCTCAGCTTCTACTGCCTAGTAGTAGCTTCTTTGCACCCACAGCTGGCATTTCCTGGGCATCTGCCCATCTCCGACTTGCTTGTGACTTTTGGACTTGGTCCCCTTGTTCCACAGGTACCCTCGTTTGGAAATCCATTGTTGTTGCATTGCTGGTTTGTGTCTTTCCTGCAGAATTCCCCTATCACGACTTCTGTGCTCTTTGGGGAACTTTAGTGCACTTTGCACTCACTTTTCAGGGTCTTGGGGTGGGCTATTTTTCTAACCCTCACTGTTTTCTTACAGTCCCAGCGACCCTCTACAAGGTCACATAGGTTTGGGGTCCATTCGTGGTTCGCATTCCACTTTTGGAGTATATGGTTTGTGTTGCCCCTATCCCTATGTGTCCCCATTGCATCCTATTGTAACTATATATTGCACTGTTTTCTAAGACTATACTGCATATTTTTGGTATTGTGTACATATATCTTGTGTATATTTGCTATCCTCATACTGAGGGTACTCACTGAGATACTTTGGCATATTGTCATAAAAATAAAGTACCTTTATTTTTAGTATATCTGTGTATTGTGTTTTCTTATGATATTGCGTAAGTGACACTAGTGGTACTGTAGGAGCTTCACTCGTCTCCTAGTTCAGCCTAAGCTGCTCTGCTAAGCTACCATTATCTATCAGCCTAAGCTGCTTGACACCCTATACACTAATAAGGGATACCTGGGCCTGGTGCAAGGTGTAAGTACCCCTTGGTACTCACTACAAGCCAGTCCAGCCTCCTACATTGGTTGTGCAGCGGTGGGATAAGTGCTTTGTAACTACTTACCACTTTTGTCATTGTACTTTTCATAAGAGAAAAATATACAAAAAAGTTCAGTGTATGTACACCTAACCAAAAAGCTTTGCATTTCCTCTTTTCACTTCTTTTCTAAGTGCTGAAAAGTACCTCTAAACTTTCTAAAAGTTCTTAAAAAGTTGTAAAAGTTTTTTTCTGTCTTTCCAAAAGTTCTGAAAAACTTTTTTCTCACTTTTTCTATCACTTAAACACTTTCTAAAATGTCTGGCACAGGCCAAACTGTTGATCTGTCCAAACTTGCTTATGATCACCTTAGCTGGAAAGGAGCAAGGAGTCTCTGCATAGAAATAGGTTTAAGTGTTTAAGTGTCTCCCCTAGAGAACTGTTGGTTAACATGCTTGTTGAACAGGATAAGGCCAGAGGTGGCACTTCTGTTGAAAAGTTAGCTGATGGTTCCCAATCTGATCCTGGGGCACCCCTAGCAAAAGATTTAGAAGGGAAACTTCCTAGCCTGCCCATTAGCAGACAACCTAGCATAGTTGGTACTGATGTAGAGTCACACCATACAGATAGTGTGGCCTCACATCACAGTAAGAGTATTCCTTCTCATCATAGTAGAAGTGCTGTTTCTGTTAGCCAAGCTGTTAGGGTGCCATCTGTTAGGGACAGGTCTCCTTCTGTCCATTCTCATCATACTTCTGTTTCAAGGCATGTCCCTCCCACCCACCCTGATGACAGTGTGTTAGAAAGGGAGCTCAATAGATTAAGAGTGGAGGAATCCAGGCTGAAGCTCAAAAAGCAACAGCTGGATTTAGATCGGCAGTCCTTGGAAATTGAAAGAGAAAGACAGAAAATTGGGTTGGAAACCCATGGTGGCAGCAGCAGTATTCCCCATAGTCATCCTGCAAGAGAGCATGATTCTAGGAATCTGCACAAGATAGTTCCCCCTTATAAGGAGGGGGGTGACATTAACAAGTGGTTTGCTGCACTTGGGAGGGCCTGTGTTGTACAGGATGTCCCTCAAAGGCAGTGGGCTGCTATCCTATGGCTATCATTTAGTGGAAAGGGTAGGGATAGGCTCCTTACTGTGAAAGAAAGTGATGCCAATAAATTTACAGTTCTTAAGAATGCACTCCTGGATGGTTATGGCTTAACCACTGAACAGTACAGGATGAAGTTCAGAGAGACCAAAAAGGAGTCTTCACAAGACTTGGTAGACTTTGTTGACCATTCAGTGAAGGCCTTGGTGGGGTGGTTACATGGCAGTAAAGTTACTGATTATGAAAGCCTGTATAACTTAATCCTGAGAGCATATTCTTAATATTTGTGTGTCTGATTTGTTACACCAGTACCTGGTGGACTCTGATCTGACCTCTCCCCAATAATTGTGAAAGAAGGCAGACAAATGGGTCAGAACAAGGGTGAACAGAAAAGTTCATACAGGGGGTGACAAAGATGGCAATAAGAAGAAGGATGGTAAGTCTTCAAACAAGGGTGGGGACAAATCTAAAAATGAGTCTTCATCAGGCCCACAAAAACACTCTGGTGGGGGTGGTGGGCCCAAATCCTCTTCAAATCAAATCAAAACAAAGAAAAGAAACCGTGGTGCTATTTATGTAAAATAAAAGGCCATTGGACAACAGATCCCAGTTGTCCAAAGAAAAGCACCAAGCCTCCTACCACTACAACCCCTGGTGCTACACCTAGTGTCCCTACTAATAGCAGTGGTGGCGGGAGCAAACCTACTAATAGCCAATCCAACGGAGTAGCTGGGCTCACTATTGGTAACTTAGTTGGGGTTGGTCTGATTAGGGAGACCACAGAGGCTGTGTTAGTCTTTGAGGGGGCTATTGATTTAGCCACCTTGGTTGCTTGTCCCCTTAACATGGATAAGTACAAGCAACTACCCCTAATAAATGGTGTTGAGGTTCAGCCCTACAGGGACACTGGTGCCAGTGTTACAATGGTAATAGAGAAACTGGTCCACCCTGAACAACACCTACTTGGTCACCAGTACCAAGTAACCGATGCTCATAACACCCTTAGCCACCCCATGGCTGTTGTGAATCTCAACTGGAGGGGGTTACTGGCCCAAAGAAAGTTGTGGTTGCCTCAGATTTACCTGTAGACTGTATATTAGGGAATGATTTAGAGACATCAGCTTGGGCAGAAGTGGAGTTGGAGGCTCATGCAGCAATGCTGGGCATTCCAGGGCATATTTTTGCTTTGACCAGGGCTCAGGCCAAAAAGCAAAAAGGACAGGGTGACTTGGATCCTGGAAGAATGGACCAAGTGCTCCCTAAAGCTAGGGGTAGCAAAGGTTAATAAGTACCTACTATCCCTCCCTCTACAGTGGATTCTACTTCTGAGGAAGAAGAATTCCCACCCTGTGCAGAACCTACACCAGAGGAGCTGGAAGCAGACACTGCTGAGCTTTTGGGTGAAGGGGGGCCTGCCAGGGAGGAGCTGAGTGTGGCACAGCAGACCTGTCCCACACTAGAGGGTCTAAGACAGCAAGCTGTCAAACAAGCAAATCGGGATGTCAGCGACTCTCACAGAGTTTACTGGGAGGACAACCTCTTGTACACTGAAGCAAGGGAACCAAAACCTGGAGCTGCCAGGAGATTGGTGATGCCTCAGGAGTACAGAAAGTTCCTCCTAACTCTTGCTCACGACATTCCCTTAGCTGGACATTTAGGGCAAATGAAAACTTGGGACAGGCTTGTTCCCTTGTTTCATTGGCCTAGAATGTCAGAGGACACAAAGGAATTTTGTAAATCCTGTGAAACCTGTCAAGCCAGTGGCAAGACAGGTGGCACCCCAAAGGCACCCATTATTCCACTGCCTGTGGTTGGGGTTCCCTTTGAAAGGGTAGGGGTTGACATAGTTGGCCCCCTTGACCCTCCTACTGCTTCAGGCAATAGGTTTATCTTGGTGGTAGTGGACCATGCCACCAGATATCCTGAAGCAATTCCTCTAAGGACCACTACAGCTCCTGCAGTGGCAAAGGCCCTCCTGGGAATCTTTTCCAGGGTGGGCTTTCCAAAAGAGGTGGTATCAGACAGGGGAAGCAATTTCATGTCTGCTTACTTAAAGGCCATGTGGAAGGAGTGTGGTGTTACATACAAGTTCACCACACCCTATCATCCACAAACAAATGGACTGGTGGAGAGATTTAACAAAACTCTCAAAGGCATGATTATGGGACTCCCTGAAAAACTCCGCAGGAGATGGGAGATCCTTTTACCATGCCTCCTTTTTGCTTACAGGGAGGTATCCCAGAAAGGAGTGGGCTTCAGCCCCTTTGAACTCCTATTTGGTCACCCTGTGAGAGGTCCTCTAATACTTGTTAAGGAGGGTTGGGAACAACCTTTAAAAGCTCCAAAGGAAGACATAGTGGACTATGTACTTGGCCTCCGATCAAGGATGGCTGAGTACATGAAAAAGGCCAGTAAAAACCTTCAGGCCAGCCAAGAGCTCCAAAAGCAATGGCATGACCAGAAGGCTGTTTTGGTTCAGTACCATCCAGGGCAGAAAGTGTGGGTCTTGGAGCCTGTGGCCCCAAGAGCACTCCAAGATAAATGGAGTGGACCCCAAATAATTGTTGAGAAAAAGGGTGAAGTCACCTACTTAGTTGACTTAGGCACTGCCAGGAGTCCCCTTAGGGTGCTCCATGTCAATCGCCTGAAACCCTACTATGACAGGGCTGATCTCACCCTGCTCATGGCAACTGATGAGGGACAGGAAGAAGAGAGTGACCCTCTCCCTGATCTCTTCTCTTCCACAGAACAAGATGCTCTAGTGGAAGGTGTAGTACTGGCAGATTGTCTTACTGCTGAGCAGAAAGACCACTGCATAAATCTCCTGGGTCAGTTTTCTGAACTCTTCTCTACTGTGCCAGGTACCACTTCTTGGTGTGAGCACACTATAGATACTGGAGACAGCTTGCCTGTCAAAAGTAAGATCTATAGGCAGCCTGACCATGTCAGAGACTGCATAAAGCAAGAGCTACAGAAAATGCTTGAACTGGGAGTGGTTGAGCACTCTGAAAGTCCATGGGCCTCTCCTGTGGTACTTGTACCAAAACCTCATTCCAAGGATGGAAAGAAGGAAATGCGGTTTTGTGTAGACTACAGAGGTCTCAACCAGGTAACCAAAACTGATGCTCCCCCTATACCCAGGGCAGATGAGCTCATAGATACACTGGCATCTGCCAAGTATCTAAGCACTTTTGACTTGACTGCAGGGTATTGGCAGATCAAATTATCAGAAGATGCAAAAGCTAAAACTGCATTTTTAACCATTGGAGGCCATTACCAATTCACAGTGATGCCTTTTGGATTGAAAAATGCACCTGCCACTTTTCAAAGGTTGGTGAACACAGTCCTGCAAGGGCTGGAAGCTTTTAGTGCAGCATATCTGGACGATAAAGCTGTTTTTAGCTCCAGCTGGGATGATCACCTGGTCCACCTATGGAAAGTTTTAGAGGCCCTGCAAAAGGCAGACCTCACTATCAAGGCTTCAAAGTGCTAGATAGGGCAGGGAAAGGTGGTTTATCTGGGACACCTGGTTGGTGGAGAACAGATTGCACCACTTCAGGGGAAAATCCAAACTATTATAGATTGGGTTCCCCCTACTACTCAGACTCAGGTGATAGCCTTTTTAGGCCTCACTGGGTACTATAGGAGGTTCATAAAGAACTATGGCTCCATTGCAGCCCCTCTTAATGACCTCACATCCAAGAAAATGCCTAAAAAGGTATTATGGACAGCAAACTGTCAGAAAGCTTTTGAGGAGCTGAAGCAAGCCATGTGCTCTGCACCTGTCCTGAAAAGCCCCTGTTACTCTAAAAAAAATCTATGTCCAAACTGATGCATCTGAATTAGGGGTAGGGGCAGTCTTATCACAACTTAATTCTGAGGGCCAGGATCAACCTGTTGCTTTTATTAGTAGGAGGTTGACCCCTAGAGAAAAGCGTTGGTCTGCCATAGAAAGGGAGGCCTTTGCTGTGGTCTGGGCACTGAAGAAGTTGAGGCCATACCTGTTTGGCACTCACTTCATTGTTCAGACAGACCACAAACCTCTACTTTGGCTAAAACAAATGAAAGGTGAAAATCCTAAATTGTTGAGGTGGTCCATATCCCTACAGGGAATGGACTATACAGTGGAACATAGACCTGGGAGTACCCACTCCAATGCAGATGGACTCTCCAGATATTTCCACTTAGACAATGAAGACCCATCAGGTAATGACTAGTCTTATTGTCCTTCATTTGGGGGGGGGGGGGGCTTGTGTAGGAAAGTACCATCTTGCCTGGTATGTTACCCCCATTTTTCACTGTATATATGTTGTTTTAGTTGTATGCGTCACTGGGACCCTGCAAGCCAGGGCCCCAGTGCTCATAAGTGTGGCCTGAATGTGTTACCTGTGTTATGACTGTCTCACTGAGGCTCTGTTATCCAGAACCTCAGTGGTTATGCTCTCTCATTTCTTTCCAATTTTTCACTAACAGGCTAGTGACTAATTTCACCAATTTACATTGGCATACTGGAACACCCTTATAATTCCCTAGTATGTGGTACTGAGGTACCCAGGGTATTGGGGTTCCAGGAGATCCCTATGGGCTGCAGCATTTCTTTTGCCACCTATAGGGAGCTCTGACAAATCTTACACAGGCCTGCTACTGCAGCCTGAGTGAAATAATGCACACATTATTTCACAGCCATTTTCACTGCACTTAAGTAACTTATAAGTCACCTATATGTCTAACCTTTACCTGGTAAAGGTTAGGTGCAAAGTTACTTAGTGTGTGGGCACCCTGGCACTAGCCAAGGTGCTCCCACATAGTTCAGGGCAAATTCCCCGGACTTTGTGAGTGCGGGGACACCATTACACGCGTGCACTACACATAGGTCACTACCTATGTGTAGCTTCACAATGGTAACTCCGAATATGGCCATGTAACATGTCTAAGATCATGGAATTGCCCTCTCTATGCCATCCTGGCATTGTTGGCACAATCCCATGATCCCACGGGTCTGTAGCACAGACCCTGGTACTGCCAAACTGCCTTTTCAGGGGTTTCACTGCAGATGCTGCTGCTGCTGCCAACCCCTCAGACAGGTTTCTGCCCTCCTGGGGTCCAGCCAGGCTTGGCCCAGGATGGCAAAACAAAGGACTTCCTCAGAGAGAGGGTGTTACACCCTCTCCCTTTGGAAAAAGGTGTTAAGGCAGGGGAGGAGTAGCCTCCCCCAGCCTCTGGAAATGCTTTCATGGGCACACATGGTGCCCATTTCTGCATAAGCCAGTCTACACCGGTTCAGGGACCCCTCAGCCCTGCTCTGGCGCGAAACTGGACAAAGGAAAGGGGAGTGACCACTCCCCTGACCTGCACCTCCCCTGGGAGGTGCCCAGAGCTCCTCCAGTGTGCTCCAGACCTCTGCCATCTTGGAAACAGAGGTTCTGCTGGCACACTGGACTGCTCTGAGTGGCCAGGGCCAGCAGGTGACGTCAGAGACTCCTTCTGATAGGCTCCTTCAGGTGTTGCTAGCCTATCCTCTCTCCTAAGTAGCCAAACCCTCTTTTCTGGCTATTTAGGGTCTCTGCTTTGGGGAATTCCTTAGATAACGAATGCAAGAGCTCATCAGAGTTTCTCTGCATCTCTCTCTTCACCTTCTGTCAAGGAATCGACTGCTGACCGCGCTGGAAGCCTGCAAAACTGCAACAAAGTAGCAAAGACGACTACTGCGACCTTGTAACGCTGATCCTGCCGCCTTCTCGACTGCTTTCCTGGTGGTGCATGCTGTGGGGGTAGTCTGCCACCTCTCTGCACTAGAAGCTCCGAAGAAATCTCCTGTGGGTCAACGGAATTTTCCCCCTGCTACCGCAGGCACCAAAGAACTGCATAACCGGTCCCCTGGGTCTCCTCTCAGCACGACGAGCGAGGTCCCTTGAATCCAGCAACTCTGTCCAAGTGACTCCCACAGTCCAGTGACTCTTCAGTCCAAGTTTGGTGGAGGTAAGTCCTTGCCTCCCCACGCCAGACTACATTGCTGGGAACCGCGTCTTTTGCAGCTACTCCGGCCTCTGTGCACTTCCGGCGGAAATCCTTTGTGCACAGCCAAGCCTGGGTCCACGGCACTCTAACCTGCATTGCACGACTTTCTAAGTTGTCCTTCGGCGGCGTGGGACTCCTTTGTGCAACTTCGGGTGAGCACCGTTTCACTCCTCTTCGTAGTGCCTGTTCCGGCACTTCTGCGGGTGCTGCCTGCTTCTGAGAGGGCTCCATGTCTTGCTGGGCGCCCCCTCTGTCCCCTAACGCTATTGGCGACACCCTGGTCCCTCCTGGGCCACAGCAGCATCCAAAAACCCTAACCGCACGATTTACAGCTAGCAAGGCTTGTTGGCGGTCTTTCGGCAGGAAAACACTTCTGCACGACTCTTCACGACGTGGAACATCCATCCTCCAAAAGGGAAGTTTCTAGCCCTTGTCGTTCATGCAGAATCCTCAGCTTCTACTGCCTAGTAGTAGCTTCTTTGCACCCACAGCTGGCATTTCCTGGCCATCTGCCCAGCTCCGACTTGCTTGTAACTTTTGGACTTGGTCCCCTTGTTCCGCTATTTTTCTAACCCTCACTGTTTTCTTACAGTCCCAGCGACCCTCTACAAGGTCACATAGGTTTGGGGTCCATTCGTGGTTCGCATTTCACTTTTGGAGTATATGGTTTGTGTTGCCCCTATCCCTATGTGTCCCCATTGCATCCTATTGTAACTATACATTGTTTGCACTGTTTTCTTAGACTATACTGCATATTTTTGGTATTATGTACATATATCTTGTGTATATTTGCTATCCTCATACTGAGGGTACTCACTGAGATACTTTGGCATATTGTCATAAAAATAAAGTACCTTTATTTTT
Source organism: Pleurodeles waltl (assembly GCF_031143425.1). Lineage (NCBI taxonomy): Eukaryota > Metazoa > Chordata > Amphibia > Caudata > Salamandridae > Pleurodeles > Pleurodeles waltl. The sequence goes on from NC_090447.1 coordinate 1,140,260,823, forward strand.
AGTATATTTGTATATTGTGTTTTCTTATGATATTGTGCAAGTGACACTAGTGGTACTGTAGGAGCTTCACTCGTCTCCTAGTTCAGCCTAAGCTGCTCTGCTAAGTTACCATTATCTATCAGCCTAAGCTGCTAGACACCCTATACACTAATAAGGGATACCTGGGCCTGGTGCAAGGTGTAAGTACCCCTTGGTACTCACTACAAGCCAGTCCAGCCTCCTACACTCCCTTTTTTTTGGCTCTCTATCCATAGTTTTGAATATCTAGGTAGGACCCTGTGGGATCACAATCTCCTCAAGGTCACCTTTTGCTGGGGTAACACTAAACCGCTGATTCCGTTATGGAAACTGTGACCGGCAGCACTGCAAGACTCGGCATAAAGGTCTACGATAGGTAACACTCTTTTGTAATATTTTAAACAAAACACGGCTCTGTATATGACCGCAGGGTGGAGTTGGACATGATGAAGGTGGTCTTGCGGGGCCATTGTATGACCACCTTTTGGGGCGGTGAAATCAATTCTTACCTGGAGTTTATTCAATTGTGAATGTGAGATAAACAGGCTGGAAAAAGAGTACATAAGTGACTTACGTGCCTGCCCATTGCTGGTGACCCAGCGGCAGCAATACCAGGAGGAACTGAGGCGGTTAAGTAATGTGGACTATAAAGCTCATCCAGTTCAACAGCATAGGGATGGGGATAGACCGGGACACATATTGTCATGGTTACTGCGTTCTGAAATGCCCAAAACAGTGATAAGAGCGATTCGTACCAATAAGGGGGAGCTGGTGAACTCCCAAAAGGCAATCAACAACACTGTCACACAATATTATGAAACACTGTACTCTGAACCTCCTACCCCACCTGCTTCACATCTTCACTCATATTTGCAGACACTCCCGCTGCCTACCCTGTCCCAGCAACAGGATTTAGAACTCCCATTGCCCACAGAAGAACTACAGTTAGTAATACAACAGATAGCTAACGGAAAGAACCGCGGAGTGGATGGGTTTCCCATTGATTTTAAGGACACACTCATACCTCGGTTATTGATCATGTATAAGACATCTTATCAACAATGGAATCTCCCAACGTCGCTTTGCGAGGCACTTATAATAGTATTGCCCGCAGAGTGCATTGAATTGTACAACCAATACTGGCAACAGTAATGGGGTATCATTCAGACATGTTTGATATCAAACATGCCCAGGTTGGAAGTTACCATTATGTAGCTGGGCACAGGTAGTGAGCTATGTCCAGTACACAGGTAAAATGGCTTCCCTGAACTTACAAAGTCCAGTGCAATGGAGCTGGAGTTTCTAGGGTCACCTCTGCTCATGTAGGGGTTCCCTCACACACAGGTGCCTGCACCCTGCTCTCTGGACTAGGAAGGCCTACCATAGGGGTGACTTACAGGGACCTGTTGCAGTGACCTGTAGTGAAAGGGTGCATACACCTTTTCACACAGGCTGCAATGGCAGGCCTGTAGACACACTGTGCATGGGCTCCCTTGAGTGGCACAATACATGCTGCAGCCCATCGGGAACCCCTGGTGCTCCAGTTCCCTGGGTACCCAAGTATCATATACCTGGGACTTATATTGGGGCACCGGTATGCCAATTGTGGGGTGTGCAAAGTCCTAAGCAACCAAATTTAGAGGGAGAGAGCACAATCACTTGGGTCCTGGTTAGCAGGAGCACAGTAAAAACAGTCAAAACATAGTGACTGCAGGCAAAAAGTGGGGTAACTATGCCATAAAGAGAGTACTTTCCTACAACAGCTTTCAACCTTCTTCCCCGAAGTGTACAATGTTATCTTGGCAGCCAGGCGTCCCTCCACCAATATGGTATACACCTGTCATTGGAACAAATCAAATTTGTGGCATGGTATAACAACAAATCTGTTGATCCCCTTTCTGCTCCTCTTTCTGCTCCTCTTTCTGATGTTCTACTGTTCATCCTCTCTTGCCCAGCAGGATTCTGCTTTGGGGGCCCTTAATGGCTACCTGTCTGCCTTCCTCACACTGTCAGATCAACCATCCTTGTTCAAATCTCCCATCGTTGGGATGTTTCTTAAGGGACTCACTCGCATGTTCCCACCTGCCCAGTTCATAATGCTGCAGTGGGATTTGAACCTGGTACTTGCATACTTTATGGTTGCTCCTTTTGAGTCCCTTCCTAATTGTCCCTTGCAGCTCCTCATCCTGAAAACCGCCTTCATTATTGCCATCACCTCTGCTTTGTGGACGATCAATTCTTTGTAGGTTATGTGGGTGCAAAGAAAGTACGGGTGGTGCAGAAGCAGACCATATCTTGATGGGTTGTCCTCTGTATCAAGATGTGCTACACTTCGGCAAAAAAGCACCCCCCTTGGGGTTTGCATGCTCATTACACCAGAGCAATTGCTGCAACCACAGCACTGCCACACAAAGTTCCAGTCCTGTACATCAGCCATGCAGCAACATGGGCGCGTCTGCACACGTTCACAAAGCATCACAGCCAGGACAGTCCGGTCCGCAGAGACGAATACTTTGGCTGTTTGGTCCTGCAGGACTTTTTAGTCTGATCTTGGTTCCCAGCACACCACCAACTTTGGTACTGCTTGGTACCTATTCTAAGGTAAGGAATCTGCAACTAGAAGTCTCTACCAGATGAACAAGTTACTTACCTTCTGTAACAAATTATCTGGTAGACATATTCTAGTTGCAGATTCCTTGACAACCCACCCACCCACCCTCCCTGCTATGCGTACTGATTTCTAGGGACAGGGACTCCCTTTTCAGGGCTCTGGTTCTGGCGTGTAGGAATCTGTCTCTGTATGTACTATACCAAAATGAGTTATAGTGTGCACACAGTCCCGGGGTTCCCCAGAAGCTTAATAAAGCTAAAGTGGAGAATACTAATGCTCTCTTTTTGTGGTAGTTTGATCGAGCAGTTAGGCTTATCAGAGGGTAGTGCAAACCATTTGTTGTACACACACAGTCAGTAACAATTTTCAATTTTAAAAGTTGATACTGCAATTTGTTGTAGGATCCAATGTCGTCCTAGGGGAGGAAAAGTGTTAGCACAGTTAACAGGTAAGTACTCAACTTGCGATCCCAGTCTTAGGGGGTTAGGATGTCCACAGGTTAAAGTTTAAGTTGACCCCAAAACTGCACCACCAGCAACACAGGGCTGGCCGGGTGCGGAGGTGAAAGTTGGTGTTGGTTTTCAATGGAATCCCTCCCTTTGGGGAGGGGGGCACATTCCTATCCCTTTTGGTCCTGCTCCTCCAAAACAATATGGAGGATTCTGCAGGGAGGGGGACATTTCAGCTCTGCACAACATAGGGTGGTCCTAGCTTCAGTGGTCACTCCTCCTTGTTTTACCTAATTTTCCCACTGAACCTGCTGCCAAAAGTGGGGCTTGGTCCGGGGGGGTAGGTATCTCCCCTAGCTGGAGTGCTCCGGGGCAGTGTAACAGAAGTAAGGAGTTTTGAGGCTCACTGCCAAGTGTTGCAGTTCCTGCAGGGGGTGGTGTGAAGCACCCCCCAGCCAGAGCAGGCTTTGTTTCTGACCTCCGAGAGCACAAAGGCTCTCACGCCATGGGGTCAGAAACTTATCTGTTAGTGGCAGTCTGGCACAGACCAGTCAGCCCTACACTACAGGGTTGGCATGCGTGTGGGTTTATTGTGCTGAGAAGTTTTATACCAAACTCCCCAGTCTTCAGTGAAGCCATCATGGAGCTGTGGGGTTAGTAATGACAACTCCCAGCCCATGTACTTAATACGGCATGCTGCACTTATAATGTCTAAGTATGGACTTAGACACTGTAGAGGCCTATTGCTCATGCAGCTATGCCCTCACCTGTGGTATAGTGCATCTTACTTTAGGGCTGTAAGGCCTGCTAGAGGGGTGACTTACCTGTGCCAAAGGCAGTGGTTTGTGGGCATGTCACCCTGAGAGGGATGGCATGTCGACTTAACCTTTTTTCAACCCACTAACACACAATCTGCAATGGCAGTGTGCATGCATTTGGTGGGAGGTCCTTTAGGATGACACAATGTACACTGCAGCCCTTAGGAACAGTCTGTCGACAGGGCCTTTGATAACTCTGGTACATTTTACAAGTGGCTTATTTGTGTGCCAGAGGTGTGCCAATTGTGGAAACAATGGTACAGTTTTAGGGAAAGAACACAGGTGCTATGGCCCGGTTAGCAGAATCCCAGCAAGCAAAATGTGTGTGGGAGGGGTACTGCAACAAGGGGCCAGTTTCCTACATGGTGCACCAATCTGAGTGTTCTTCATGGCTCTGCGTTACTGGCTTGGAAAGTCAGGAAAAGAAACTGTCAGCGCACCGGGTTGCTTCCTATATATTCGACCATGATTTCATCACGGTGCACACAACGCCAGCAAAGCATATGGAGTCAACTGACGCCACCTGACGTCACGCAAGGGTATTACTCGAAGAAAACTCTCCGGATCTAGCCTGCCCCCTGGGGCAAATTTTAAGATAAGGAATCTGCCGCTAGAATATGTCTGTACCATATAATTTGTTACAGAAGATACGTAACTTGTTTTTAGTGCAGTTTCGCTTTCCCAAACATTCTAATAGGCCAACAAAGAAACCAAGATCAATATCAAATTTCCCCAGAAACTTTGGGATTTATATCCGGTTTCTCTGATTCACATGCTTTGGGCCAGTCTGAAGAATGTTACTGTAGTAGGCTGGCTCAGTATATGGTGCACAACTATAGGGGAGGCACCCTGGACTGTGTCCAGGCAACCCTTAGTGATAGTGTAGGTGGCTCTAGATAACAAGAGCTGTCATGGGGGTAGCTGTGAAGAACAGCTAAGGCTTATAAAGTAATATGTAAAGCAGTGGCTAATGTCACACAGGCGGGTCGGTAAAGTACACACAGGAAAGAACTACACCAGTGTTAAAAAACAAATATTTAATATTTATTATAACACTCTCTAGAATTAACTTTGGTATGTCTCCTAACTGGAGATGGGGTAATACAAAAATATACAGGTAAGTAAAGGTATAAAATAACATGGGCCCCTATGGGGAAGCCAAACCACATACTAAAAAAATGGAATGGAAATACCACACCCAACCCACACTACCACGCAAGGACCCTTAGGATTGGGGAAGTACGAAAACCCCAAAGGTAATTAGGTAGGATTTCCCAGGTGCCTGTGTGCAGAGTAGAAATCTCAGGTCAGTGTCTGTAGGTTAACATGGGGAAGTTGCAGTTGGAGTTTTCACATTTTAGGACCTAGATGCGGATTCCAGAAGAAGAGGATTTAAGGGAAGAGGGGACAAGAGTCGAGACCATCAGCAGGTGCCCAGGTGGTGCAGGAGGGAAATGCCCATCCTTCTCGGTGAATCTGCCTGCAGGATGGCGGACGAAGAAGTGCAGCTGTGGAATCCAGGCTATGCAGGAGGATCCCAGGAGTTGTCCACGAGCTGTCCCATGCCGGTTGTCGGGTTGCAGAGGGGTCAGTGTTCAGTGGGACCACAAACAAGCACTGGCAAATGCAAAGAAGCACCATAAGGAGTTTGCAGGATTATTGGGGACCAGCAACGTCCAGGTGACCCAACCTTAGCAGGTAGGGGAGTGCCAGCCCTCAGCAAGCAGGAGAGCCAGCAGGAATCATTGGAGCTTCCCAGCTGGAACCTCTGGCAGCAATCACAGGGAGACCTCAGTAGCACAGTAAAGAAGTATGTCCACATTGTAGGAGTTGCAGAGAGGACGCCGTTCTTGGAGCTGGAATGCTGGAGGCCAGGGTTTCTTGGAGCTAGGAGGTCTTCAGACTGAAGAGCCAACAGCCCTTGGCAACAACAATGACACACTATGCACAGGGGCTCCAGCCAAGCATCTCCAGCAAGGGACCACAAACGTACCAGTTGCAAGGAAGATAGGTCAGACACCAGGGGAGCCACAGAACTACCTGTGTTGCAGAGCCTTGGAGAGTCGGTGGGACAGCAGGATCCACAAGCTGGTCGTCGTCGTTAAGGTGCCTACAGATGCCAGGGATTGACTCCTTCACACAAAGGGAGATCACTTCTTGCTTTCCTAAGTGCAGGCAGAGTCCCAGTGACAGTCCCCGCTGCTGCAGCCATCCAGACATGATTCTGCCCTCCTGCTGCTTGACCAGCTCCAGCAGGGGACAACGAAAGCAAGGATTTCCTGTAGGACATCTCCTCTCCTCTGGAAATAGGTGTTGGTGTTGCTGGGTAGGGGTAGCCTCCCCACACCACCAGGCTGCTTTGAAGGGCACATTTGGTGCCCTTCTTGCATAATCCTGTTTGCACCACTCCAGGGACCACTGGTCCCTGCTCTGGCGTGAAACACACAAAGTAAAGGGGAATGTCCTGCCCCTTGTCCAGCTCCACCCCTAGGGTGGTGCCCACAGCTCCTCCAGGTGACTTCTTGGTTCTACCATCTCGAAAACCAAGATGGGTAGAAGCCTCTGGGAGCACCTGAATGGGTACGCCAGGTAGCCGAAGTCTGAGAGCCCTCCTGATAGACGGTCACTCCGGAGAGTATCCAAACCACCTTTTTGGGTTATTTAGGGACTCCCTTGAGGTTGGGTCCCCAGCTCCACCAGGACCTCTATGCAAAGACATCATCTGCTCTTGGCCACTGTAACCCCTGCTGGGCAGCACAGGAACAAGACAGCAACGTCTGAGAAGACTTCTCCTTGTGACATTGTTTCCATGGCACCTATCAGCAATCTGCAACATTTCCACAGCTGTGAATCCTCTGGGGTCATCAAGACTTCAGTTGCACCAAAAGCAAGAGGGAATCTCCCTTGGAGTGAAGGAGTCACTCCCTTGCATCCACAGGCACCTAAGGCAACAACGCCCAGATGGTAAGATCTTCAGTCCTCTAGATCTGCAAAGACTCTCCAACACAGGTGGTTTTGCTGAGGGATCCTCTGGGTCCTCTTTGTCTTCTGTCCAGCATGGGAGACGGTAAGCCCTTGTCTCTGCCACTGGGACAGAATCCCTGTGCACTGTGACTGTTGCACCAATCAAGGTTTATTGACTCAGGCTCCAAGAAGCCCCGGACCCCAGCACTCTACCTCTGCAAGGACAGTCTCCTCTCTGCTGCTCCAGCGACTCCTTCAGGTGTGCTGATTGGGCCTCACTGTGACTTCCTGTGGCTGCTGCCAGTGGGTTGCTTGTGGGGGTTCCGACTATGGCGGACCCCCTGCATTCATTGGGAATCACTATCAAAATGCAGAAGTCGCACCTGATTCTTTCTCAGATGCTCTGTTTCATGGAAGCTGTTTTGGACACAGTGCAATTTCGAGCTTATCCTAGTGAGCAGCGAATCCAGGATATTCAGGCTATAATACTGATGTTTCAGCCTCTATCCTGAATTTCGGTGAGAATGACTCTGAGGCTGCTGGGCCTCATGGCCTCCTGCATCCTGCTGGTGACACATTCCAGGTGGCATATGCAGGCTCTGCAGTGGGACCTTAAGTTGCATTGGGTGCAGCATCAGGGAAATCTCTCCGGCATGGGCCAGATCCTGTAGGGAACTGCACGAGATATGCAGTGGTGGTTAATGAACTACGATTGGGCCAGAAGCAGATCCTCTCCCTTTTCCAATCAAATCTGACAGTAGGGACAGATGTGTCAATCTTGGGACAGGTGGCCAACTGGGGGAGGTGGCGATCAGAGGCATCTGGTCTCCAGCGGAATCCGCACTTCACATCAACCTGTTGGAGCTCTGGACGATCAGACTAGCATTGAAAGCGTTGTTTCCCTCTCTCAAAGGGAGGGTAGTGCAGGTGTTCACGGTCGTCAACACCACTGCCTTATGGTACTGCAACAACCAGGGCGGAATGGGGCTGTGGACCCTTTGTCAAGTGGCTCTGCTTCTCTGGATGTGACTGGAACAGGGTATTTCCCTGGTGCTGCAACAGCTGGCGGTCTCTCTGAATGTCGAAGCGGACAAGCTCAGCTGAATTAGTTGATCACGAAAGGGGTCTCCATCCAAAGGTAGCACAAGGTATTTTTCAGCAGTGGGGAGAGCCTTGGTTAGACCTTTGACATGTATGTATGTATTTGGTATTTATATAGCACGTTCTGGCCGGAGCATCGAAGCGCTCAAGAAAGGAATAAGAGAAGACTGAGATTAATGTGGGAAAAAACAAGTTTTAACAAGCCTTCTAAAAGCCATAAAATGTTGTTCTTTCCTTATGTCCAGGGGGAGAGAATTCCAGCATCTAGCCGCTTCTACCGTAAATGCCTTGTCACCCCATCTAGCTTTATAAGTACGAGGAACCTGAATCAAAAAAGATCCCATGGATCTAAGTTGACGTTTAGGTCTGTACCAACAAAGTCTGGAAGATAAATAATCCGGTCTCCTTCCCAGTGTAGCCTTATGTTTCAAGTATAAAACGAGCTGCTGTATTCTGAATTAACTGGAGCTTCTTAAGGGATGACTTATCTAAGTTAAGCATTAAGGCGTTGCAATAGTACAGTTTAGACATGACTAATGCTAAAATAACAGTGATTCTCCACTCCCTCTGCAAATAGGGGAGAAATTGTTTCAGCATTCTTAGAGTCCAAAAACTTGTTTGCGACCCAGTCCTCTCCAAATGGTAGAGAAGGCCGACCCCCAGTCCCTTACCCCACTTTTAGTGGCCGGTCTGGCAGGAAAATTTGTTAAATTAAGAGGAGTGCCCACTTCATGCCAGTCCCACCCCTAAGGTGGATGAGCTGAAGTGGACACTACTTTTTTAAATTCCTCCATCTTGATTGGAAGGACTTAAGCCAACAGGATTAGGGCTATGCCCAATTCCTAAAGGAAGCGGTCAAAAGAAGGGTGTAGTCACTGTGAAGTTGCGTAGCCCATTGGCTACCACCAGGTACCTCTGTAACACCCCTAAATTCAATATTTAGCTGGCACCCCTGAACCTAGAACTCAGATTCCTGACAACCTAAGAAGAGCTGGACACTACAGCGTCTCATCAGCAGGGAAGACTGCAGACACCAACTGACTTGGCCCCAGGCACCCCGGCCTGTCTGCAGCCCTCAACAGTTCTGTATCAAAAGACGAACTGTCCTGCAGCCCAGCGACCTCCAAATCCCTGGGAGGACTACCTGCCTTCGACAGAGACCAAGATCTACCCTGGACAGTAGACCAGGAAAAAAAAAACTTTAAAGAAAAAGAAATCAGCCTTGAGGAGCCGCGAAATTGCACCCGGACCCACCTCTGCACCTGACGGCCTGAGTCAGTGGCCCCTCAGTCCTGTGAAGGTTCCCCAGCGATTCTGGGCATGAATTCACCATGGGTTGACCCCTGTGGGATTCTGCCTCGAAGCCTGCAGTCTAAGTCCGAACGCTCCCCCTGACCGCAGCCGCCCAGTAAGCTCTTCTCTGACATCGAAGGACACCCCTGCATCCAGAGAACCCTGGACCTTGGGGAACTGGACCGACTGTGTCGCTAAGACCCTTAACATCTGAACTTACCTGGGCAGCTGTGGGTTTTCTTCATTCAACCTCCTGGCCCAATCCTGCAACATTTTCCAAAACCGACCTCCTCCATTGTCTTGCATTGGGCGCCCTACACTGTTTTGGCACTCTGCACCCGGCTGCCACTGAGGGTGTAAGTTTGATGCTGGCTTGTGGCCCCCCCTTGTACTTACCTCATCCCAGGAGATCGACTCCTGACACAGCTTTACCCACCTGTGAGCAGTGCATTTTCATTCATCACATCTCCATTCTTTAACATTAGACACCTGATCCTGAATTTGACCTCTGTATCCAGCCACCCCTGAGCCGCTGCAAGTGCTCTCTTGGTGCTGATTTGAACCTTGCCTGGTGTTGACCTGTTAGAGGGAAATCTGTTAATAAAATAAGACAGATCAATTTGACACAATAATATAGGTTTAATAGATTTTCAACTGGGAACAGGCAGTCTCAACATAGAGGCCATGACTGAAGTTCAAAGTTCTAGTTCACAAGTAGTGGTATTTATACTGTGAAAACCACAAAAAACTATGCTGACAAGTTCAGCATTGGCGTAAGCAAGAACAAGCAGTACAGATAAGATAATAGGGGAGAGGTAACTTGACAAGAGCACATGCACGATTACTGGTCACCTCATGGGTGGGTAAGTAACATTGACGTCATTCTGCATCTCTGTCTTTTCTGCACAACAAGTGATTATATGTTACATGATGCTCATGGTAGCCCTGCCTTGTGCAAATGCTTATCTGACCCTTACACAGTTCCCCTCACCAATATATGAATGACTTGTGGTTTTTAGGACCCTTGTACTAAGGCAGGATACACCCTTTTGTTCCACCTTGTTCGTGCGAGGTGAAGATTTTGAAAGCAACAGTTGGTGCAGCTTTAAAGAAAAACTCTTTCTAATGTGGCTTGGGCCTCTTGTGTGTTTCAGCACAGCTAAATTAACAATGCAGCATGTGTATAAGTTTCCTAAGTAATAAGTGTTTGTCCTAAATAAGACCTGCCTTTCTTTTGAACCCACAGTCTGTCTTTTTTTAGCATGTCATATATTAAGCCTTTCACTACTTACATTAGTTTACAACCAACCCTAGCCTAAAGCCTAAAATGTTTGTATTGGGATTTGGGAACTTATGTTTGTATGTATGTGATGTGTTCCTATTCTTCCTACATCTGACCTAAAACCCTGAAGAGTGGATTTCTAAGTGGAGGACTTACCTGCAATACTGCATTCCTGTTTTCCTTTCATAGGTTAACATTGAAGACTCTGAAAATTGCACTGTATTTTTTTTAAATTGAGAAGTTTTTTTTATTTTTAAAAACTGCTTACCTTATTACAAATTTGTTTGATTCTAAGCATAAATAAAAGCAAATGTTATTTTTCTAAATTTGGACTCTGATTTATTCTTTGAGTGTGTCTCATTTATTGCGTCTGTGAGTACAACAAATGCTGAACATGACTCCTTGATAAGCCTGTTTGCCCACACAACCACAAATAGAGCATTAGACATATCTATTTCTGCCTCTGCAAACTTTTAGGGATCAGCTGGACTCTCTGCATGGTGTACTTCATTTTAGTGCACCATATAGAGAGCGAACTTCCTACATCAACTCTTTGTTGGTTATGTGGGTGCAAAAAGAGGTCAGGCAGTGCAGACAAGAACCATCTTCAGATGCTCTGCATTAAGACGTGCTATGCACTGGCTAAGGAGCAATCCCCAGAAGGTTTGTGTGTTCATTCTACCAGACCTAAAGCTGTGACCACTGCTTTAGCACGTGGAGTTCCAGTCCTTGACATCTGTCAGGCAGCAACGTGGGCATCTCTGCACATGTTTACCAAACACTACTGCCAGGGCAGTCAGGTCCGTATGGGAGAGCACTTTGGCCGCTGGATCCTGTAGGACTTTCTAGTGTGATCTTAGTTCGCAGACCCACCTCCGGGGATAGTATTGCTTGAGTATCTATTCTCAGGTAAGGAATCTGCAACTGGATGTCTCTATCACATGGACAAGTTACTTACTTTCTGTAACACCTTATCTGGTAAAGACAGTATCTAGTTACAGATTCCTTACCAATCCCCCCCATCCTCCCCACTCTGCAAGCTGATTTTTAGGAACAGGGACTCCCCTTTAAGGGCCCTAGTTTTGACGCACCAGTGTTCTTCATGGCTCTGCTCTTCTGGTGTGGAAGGTTGTGCAAAGAAACAGACGTGTGCGTGCCAGGGTGGCGTCTGTATAGGACCCGCAACGTCATATCCGGCGTACACGCCAACGACGGATGCGTAGGCGATCACCTAACGGTGTGCAGGAGTAGTGCTTGAGAAAAAAACTCCAGATCCAGACTGACGCTTGGGTGAAATTCTAAGGTAAGGAATCTGCAACCAGATATTTTCTCTACCAGATAAGGTGTTACCGAAGGTAAGTAACTTGTCCATCATTGCAATTCTGAAATTCACAGGATGATACAAGAACATGCAATGTAGCAATGAACTCTTCCACTGTTGCATCGCTCCCTTACATGCACTTGAAAAAATTGTCTTTCAAGAAAGACACTTATCTCCTCACAGTATTGTCTGTATGACCATTCTTTAGCTTCTTCATGCAAATTCCATTGTGCATCTTCATCATTCGTTGCATGCACTGTAGGTAAATTCTCAAAAACTCTTTGACCTGCAATTCCTAAGTGGTTAAAAAGAAGAGCAAATTTGCGATTGAGATGATATTCACCAGCACCAATAGCAATGGGATAGTTTTCAAAATACTCACCCATTGTCTTTGTTTGGGTTTCCGGTTTATTTGGATTTTGTAAAAATGGTGCGGTTGCATCACATTACTGCTAGAACCCATTGTAAAAGGGAGCAGTAAAAGTAGTGTATACCTAAATCAGGTAATAGTCACAAATAGTAATATCACCAAAGCGAATAAAACGCCAAAAGTCACATCCTTCCTACATGTTTTTTTTTAATGATAGCACATGCCCCTCGAGAAGTATCTTGTGTTGGAAGTGAGCAGTATCCGCTTAGAAATCTGTTTCCACATAGCACAAAAAAGGCACTCACGAGCAATCCTATTGAAGGAAACCTACATGAAAATGGTGGCTGTTCTACTTGACATAGGACGCAGACGCTTATCCCACAAGAAGAAAGTCTGGTCTGTGGAAAACCACACTTCAAGCTGGCTGCAGGCATTTTGCGCACCAGTGTTGCACACGTTGCTGCAACATGTCTGAAGGATGGTATCAGCCAGGGACTACAGACAACACATCAGAAGGTTTGTGCCACAGGATTGACAAGCCGAATCACGTGATGAGTATGAACTTGTGGGGCTAAACACGTAGAGAACAGCAAGAGCGTGTGCGTTAAGCTAAGGTGAGATGTTAAATATCACCCAATAAAAAATTAGGACATTTTCTCACCGCACCGTTTCCAAATTCGTTTGATTACCTGATGCCGTGCAACACTCAGCAAGGAGAACTGGGAGGAGTGCAGGGAAAGGATGGTGGACATTGTCAGTGGGTTGAAACAAAGCAGTAGAATTGTACTGTTCGTATACCCCACTCCTTGTGCCAAATTATGTTGGAAACAACTGATGAGCTGAGACAAGAGTTGATTGAAGAGCGTAGTTAAATCCAATAGTAAAACCACAACAGAGTAGGAAGGAGAAAGCTGGTAACCTCCACAGCCAGGATCCAACTGTCACTGGACAGCACCAGAGAATCTCCAACACTTTCCAACATTCAGAATACAAGTGATAGACATAAAAGAAATACACATACAGAGAATAATAAACTAAGCCAACTATAGGGTACTATGTTTATTAAAGTTAATATTTTTTGTGTTAAGTGATCAAACAGAGTAAAAATCGGCATATACGAGGACTTTTCAGGTAAAATGATTTAGGGGTGGCATAAAAATCCATTTCAGACACTGTTCATAGTGCAAAAGAATCAAGTTCACAAGTTGTGATAGTTGAACAATGTTCTTCATCCAGGAAGTAGGTGTTTCAAATTTATTGGGTATATGGCTAAGTTACATAACTGGCACCGTAGTAGATGGTAGCAGCTACCACGAATCGCAGATAACGTGTGTAGAGGCATGATGGGAATATGGAAATAAGTGTCCTACCATCAAGTCTTCTGGGTCCAAGGTAGACAGGACCTGAGCCAGGGTGAGCATTTTGAATTTCCCCTTCTTGAGGAAGAAATTGAGGTCCTGAAGGTCTAGGATAGGATAGGATGTAAGCCCTTGTCCTTTTTGGGCACCAGAAAGTAGTGGGAATAACAGCTGTGACCTACTTCTGGCGCATGGACCCTCTCTATGGCTCTCTTTGCCAAGAAAGTCGCATCTTCCTTGCTGATTAGTGCCAAATGATTCTCCAGAATACTGCAGACTGATGGAGGCATGGCTTGTGTGGCAGATTCGAAGGAGAGCCCCTTCAAACGATCTGCAAAACCCACCTGTCTCTAGTGATGGATTCCCAGTGGGGCAGGTGATGGCGAATCCTGCTGCCAACTGGACCGGAGTGAGGGGACGGGCTAGGAGGGTTTGGAGGCTGCAGCAGGGGTTGGGGTGGACTGGGCAGACCTCTGATTCCCTGTCTCACGACCATGTGGGATTCCACATCCCCGGCCATACAGCGGCTAAACAGCATGGGTGGCATGGTGGCTGCAAAAGGGACGCGACAGTGAGCTCCTTCTGTGGCCATGAAAGAGGCGAATGGCCGACTGTTTGGGACGAGGGGCAGAGGAAAGGACGAGGGACCAAGCCGTAGCCCTGGGGTTCTTGAACCTCTCCAAAGTCGAGTCCGCCTTGTCTCCAAAGAGACAGGAGCCATCAAAGAGCATGTCCATAAGAGTCGGTTGGACATCCCCTGAGAAACCAAATTTACGCAACCAGGCGTTGCGCTTCAAGGCCACCGTTGTCACAACCGATCTACCTAGAGATTGTCGTGTCCAGCCCACATTTGACAATGCACTTTGCCGCGTTTCTCCCATTGGTGTCAGCTTGGGAGACGATACCATGGGCCTCCTCCAGTATCTGCGGCAGAACTTGCGGGACCGTATCCCACAGAGAGTGGGTATAGTGGCCCAAAAGGCATGCAGCGTTCACTGACCGCAGCGCTAGAGGATGCCAGGATGACAAGTCTCTCAGGCATGTGGTTTTGGGACAGGAATTTAGGGTCATTCAGGGTGGGCCAAAGGCAGAGTGCAATAGTTCTGTTCACAGTAGGACACTGGTGAGGGCTTCACTGAAGGGAAGAAGAGGCTCAGATTTGGAAGCCCCTGGTTGAAGCACCTCTGTCAGAGGATTAGACCGGACCTGAACAGTAGGCAGGTCAAGGCCGGGGACCTCAGCCGCCCTACTGACCACCTTGGAATAAGTTGCTCCCTCCGCCATAGCCACAGTAGGAGCAGACAGCATGCCAGCGTCTAGAGAGGTATCTCCAGTACAAGTTAGGGTCATCCTGGTATTCATAAGGGTCTAGGGAACCCTCCAATCCTTCCCCAAATTCATACCCATAGGAAAAAGAGTCAGAATCCGACCTGGGGTGAATAGGAGGCGGCATCGGTCCGAGGCTTCAGAGATCAGGATCTGGTCGATGGTGAGCCCCACCGACAACGGGAGTGTCGACAATTGAACCAGCGCTGGGGAAGGTCTCAATGGTACGACCGGCTCAGATCCAGGAGTGGAACCCGAAGGCCCCCAGACCGAACCCCTTGGTCCCAAAGGCACTGTAGCAGATTCGGCCGGCCCAAACATGAGACGCATGGCCTCATAAAACTCCTTTAATTGGGCATGGGTCACCCCGGCTCCCGGAAACTCGAGGTGGCACGGAGCAGACCGAGAAGCAGGCTCCGAAGCCTGAGGCCTCGAACGTCGACGCTCCACCCACGTCACATCAGTTGACCGACGGGGTGAAGTCGAAGGATGACAGGATCTCTTCGACTTTTTCTTCTTCTTCTTACCTTGAACCGAAGACTTAGAAGAAGAATGGTGGTGTCTCCACAACCAGTTTCGAGACCTTCCCCTTGAGCGAGACCAGGACCTACGTGGAGTTGAGCGCCGGGCTGCCATAAGCTTGAGAGACCGCTCCCTCAAGGCCTTCAGGTGCAGGGCCTGCCACTTGGAGCACGACATCGGATTGTAATCGCGCTAAAGGCACCACAAACAGACCCGATGCAGATTAGTCACTGACATCATGCGGTGACAGTCCACGCATGGTTTGAAACTGGTCTCCGGGGACATCCCTTGACACACCAAAAAACTCACCAAAAAGTCGTCAAGAGTCGAAGTCGATCAGCGAGTGGCACAGAAAGAAAACTGATGTCACTGCCCTGAGGCAGCATCTATGTACTACTCCCGACATCATCACAGCGACTACGATGCCCGCGGAGTCAGCCAACGCCACCTGCCGACGCGCAAGGCTATTGCTCGAAGAAAAAAATCTCCGGATCCAGTCTGACGCCTGGGGGAAAATTCTAAGGTAAGGGATCTTCAACTAGAAGTCTCTATCAGATACATACTTCAACTCATTACCAATCCTCAGCATTCAATGCCCCATCTCATGAATGAACTAAACTTGTATGCCCTTATCTCAGGCTACAAGCTAAACAAGTATAAGAATGAGATTCTCACCTATCAAAGCTATGGTTAAAACACCTCTTCCATAGCTCTTGTAGGGAAATGCCTCCCTTGACATGGTTACCCCCTAACGTTTTGCCTTTTGTTGATGCCAGTTATGATTGAAAGTGTGCTGGGACCCTGCTAACCAGGCCCCAGCACCAGTGTTCTTTCCCTAAACTGTATCTTGTTCCCACAATTGGCACAGCCCTGGCACACAAAGAAGTTCCTTGTAACTAGTACCCCTGGTACCAAGGTCCCTGTGGCTAGGGAAGGTCTCTAAGGGCTGCAGCATGTATTATGCCACCCTGGGGACCCCTCACTCAGCACATGCACACTGCCTCCCAGCTTGTGTGTGATGGTGGGGAGAAAATGACTAAGTCGACAAGGCACTCCCCTCAGAGTGCCATGCCTTCAACCCACTGCCTGTGGCATAGGTAAGTCACCCCTCTAGCAGGCCTTATAGCTCTAAGGCAGGGTGCACCATACCACAGATGAGGGCATAGTTGCATGAGCACTATGCCCCTACAGTGTCTAAGCCAAACCTTAGACATTGTAAGTGCAGGGTAACCATAAAGAGTATATGGTTTGGGAGTCTGTCAATTACGAACTCCACAGTTCCATAATGGCTGCACTAAAATCTAGGAAGTTTGGTATCAAACTTCTCAGCACAATAAATGCACACTGATGCCAGTGCGGGATTTATTGCAATATGCACACAGAGTGCATCTTAGAGATGCCCCCTGCATGCCAGTCCGACTCCTAGTGTTAGGTTGACCAGTTCCTGCCAGCCTGCCACAACCAGACGAGTTTCTGCCTTTGTCACTCTGTGGCGAGGAATAAAGCCTGCACTGGGTAGAGGTGCTTCTCACCTCCCACTGCATGAACTGTAACACCTGGCGGTGAGCCTCAAGGGCTCATGCCCGTTGTAACAGCGGCCCAGGGCATCCCAGCTAGTGGAGATGCCCGCCCCTTCGGACACAGCCCCCACTTTTGGCAGCAAGTCCGGAGGATAAAATGAGAAAAACAAGGGGGTGCCACCCACCAGTCAGGACAGCCCCTAAGGTGTCCCGAGCTGAGATGACCCCTGCCTTATGAAATCCTCCATCTTGTTTTGGAGGATTCCCCTCAATAGGATTAATGATGTGCTCCCCTCCCCACAGGTTGGAGGCACAAAGAGGGTGTAGCCACCCTCCAGGGCAGTAGCCATTGGCTACTGCCCCCCAGGCCTAAACACCTAACACAGGTGACCCTGAACCCAGGAAATTAGATTCCTGCAGCCTGAGGAAAGGAGGACTGCTGATCTGAAAGCCCCGCAGGGACGACGGAGACGACAAATGACTTGGCCCCAGCCTTACTGGCCTGTCTCCAGACTCAAAGAACCTGCACAGTGACGCATCCAGCGGGACCAGCGACCTCTGAGGACTCAGAGGACGGACCTGCACCTAAAGTACCAAGAACCTCCCGAGGACAGCGGCTCTGTCCAGAAACAACAAAATTGCAATAAAGAAGCAACTTTAAAGAGACTCTCACTTCCGCCCGAAGCGCGAGTCTTCTCACACCGCACCCGATGCCCCCGGCTCGAGTTTAGTACAACAAACACTGCAGAAAGGACTCCCAGGCGACTCCAACGATGTAGACAACCTGAGTAGACCCCCCTGCACCTCCACAGTGACGCCTGCAGAGAGGATCCAGAGGCTCCCCCTGGCCGCGACTGCCTGGTAACAAAGGAACCTGACACCTACACCAAGCACTGCACCGCAGCCCCCAGGACCAAGAGGAACCACCTACCAGTGCAGGAGTGACCAGCAGGTGACCTTCATCCTAGCCCAGTCAGTGGCTGGCCCGAGAAGCCCGACTGTGCCCTGTCTGCAGTGCCAGA
Source organism: Pleurodeles waltl (assembly GCF_031143425.1). NCBI lineage: Eukaryota > Metazoa > Chordata > Amphibia > Caudata > Salamandridae > Pleurodeles > Pleurodeles waltl. The sequence continues at coordinate 1,140,278,798 of NC_090447.1, forward strand.
GTGACCACTGGGTCCCTCCATTGATTTCTACAGCAAACCCGATGCCTACTTTGCACACTACACCCGGCCGCCCCTGTGCTGATGAGGGTGTGTTTTGTGTGCTTGTGTAACCCCCCAGTGCGCTACAAAAAACCCTGGTCTGCTCCCCAAGGACGCAGGTACTTACCTGCTATCAGACTGGAACCGGAGCACCCCTGTTCTCCATAAGTGCCTTTGTGTTTAGGACCCTCCTTTGACCTCTGCACCTGACTGGCCCTGTGTTGCTGGTGCTGTGGCTTTGCCTTGAACCCCCAATGGTGGGCTGCCTATGCCCAGGAGACTGACTGTGTAAGTGCTTTACTTACCTGAGAAAGTAACCAAAACTTACCTCCCCCAGGAACTGTTGATTTTTGCACTGTGTCCACTTTTAAAATAGCTTATTGCCATGTTAACCAAAACTGTGTGTACTACTGTTTTAAATCAAAGTTCTATACTTAGCTGTGTGAAGTACCTCACATTTTATGTACTTACCTCAAATTTGAATCTTGTGGTTCTAAAAATAAATTAAGAAAATATATTTTTCTATATAAAAACCTATTGGCCTGGAGTTAAGTCTTTGAGTGTGTGTTCCTCATTTATTGCCTGTGTGTGCGCAACAAATGCTTAACACTACCCTCTGATAAGCCTACTGCTCGACCACACTACCACACAATAGAGCATTAGTATTATCTAATTTTGCCACTATCAACCTCTAAGGGGAACCCTTGGACTCTGTGCACACTATCTCTCACTTTGAGATAGTATATACAGAGCCAACTTCCTACACTTCTGGTCCCCAGCGGAGTCTGGGCTCCATATCAATCTTCTAGACCATTTGTCAGGAGGCACTGCACCTCTGGACATGGCTGGCACATCAGGACATTACCCTGATAGTTCAACATCTGGCAGGCTCGCTGAACACCAGAGCAGACGAACTCAGCCGTCGATGCATAGTCAGTCACGAATGGCGTCTCCATCCGGAGGTGGCGCAAGTTCTCTTTCAGCAGTGGGGAGAGCCTTGGTTAGATCTGTTCGCCTCCACAGAGAACGCGCAATGTCAGCTGTTTTGTGCATTGGAGTTTCCAAGGCAGCACTCGCTCAGTGACGCTTTTCGTCTCAAGTGGATGCCTGGACAGTCAGGTCCGTCGGGATGGCTACTTTGGTTGTTCAGTCCTGCAGGACTTTCTAGTATGATCTTGGTTCACAGCCCACCTCCGAGGATGCCACTGCTTGGGTATCTATTCTAAGGGAAGGAATCTGCAACTAGAAGTCTCTATCAGTTGTACAAGTTACTTAACTTCGGTAACAATATATCTGGTAGAGACATATTCTAGTTGCAGATTCCTTACCGACCCTCCCATTCTCCCTGCTTGCAAACTGATTTCTAGGAACAAGGCTTTCCCATTCAGGGCCTTAGCTCTGGCGCACCAATTTCAGTGTTCTTTGCTGCTCTGCACTTTGGCGTGGAAAGTCGTGAAAAGAAGCTGACATCACTGCTCTGAGACGGAGTCTATGTACTACTCCCGACCGATGCCCCCTACCGACGCACAAGGGTATTGCTTGAAGAAAAAATCTCTGGATACAGTCTGACGCCTGGGGGAAAATTCTAAAGGGAAGGAATCTGCAACTAAAATATGTCCCTACCAGATATATTTGTTACCAAAGGTAAGTAACTTGTACTTTTGGTTTATAGGACATAACTTTAATTCCTTCAGTGGATTGTTTACTCCTAATTCTCTCTAGCAAAGGTTCAAGTGTTATAAAGAAGAAAAGGGAGTATGACACCCTGGTGTCTCTAATGAGGCTGATGCAACAGGAGTGTGAGTAATTGATGAGAACTAATGCTTAGGCGTTGGTATATAGGAACATTGCACTCAGACGCACTCACCGCAGAGTATGCAGTCCCAAATAACTTATTTGGAGATTAAGTCGTTATTGGAAAAAATGTGGTCATTAATGACCTGGGGTGGTGTACACTATTTAGGTTCCTTTAGAAGATTGTTGTTCAACCACTATCTGGCAGCATTGTTACTGGCTTTTGTGTACTCGAGTATAACCAAGATTGGTGCATGGAACGTAAGAAGAATTGAATCAATATCTGTTACTGGTATGGGGTTGAGAGAGGTTTGGATGTAGAGTATCTTGTTTGTGGATTATGCAGGTTGAAGTAGAATGTATGTTCTTATTGTTCTGATAAAAACTTCTTGCTTCAGATTCCTTAATTTACAATAATCCCCAGGTGTCAGGTGAGATGCTGGTAATTGGTGTCATTCAGGTCCAGGTGGCATTGTCTGTATTGTTTGTGCTGGAAGTGATGTGTGTAGTGCCTAAATAGGCACCACCATAGCTCACTGACATCAGTTGTTTTCTTTATGCACCAGTTAGCTCGGATAGAGAGAAGAACTACCCTAGTCTTTCTTGACTGACTCTTTTGTGACCTTTTGTCGAAAAGTTTTGGACATCTGTCAGGCTGCACTCTGGGCTTTGTTGCACATGTTCACAAAGTTCTACTGCTTGGGTAGTCAGGTTCGTCGAGATGCACACTTTGCCCTTTCAGTACTGCAGGACATTGTAGTGTAAATCAGATTTGAAGACCCACCTCCAAGGTAATATTGCTTGTGTATCTATTCTAAGGTATGGAATTTGCTGCTAGAAGTCTCTATCAGATGAACAAATGAACAATTTATTGACGCCTAGGTACAGTGCTTAAATTGAGCTCGTGGTTTCCAGTGTTGTATTCTCAACACCGCCTCTAATGACAGTCAACCCCATGATCGCACTGTCTATCAAATTCTGAGATCGGCAGGCAAACGGTGTTTAATAATAATGTAATGTAGATGTGGTGTAGTCCCCTTTAAAGACCAAGTTTCATCAGTGGACAGTAGCTCTGCTAGCGTGATTTTTTAGCTTTCCAGTAATTGGCTTTTCTTGGGGTTGGTGCATATATGTTCAGCAGGTTGTAGATGTTCCTGAGGGTGACATTCGGTCTAGACACCTGCCTTGTGTATTAGATTTGGTGGCAGTAATATGTTTATGGCTCAAAATTCCAACTCCATTATTTTTCCTTCCTGCTTGAAAAGACACTTTCTTCCATTTACTTCTGAGCTTTTGGTTTCTTCCTCTTTCATTAGATGAAGGTGATATTTGAACAAAGTTTATGTTGGTATGTAAGGATTTTCAGCCTCTTCATGGGATTGTTTATGCTACAAAATTCCATGGAAATCATTTGATAAACATCCTGCGTTGACTGAGGGGTGCTAATTGAGTTTGTTGGCTAGATCTGTTTTATACTTTAGGGAAACACTTATCTTTGTGACGGTTCATTTGGGTTTGGTGTCAACTGACTTGTTTCCCTTTTTTTGGGAGGTTAGAGAGTTGAGGTTTTGTAATTCTTGCAGTTTATCAAAGTAGGTAATTTCACATCTCCCAGAGTAGATAATGCCATATCTGATATTGTGGCACGTTAGTAGGTTTCATCTCTAGAACTACTACTTCCTCACGGCTGTTTTAGTTAAGCCTTGGGATGTGCAATTAGTTGACCACACCAGGTTAGTTTTCTATTTTCCTGTGGCTTTTAGGATTGTACAGGCTTGATTGTATTCTAGGAAGAACATAATTATGCCTCTGAATTTTGACTTGTTTGCAGATGTTGCAGGAACACCTACATATTGTTCTCTTAATGGGATAGCAAGGGAATTGGGTAAGAGAATCGTTAGAAACGGGATGATACTAGTCTCTCTTTTCCTTTTGGAACACCGTAATTTATCACATTGTTCCGTCTTATGTTTTCCATGCCTTCTTGGGCTGAATGGGGCTTCTCTGCCTCAAATTGTAGTTCCTGGATTTCTGAAGGAAAGTAGTATTTTTTTAAATAACATTTTATTCATTTTGAAGTGAAGCTAAACAACGTGGCCCAGTGCGTCCAAATGCAACAACATTTTTTCAAGTTTTCAACTGTGAGGAGAAAATATAAATATCAGCATGCCTTTGCCCAGCCCACCCACAGATCATCACAGAGACATGAAACAGGACTAATCGTTAGAATGTTAGTCCCACTCAGCCCTCCCTCCCACCACTGCCCGACCTACCTCCATCCCTAGAATGATTAGACTTCCTCATGTAGCAGGTGGTGGTGAGAGCGGACCGGTTCCAGTGCTATGTCCCGATAATCAATTTTCCCATACCAGCTAAATCTTGGGGTGTTTCTGGGGGCTTTGTAAACTGCTACTTCCATGCCCATACAGTGGTCCATCCCCACCTTCCACACAACCAACAAAGGGGGAGTTGCGGCCCTTGACTCTTGTCCTAAATCCTGTTTAGCTAGTGTCAAGCCTAAAAACAAGGGTCCAATTTTAATGTATCACCACCAAGACCATCAGTAATGTGTAGGAGGGTGAGTTTCAGGATCTGCCATGACAGAATCCTGCCTAAACAGGCCGTCAACCTGCTCCAGTATCGACTCAGTTTGGGGCAGCTCCACACTGTGTGGATAAACGTGCCTTCCTCTATTCCACATCTAAGTCAGGATGGAGAAGCAATCCCTCCCATCTGCCACAGTCTATGGCGCGTGAAGTATACTCTGTGTAAATATTTGAACTGAATTAGTCAGAGTCTGGCTGCTATAACAGCCATGCAAGGGGTCCCTAGTACATCTGTCCAGTCCTCATTCTCCAAGGCCCCCACATTGGCCTCCCAAGCTGCCCGGAGGTCGCCAAACACCTCAGGCTGGTTAGAGATGAGGAACTGATCAATCTTATCAACTTTGTGATCACCCAGATCAACCATGAGGAGTTTACCCTCCAGAGGGTACTCAGGAAGGGTCAACAGGGCGGCTATGTAGGGAGTGAGTGCATGACGGAGCTGAAGGTATCTGTGGGATTGACTGTGGTGGAGCTGATATTCCTCCTGCATGGTCTGGAATGACTTGAGGACTGTGCACCACATTACATCCCCAAGGGTGAAGATCCATATGAGGTCCCATTTCAGGAATCCCTCAAGGGCCGCAAACTGTGATAGCCGTTGTACCTGTGTAGGAGGCTCGCCTGGTGTGTGGTGGGTACCCATGATAGTTACACCTTATTCCAGGTATTTCTTATTAGTGTAGTCAGTGTCTAGAAGCCAGGCTCTCTAGAGGTAGCTGTGGATGAGCGGCCAAGGCTTATCTAGGAGACATGGAAAGCTCATGCAGTACCACTGTAGTCACACTGTGCTTACACACATGAAAGAAAACACTCAGTGTTACAAAAGTTAAAGTACATTATTTTGGTGTCACAAAAAACAAAAATACCATAGAGACTATACTTCCTTAGGAGGTAAGTAATACACAAATTATATACACTAGTATGCAGAAATAGGCATACAAACATTTAAAAAACGGTGCAATTAGCCAAAATCACAATAGTTAGAAATAGGCCTGAGGGAGCACAAACCATATACTAAGAAAGTGGAATGCGAAGGTCGGTCCCCCACCTAGGAAAGTGTAGTGTGTAGAGGGGAGCTGGGAGTACTAGGAAAGCTCAAAGGTAAGTACCACAACTCATGCCAGCGACCAGGAAAGCAGGAGTAAATCACTGTAAATTCCCCTGATCACACACAGAGAAGAAGAATTATGCAAAGCCCAGAAAAGACTGCAAGACACCAACAGTAGATTCCTGGACAAGAAGACCTGTGGGAAAAGGGGACCAAGTCCAAGAAGCACAGCATAGTCCAGGAAGGGCAGGAGTCCCTCCCCACCAGATTGAAGGTGCAAAAGGTGAACCACCGGTGAGGAAGAAGAGTCAGCACTGCACCCAAGAAGATGAGGTCTGGTTCGTGGAGGATGCAGGTGATGTCCCATGCCGGAGGAGGATTGTAGTCAGGTTTGCATCTTCAGGTTCCGCCATCAAGCCTGGTGACCAGGAAGGACCAGGTGGACTATACCCAGGAGGGGAAGTCAGAGGGGCCCCTCAACAACACAGAAAGCCCACAGAAGCCCAGGCAACACCCACAGGCTGGGGACAGGAGAGTCGCAGAAGAGGCCCATGCAGCACTATGAGAAAGGCTCCCACATCGCTGAAGAACCATTCAGGGAGCTGTGCATTGCAAGAATGAGTGTTGGGGCTGGAGCTTCCAGATGCCTGAAGATCTTGGAGAAAGGACACCAACAAGCCTTGGCAGCCTGCAAAGGACGCAGTGCACAGAGGGGTACTGTCCTGCGTGGGCAGACAAGGGCTTACCTTCACGCAAGTTGGATAGTTCGAAGAGAGGACCATTGGGACCACTTCAGTCCACCACCTGTGATGCAGGATCCATGCAACTCAGCAGGAGAGGGGATCCACACAGCGGGTTGACGTCCCTGAACAGGTGTAGACTGGTTTATGCAAGGAGGGCACCAAATGTGCCCTTCAAAGTATTTCCAGTGGCTTGGGGAGGCTACCCCTCCCAAGCCTGTAAACCTATTTCCAAAGGGAGAGGGTGAAACACCCCTCTCCCAAAGGAAATCCTTTGTCCTGCCTTCCTGGGCTTGCCCCTTCATGTCGTGCCACCAAACATTTATTATCCCAAGATGCAAAGCAAGGTAATAAGATTTAACATCTGCAGCGGCAATCCCCCCATAGTAAGTGAATTGAAAACATTTGTTGAGGGCAATATAAGGGGTACCACCACCCCAGAGGAAGGTAATGAGTATGGGATTCAGTTTGCGGAACTACCGTCATGGTGTATTATATGGGAAATTCTGCAACCCGTAAAGAAACCAGGGTAAGGACACTATCTTAAAAATGGCAGTCCGTCCAGCCAGGGACAGGGGGCGAACAGGCCAAATCTTGACATTCTCTCGCAAGCAAGACGGGACTGGCTCCAAGTTAGCCGCCCACACCCTTTCTGTGTCTGGGAACAGAAAACACGTAGGTATTTGACTCCATGTTGAGAAACCTGCAGTCCGGGCATCCAGCCAGTGTCCTGAGGACCCATGCCAGCCAGGAAGACTAAGGACTTCAACACATTATTATGAAGGCCTGTTGTCTCCCCAAAAATACACATGATCTGTAGAATGCAGAGTCCCAGTTCGTCAGGTGCAGTAAGGAAGAAGAGGACATCATCTGCATATAGTGCTATTTTGTCTGCGTCCCCCCCCCCCCCACTGAAATCCCCACACCGCCAAGGGCTCCGTGGCGAGAGCAAACAGTAGGGGGTACAAGGGACAACCTTGCCTCATCTCCTGCTGCACCGGAAACGTGTCCGACCTGGCACCCCCCACCAACACTATCAAGTCGGTGTACAGTAGTTTGATACAAGAGAGGAACCTAGGGCCGAAATTAAGATGTTGAAGGAGGATAAACAAGTATTCCCAGCTTATGGATTCAAAGGCCTTGTTTGTGTCTGCCAAGATAGCCGCTGGCCCACCCAATCTATCTGCGAGTGATGTTATGACGGGTGGCGCGATTTGGCATAAATCCCACCTGGTTGGGGTGGACCAAATCTGGGATGAGATGTATCAGCCTGTTGGCAAGGGCCTTTGCTAAGTTCTTGAGCTGGACATCTCCCAATCCGGATTCTGTAGGAACTACAGCACCGAGACCGCTCTCATCACCGCAACCGACGACATCAGGCCCATGCTCGACAAAGGTGAAACCGCTGCCCTCATCCTCCTGGACCTCTTGGCTGCCTTCGACAGTGTCTGTCACCACACCCTCTTCACTCACCTCTACGACGCCGGGATCCGCCATAAGGCCCTGGACTGGATCACATCCTTCCTCTCCGGCAGAACTCATAGAGTCTGCCTCCCTCCCTCCCTTCCTGTCTGAAGCCATCTAGACCATCTGCGGCGTTCCCCAAGGATCCTCTCTCAGCCCAACCCTTTTTAACATCTACATGGCACCACTCGCCAACATCATCTGATCCCACAACCTCAACATCGTCTCCTACGCCGACGACACCCAGCTGATCCTCTCACTCACCAAGGACCCCGCCACCGCCAAAACCAACCTCCACGACGGACTGCGTGCCATTGCCAACTGGATGAAGAGCCGCCTCAAACTTAACTCAGAAAAGACAGAGGTCCTCATCCTCGGCTCCAACCGCTCCGCATGGGACGACTCCTGGTGGCCAGCCAACCGCACCAACACCCACCACCCACACTCGCAATCTAGGTTTCATCCTAGACTCATTGCTCACCATGACCCAGAAAGTCAATGCCGTCTCATCTTCCTGCTTAAGCACCCTCCGCATGCTTCGCAAGATCTTCAGATGGATCCCCACCGAAACCAGAAAGACGGTCGCCCACGCCCTCATCAGCAGCAGACTGGACTACGGCAGCGCGCTCTACGCAGGAACCGCGGCTAAGCTCCAGAAGAAACTGCAACATATACAGAGCCCCTCCGCACGCCTCATCCTCAACATCCCACGCCGCGACCACATCTCAGCCCACCTCAGAGACCTACACTGGCTTCCCGTCAACAGGAGGATCACCTTCAAACTCCTCATCCATGCCCACAAAGCTCTCCAAAATGCAGGCCCTGCCTATCTCAACGAGCCACTCACCTTCCACATTCCCATCCGCCAACTCTGCTCTGCCAACCTCACCCTTGCCACCGTCCCTCGCATGCACCGAACTACAGCCGGCAGCAGATCCTTTTCCCACCTCGCCATAAAAACCTGGAACTCCCTCCTCGTCTACCTAAGACTGACCCAGGACCACCTGACCTTCAGGAAGCGCCTCAAGACCTGGTTATTCTAGCAGTAGCACTCCTTCAAGACCACCACCCCCCCCGTCAGCACCTTGAGACCCTAGCAGGTGAGTAGCGAGCTTTACAAATGCTTGATTGATTGATTGATTGATTGACCTCAAGGTTTAACAGAGAAATCAGCGATATAAAGAATGCTATCCAGGCAGTTGGCTGGGCTTGGGGAAGACCACAATATCCTGTATAACATTAGGCAGCAAGGTGACATTAGTCACTACCAAGAGGATCACCCCCAGTATGTGTTCCTGAAGTTTGGACATATACGCTTTAAAAAACTTGCAGGGGGACCCATTGGGCCCTTGGGCCTTCCCTGTGTTCAAGCCGGTCAGGCTGCCAAAAGCCCATCTCTCATAAGAGCCTGCACAAAGTCTGCTATCTGCTCACACAAAAGTATCTCCCTCTGGGTGTAAACACCCTCTAAGTTGGAAGGCGGGTTGGGAGCACACTGCCTCACATCCCAGTCGAGTTCGCCCCTTTGCATCCTGGTAAATGCAGTTCAAATTTAATGCTTACTTAAAAGTGTCCGTAGTTTTTCACTAAAGTTAGTGCAGTCATTGCTGTTCATCTCTATACACGTGTTTCAGAGTAGTTGCCCCTCATCAGTAGAGAGTAGAAAGCATCAAAAAATATCTGGGGTTGCTGGAAATGCTGCCAAAATCGTCTCAGGTCTAGTACCAATCACAGGCTCACAGGTGCGTCTCCAGAGCTCGTCAGCTCAATGGCTCAAGGGAGCCTTTTAACAGGAAGGCGGGTTGGGAGCACACTGCCTCACATCCCAGTCGAGTTCGCCCCTTTGCATTCTGGTAAATGCAGTTCAAATTTAATGCTTACTTAAAAGTGTCCGTAGTTTTTCACTAAAGTTAGTGCAGTCATTGCTGTTCATCTCTATACACGTGTTTCAGGGTAGTTGCCCCTCATCAGTAGAGAGTAGAAAGCATCAAAAAATATCTGGGGTTGCTGGAAATGCTGCCAAAATCGTCTCAGGTCTAGTACCACTCACAGGCTCACAGGTGCGTCTCCAGAGCTCGTCAGCTCAATGGCTCAAGGGAGCCTTTTAACAGGAAGGCGGGTTGGGAGCACACTGCCTCACATCCCAGTCGAGTTCGCCCCTTTGCATCCTGGTAAATGCAGTTCAAATTTAATGCTTACTTAAAAGTGTCCGTAGTTTTTCACTAAAGTTAGTGCAGTCATTGCTGTTCATCTCTATACACGTGTTTCAGGGTAGTTGCCCCTCATCAGTAGAGAGTAGAAAGCATCAAAAAATATCTGGGGTTGCTGGAAATGCTGCCAAAATCGTCTCAGGTCTAGTACCTCTCACAGGCTCACAGGTGCGTCTCCAGAGCTCGTCAGCTCAATGGCTCAAGGGAGCCTTTTAACAGGAAGGCGGGTTGGGAGCACACTGCCTCACATCCCAGTCGAGTTCGCCCCTTTGCATCCTGGTAAATGCAGTTCAAATTTAATGCTTACTTAAAAGTGTCCGTAGTTTTTCACTAAAGTTAGTGCAGTCATTGCTGTTCATCTCTATACACGTGTTTCAGGGTAGTTGCCCCTCATCAGTAGAGAGTAGAAAGCATCAAAAAATATCTGGGGTTGCTGGAAATGCTGCCAAAATCGTCTCAGGTCTAGTACCACTCACAGGCTCACAGGTGCGTCTCCAGAGCTCGTCAGCTCAATGGCTCAAGGGAGCCTTTTAACAGGAAGGCGGGTTGGGAGCACACTGCCTCACATCCCAGTCGAGTTCGCCCCTTTGCATCCTGGTAAATGCAGTTCAAATTTAATGCTTACTTAAAAGTGTCCGTAGTTTTTCACTAAAGTTAGTGCAGTCATTGCTGTTCGACTGCATTTACCATGATGCATTGGGGTTGGACTTTGTTGCTGGAGTGTAGGCAGTGTGCTCCCTTTCTTTGTAATTTTGTCTTTGGACGGCTCCCTTGAGCCACGGCTGACGAGCCTTGGGAGGCACCTGTGCGTCATGAGAGGTACATAAACCTGAGAAAACATTTGGCGGCATTTCAAGCAAGCCCCTATACCATGCTGCTCCCTGCTGATGATGGGCTAAACCCAGAAACACGTGTACAGGGATAAACAGCACTTGCTGCGCCTACAGAGGTGAAAGACTTTATTACTTTCGGAATGGACTACGAATTCGACTGCATTTACCATGATGCATTGGGGTTGGACTTTGTTGCTGGAGTGTAGGCAGTGTGCTCCCTTTCTTTGTAATTTTGTCTTTGGACGGCTCCCTTGAGCCACGGCTGACGAGCCTTGGGAGGCACCTGTGCGTCATGAGAGGTACATAAACCTGAGAAAACATTTGGCGGCATTTCAAGCAAGCCCCTATACCATGCTGCTCCCTGCTGATGATGGGCTAAACCCAGAAACACGTGTACAGGGATAAACAGCACTTGCTGCGCCTACAGAGGTGAAAGACTTTATTACTTTCGGAATGGACTACGAATTCGACTGCATTTACCATGATGCATTGGGGTTGGACTTTGTTGCTGGAGTGTAGGCAGTGTGCTCCCTTTCTTTGTAATTTTGTCTTTGGACGGCTCCCTTGAGCCACGGCTGACGAGCCTTGGGAGGCACCTGTGCGTCATGAGAGGTACATAAACCTGAGAAAACATTTGGCGGCATTTCAAGCAAGCCCCTATACCATGCTGCTCCCTGCTGATGATGGGCTAAACCCAGAAACACGTGTACAGGGATAAACAGCACTTGCTGCGCCTACAGAGGTGAAAGACTTTATTACTTTCGGAATGGACTACGAATTCGACTGCATTTACCATGATGCATTGGGGTTGGACTTTGTTGCTGGAGTGTAGGCAGTGAGCTCCCTTTCTTTGTAATTTTGTCTTTGGACGGCTCCCTTGAGCCACGGCTGACGAGCCTTGGGAGGCACCTGTGCGTCATGAGAGGTACATAAACCTGAGAAAACATTTGGCGGCATTTCAAGCAAGCCCCTATACCATGCTGCTCCCTGCTGATGATGGGCTAAACCCAGAAACACGTGTACAGGGATAAACAGCACTTGCTGCGCCTACAGAGGTGAAAGACTTTATTACTTTCGGAATGGACTACGAATTCGACTGCATTTACCATGATGCATTGGGGTTGGACTTTGTTGCTGGAGTGTAGGCAGTGTGCTCCCTTTCTTTGTAATTTTGTCTTTGGACGGCTCCCTTGAGCCACGGCTGACGAGCCTTGGGAGGCACCTGTGCGTCATGAGAGGTACATAAACCTGAGAAAACATTTGGCGGCATTTCAAGCAAGCCCCTATACCATGCTGCTCCCTGCTGATGATGGGCTAAACCCAGAAACACGTGTACAGGGATAAACAGCACTTGCTGCGCCTACAGAGGTGAAAGACTTTATTACTTTCGGAATGGACTACGAATTCGACTGCATTTACCATGATGCATTGGGGTTGGACTTTGTTGCTGGAGTGTAGGCAGTGTGCTCCCTTTCTTTGTAATTTTGTCTTTGGACGGCTCCCTTGAGCCACGGCTGATGAGCCTTGGGAGGCACCTGTGCGTCATGAGAGGTACATAAACCTGAGAAAACATTTGGCGGCATTTCAAGCAAGCCCCTATACCATGCTGCTCCCTGCTGATGATGGGCTAAACCCAGAAACACGTGTACAGGGATAAACAGCACTTGCTGCGCCTACAGAGGTGAAAGACTTTATTACTTTCGGAATGGACTACGAATTCGACTGCATTTATCATGATGCATTGGGGTTGGACTTTGTTGCTGGAGTGTAGGCAGTGTGCTCCCTTTCTTTGTAATTTTGTCTTTGGACGGCTCCCTTGAGCCACGGCTGACGAGCCTTGGGAGGCACCTGTGCGTCATGAGAGGTACATAAACCTGAGAAAACATTTGGCGGCATTTCAAGCAAGCCCCTATACCATGCTGCTCCCTGCTGATGATGGGCTAAACCCAGAAACACGTGTACAGGGATAAACAGCACTTGCTGCGCCTACAGAGGTGAAAGACTTTATTACTTTCGGAATGGACTACGAATTTGACTGCATTTACCATGATGCATTGGGGTTGGACTTTGTTGCTGGAGTGTAGGCAGTGTGCTCCCTTTCTTTGTAATTTTGTCTTTGGACGGCTCCCTTGAGCCACGGCTGACGAGCCTTGGGAGGCACCTGTGCGTCATGAGAGGTACATAAACCTGAGAAAACATTTGGCGGCATTTCAAGCAAGCCCCTATACCATGCTGCTCCCTGCTGATGATGGGCTAAACCCAGAAACACGTGTACAGGGATAAACAGCACTTGCTGCGCCTACAGAGGTGAAAGACTTTATTACTTTCGGAATGGACTACGAATTCGACTGCATTTACCATGATGCATTGGGGTTGGACTTTGTTGCTGGAGTGTAGGCAGTGTGCTCCCTTTCTTTGTAATTTTGTCTTTGGACGGCTCCCTTGAGCCACGGCTGACGAGCTTTGGGAGGCACCTGTGCGTCATGAGAGGTACATCAACCTGAGAAAACATTTGGCGGCATTTCAAGCAAGCCCCTATACCATGCTGCTCCCTGCTGATGATGGGCTAAACCCAGAAACACGTGTACAGGGATAAACAGCACTTGCTGCGCCTACAGAGGTGAAAGACTTTATTACTTTCGGAATGGACTACGAATTCGACTGCATTTACCATGATGCATTGGGGTTGGACTTTGTTGCTGGAGTGTATGCAGTGTGCTCCCTTTCTTTCTAATTTTGTCTTTGGACGGCTCCCTTGAGCCACGGCTGACGAGCCTTGGGAGGCACCTGTGCGTCATGAGAGGTACATAAACCTGAGAAAACATTTGGCAGCATTTCAAGCAAGCCCCTATACCATGCTGCTCCCTGCTGATGATGGGCTAAACCCAGAAACACGTGTACAGGGATAAACAGCACTTGCTGCGCCTACAGAGGTGAAAGACTTTATTACTTTCGGAATGGACTACGAATTCGACTGCATTTACCATGATGCATTGGGGTTGGACTTTGTTGCTGGAGTGTAGGCAGTGTGCTCCCTTTCTTTGTAATTTTGTCTTTGGACGGCTCCCTTGAGCCACGGCTGACGAGCCTTGGGAGGCACCTGTGCGTCATGAGAGGTACATAAACCTGAGAAAACATTTGGCGGCATTTCAAGCAAGCCCCTATACCATGCTGCTCCCTGCTGATGATGGGCTAAACCCAGAAACATGTGTACAGGGATAAACAGCACTTGCTGCGCCTACAGAGGTGAAAGACTTTATTACTTTCGGAATGGACTACGAATTCGACTGCATTTACCATGATGCATTGGGGTTGGACTTTGTTGCTGGAGTGTAGGCAGTGTGCTCCCTTTCTTTGTAACTTTGTCTTTGGACGGCTCCCTTGAGCCACGGCTGACGAGCCTTGGGAGGCACCTGTGCGTCATGAGAGGTACATAAACCTGAGAAAACATTTGGCGGCATTTCAAGCAAGCCCCTATACCATGCTGCTCCCTGCTGATGATGGGCTAAACCCAGAAACACGTGTACAGGGATAAACAGCACTTGCTGCGCCTACAGAGGTGAAAGACTTTATTACTTTCGGAATGGACTACGAATTCGACTGCATTTACCATGATGCATTGGGGTTGGACTTTGTTGCTGGAGTGTAGGCAGTGTGCTCCCTTTCTTTGTAATTTTGTCTTTGGACGGCTCCCTTGAGCCACGGCTGACGAGCCTTGGGAGGCACCTGTGCGTCATGAGAGGTACATAAACCTGAGAAAACATTTGGCGGCATTTCAAGCAAGCCCCTATACCATGCTGCTCCCTGCTGATGATGGGCTAAACCCAGAAACACGTGTACATGGATAAACAGCACTTGCTGCGCCTACAGAGGTGAAAGACTTTATTACTTTCGGAATGGACTACGAATTCGACTGCATTTACCATGATGCATTGGGGTTGGACTTTGTTGCTGGAGTGTAGGCAGTGTGCTCCCTTTCTTTGTAATTTTGTCTTTGGACGGCTCCCTTGAGCCACGGCTGACGAGCCTTGGGAGGCACCTGTGCGTCATGAGAGGTACATAAACCTGAGAAAACATTTGGCGGCATTTCAAGCAAGCCCCTATACCATGCTGCTCCCTGCTGATGATGGGCTAAACCCAGAAACACGTGTACAGGGATAAACAGCACTTGCTGCGCCTACAGAGGTGAAAGACTTTATTACTTTCGGAATGGACTACGAATTCGACTGCATTTACCATGATACATTGGGGTTGGACTTTGTTGCTGGAGTGTAGGCAGTGTGCTCCCTTTCTTTGTAATTTTGTCTTTGGACGGCTCCCTTGAGCCACGGCTGACGAGCCTTGGGAGGCACCTGTGCGTCATGAGAGGTACATAAACCTGAGAAAACATTTGGCGGCATTTCAAGCAAGCCCCTATACCATGCTGCTCCCTGCTGATGATGGGCTAAACCCAGAAACACGTGTACAGGGATAAACAGCACTTGCTGCGCCTACAGAGGTGAAAGACTTTATTACTTTCGGAATGGACTACGAATTCGACTGCATTTACCATGATGCATTGGGGTTGGACTTTGTTGCTGGAGTGTAGGCAGTGTGCTCCCTTTCTTTGTAATTTTGTCTTTGGACGGCTCCCTTGAGCCACGGCTGACGAGCCTTGGGAGGCACCTGTGCGTCATGAGAGGTACATAAACCTGAGAAAACATTTGGCGGCATTTCAAGCAAGCCCCTATACCATGCTGCTCCCTGCTGATGATGGGCTAAACCCAGAAACATGTGTACAGGGATAAACAGCACTTGCTGCGCCTACAGAGGTGAAAGACTTTATTACTTTCGGAATGGACTACGAATTCGACTGCATTTACCATGATGCATTGGGGTTGGACTTTGTTGCTGGAGTGTAGGCAGTGTGCTCCCTTTCTTTGTAATTTTGTCTTTGGACGGCTCCCTTGAGCCACGGCTGACGAGCCTTGGGAGGCACCTGTGCGTCATGAGAGGTACATAAACCTGAGAAAACATTTGGCGGCATTTCAAGCAAGCCCCTATACCATGCTGCTCCCTGCTGATGATGGGTTAAACCCAGAAACACGTGTACAGGGATAAACAGCACTTGCTGCGCCTACAGAGGTGAAAGACTTTATTACTTTCGGAATGGACTACGAATTCGACTGCATTTACCATGATGCATTGGGGTTGGACTTTGTTGCTGGAGTGTAGGCAGTGTGCTCCCTTTCTTTGTAATTTTGTCTTTGGACGGCTCCCTTGAGCCACGGCTGACGAGCCTTGGGAGGCACCTGTGCGTCATGAGAGGTACATAAACCTGAGAAAACATTTGGCGGCATTTCAAGCAAGCCCCTATACCATGCTGCTCCCTGCTGATGATGGGCTAAACCCAGAAACATGTGTACAGGGATAAACAGCACTTGCTGCGCCTACAGAGGTGAAAGACTTTATTACTTTCGGAATGGACTACGAATTCGACTGCATTTACCATGATGCATTGGGGTTGGACTTTGTTGCTGGAGTGTAGGCAGTGTGCTCCCTTTCTTTGTAATTTTGTCTTTGGACGGCTCCCTTGAGCCACGGCTGACGAGCCTTGGGAGGCACCTGTGCGTCATGAGAGGTACATAAACCTGAGAAAACATTTGGCGGCATTTCAAGCAAGCCCCTATACCATGCTGCTCCCTGCTGATGATGGGTTAAACCCAGAAACACGTGTACAGGGATAAACAGCACTTGCTGCGCCTACAGAGGTGAAAGACTTTATTACTTTCGGAATGGACTACGAATTCGACTGCATTTACCATGATGCATTGGGGTTGGACTTTGTTGCTGGAGTGTAGGCAGTGTGCTCCCTTTCTTTGTAATTTTGTCTTTGGACGGCTCCCTTGAGCCACGGCTGACGAGCCTTGGGAGGCACCTGTGCGTCATGAGAGGTACATAAACCTGAGAAAACATTTGGCGGCATTTCAAGCAAGCCCCTATACCATGCTGCTCCCTGCTGATGATGGGCTAATCCCAGAAACATGTGTACAGGGATAAACAGCACTTGCTGCGCCTACAGAGGTGAAAGACTTTATTACTTTCGGAATGGACTACGAATTCGACTGCATTTACCATGATGCATTGGGGTTGGACTTTGTTGCTGGAGTGTAGGCAGTGTGCTCCCTTTCTTTGTAATTTTGTCTTTGGACGGCTCCCTTGAGCCACGGCTGACGAGCCTTGGGAGGCACCTGTGCGTCATGAGAGGTACATAAACCTGAGAAAACATTTGGCGGCATTTCAAGCAAGCCCCTATACCATGCTGCTCCCTGCTGATGATGGGTTAAACCCAGAAACACGTGTACAGGGATAAACAGCACTTGCTGCGCCTACAGAGGTGAAAGACTTTATTACTTTCGGAATGGACTACGAATTCGACTGCATTTACCATGATGCATTGGGGTTGGACTTTGTTGCTGGAGTGTAGGCAGTGTGCTCCCTTTCTTTGTAATTTTGTCTTTGGACGGCTCCCTTGAGCCACGGCTGACGAGCCTTGGGAGGCACCTGTGCGTCATGAGAGGTACATAAACCTGAGAAAACATTTGGCGGCATTTCAAGCAAGCCCCTATACCATGCTGCTCCCTGCTGATGATGGGCTAAACCCAGAAACACGTGTACAGGGATAAACAGCACTTGCTGCGCCTACAGAGGTGAAAGACTTTATTACTTTCGGAATGGACTACGAATTCGACTGCATTTACCATGATGCATTGGGGTTGGACTTTGTTGCTGGAGTGTAGGCAGTGTGCTCCCTTTCTTTGTAATTTTGTCTTTGGACGGCTCCCTTGAGCCACGGCTGACGAGCCTTGGGAGGCACCTGTGCGTCATGAGAGGTACATAAACCTGAGAAAACATTTGGCGGCATTTCAAGCAAGCCCCTATACCATGCTGCTCCCTGCTGATGATGGGCTAAACCCAGAAACACGTGTACAGGGATAAACAGCACTTGCTGCGACTACAGAGGTGAAAGACTTTATTACTTTCGGAATGGACTACGAATTCGACTGCATTTACCATGATGCATTGGGGTTGGACTTTGTTGCTGGAGTGTAGGCAGTGTGCTCCCTTTCTTTGTAATTTTGTCTTTGGACGGCTCCCTTGAGCCACGGCTGACGAGCCTTGGGAGGCACCTGTGCGTCATGAGAGGTACATAAACCTGAGAAAACATTTGGCGGCATTTCAAGCAATCCCCTATACCATGCTGCTCCCTGCTGATGATGGGCTAAACCCAGAAACACGTGTACAGGGATAAACAGCACTTGCTGCGCCTACAGAGGTGAAAGACTTTATTACTTTCGGAATGGACTACGAATTCGACTGCATTTACCATGATGCATTGGGGTTGGACTTTGTTGCTGGAGTGTAGGCAGTGTGCTCCCTTTCTTTGTAATTTTGTCTTTGGACGGCTCCCTTGAGCCACGGCTGACGAGCCTTGGGAGGCACCTGTGCGTCATGAGAGGTACATAAACCTGAGAAAACATTTGGCGGCATTTCAAGCAAGCCCCTATACCATGCTGCTCTCTGCTGATGATGGGCTAAACCCAGAAACACGTGTACAGGGATAAACAGCACTTGCTGCGCCTACAGAGGTGAAAGACTTTATTACTTTCGGAATGGACTACGAATTCGACTGCATTTACCATGATGCATTGGGGTTGGACTTTGTTGCCGGAGTGTAGGCAGTGTGCTCCCTTTCTTTGTAATTTTGTCTTTGGACGGCTCCCTTGAGCCACGGCTGACGAGCCTTGGGAGGCACCTGTGCGTCATGAGAGGTACATAAACCTGAGAAAACATTTGGCGGCATTTCAAGCAAGCCCCTATACCATGCTTCTCCCTGCTGATGATGGGCTAAACCCAGAAACACGTGTACAGGGATAAACAGCACTTGCTGCGCCTACAGAGGTGAAAGACTTTATTACTTTCGGAATGGACTACGAATTCGACTGCATTTACCATGATGCATTGGGGTTGGACTTTGTTGCTGGAGTGTAGGCAGTGTGCTCCCTTTCTTTGTAATTTTGTCTTTGGACGGCTCCCTTGAGCCACGGCTGACGAGCCTTGGGAGGCACCTGTGCGTCATGAGAGGTACATAAACCTGAGAAAACATTTGGCGGCATTTCAAGCAAGCCCCTATACCATGCTGCTCCCTGCTGATGATGGGCTAAACCCAGAAACACGTGTACAGGGATAAACAGTACTTGCTGCGCCTACAGAGGTGAAAGACTTTATTACTTTCGGAATGGACTACGAATTCGACTGCATTTACCATGATGCATTGGGGTTGGACTTTGTTGCTGGAGTGTAGGCAGTGTGCTCCCTTTCTTTGTAATTTTGTCTTTGGACGGCTCCCTTGAGCCACGGCTGACGAGCCTTGGGAGGCACCTGTGCGTCATGAGAGGTACATAAACCTGAGAAAACATTTGGCGGCATTTCAAGCAAGCCCCTATACCATGCTGCTCCCTGCTGATGATGGGCTAAACCCAGAAACACGTGTACAGGGATAAACAGCACTTGCTGCGCCTACAGAGGTGAAAGACTTTATTACTTTCGGAATGGACTACGAATTCGACTGCATTTACCATGATGCATTGGGGTTGGACTTTGTTGCTGGAGTGTAGGCAGTGTGCTCCCTTTCTTTGTAATTATACCCTCTAAGTTGGGTCAGTGAGCAACATATTCGATGAGTTCCTGTTCAAAGGAACAGAGTGGGAGAGATATGGACCCCGACACAGTCTATGGAGCAACTAAATCGACTTGTCCCTTCATTGGTAAATACGCCTCGGGGTGCCAGGCTAGTTTGACTTCATCCAGCAAGGTCTGTTGGTATTACTGCTGTAGGAGACCGAGCTGTCTAGGCACAATGGTGGTCATTCTGACCCTGGCGGTCTTTGACCGCCAGGGCGGAGGACCGCGGGAGCACCGCCGACAGGCCGGCGGTGCTCCAATGGGGATTCCGACCGCGGCGGTAAAGCCGCGGTCGGACCGGCACCACTGGCGGGCTCCCGCCAGTGTACCGCCGCCCCATAGAATCCTCCACGGCGGCGCAGCTTGCTGCACCGCCGCAGGGATTCTGACCCCCCCTACCGCCATCCAGATCCCGGCGGTCCGACCGCCGGGATCCGGATGGCGGTAGGGGGGGTCGCGGGGCCCCTTGGGGCCCCTGCAGTGCCCATGCCACTGGCATGGGCATTGCAGGGGCCCCCGTAAGAGGGCCCCTACATGTATTTCACTGTCTGCCGCGCAGACAGTGAAATACGCGACGGGTGCAACTGCACCCGTCGCACAGCTTCCACTCCGCCGGCTCGATTCCGAGCCGGCTTCATAGTGGAAGCCTCTTTCCCGCTGGGCTGGCGGGCGGTCTGAAGGCGACCGCCCGCCAGCCCAGCGGGAAAGTCAGAATTACCGCCGCGGTCTTTCGACCGCGGAATGGTAATCTGACGGCGGGACTTTGGCGGGCGGCCTCCGCCGCCCGCCAAGGTCAGAATGAGGGCCAATGTGTCTGTCGCTCCCATGACCCTGCTTTTCTAGGGCTGCCATGTGGGTTTCAAGATTAATAAAATTTTAAACATAAATAAAAAAATAAAAACTTGCGGTCGATCCTCGTCTTCTCAGCATCAAGTAGGCACAGGTGCTCCCAGCCTGCCCCTCGGCCAATCCTTAAGGTGGTCAAAGCAGCATTAGGATTGGCTGGCGGCGCCCAGCCAGGGCGCTCCCTGGCAGACTGGGAGCCCGTGCCTGCTCTCTCCAGCCCAGCAACATAGTGCCGGGCTGGAGAGAGCACAGTGCGCATGTGTATTTTGCCGGCTCAAGACGGCCGGCCAAACACACATGTGCATTGAGGGGAGTGCACAGTGTATTCCCCTCACTGCTCATCACCCCCAATTCCCCACTCCTTTAATAATTAAAGGATAATAAACTTAGTTTCATTATCCTTTCATTTTTTAAAGGATTTGCAGCAGTTGCTGCTGGCTAGGGTGGGGGGTGGCGCTCCTCCGCCATAGCGAAGGAGCCACCACTGTTTAAGTGATTTCACCTCACTGATGACTTGTCGATCTAGGTTCATTCTTTTATTTCAAACGCAAGAGGATCACTAGCATACCGATTAGGCCTTTCTAGGCTATGTTTCTTCCTCTTGCATATTATATGTGGAGTCTGGTTCTTCCTCAGATTTTATTCCATTTTGTGCGTTAGTGTTTTCCTTTGTGATAGATTGGTTGTAGCTGCTTGATCTAAAAGTGCTTGATGGTGATGAAGGCTTGCTTTCAGTTCTGAGTTCAGTGTTGATTGTTAATGTGTAGGAGCAGTGTCACCTAGTAAGAAAGTAGGGTAGCAGGTTAGTTGAACAATGCCCATGTGTTCTGTTATGTACAGTTGTACAATTGGACCATGGTGCCTAATAATGCTTGCTCTCTGCTATTTGATTTAATTTGTTGTGCACTTGATTGTTTTATTTTGTTCCTTAATTTATTTGCTTTTTCTTGCCCTTTTTGTTCCTTCATTTATTTGCTCATATTTTTAACTTGTTTTAATCGTACTTATAAGTTACTGCTATTTTATTCTGCTTCAATTCATGTTCAATTGTTTGATTCACCTCAATTTTACTTGCACTTTTATTTGCACTTGGCTTAAGTTTTATTTGATTTTGGTTATTTTTCCTAAAAACTGAAGGTCACAGTGTGCAGGTAGAATAGATAAGATGGACGTCGCCTCAGAGTGTGGATCAGGGAGAGACGCTGAAGGTGAACAGCTTAGGTAAATCACGAGTGGGGGCCAAGACCGAGTACGTTTGAAGACCACAAAGTCAGCACTTGGTGGTGATGAACAGACCTCTGTGCTGGCGCACACTTATTGTTCACATTTTCCTGGCCATGTGGTTTTCAGATGCCTTAGATCAGTAACGGTGAGTTTCTGAAAATCAGTGTGCAGGTCCTTGAGCTCCTACGGTAGTGCTGAAAGAAAGAATTAGATGAGTATGTGAAATCCCTGTTTGAAGCTATGCAGAATCTTGATACCTCAGATATCCAACTGGATAGAATGCAGTCTTTCTCTAGCATTTCAAAAGGATGGTTTAGTGCTTGACTGACACACTGATGCATGTCCACATTTTTTAAAGTGAAGTAAACTTGGTAATGCGCAAAGATGCGATCACACGTTTGTCTCATGTCTTATGCCACTCTAGGGGAACACTGAGATCTTAAGGTGATCACGTCTCACCTTCAATCCGAAAATAGTCCTTAGAAGTGGAGCAGCCCTCATCGACTCCTCTTTACGGATATGAGGATGTGCCCAACACAAATGAAGAAGCTGTCTCAATACTTGAATTGGACGAGAATTCCTTCTGAAAATACCACAGCAGAGAAAAGTGGGTTCAAGCAACAAGCACAGCAAAAGAGTAACAGTTGCAAAGCTGTTCGGGATTCAAATGAAACACAATCTTACAGGGAATAAAATCTTTTTCTGTGAGAAATCACTTTAGCCAAGTTAGTGTGTTTCCTCGCTTTTCTTTGGAGGAAGTGAATCACTTTGTTTGCCACTCTCAAAGGAGAAGAGTTAGTTAGATGCAAATATTTTAGTGTCATTAAGGATTTAGATGGCTCCCATTTGGTTACAGTCACATCAAAAATTCCAAAAGGACTAAGTGGAGACTCAGAGCACTTTGTATAGCCTTATCACACAGTTTCTGATGGATATTTCTACCCACAGATTCTTCACTGTTAGAATATCCCTAGTCACCAGACTGTATGATGAGAATTAGACACAGGTGCTTCCACATGTTGGTGGGTGGTGGTGTGGGGTTCAGTAGTGACTGTATCACCTCGGAACTAAAGGAGCAGAGCCAGGTACAAGTGCCACCCCTGCCCATTGACATCAGTTCCTTTCTTTCCTTACCCCTTGACACAGATGAATAGCTTCACTCCCATCTTTATCAGTCTTCTGCTGACTTCAAATTTACCTCCGATGTTGTACGAGGGATGACATTTCCTCTAAAAACGGCAGGTTCAAGTCGTGCCAAGCTGGAGGAAAGAGATGTTGGTTACAGACCTGCATGAAATTTCTTTGTTGCTTGGTCATGACTTGTGTAATAAATGTGCCCTCATGCACCCAAAAGCATTTGGCGAGAAGGCATAAGGGTGTAAATCAAGAGATCACGCCCCCAAGCTGCTTCTAACATGGGCCCGGTTGACTGTGGGGTCATTAAGACTTCCAATTTGCAGTGCTCTCCTTGGCCCCTTTAGTGTTCGTCATGATCGGGGATACATATTTTCCTTTATCTCATCGACTGGTTATTCAAGGCAAGCTCACCACAGCTGTAGACCAGCTCAGGTTGATGCTTGAACGGCTGACATGTTTGGGGTCTTCCATTAATAACCTGCAGTCCTCCTTAGCCTCACACAGGGATTTCCCTCACCAGGGTTCTTCTACACACTGTGGCATCCAAGGCTATTCCCCCACTGGGTCTAGGATATTCAGCATATGATCTCAATGTTTCAGGCTTCATATTGAGTCTTGTTGAGGACGGTTCTAAGACTTCTTGGACTTCTGGCCTCGTACATCCTCCCTGTCCCGCACACGAAATGGCATTGCAGTTGGAACCTCAGATTTCAGTGGACCCAGTATGAAGGCTGTGCCTGACTCTATCCACATTTTGGAGGAGATGGCTCAGGATGTTCTGTGGTGGCAGTTAAGGGCCCTTCTGACTTACACCAGGCCACTCTCCATTCCTCACTCAGACTTCATAGTTGTGACAGATCTACAACTACTTGATTGGGTGAGTGTTGGGGGGTCATCCAGGGAGGAAGACCTCAGAGGTCGCTGTTGTCCTGCAAAGGACTAGCTCCGCATCAATGTTTTGGACTTTGGGCAGTCCTTCTCACCCTCACAGCCTTCCTTCCATCCTTGAAGGAGAGGCTGGTGCAGGTCCTTCTGGGCAACACAACTGCTGTGCGATACTGTAACAAGCATGGTGGAGTGGGGTCCTTGATCTTGTGCCCAACTTTCAGATGTATTATTGTTTGCCCTTTTCTTGGCCCAATAAGGCCTTGCAGTGGGCAAACATAAGTGGTATTTGTGGGCCCTTCTAGCCTGCTTTGTTTACCTGATCAGCCCTCTCCATTGAAGTTACATGTTAGTATTTCTACCAACACCATTGAATTTGAACTTCATGTTGAGTTTTCGATTGTGCACGTCTTTTGAGGCTTTGTGCCAACTGCTCACTATGACTAATGAAGCTGAAAACAGTTTTCTCAATTGAGATCTCTGCATACTGCACAAGTTAACTTGGCCCAATATCCCATTCTTCCCATACATATTAGTATTGAGGACCGATGTTGATGTTTTCCCCATTATTGTGACTCCTTTTCACATCAGTCATTCTATCACTCTGCTAATGTTTTTGTGCCACCTCACCTCCATCAGTTTAAGGCTAAAAGGGCTTGGAGTTTCTACGCTGTCTGAACAGCCAACATGTGGATAATAAGCGATTTGTGGGATTCTCTGTAGCAAAGAAACAGAAGATAGTAGAGAAAAGATCTTTGTCAAACTGGATAGTTCTCTACAGCAAACACTGCTGTCCACCGGCCAAGAAGCATCCCCCTGACAGTAGGCAAGCCAAGCCTGCTACAACTGCATAGGCACAGGGGAGAAGACGGTGGTCTTCGACATCTGCCAGCGTGCGACATGGGAAGCTGGGGGAAGGGAGTCTGAGTCTGTGCCCAAATTCCTGAAACCCTACTGCCTTGACAGCCAGGTAAGGTGTGTGGGGCTATGCTGCCTGCTCTGTTCTTCAAGATTTCCTAATCTGTGTCCACTCTTCAGACCTTCCGTCTTTGGGAGGGAACATTGTGGTATCTGTTCTAAAAGTAAGGAATCTGCACTTAGACTTGTTTATCAGAAGAACAAGTTAGTTACCTTCGGTAACACTCTTTCTGGTGGATACTATAACCTCCAGTTCTCCCACATCCCCACTCTGTGCAGTGGCCTCCTGAACATCATAGTATGGTTAAAAGTAGATTTTGATACACTTACCTGCATTTTGTTCGAAGTGCTCCACGTCTGATGGTACAGAAGGAGAAGGATTAAGAAACTGATGTCCATATGAAGCAGTGGCACTTCTGATATGCTTCTCCACTCCGTCACTTTCAGGATTGAATAAAGTCAGCACGCAGCAATACGCCGCCACCTTTCTGCATGGGGGAGCATTGCTGTAAAATTGCCTCAATCCACCTTTTGTACTTGGGAATATTCTAAAGGTGACAAATCTGCTGTCGGAGTATCCACCAGAAAGAGCGTAACTTGTTTAGGTACTGTGACAAACCTGATAGGTGAGAAGTCCAACCCTCTGTTTCAAACAATTAGTTCTCCATTGGTAGAGTTATCTGTATGACGATTGGATGAAGATGTGGAGGAAAAACGAAACTAATTGTGATGTTATTCAGTTTTCATGTTTGTGGTACCATTAGTTGTAAATAATGGTAAACAACATGGTGAAACAAAAAACAGATTAGAGTTTTGCGCTAGTTTTGTTATATGTAATTAATACATCCCAGGTCGCTATTCACACAAAAAGAAACATAGTAGTCATGGCATTCTGCAGATATGTTTTGATCTGAATTAATTATTAACCATATTCAAGCGGCAAAAATAGTATATCCATATATACTGATGAATTATTTAAAGTTATCGACTGAGTGTTTATAGTCTTTATTCCCTGTGCCTTCTTACAGGAAACACACTTACTACGATTAGGCAGTGACAAACTAAAGTCCATTCTTCATCTCTTACAATTGCACTCATCTAAAACAGCGGATAGAATTATATGGATGTTTTTAAAACAATCAACTTGAAGTTAATAGGAAGTAAATAAGCTAAAGGAAGGATGATGGGCAATACAGATATCATGGGAGGGATTGATTCCAGAGTTTCTGAAAATATGTTTCAAACAGAAGCCCAGGTTCTTTCTTCAATGAGATTTTTTCTTTTTCCCGAAATCTTTTTATTGAAGTTTAGCAGGAAACATGTACAGGAGAACGGTAGGTAAATCCCGCATAGGTAGCAAACATAACACAATAACTGGCACAGTTTGGTGCACCCCACCCCCCCCGCTCACTGTCACCTCAACATCATATTGATTAGTAATCATGACTATTATTCCTAAACTGTGATCGCCCATGTGTATGTCCATAGCTCTGTACCTCCGCATCCAGTAGGGAGAGAGGGGGACGGACAAGTTGCAGAACAGTGCCCCTCTAGTTGGACCAGCACTGCCAGATCGTGGAGTGTTTTGGGGGACAGCCTCTAGGCCGGAACATTGCAAATTTCAGGCTCATACAGTGGTCTATACCCTTCCTCCAGACCTCAACAGATGGAGGGGAGGTGTCTTTCCACAGTCTGGCAACATCTCTTTTGGCCACAGTGAGGTTCAAGAAAAGCTAGTGGCATTTGTATCGATTCCCACTCACACCTTCTGTGCTATGGAGATGAATTACCTACGGGTCCAATGGGATGTTCCATTCAAGCCTTGTACCGCAATAGGACGTATTAGCCTGACAAAAGTGTGTCAGGGCTGTGCAGCTCCATACAGTGTGGATAAAGGTACCCTCTGCCACCCCACAGTTCAGGCATGTCAGAGTCAATCATGCCCATGCACCACAGGCATCATCATGTAAAATACGCCCTTTGTAGATATTTGAATTGTATTAGTCTAAGGCAGGCGGAGGTTGTAGCCGCACGCAGGACTTCAGTCTAATCATCATCGTCATCTAGGTTGGCTGTTTCTGCTTCCCAAGCCGTTCAGAGTGCCTGAAGGGCGGGTGGGCTGTGTTTAATAAGGGATTGGTATATTTTAGTAATCTTGTGTGCACCCAAGTCTCCCAAAAGAAGTTTCCCTTCCAGTGGGCTGAAATCTAGTAGTTCCTGTAGATCTCGGAGATATGGAGTTAGGGCGTTGAGACGCTGTAAATATTGATAGAATTGGTTGCAGTGCATCTGGAAATCACTTTGGAGTTCTTGAAACAATTTCAATACTGTGTCTCGGATGACATTGTCTAGGGTAGACATGCCTAGGTTGTTGTCCCATCCCTGAAAGCCTTTTAAGAGAGCCACTTGGTTAAATGCATACCCTGCCACAGGGGAGTCCAGTGTGTCAACATGCCCCACCACCCCATCTGTCGGATGGAGTGTCTCCATATACCCTTTCTTCCTACTGCTATAGAGATAGTCTAGTGGGGAAGTGTCTCCCATGGCCCACCGTTCAGACACAGTTGCTGAATCCAAATGTGAACAATACTAACAGTCGTTGATAATTTGCAGTTAGGTGGCAGCATAGAAAGAGCTAATGTCTGCAGCCGCAGTGCCTCTGCAGTATGTGGATTGGAAGCAGGTCAGGAGACCCAATCGTGTTGCTGCCTACCCACTCCCTTAAGAAGCTGTTCAAAACTGCATTGAGTTGTCGAAACCACAACCGGGGAATCATGTAGGGATAGTTTTGAAGTTGATACAACAGTTGTGGTAAGGAGACCATTTTAAATATCGCCAACCTTCCCAGTAGGAGTGTGACAGTGGAGACCATCCTGTCCCGTCTTCCCACACCAGAGCTAAATTGTGCCTACACTTGTAGGCTCTCTATATAGTGCACTAAAATGAAGTGCAGAGTCTCCAGTGGATCCCTAATTCGTTTTGCAGAGGCAAAAGAAGATAGGACTAATGCTGTATTTTGTGGTAGTGTGGGTGAGCAGTTAGGCTTATCAGAGGGTAGTGCTAAGCATTTGTTATACTCACAGAGGCAATAAATGAGACACACTCAAAGAATAAATCCAACATCAATTTAGAAAAATAGCAATTCTTTTTATATATATTTAAAACCCAAGAACGTTGTAGTCGGCTAAGTAGACTTTTAAGCATAAATACTTTGCAGTTTTCAGAAATCTACACTGAGTTCTTCTCAATGTTATCCTACGGACAAAAACAATATTAAGCAAACACAGGGTTAACAATAACTTACAAAGCCATTGTCAGGGAGCAAAGTTAATGCCTGGGCACTAATCAAAACCACACCAGCAGGTCACACCGGGCGGCATAGGAGTTGGACCTCGTGACAAACAGGCTGCAGGCTGTGACTATGGAGCCAGTCAGAGTTCACAAGCAGGTGAGTAGGTGACTTGGGGTGCTAGAGGCCATGGGTGCACCTTTGGTCCTCTTATCCTGTGCCCACAGGTGACAGATGGAGGGGTGACTTTAGGCGTCAAGGTTTCTCGTCCGGGAGCACTCACAGTCAAGGGGTCTGGCGTGTTCAGGCTGCAGGCATTGTCAGGAAGTCCAGAAAGGCTGGTCCCAGGGTAAACTCAAGCTCTTGGGAGCCTGGGGACGTTGTTGGCACTGGTGACCCACCTCAGAGGGGGTCACAGGTGCAGTGGTTGCTGGATGTGTCAGATTTTCTCTCACCACAAGGCTGTGGGAGAGAGGGAGTGCGGGCAAAGGCTGCAAGTGTCTCGGAAGAGTTCAAGATGGATGAGAGCACACTGGACTTGGTCTCTGGGCAGCTGGGGACCCGCGTTGGCACTGTTGGTTGGCTTCACCTCAGGTCATGGACGTCGCGTGCAGTGGTCACTTCTGGTTTTGGGTTTCAGATGTCCGGCAGCAGCAGAGTCTTTTTCTTGGAGTTTCTTGTTTTAAAGCAGGTCCGCTGCTCACGGGAGACTTGTCTTTATTGAACGCTGGATGAGTAGGCTTTTTGTGCAGTCCTTTGAGATCAGCACGCAGTTGAGCGTGGTCAGCTGCTTCTTCTTTTCCTCTTCTGTGGGTTCCACTCTTCTTTGTCCTGGTCTTCTTAGGTTGTCGAAATCGGAGTTCTAGTGTGCCACCTGAATACTCACTTTAGGGGCGTTACAGGGAGTGCCAGGTGGCAGCTAATGGGCTTGACCACCGTTAGTGTGACTACACCCTTCTTATGACCACTTTCACTGGGAAGTGGGCATATCTCGAACCCTAATGGCCTAACTCCTTCCAAGCAAGATGGAGAAGCCACTATGTAGCTGGGGAACTCCTAATGATCAATGTCCAGCACATGCATTTAAAATGGCTTACCTGTTCACTTACTATGTCTCAGAATTGACAGAGACCTAGCAAGTGCATATCTGCTCATGCATATATGCCCTTGCATGTTCCTTGATGCACTCTGCACATACAGTGATAGGGAACTTGGCACACAGAGGTGTGTAGCAGGTCGTGTTTTCAATTTAGCCGGACCAATACACGCAGTCTGCTATGCAGCACTGTGTGGGTTTGCTGAGGGGTCTCTGGGGTCGCACAACTGGAGCTGCAGCCCTCTGAGACCTTCCTTAGTACACCACTGATTTGACTGTGTTGCTATACAGACCCCACATTTCACCAAAAATCTGCATGATGAGTAGGATATGAGGTCCCGGGGTCGGTGAGAAAGAAGAGGACGTTGGCGGCATACAAAGCTATCCTATCGGACAGCAACGCAGACCATTCAAAGCCTTGTATTTGGTACGTCCACTGTGAACCACATAGCAAAGTTCCATGGCCATGGCAGAAAGCAGTGGGGACAGCGGGCATCCCTGACTTATCCCCCTGCAAATAGGAAATAGGTCTGATACCACACCAACCACTCGAATTGTGTCTGTCAGGTACGTATATAACAAACTGGTATAGGCAAGGAATTTAGGGCCGAGATTGAGACGTTCAAGAAAGGTGAAAGGTACTCCCAAATGACCGAATCTAAGGCTTTGTTAACTAGTAGCACGACCGCCCTAGTCTGTCTGCCAGGGCTTTATATACCCGCCAGATGTTATGGTGTGTAACTCATTTGGGTATAAAGCCCGGTAAGTCGGGTGGACCAGTTCTGAGATGTATTTCGATGGGCCAGGACTTTGGCAAGGATCTTTGTTTCTAGGTTTAGGAGGGGTATTGGGCAATATGAGGAGTGTTCTTCAGGGGGTTGGCCCAGTTTGAGAAAGACAACAATCTCATCATGTCTCCAATCTGGTGGAAGCATAGATTCATCAAGTGCGGTGTGGATAATGTCCAGGAGGTGTTTTTTTTTAGTTGGGGCATTAACGCTCTTCAAAAATCGCTGAGGAACCTATTGCATCACAAAGCTTTTCCCACCCATAGTGCTGTCAACTCTGCTATGCCCATCCCCTACCTGGGGGCCTACATCACCTTGTAGTCTTAGCATATCTGATACAGCTTCGACAGTAGACTGCCCTGGTCGTCTCGGATCACTGGGACAGGAGGAGATTCAGAGGTAGCCTGGCATAGCCTATGCAGAATTTTACTTGGTTTATCCCCCCACTGGTATATGCGGCATTGAGCAGCCCACCATATCTGTGTGGCTGTGTCAGGGAGTAATTCACAATACAGCTTCTGGGCGCGACCAGTTGATGTCTTCACTCCTCACTGGCCTCTTGGTGGCAGCGCCCATCGAGTGTATGCATTTTTGTTTCAAGGTCGGTTAGGGCCTTATCCCTATCTTTGTGCTTGCCAGCGCAGTAACTTATATCAACACCTCAGATGGTTGCTTTAAATGCTTCCCATAGAATAACTGCAGAGGCTACGGATGCAATGTTGAGGGTGAAGTATTCAGTAATGGAGCGGGCTAGGAAGGTCCTGTGTGCAGGGTCATGTAGGTGCCATGGGGACATGGACCAGCAGAGTGCAGGACATTGAGGGCCAATATGTAGCTTCAAGGACAATGGAGCATGGTCAGACAGCCCTCAGGGCAATATATCAATCTCTGACACCCAATGAAGGAAACTGGGGGGGACCACTATGTAGTCTAGTTGCGAGAAAGAATCATAAAATGTCGAGTAATATGTGTACCCCTTGTACTGTGGATGGTACGCTCTCCAAGTGTCTGTCCAACCCAAGGCGGCCACCAGGGAGTGTAGCTTGGTTCCACCAACCCCATTACCCATGTCTCTGGCACTCTGTCTATCGACCCCTGTATGCATCACATCATTCCAGTCTCCCCCGACTACAGAGAGACCGCCAGGCTATTCTCCCCTCATGCCCATCACTTGGTCCATGAAGGGTTGTCCTGAAGGTTGGGGGGGGGCAGCATATACACTTTCGAAGGTCAGTCTCGCAGTGAATAGTCCCAGCCACAAAAGTGTATCGACCATATTTGTCTAACCAGACTCTAGTGAGCCTGACGGGGACCCTATGATGAATCAGAATACCTGTGCCTCTCGACCCTCGTATGAACTCAGAGTGATAGACTTGTGAGTAGTCATATCTGTCCATACAAGGGGTCTTGGAACCTGCCAGGTAGGAGTAGTATGTCGATTCCTAGTCATTTGGCCTGTTTCAGGACAGAAACCCATTTGACCTTATCCAGAACCCACGTACACTCCATGTAACAATGCGAACACATTCAAGGGGTCAGCGGAGTCTATGTTATTCATTGTCTGAGGGTATGGAAATATGTGTCATGGTAAGTGAGCCAGGATAGGTGTGCGTGTTGAAACTGTATGGAACATTCTAGAACAAACAAAACAAACCCTCCCCCCTCCATACTTCATGGAACAAGAAGTACCCGTCGCAGAGTATGTCTCCCGGGAACCCCAACGCAGGCCCCCAAGAAGCCATCGCCAATGATCACTATCTCCCTTCCCCAACAAAACCCCCTAGTTTAGAGGAGGTAGGCTTGTATCTCTTACATTGCAGCCCATATATGTGAGGTCCACACCACAGGGTATCTGGATGGACAAACTATAGATAGCCCATAAACAGCCTGTGGGCAACATTCAAAGTAATTCTTGCAATGGGAAGATCCCATGTCATGTCCACGGTAATTGATCAGGTCCGGTCGTCTCAGCATGTCTTCCTCAAGGAAGAGCGGTTATGGTGTTTTCCAGAAGGCTTGGCCAGGGTCGCTCATCTGTTGCTCTTGGATGAGTCAAAATCAAGTTGTGGTGGTGTGTGTGGCTTTACAGATACAGACTCATTGGTCCAGGTGAAGACCTCTGGGGAATCGAAGAATAGGGCCTGGGAGTTGAAAACAACACGCGGGCATGCTGGGAATAGCAGCGTATGGAATCTTAAGGTCTCTTAGGTGTTGTTTAGCTACAGGTAAGGATTGATGCTGCATTTTGTACCATTCTGGTGTAGTCCGGAGATATCATTATGTGGTGTGAGTTTTATGCTATCTTGTCTTGACTCTGGGTGAATTTGAGGATCATGTCCCTGTCAACGTAGTCCTGGGCCCTGTCCTCAGTTCGGTCAGGGCCCAGACTGGACTCTGACTGCGGTTGCAGCCCTTCACTTAGCTCTGCCGGGGTCTACCCCCACCGCACCACTGGAGGCTGGGATCTCCGCTACCCATGTCCTGCAAGCACCTGCGGGATGTTCGGTGCGCCCACGGGCTCAGGGCATAATGGCTACTGACTGGGTAGAGGATAGTGAAGGATTTTGAAACAGGTCTGCATGGAGCTCCGACAAAGCGCTGCTGCCATGATGGCGCACCAAGCCACTCCCCCCTTCTTCGATGAGAGGTTACCAGTGTTTTCTGAATTTCACATAGGTGAATGACTAAAATATTGGTAACCTGAGTGATCTATCATTGGAGGACTAGTTTAATGTTAAAAACTGCTCTGCCGAGTGCAGCATGTGACACTGTACTGGGGAGTATACAATTTGCTGTAGAGTAATGTTTGACGTAATTTTAATCACCACGGTTTGGATTATAGATCCTGTTCTCACATGCAGATAGGATATTCTAGAATACACTGTTCTGCAGAGTGCAGGACCGAAGCAAAATGTTCGTAAAACTAAAATTGGGAGTAAGATGGTATCAGAAGCACACAGTGCAGCAACATTGTTGATCCTGCTGATGACACCTGCTGAAGAAACAGCCTCAGCACGCTGGTGTGGCGCTTATATAGGCACTTATAGCTATGAAGTAGAACAAGTCACCTCAATAGGCTGGATTGGTTTACTCTGTGCCATGTGGCATCGCAGGGGTCTTGTGGGGGGGAGGGGGGTGTTGCAAGGCAACACCCATGGATTTTCAGGATGACTCATGTAAACTTATGCATGTAAACCTGGTGCCGTAGAAAAGGCTTATTCCTCCACCCAACCTGACGTCAAGTTGCATCATAGTTCTCCCTGCACCTTCCTGTAGATAAAACATCCATGGAGTGCTCTTGCTTGTTCCATGTGTGCTGTAGAATGCAGCACCCATGGAAACTGAAAGCACAAGGAGAAGTTAGAACAATTCTCCTTGCTACGGCTCTTCTGGGGATGTGTACAGTTTTTGTGCTGCACCAGGTTTACGTGAGTCTTTTAATCTAGGTCAGTGTCAAACTCCATGGATGTTGCATGTGAAAACCCACTGCAAAGCCCATGCAACAACACCTTGATGCAGAGTAAAGCAATGCAGTGCTTTACACTGCCTTGCCTTAATCAGTAGTTATGAGGTTGTGGTATGATTGAGAGTCCTGCAGCCAATGGACTTCTAGAAAAGTGGTTCTTTGCGGGGCAGGACCCTTGTGTAGGAAGCTGGCTCAGTATATACTATACCAAAATTAGATACAATTTGCACAGAGTCCAGTGGATCCCCAAAGGGTAAAGTAGATAGTACTAATGCTCTCTTTTGTGGTAGTGTGGTCGAGCAGTTAGGCCTATGAGAGGGCACATTCGAGAAATGAGACACACACTCAATGACTAACTCCATTCCAACATTTTTTTATATAGCAAAAATATACTTTGTTATTTAATTTCTAGAGCCAAAAAGATCTTTGTTGCAGGTGAGTACAGTTGTAAGTTTGTATCAAGCTTATATATCAAATGTATGTTGTTTAGGTTTTGCAGATAAAACAGTTTACAAGTAAGTAACACTTTTCAATTTCAAAAGTAGGGGTGTAATCTCTCATAGGAAACAATGCAGTCTTAGGGGAGGAAAAATGTTAACTCAGTTTACAGGTAAGTACTCGACTTACGATCCCAGTCTTCGGGGGTTAAGATGTCCACAGGTCAAGGTTCAAGTTGGCCCTAAAAGAGCACCACCAGCAACAAAGGGCCGAATGGGTGCAGAGGGCAAAGTTGGTATTGGGTTTTTAATGGAAACCTATGGAGACTGGGGGCACCCAGAAAGAAGCAGGTTGCAGGTAAGCACACGTGACTTCAGGGCACAGATCTGGGGGATTTAGGTGAGCACCAGGAGGGCCACAGGTCAGCACGAATCACACACCCGCAGCGGCACAGGGTCGGCCGGGTGCAGGGTGCAACCACAGCACTGGGCGCCCAATGCTTTTCAACAGGGGAACCCTGGTGATCACAAAGATGCTGCAGGCTGTATCCAGGGAGTCGGTTGCGTAAAACCAAAGGCTGGATAGGTATGAGAGGAGTCCACTGGACTTTGCTGGATTGTTGGTCGGATTCCCCAAGGCCTGGGGGCTGCGGATGCAGGGGTACCTTTGAGCGTCGGGAATCTTTGTCGGTTCCAGTAGTGGTCAGGGGTTCCTCCGGATTTAGGCTGCAGACGTCATCATGTTGGTTAGGAAGGGTCATCCCATGGTGGACTCGAGGTCGGAATCGCCTGGGGACCTTCTCTTGATTGGTGGGCCACCTGGACTCGGGCCATGGGTGTGGGGTGCAGAGTGGGCAGGACTAGTGGATCAGGGGAGGCTCTGGAGTCCTTTTGGAAGGTTTCTTGTGGACAGGGCCTCTGTCCTCTGGAGTTCTTGGTCCTCTGGTGGGCAGACGGTCCACTGGGGGTTTGTAGAGGTCACTGGTCCTGCAGAACATGTCATCTTTTTGTAGCAGGAGTCTTGAAGCTGCAGACAGGCCGGTAGGGCTGAGTCTAAGTCAGTTGTCGTCTGGAGTCTTCATTGCTGGGGTCGGCTCTTCAGTCCTTTTCCTTCTTCAGGTGTGCCCATAAATACTAGATTTGGGGTTGTTACAGGAGTCAAGAGGCAGTAGACAATAGCAACTGTTGCGGAGGGTAGCTATACCCTTTCTGTGCCCATGCCCTTTGGGGAGGGTGGCACATTCCTGTCCCTGTTGGCTACTATGCTCCAAAGCAAGATGGAGGATTCTCCAAGGAGGGGGTCACTACAGCTCTGGGCACCCTTGGGGTGGTCCTAGCTGAAATGGTCACTCCTCCTTGTTTTTCCTAATTTTTCTGCCGGACCTGCCACCAAAAGTGGGGCTTGGTCCGGGGTGGGTGGGCGCGCATCTCCACTAGTTGGAGTGCCCTGGGGTAGTGTAACAGGAGGCCTGAGCCTTTGAGGCTCACTGCCAAGAGTTGCAGTTCCTGCGGAGGTGAGATGGGAAGCACATCCACCCACAGCAGGCTTTGTTCCTGAGCCAAAAGAGCACAAAGGCTCTCACCCCATGGGGTCATAAACGTGCCTGTTGGTGACAGACTATATCAGACTGGTCAGCCTTACACTAAGGGTTGGGGTAAAATACAGGGGGCATCTATAAAATGCCCT
Source organism: Pleurodeles waltl (assembly GCF_031143425.1). Classification (NCBI taxonomy): domain Eukaryota; kingdom Metazoa; phylum Chordata; class Amphibia; order Caudata; family Salamandridae; genus Pleurodeles; species Pleurodeles waltl. The sequence goes on from NC_090447.1 coordinate 1,140,314,029, forward strand.
CTGTGTGCATTTTTGTCAATAATTCTAGCACCAAATCAGTGAGGATTTATTAAGCTGGGAAGTTTGACACCAAACTTTCTAGTCTTCAGTGAAGCATCATGGAGCTGTGGAGTTCGTAATGACAAACTCCCAGCCTATGCATTCAATATGGCTACACTGCACTTACCATGTCTAAGAATGGACTTAGACACTGTAGGGGCATATTGCTCATGCAGCTATGCCCTCACCTGTGGTATAGTGCACCCTGCCTTAGTGCTGTAAGGCCTGCTAGAGGGGTGACTTACCTATGTCACAAGCAGTGGTTTGTTGGCATGGCAACCAGAGAGGGATGCCATGTTGACTTTACTTATTTCTACTCACCAGCACATACAAACTTCAATTGCAGTGTGCATGTGATTGGTGAGAGGTCCATTAGAGTGACATAATACATGCTGCAGCCTCACTGGCCACAAAGCCCTTGGTATCACTGGTACCTTTTACAAGAGACTTAGCTGTGTGCTGAGGGTGTGCCAATTGTGGAAGCAATGGTGCAGTTTAGGGAAAGTACACTGGTGCTGGGGCCTGGTTAGCAGGATCCCAGGACAGACTCAGTCAAGTTAGCATCATCTATCAGAGAAAAAGTAGGGATGGTGGGGAGAGGGGGTTAACCATCCCAAAAGGGGCACTTTCCTACACCTTGTATATGAACCTCCTTAAGTAAACCACTCTAGATCACTCAAGGCTATATTTTATACCATTTTGCATCATGTTTGCACCACTGTTGTTGCACATCTATGACACAAAATGCTAGTAGAGAATTAAAAAGCCAGACAAGGGGCAATTTGCATTGACTTGTGTGGGCTAGCGAAACATGTATTGCAAGTCAGCAGCTTGTGCTGCATTACATTATACTTAATTATGGATGGTGTTCCATAGGGGTGGAACATGGGCGTTCCAGTGCATCCACCCATGGATTTGATGCAATCCCCGATTTACAAAGGTCCGTACACTGGGGATTGCATGATTTCTCCACATCTCACGGAGGATGTCATGACACTGAGAAAAATATTCTTAGGTCCTTGTTATTTTCCCTATCTACGTGTGCTGCAGTCTGCAGCGCATAAAGAAAGAGGAAAATGCCTTGAGAGATTGCTATTGTGCAGGAAGGTATCCCTTCATGCACAAAACAATTCTCTTCTCAATGCAGGCACCATGGTGCAAGGGTGCCTGTGTTGGCGCTAGGCTGCCTGAAGTGAATCAGCACAATGAGAGAGATGAAATGCTCCATATTGTCGTAAATGTGTCAGTTCTGCCCTCTTCCTTTCACACACAGAACACATCAACTTGGCTTGCTGCCCAGCATTGCATCAAAGATTAGGTAATAGGCCCCTTAACATGCCAGGCAAATTGAAATTGCTACTTAGCATGCCCCAGTATTCACACCAGTGACTGTCTCATATGAGTTCCCTGAGGGCGGAACATGCCTTTGCACCCACTTTATGCGCCACAGAGGCACTTTGGAATCACAGAAGGGGCTGCAGACGCTTGTGTGGCTCCTTATGTAATACTGATAGTGCCAGTGCTATCACCAGAGGGTGGTCCTTAATTTGCAGGGAGGTGAATCTCCATGCAAATGAGGTGATCCCTTTGCCCCTGTATCTGCACCATATTATAGATACGGGTGAGGAGGCAAAGATGATGTCAGGAGGCGCACTGACATTGTGCTCCTCCTGATGGCAGCCCTGTGGAGGAGTGAGTGGGGGTCCTATGCCCCCCCAACATCCCCTTGCAAGTGAGTGCAGTCACTCACTGCACCCGCCTGCAAGGGGATCTGTAATCCCCCTTAAAAGTGCAGACAGGTTGCCGCTTGCACAGTGAAACACAAAGCGGCTTCAAAAAAGCTGTTCTGTTTTACCCTTGAATGTGCTACCCTACCCCCCCCCAGGGCAGTGCAAGTTTGTAGCTGTCCTGGGGAAAGTGGATTCAACGTAATAGGGTGCATTCTCCGTTTGCGCACAGCACACCTCTTGTATGGTGCGCCGTGGCGCAAACAAAAACATTGTGCCCGATGTGTAATAGGGCCTCAGTAATGCAATAAGTCACACATATGTACACTGTCAACATACACATGCAACACATTCAAAGACTTCCTCCCTTCTCTTGAGTAAGAAATCCCTGAGATCTTTGTTTGTTAACAATAACTTTAGTGAAAGAACTAACCCCTTTGCCTTCCCAACTATATCCCCCCCCCGCTGCTACTCTGCATTGTAGGCTCAAAACTGTCCACTCCCCCAACTTGTAGAGCGTATGTCATCCTAACAATAACATTAAGTGCATTAAGAGTGGGCTGGCTCCACTCAGACGTGTTGTGCGATGGTCGGCTAAATCACTCCTGTTAGTTCAAATCATCAGGGTTCTTATGTAACCTCCTGCCCATGGTCATCCGGTGTTCTAGTCTTATGGTTCGCCCTTTTACGAGTCGCCTGGATCACCATTGTCTTGGGGCTGTCCGGAAGGGCCAGCCCACTGTTGAGTTCTTGTGCACGCATCCTTCCCCTTTTCGGGGGGTCATCTGCCTCCTTAATGCTAGCCCTCGAGCCAATCCGATGCATCAGCGGGCGAGGTGAAGTACCATGATTTGCCTTCCGCTATCGCTCGGAGCTTTGCTGGAAAGAGCATCATATATTTAGGTTCCTTGGTGCGTAGCACTTTTTTAACTTCTTCAAAGCTGCGAGGTCGTTTCTGAACTTGAAGTGTATAGTCTGGAAAGAACCTAATGATCGCATTTTCATAGTGGAGATCTCCGTGTGTGCACACCGCTTATAACATGGCATCACGATGGCAGTTGTTAAAGATTCTGGCAATGATTGTCCTTGGGGGAGCCACTGGTCTCGGAGGCGGGATCGGCACTCGGTTTGCCCTTTCCACTGAGAAAAAGTTTGATAGTCTCTTTGGGCAGAGGGTTTTCAAGATAAGATCTTGAAGAAAGGGGTCGACGGATGCCCCATCCGCTCCTTCGGGAACCCCAAACACTCTGATATTATTGTTTCGGGCGCGGCCTTCTTGTTCCCCCAGCCTGGCCGCCATGGTTGCGCGTTGCGCAGTAAGTGTTCACACTTGTTCCTCCAAGCTCTTGGAGGTCAGCTGCAACATCTGTATATCAGATTCTGCCATGGCCATCTTGTCTGCCATCCTCTGTAGATCCGCACACAGGAGGGGGACATCCGCCGTCACTATGTCCAGCTTGGGTTCCAAAGTAGACTTGAGGTCCGAAACTGCCGCCATTATAGCTCCCAGGGAAGGTTCCGCTGACCCCAGTCCAGTGGAGCCCTGCCCCGACTAGTTTGGTGTCTGTTTGGCGATGGCATAATTGTCCATTGTTCAATTGCAGGGGGCCTTGAATTTTAGGTTTTACCATGATATGTGGCAATGTAGGTCTCTGCTGCTCTGCACCAACACTATTCACCACCTGCGTCTTTCAAGGACCCCTGGAAGCTTTACTCGTCCCGTGCTTGCTCCGCTATGTCTGACTCTCTGATGCGACTGATGTCCCTCTCAGGACTCCTACTCCGGAGTGGAGCCCTCTCTCTCAGGCATCTCTGGCAGGCAGTGCTCCCACCCCACAGACTCTCTTGCTGTGGAGCTGACTGTCCCCCCTTGGTCAGCCCTGATTTAGGCCTTCTCACTGTCTCATCTCCTTTCTGGGCCCTCGTCCTGCGTTTTCCTGAGAGCCCGGATGTTTTGCTGCCGCCTTCCTGCCGGCCACCATCCCCTCTGGCTTCAAAATAGAAGCCAGACCCCAGCCTCCATTCTCTTTCTCCACGAGGGCCCGGCCGAGCCTATTCCAGATTGTGCCCGCTGGGCGTAGGCTCCTCCTCACTTGCCACCGGTCTTTCGCTCGGGCTCCGACTCCCGTCGCCTCTTCACGGGGCCGGCCAGCACCACGGGGGCCCTTCATGGGCCATTCCCGCTTTACCATGGGGGAGCCTCCGCCACCGGTCTCCTGCAGTTGCTGAGTCAGCTCCAAGGGCAGGCATTTGCTCTCGCCATCCCTCTGCCCGCAGCAGTTACTCTGAGGTCCAGCTTCGCTCCGCACCACTCCCAGGCCGTTGTTCGCCTCCACGCTCAGTGGGGGGCACCAGGACCGCCTCCACTGACCTCAGAGCCTTGTCCCTCCACTGGGCACTAAGTTTCACACGTCCCTCAGGACAGGATGGCATCGGATTATGGTCAGATTATAGGAGTTTCAAGTTACAGAGCTGCAGAGCTCACTTAAGAGGCAGACATATTTGTGCATGCCAAGCAATGCTGCCAGGTACACAGTGTTGAGTCACAATACATGTACTTGCCAGACATTGCTCATCTTACCTAGGTTAATGGCCATGGACTCAAGCCAATTGCACGCTGGAGAAGGAACATAAATGATCAGTTAAGGGTATATGTATAATACCATGTGTACACAACAGAATTATTCCTAAGCATTCTCTGTATTGTCATGGTGACACCTAGATTTGGTCAGACAGTGCAACTGCAGTTGCCAACACTGGCCAGTGTACTTTGGCCTTGTTAAATTTGGAGAAGTAAATTTATTTTTAGATGGATTGTCACTTTATACTTCAAGATGATTTTGGGGTTTTAGAGGTGCCACGTGTAATGTTTGAAACTAGATGAAGCATTATGATGATTGACACAGATCCTAGTCATGCTTTGTCTGATACAATTCCATTCCTCTTCAACAAATAAAATGACCCAGGAACAGTGGAAGAACCACCTCGTCCACTTGAAGCGTCACAGGGACATCTGCCAAGTGGTCAAGACATACATCAGAATGGCAAAACAGTTTGTTGATAAGAGGGCAGCCAACACTTGGCACATAACACCACAGAGGGCCAGCAACACATGATCAGCCAGGTCCAAGCCAGTATGTTGCTGTGGACAAGAGAGGTCCCTCATTTCCAATGGCCAGTACATCCACCAGTCAGCCCGCAGGACCACCAAGCCCCAGTCCCAAACCACTGGACATGTACTTATTTTAAACAGCTAGTGATGAAGGACCTGTCGTACTTGATTTTCCGGGTGACAGCCCTTGAACACAAAGTAGACACAGCGATACGTTTGTTGCAAACGCTGCAGCAGTCTCTGGGCTGCTTTGCAGAGCAATTGTAGGCCGCAGGGACCCTTTCTGCCCTTCCCTGTGTTTTAAGTTGTGTTTATATTAGACTGTTTTTATAGCATAGTTAGTATAGGGTTAGGTTAGGTATAGTAATTTTAATATTTAAGGTAGGATTCGTTCAATACTTGGGCATAGGTGTGGGTAGGTTATTTAGTGGGAGGGGGTTGATATTTAGGATATATGTTTTAAAAAAAAAAATAAAAAAACTAAATAATAAAATACAAATGTATTGTTTAGCTTTATATGTTCAGGTAGTTTGTGTATAAGTGTAGATTGTCCTTTTTGTACGAAGATGTGTATTAAGGGGGTTGGGGGCTGATGTTTAACATGTCATGTTATTTGTGTGGAGGAAAATAAGTTAAGGTTATATAAGTAAGTTAGTGTCGTTTAGGTCGTTTTAGGTATGAGAAGTTCTATATTTACATTAAATATCAATCTTTAATACATACAAGGCTTGTGACAGTTTTTGCAGACTTGTGACTAGGTGAAAAACATATGGAGAGAAACCTGTCAAGTTTCAAATGGAATCACATAAGGGATCTACAAACAGTTGAGCACTGTAAGTGACATTCTTGATAGGAATGGATAGACAGGCCAAAACAGGTATCCACATATTGTTTCTGTGTGTGTGTAAGTTATGCAACATGCATTGGAGGGATGGTGATGTCAAACCAGTGACACTAATCAAGGAGATTTGGGGTCACACACTGATGCCAGCCCCTTACACACTCACTCTTGCATCATTTGCTTGTCACAGCAGTGTTGTTTGCTGGCTAGTATCCATGGATGTCCTCCCCACCAGCGCTGTGACTGCATGCTACTTGCTGCACTTCATGCTTATGACCTTGAGTAACTACTTGCTAGTCTAATTAAACATTGGGTTCACCAAATATATTTCTCTCAGCCTGTGTCTATGGCTCCATTACACACATGTCCCTTTGGGCAGTAGTTGGTCTCTCTCTGGCTCACAAAATCCACCATGTTCGACTTAGTACAGACCACAGCAGACATACAACACACAGGTTGAACTAAGTTAATTAATTTACATGTGCAAAGATTTGTAGGATCACAGACGCAGTTCTTACGGCAACAACCCATACGTTTTTGTTTTTTTTAGCCATTGGATGTCCAGACAATCATGGGGATACACTACATGGGACATGTGGAGGAGAGTAGTGTTTCAGTGAGGAAGAAAATTAACAAATTGTCAATAGGGAAGATAGGCCAGATTGACAGTCCACAAATGGGTGAGATCAACAGGTGGGACAGCAAATTGAGGACAGTACCAGTTGGGAAGTACACTGGCATGGTCATCAGCACTGGGTAAAGGTGGAACTGGCAATTTGACTCACACAAATGCTACCGGGCAATTTTACGTTGGAAAGAGGTGAAGTCCAGATCTTCCTCCTCTGATGTACGTGGTGCTTCCCATGAGTGGGGCGTTGTAGGTAATGGAAGTACGCACACATCATGGGCTGTAGATGTGGAGCCCCAGTCCACAGCAGCATTTCTGTGTGCCAACAAATGAGGCAGGACTGTACTGAGAAGGGCCTGCTGGTTTGCCAGCACAGCAGAAACGTTGCAGTGGTAGGCACCCATTGGTGATGTATGTGTCCTGGTTCCGCTCCATAGACTCGAGGATGTTGCGGATTGCCCCCAGCTGTTTGGCAACCTCGCTGGTGCCACTTCGGTAGGGCAGTTGTTTGTGCCTCTGTCTCATGACACCAGCAATGTCAGCCAGGGACTGTTTGAGTCCACAGAACAGAGAGTAGGTGCCTCGTATAGTGACTGAGGTGTCCTCATTGGGACTGAGGCACCTACAGACTTCCCGCCATGATCTCCATCCCTACCCGCACAGCTACCATCTTGGACTCCTACTGTGCGACATTGGAATTATACTTGGGGGTCCTCGGAGTCCAAGGCTGGTGAGGGGGCTAGCAGATGCAGTTTGCTGGGTGGATCTTCTGTAGACCCCGCAATGCTGCCAGCCCTTCCCTCAACCGGAGATGGTGTGTCAAAGGAGGACAGAATTTGCCGGAGGGTTTCTTGGTCACAGGTTGGCAGGCTGTGTTCTTTAACCAGATCATCATCCCAGACAGGCAGCTGCTCAGTATAGGTATGTTCTCCTTAATGAGTTAGAGAAATGTTAATGGTGTCCTGTGTTAGCTGTTGACATGAGTAATCTGATTGACAATCTGATTTGCTAATATTTGACTTTCAGTACTACATTGATGTGTAGGATGTCTGTTACACAGAGGTATAGAGTCCACTGTGCCTTTCAGATGGCAGTGTCTGCATTCTTCATACAACTGCTGTGTGACAAGGCTGACGTTTTTTTCTCATGACACATTGCAACACAGGTCACTGGGCCTACCATTCCTGGATGTAAGAGAAGAAGCCAGGTCCAAATCTGCCAAGGTGATTTGCAGTGTTTTTCATGATGCCTATACTGATTGCATTTTAACATACTGACACCACTACTGTTAACATTGCACCTAATCCCCAGGGTGCCTACATTCCCTGTGACCAATAATCAGCCCACTGTTCCTTTATAGGTGATGTGTGGCTGGTCATGAATTTGTTACGATTCTGCCATCTAGCTTTCACACTGTACGCTATGGCACTCTGCCTTGTCGTGCTGTCTTGCATACACATTGTGCAGTCATGTGGCCCTGAGTTAATTTTGTAACACACATCCTGCACAGCTCTACACAACACCAAACAACATTGCTACACTGTAGGAATATGTGAAGGTATGTACTTCCTTGCTTTTCATATTTATGTCTACTTATTTGATTTGATTAGATACACTTTTGGCTTCATCTTTGTGGACAGTGGGCACTGTGTACCAAATCTGAGAGAATGGGCCCTGTCACACTAAGTAGGTTGCTAGCACTGACATTCACCACAGTTGATAATTGCCAGAGTTGGGTATTGGTATAGTATGACATATCCTTTAATTCGGGCCTGTTCACTTGAACATGTACATGCCTCCTCTGCCATTCCTCATTTTGTGCCAAGTACTCAACTTAAAACCTTAATGCCACAAAGTGATGGAACCTAGATCATACATTGACTCTCATGTACATACAACACCAACAATATGTGTGACCATATCCAATGTACTGCCATAGCTGGCTGTTATTGAGGGCTATGTGTCAAGCTTTACCCTACATGGTGGTAGTGCTTGAATTGGTGATGTGTATATACCCATGTTTGCAACATAACTGGACACACCCATTTCAATCTCTTCGCTGAATCAGTTGATTATCGTTGACTTCTGCCATTTTCAGTGGTAGACTAGATTTTTATGTCCCTTGACAGATCCCAGTTTCATATCCTTCCACTGAGACATATGTGGTATGGTGAGACAATTTCACATCAGACTCCCCTGCCACATGCTACATCTTCACCTAGGACCACATCACATGTAAGAGGTTGTACCCCAATGGGCTCTTCTCTGTCACCCCTTCCCAGCTGCAACACGAGTGTGACACTCTCAGACACAGCAGTGCAGGCTACCTTGCAGAACACATATCCATTCTGACCTCCTTGCTATGCAGTGTCTCCCCATTAAGACACAGTGGCAGTTCAGCCTACTCAGCCAGCACTTACAATGTGCTGCACAATCAGGGACCCTCAAGGGCCACAACTCAGCTTCGGTTTCAAAACACATGGTCGTCTGGTGTTCATCACTTGCATTAACCCTGACCCAGTCATGTTCAGTACATGGTATGAGCTCTGGTAGTCCCTACCATGGCCACTGACACCTGTGTGGTCGCACCACAAACGTTGGGACTGAGGTGTGCTATGTATTGTCCTGCCAGTTAATATACATGTGGATCGTGGCATGTTCCTATGTGTTGATACTTCACATGCCCCACATCTGATCCCCATCTCAGGTGAGCTGTTTCTTCACTGACAAGCACATGCCATTTGTTTCCTTTACAGTGCAGATTTATATGTGTGGGCTAATGTAAGAAAACAGTTGCCTCATGGTGCAAGTTGGCCTGCATTGTCACAGTCAGGTTTTACAAGGTTTAGGTGTCCATGCAGTCCATGGGACATAATTTCATGCAGCTTCTGCCGCTGGTGTGTTACTTTTTGTGACACACCAGCGGAGCAGGCTGCAAACCCATATCTACACTTCGCATGGCTTTTCATGGCCTTGTAGATATAAAGTAAGGCAAGGCAGCACAAGTCACTGCGTTGCCTTACTATGCGTCAGGGGCATACCATGGGCATTGCAGTGGGTTTATCAATGCACAACCCATGGGTTTTGATGCATTTCCTGATTTACAAGGATCTGTAAACCTGGGAAAGCAACAGATCGTACCCCTCCACAGGGGAGGCATAACAAGGAGAAATATATTTTTTCTCCTTGTTTTTCCTCTTTCTATGTGTTCTGCATTTTGTCCTGTCATATAAAACTTGACAGGATTGTTTGTGTGCAGGAAGGTGCCCCTTCCTGTACAGAGACAATCTTGCCTGTGACGCAGGCATCCTTGCAACATGGTGCTGTGGTGCTTGCGTCTGCACTAGGCAGCCCAGAGTGTGCCAGAGCAGGGGGAGAGGCCTGGAATGCACGTTATCTTGTAGGTATGGCCATTCCTCCCCATTCCATGTCGTACAGGGCAGTGCAGCAAGCTGAGTTGCATCGCTAATCTGCACCACTTACCTTGTGTTTGTACCTCCATGTTTTTTACTTTGTATTGTGGGACCTGTACTTCTGGTGACCCATGTTGTGCATTCCACTACACGTGCCAGTATACATAGGTGGACCTGGATTGGTGCTGCACTTCACACATGTAAAGGAGAAACGTGATGGAGCATAACTGAGTTGTGCAACATGTAACTGGGCAGTGTGACTGACATTTCTGAGCCATTTAATGGGACATTAACCAGATTCCTGTCCTTTGCCCTGCACACAGCACAGCGGAGCGCTGGGACATTACTGCACTGCACAACATGACCTTTTTGCCCACATTGCCCCTTGTTAATATTTACACTGTGGCTGTGATTGTTCCTCATGTGCTGCACTGTCATGTCCTGGTACTTCAGCTGCCGACTCTTCTGGGATGACAGCTGGCATCCACCTCCTCCAACACCTCCAGCTCCTCGTGGGGCGCTGGGCTCCCTCCTCCGGTCTGCATTGTTTCCTTCAGGTTGTTGGGCAGTTTCTTCTTCGTCTGGCACTTATGGGTCACATCTTTTTATTAGCAAAATTATAATTGCATGGTAGTTGAACAAAACAACCAATGGAGGTAATCTAACACCCAAGAATTTGCATAACATGTATGAATGACCCCCCTGTCCCAAGGAGTACTCATAACAAGTTTTCATAAGACAAAGCACGTAATCATTTGTTGTGTACCCCTTAAGCATTCCCTGTGTTCTGCGATGGGGGATTTACGTCTGTTAGCCACAGGAGCCTTAAGTATTTAGAGCAGGTCTACTCCCAGGATTCCTTAGAGAGGAGATCCAGGTATGGACTCTTGGGCTCTCGAAAGGAATCTCCTTGAGAAGTGAGGACCAGGGTTAGCTTCTCCATACCCAACACATGCCACAACCGTTAAAGCCACCCGAGATGAGTAGAGAGTGTACCAGTGCACCAGTGAGCAAGGATGTTTTGGCATGGCAGCTCCTAATGCCAAGCCTATCTGCTGTCCCTGTTGAAATTTGAGCGGGTAGGTAAGGGCATTGGGGAGTCCCAGAATGACAGAGACAGGAAATCGGGGAAGCTGTGTGTCTAGGTGACCATCTATATCATTCAGGATTCCCTCCCAGTATTGTGGAAGTTTAGAGCATTCCCAGAGCAAATGTACCAATGTCCTAGGGCATCCACACTGCCTCCAACAATCTGGGCTGCGAGTGGGGTAAGGTAACAATACATTCCGATTTTTCTTGCTGTCTCGATACTGGCCATATTTTGTGCCATGTGGTGCGCTCTGTAGCACATCTCATCCCACTCTTTAGTCGTGAGCGACCTTGTTAGCTCTGTTTACCAGCGTTTTCGCCCCAGCGTCTTGGGCAGTGTGGTAGTGCTTTGCAAAATACAGTACAGTTCATTGACAAGACCTTTGTCAGTAGTTTTCATCAGGAGCCATTTTTCAAAAACCATGAGCAGTCTTTATGCTCCCTGTCGCATTGTTGGTTGCAACAACCAGTGCTGGATCTGCAGGTAACGCACTCTCTCCGTCTCCGAGAGTGTGTAGTCGTCCCGTAGTTGCTCGAAAGAGTCCATGCCCTCTTCATCAAAGGAGTGTCCGGTATCGCGACACCCAACAATCACATTGGTGAAATGCAGATATAAAGACTACATTGCAGACTTTTGGGGTCAGCTGGGAGGGAAACGTGGAGAGACCTTTCTGATTAGCAATGCAGTAGTATTGTGCTTGTGACCAGTGAGGAGTTACAGTGCCATGGTCTCTGCAGACAGGTCAGGAAGGGAGGTACCTGTAATTGCCCCGTCCATAAATAGCCACAGCCTTTTGGATTCCTCCCTGGACCATTCCACTATGTAGTGGAGTTGAGTGGCTTGGTATTATTGTAGGAGGTTTGGGATCCCCAGTCCTCCTTGCAATGGGGACCGATAGCTCCCTGTCTGGCTCAACCAGGGCCGCTTCTCTGCCCACACAAAGTGGTGTAATTCTCTCCTTAGAGAATGAAGCATCCCAGGAGGGGGTTTGATTGGTAGGACTTGGAAGAGGAATAGGATTCTCAGGGGCACCGTCATCTTCAGTGCGTCTATACGGCCTAGCTAGGATAAAGCTTCCACTGTGCTGGAGGAGTGTTTTGAAAATTGAGGGATGACGTCTCACGTATAGTTTGGCCATGTTGTATTACCAAATGTGGGATGTAAGTGGCCTGCCATTGTATCAGACAGTGGTGTGCATGGAGCATTACCATCTCTTAGGGGACCGAGCGATAGAGGGCCTAAGACTTCTGGATATTAATCTGAAAGCCCACAGCTTTGTTAAAGGCCTCCGTCTTGTTTATAAAGGCTGGGAGAGCCTCTTGTGGATTGTCCAGGTCAATAAAAACATTGTTGGCATAAAGGGCAAGGGTATGCATCTCTCCGCCGAAAGTGACATCCATAATGCTTTGGTTGTCCCAAACCTGTTGGGTGAAGGGCTCCATATAGAGGGCAAATAGCAGAGGTGAAAGTGGGCACACCTGCCTCATCCTTTGATGGATAGGAAATGGAGACGAGATCTGGCCATGGCCATTATCACGTTCTGTTGCTCTGGGCTGACTGTAGTTGCTGAAGTTCCATGATTGAAATCAAGGACCAAAGCCAAAATGGGCATGTGTTGCCTCCAAATATGGCCAGTGCACCTGGTCAAATGCTTTCTCCATGTCTGTGGCCAGGAGCATAATTTCCCGTTTGGAACTCTTGGATTTATCAAGCAGGCGTAGGATTTGCTTTGTATTATCACTACATTGCCTGTGTGGGAAAAAGCCCGCTTGGTCTGGGTCAGTCAGCCCTGGCATTAGTGGGTTCAGTTGGGATGCCAGTGAGGAGCTTAATGTTGACGTTCAGGAGAGGTATTGGTCAGTAAGACCCACATTGTTGAGGATCTTTCCTGGGTTTGGTAAGAACAACAGCTGATGCCTCCATCATACAAGGCGGGACCGAGGTCGGTCTGGTTATCGCATTAAAGAGGCAGGTCAAAATGGGTGCCAGTATCAGCCAGAACATTTTATAAAATAGAGCTGGGAACCAATATAGGCCTTGTGAGTTAAGAGGCTTCAATCGTGCAACAGCTGATATAACCTCTTCTATTCTTATTTGGTGATCTAGCGACTCAGCCTGCTCTGCTGTCAGTTGCACAGTGCGGGTGCCTTTCAGGTATGCCTCTCGACCATCTCCCATGGGAGATTGTCAGGAGTAAAGACTTTTGTAGAATCTGCGAAAGGCGGATGCGATGAGAGTGTCCCCTGCAGTTTCAGTGCCATCTTGTGCTCTGAGGGACTCAACCCTGCCATTTGTCTTTGGGCTAGAAGCCGGTTAGCCAGCAAGTACCCACACTTATTCCCCCCATGTAAAAGAAGTGGTGAAGTCTAGGTAGAGCTTTTTCTGCCTTGTCCAGATCCAGACCTGCAAACTGTGTCCTAGCTGCCTGCAGACACAGGGTGCTCCAGTGCATTTATGTATCGTTTCCAGTACCTGCAGGTGCAGCTGCTACCTCTTTTCCTGCTGGAGGTGTTATTCGCCGCAGAGATCACTATAATCTCCCCTTGTATTACTGCTTTTAAAGTCTCCTAAAGGAGGGGCACAGAGGTGTCAGCAGTGTCATTCAAATCTAGGTAGTGTGTGATGGCTTGAATGATTTGATTCACTAATTTAAGCCGCTGTAGAAGAGTTTCTCTAGTTCTCCATGGCCGAAAGGCCAGTTGCAGGGGTGGGATTGCAAGAACAAGAGAGACTGTGGCATGACCAGATAGGGAGCAAGTTTCTATTTCGACGTCCGTGAGTAATTCTGTATTCCTATGGTTCCTAAAAAGTGATCCATTTGGACGTAAGTCTTATGTACATGGGTATAGAATGTATAGTCACAGGTCTGGGGATGATGCTTGTGCCAAAAGTCTCTGAGCCCCATCTCCTGCCCCTGCAGAAGAAATGGTCCCGGTCCCCCCCAAACCTGTGTGCCGATCTTTCCAGGTCATTGTGAAATACCAGATTCAGGTCCCCACCCAACAGCACATTCTTATCTTGATGGGATATAGCATCCGCCAGTACCCGTCTAAGGATTTTTTCTTTGCCTTCATTGGGTGCGTAGAGGGAACCCACTATGAGGGAATAATCCCAACATGCACTCTGTTACCTAGTAGTCGCCTCTTGACCTCCATCAGTTTGTCCCCCGCTTTCCCCAGGATGGAGCATGAAACTAATAGAGCCACTCCCGCGATTTTAGGGCCCTATGTATCAAGCTCCCGGTTTGCATTTCTTAAATAGCTAATTTTAAGAAATCGCTATTTAAGAAATGCAAAATGGAATGTATGAAAATGGCAATTCGGTAATAGTGATTTCCTAAAATTCGCAATCGCTATTACCGAATCGCAATTAGGGAATGGGACTCCATTCATCCCTATGGGCCTGTAGGCCCATAGATGCGAATGGTTTTGCATTTCCGAATTTGCGAATTCCTGCTAGGAATTCGCAAATTAGGTAATTCAAACCACAGGGTTCTGATGCACCCCCAAAAAATATTTGTGGACATGTGAAGCCCACACATGCCCTTCCTTGAAATTGCACTACGAATGCCTTTCATAAATCCTGAAAGGCATTTTTGCATTCTCAAACGGCCGAATTTTGCGATTCGCACCGTTTGCGAATGCAAAAATGGTTGATACATCTGGCCCCTAGTGTCAGCAGAAGAAAAGTATTGGTGTGGGTAGGCCCTCGATCGAAGTCTATGGAAGTCCCCAGGGAGTAGGTGCGTCTCCTGTAATAGCTATAGGTTCGCTCCTGTTTGTTCTAAATAGGATAGGATTGCTTGGTCAGAATGTTAACCCCCTTTACATTAAGGGTGATAACTTTCAACTAGTGTGGTACTGGGGATCAGTTGCTGCACTTAGACAATCGTCCGTCTCAAGTGCCTCACTATACTTGCTTAGAGGTGACCCGGTTTCAAGGGATTCAAATTGCAATGTCCATCTTTGATGTAGTGTGTCCCGTGAGGTTGAAAGTGCTCCTATTCAAACAACCAAACTAAAACCCCACCATAACAGAAACAAAACTTCGACAAATGTGTAGATCGAGGGTTTCCCAGCATTGTCCCTGAGGGTACGAAGGTAGAGGGGTCTAAAGCTCCCCATAGACTCTTGCTTCTCCAACCCTGTCCCCACATCCCCCAGCTCCACCAGCCCCTGCGCCCCAGAACCTGGCCTTCAACCAGGAGTCTTCACTGCGATCCAGCAGGATCTTGTACTATGGCCTCTCCAGACAGTGACTCCAGCACCAACGGCGTTCATTTGCCATAGTCTCAGGGTCCAGTCGGTGGTCGATCAGAGATTTCCTCCCACCCCTCCATCAGGAGCATTTCTGAGTCTTGCATTCCCTGGGAGGCATTGTACTGAGCATCCCCTGAGGGTCCCTCTATTTGCAGTATCTTGCATGCCTTCGTCAAGGGTCGATGTTTGTGTAATTTTCCCTTACCAGCGGAAGATAGGGTGTCCCCAGGAGTAGGTTACTCATTTATCACAGAGAAGGGTTGTTACTGAGTGGAACTCTCTCCTTTTTTACGGTTATGGCCAACAGGTCTTGGAACAGGACCAGTGTTAGCTCAGAACTTCAGGCTGTAAAAGTCCCTAGCTTTGTGGAGAATCGGCCAGTGGAATGGCAACCCTACGGACCCTGTTAAGCTGAATCTCCTTTTCCGGTGCTGTCTCTATGATCTGGAACAACAGGGCCTTGACACAGGCCACAGTGTCTGTCTTTTCAGCATTAATTGGGGTCCCAAGTATGTGTATGTTGTTCCGTTGTGACTGATTCTCAAGATCTTCTTTGTGAGCTTGTAAGTCAATCTCCTGTTCATGGAGATGTATGACTTTCTGTGGGAGTTGTTCAATTTTTTTCTCACAAGCAGTCTCATGTTATTCTAGGGTGGAGACCCTATCACTCAACTCTACAACCTTGCAATGGAATTCTTTCAGGTCCTGCTAGAGGCCTTTCTTTACCATCTGCAAGTATTCCCTGAGGTAAGCAAAGAGGGCCTCTAAAAATGTGTGGGTAATTGGGCTTTCAGTGCCATCCCTGCTGTTCTTGGTGGAGGAGGTTGGGTCTGTCCCTTGTCTAGTCCCTAGTAGGTTTAGATAACATATCCAACAAAGTATGATCTTTCCTGTTGTGAACTGTTTCCATATCCCACTGTTAGCTGTGGTAGTGGCTATTGGGAAGTGTGGGCCCCCACCTCAAGAGTGCTGGTGTGAGGGAGGGCGCCGCTCAGACTAATACCAGGAGGACCCTTAGTTGGCAGCTGTGCAGAGACCACTTCAGTGTCCCGCGGCTCTGTGAAGTAAATGTACAGCCAATCATGTGCCTCTTGCAGTACTCCCTCTGTTAACTGAGAAGCTTCAACAATGCAAGCGCAGGCAGCAAGTCCTTAGGCGACTGAGTGCTGCACTAAGCGTCAAGATAGACAGGTTGCACCACAGCAGGAGAGGAGATCAGTGGTATGTTGCTCCCTTGCAGTTATATCCTCTCTGAATTCCAAGGGCTGTATTTGACACCATGCTTCCCCCCGTGAATCGCCCCAGAGCCAGCATCACAGTTTCGCCTGACCTCGCCTTGCTGCTGGTCCTGGGGTACAACATGCAGGTCTGGCTCATCTACAGTTCATTTCAGCCCACCCCCCATGCTGGCAGGAATAATAGAAAGCGGCAAACCCCTTAGCGTGAGTCTCTTCAGCTTGGGGCACCTAACTCAATGTGCGCCCCCTTGTCAGCACTGAATGCGGGCACGCCGAGATGCTGTGTGCTCTTCAGTTCTCGCAGGCTGAGCACAGTGTGCCAAGGTGTATTGAAATATATGTTGAAATATGTGTTTTTGACCACTGACTTTGTGTTGCCCCACTTTGCACCTGGATTAGCTATCCAGTGTTCACCAGTTGAAGACTACATTTTGTATCCAGTTTAGCTGCCTTTTGACTTTATCGTAGCATTAGACACTGCCATGTTAAATCTGTTTGTACTTTTCCACATTGTAAACTGTGCTTTTTTGTGCTTTTTCTCACCAAGGGCTTTGGTTGATAAGGATGTACTCAGAAGGCAGGGAACGGCCTTGTTTTGATTTGACACCTTGGGATTGTGGCCAAACCCCAACAGACCTAAACTAGCCAGCATGTTTGAATTGCTAAATGAGGGGTTTTTTTTCCCAGAAAGCTCCTTCTGTTTTTTTTAAGACATAAAAAGACCCTGTGCGACAGTGAGAGTGAGAATGGCCTCAATCAGAATTCTTGATGTCGGATGCCTGATATCTGTCCCAGGAGGGTGGAGATCTCTTTCTCTTTTGCAGTCAACCGGGGTCATCGTCTTGCTGGCATGGGAAAAATGAAGAGCTTGGCAGGCCCTACAGTGATACATTTTTACTTCATTAGTTGCTTTGCATAATATAACATAAATACATATATTTGCTGTGTACATTGCAGTGGAGAATCATTTTGATATGTTTTCCTTTCATTGCTGTGACTATTTTTTAACGTGTGTGTAAAGGGTTATATCTTTGAGGAAAAGTCCCTCCCTCTATCTAGATTAGTCAACCCACAAAAGGCGTGAATAAATATTTTCTTTATTCCTTTTATTCCAGTTTTTTCTGTCTTTTATAGGTTATAACCATTGTCCTTTCCCAAACTGTGTTTCTTTTATTCTCTTCTCTCTTCTTTGATTGATCTGTTTACTCTTTTATGCGTAGTTTTTTTATCTTTGACCATTTCTTTTCTTTCTTTCTTTTAGGGGTTCCGTAATTCAGACTCAGGTTTTGTTTCAGGACATGGAAAAAGAACATAGAAGAAAGCAAGGAGTTGAGACTGGGGTTTTGTTTTTTTATTCTGGAAATAAAGAAAGGGGTTATGTGAGGGAACAGTGACAAATACACACATCATCAGTGAATATCTCTTTTTGCTTATTTAGGTGATTCTGTCCGGTGATAACAAGTGGAAAGAATATATTTGAGAGGAAGAGAGAAAGAAAAATAAGTGAATGAAAACACCTTAGAGCGGAGAGGGTTTTTGATTCTGGAATCACCCTCTCTGATAGAAGGAATATTAGACTGCTTTTCCCTGTTTTTCGTTGAAGTTAATATTATATTTGTGTTTTTTCCTTAGGTCCATTTCAATTGTGTTCCCTGTCTCTCTGGAGAACCCCAAAAAGGTACTAAAAACCCATATACGGGCACGTACCTCGTGTAACCATGTTCCTCTAGGGAGGTGGTAGGTCTGTGTGCCCTTCGCGAGTCTTCCCTCGTGATCGTCTCTCTGCGGCTCTTTCAAGCTGGACAGGCTCTCTTTGGTCTCCCTGCTGTCTCCGTTGATGAGCCCTCCTGTCGACATCACCTCAGCGTCATGACATTTCAACACCAACGGATCGCACCCCATATTAATTGCTCTTGTAAAGGTTTGGATGGATGAATGGATCACCCCAAACGAAATAACACAGCAGCAGGCCCCTACCACTAGACAGACATCTGAACTGCCTTCCACCTCTGCTAGTGGACAGGAGGCCACGCCATAGGACCAACAGGACACCAACACCCCTACCCCTCCAGAAGGTGAACCACCCTGCAAACGTTCCCTGCGATCCAGGCAGAAGTCAGAGACTATTGCCAAGACCCCCACCAGGAAATGAGACTCTCCTGATTGTCAACCTTGTGTCCCACACAGTCACCCTGTCCACTCCCCTTCCTATGTCCCCTTGGACTATGCACATGTGCTACGAATAGACTGGAACAATACCCTGGACTTTCCTCCATCATCACCCCATCCCAATGCACTTGCCCCTCTTCTTCTTAGCACTTCAATAAACACCCTTTGAAAAAACTACAAGTATGGAGTATGTTACGGTTATAAAGTATGTATTCGTTTAACCAGGTGCAAACATTGCAATTCAACTGTACAGTAATTGTTCACATAGGAAAGACCTGTAGTTTCTTGCAGTGATCACACCAGGAGCGATAGTGGGGCACCATCATCTGCAAAATGAATTGCCTAAGGGTACAGTAAGTGGTATAGAAGTGGGAGATAACAGCATGTGAGTGCCAGAGATAATCTAAATAATGACAATGAAATGTGAAGTAACACTGTCTTACCTGTGTGTCATTGGAAGTATTGTCATATCACTGCTGTTCTGTTGTCCTCATCTTCATCCTCTGCCTCATCATCCTCACTGTCTACAGAGTCCACTGCTGCCACACGGCCATCTCCAGCCTCCTTCTCCTGCAGAAAAGGCACATGGCGTCTCAAGGCAAGCTTGTGAAACATGCAGCATGTCACAATTATCTGGCAGACCTTGGGTGAGTAGCACAGGGATCCACCTGTTAGATGGAGGCACCAGAACCTGGCCTTCAGGAGGCCAAAGGTTCCTACGATTATCCTTCTGGTTCGCCCATGTGCCTCATTGTAATGTTCTGCTGTCCTTGTCCTGCCATTCCTCACAGGGGTCAGTAGCCATGATAGGTTTGGGTAACCAGAGTCACCTGCAAATATTGAGGGACAACATTTAGCCCCACACTATACTATATGGCCCACACCATACCCATGCACCAACATCCACTGGGTGGGAACCAGGGCTCACCTATTAGCCACACCAGGTGCCTCTGTTGTTGGGCCATCACATTTGGGATGCTGCTATTCCTCAGGATAAAGGCATCATGCACCGACCCAGGATACTTAGCATTGACATGGGAGATGAACTGGTCCGCCAAGCACAGCATCTGGACATTCATGGAGTGGAAACTCTTTCGATTTCTGAACACCTGTTCATTCTGGCGGGGGGGACAAATGCAATATGAGTTCCATCAATTGCTCCAATTATGTTGGAAATATGTCCCATTGCATAGAATTCAGCGTTCACTGTAGCCAAATCCTCCACTTGGGGGAAAACAATGTAGCTGCACATGTGCTTAATCAGGGCAGACAAAACTCTTGTCAGCACTATTGAGAACATTGTCTGTGACATTCCTGCTGCCAAGCCCACTGTCACTTGGAAAGAACCAGTTGCCAGGAAATGGAGCACAGATAGGACTTGCACAAGAGGGGGTATCCCAGTGGGGTGATGGATAGCAGATATCAGGTCAAGCTCCAATTGGGCACACAGCTCTGGGATTGTGGCCCTGTCAAGTCTATAGGTGAGGATAATGTGCCTGTCCTCCATTGTTGCCAAGTCCACCAGGGGTCTGTACACAGGGGTATGTCTCCATCTCCTATTCATCTGCAGTGGTAGCAGTCTAAGGGACAAAAGAGTGAGGAGCCGGTCACAAACTGAACATTAGAGCCACAACAGTACAATGCATGATTATCATTTGTAATGGTTAAGTGGGATTTGTCCAGTATGTCCATATTTTAACAGTGATGCAGTTATTATCCAGGGCCTCCCCTCCTCCTGAAATGGTGTCCGCCTGTTCTGTGTGGAGGGACAGGAAGTGAGGTAATTCCGCTGACGTTGTGCGCCGTTGCGGGAGGCAGTCGGGAACCGCCGTGCAACTCCTCATTGGTTAACATTGGGCCCTATGGAGGTACAGTGGCCAATGGTGATCTATGCCAGCGGTGACGGTATGCACCGCCGCAGACGTGACTGCCATTTTCTATCTGATCACTCACTTGCTACTGCTTCAACAGGAGAGGACCTACACTGCGTGTGCTGCTGTGACCTGTGTCTGGAACCTACCATGACCCGTGTGACTGGGGAAAGGGCCCCTGCTTTCACCTCTGCGGAGTTGGAGCGACTGGTGGATGGGGTCCTACCCCTGTACGGACTGCTTTATGGGCCTCCAGACTAACAGGTGAGTACACTGTGGGCACGATGCATGTGGCATGCATGCATGGAGTGGTGTGTGGGTGAAGGCCTAGTGTAGGGGGGGTTGGTGGAAGTCCCCTGTGCGGCGTATAGGTTGTGTGCTGGGCCATGTGTATGTAAATGTTGATGTGAAGGGGTATGATGGGCCAAAAGTGTAACAGGCAGGACTGTCTGACTGATACTATTTTCCTGTGTGTATTTCCTCTGCAGGTCAGAGCCCATCAAAAGAAGGGTATATGGCGTGCCATCGCCAAGGACGTGTGGACCCTGGGGGTCTACTGCAGGGGCACACAATGTCGGAAACTGTGGGGGGACCTGAGATGCGGTGCACGGAAGACGACGGAGGCCCAGCTGGGGATTCTCAACGTGGAAGGGGTGCCCATCGAACCCTGACCCCCCTGATGGTCCGCATACTGGCGGTGGCCTATCCAGGCTGGATGGGCGCTTGAGGGCATCACAGCAGCCAAAAGGGGGTGAGTACAGTTCCCATCCTTACTACTTACGCATGTTAGGGTGGTATCCAGTTTGGGGATGTGTGTCAGTGGATGCCCCTAGGCCAAGCCTGACATTGCAGAGTAGTGGCCAGGGTTCTGAAGTGATCAACATGCTGCCTAGCTCTTAGGCATCCACTACTGATCAGGGCTGCGTGGGTCCTAGGTGTGCTGCAATTGGCAGTGTGTGCCCGTCCCCATACCTTGGTGGCTAGCAATATAACTGGTAGTGCAATGCATACTGTGTAGGGCTGTTTTCTGTGTGGGAGTGGTGTGTACATCAATGGTGGTGTTGGTGCAGCCATTGACCCAGTGTATCCTTTGTCTCTTCCCCCCCCTTTTTGATTTGTCACCCTGTCCTTATGTGCATTAGCATCATCTGCCGGAGGAGCAGAGGCACTGGAGACAGAGGGAGCTGCATCCCACAGGACCCAGGAGGCAGAGTACACTGACGCTGAGTGCACCAGTGGGACGGAGGGGGAGGGGAGCAACGGAGGGAACACTTAAGAAACAGATACCTCCTCCGATGGAAGCTCCCTGGTGGATGGCCACTCCAGCGACAGGTACAGCCGCCACCCCCTGTACCAGCACTGCCCTCCCAGCAACCCCTCATCGAGTTGTCCGTGCCCGCTCACCCAGGAGGTTGGGCATCTCCTTCGCCCCCAGGCACCTCATGCCCTGCCCCAGTTAGCCCTGCTGCCCTGAGTGAGGAGGCTATTGACCTCCTGAGATCCATCTCTGTAGGGCAGTCAACCATTGTGAATGCCGTCTAGGGGCTGGCAGCCCAGATGCAACAGACTAATGCATTCCCTGAGGGCATTCACACTAGATTGGCAGCCCAACAGAGATCAATCCAGGCTCTGGCCTCCTCTCTGATGGCAGCCATTGTCCCTGTTTCTACTGTCCCCCCTCGAAGCTTCCACTTCCACTTCCCAATCCCATTCCCCTCAACCACAACCTATCTCGAGCACACAGGCAGATGAGCGTGCACACAAGACAACACACAGGAGTGGCACTGGCAAACACAAGCACCACACATCATCCCACAGGCACTCACACAAACACCATCCAAATGCAGACATACCAACATCCACAATTTCCACTATTCCACCCTCCTCCTCCTCCACCTCCCTCCCATTTCCGTCTACACTCACACCTGCATGCACTACATCCTCATCCACTACCAGCATCACCACCACACCCCTCACTGGCAGACACCTCCACAACAGCCATGCACACGTCCCCTGTGTCCTCTCCCACTGTTTCTGTCCCCCCTACTCCTAAAGTACACAAACGCAAGCACTCAGACACCCAACAGCCATCCACCTCACAACAGCATCCAGTCCATGAACATGCACCCAAACTCAGCATACAGACACCTCCTACAACCACTCCCCCATCCTCCACTTCCAGACCTTCTCCCTCTTCCCACCCAAATGTCCCTAAGAAGTTTTTCCTCTCCACCATTGACCTCTACCCCAGCACCCCACCCATCCGCCGTCATTCATATCTGGCCAGGGTGACAAAAACCCAGGCAAGCACCTCAGCCAACCAGTCCACAGGCCCAGTAGTATCCACACCTACTGGTGGTGGGAAACGATCCAGGGCACATGTCCAGAGGTTGAATGAGCCTGCACCCGCCAGCATCAAGGAAAGGGTGCCTGCCCATGCTGCGGCCCGGAGGGCCACAGAGCCAGCCCCAGCTGCTGCCCGGAAGGGCAAGGAGCCATCCCCAGCTGCTGCCAGGAAGGGCAAGGAGCCAGCACAAGCTGCTGCCAGAAAGGGCAAGGAGCTAGCACCATCTGCTGCCAGGAAAGACAAGGGGTCTGGTGCAGGGACTCAGACGGGGACCCCACTACCAACCATGGTTGTGCAGCCGTCCGAGGCTGCGAGGGATGGGCTGGAGCCTCCCCCCACCAGCAGCACCACCACCACCAGTGGGCAGCCATCTGAGGCTGCAGGGGATGGGCTGGAGGCTCCCCCTAGCACCAGCAGCATCACCATTACCAGTGGGCAGCCGTCTGAGGCTGCAGGGGATGGGCTGGAACCTCCCCCCAGCAGCACCACCACCACCACCAGTGGACAGCTGTCCGAGGCTGCAGGGGATGGGCTGGAGCCTCCCCCCAGCAGCAATACCACCACCACCCATGGGCAGCCATCCGAAGCTGCAGGGGATAGGCTGGAGCCTCCCCCCACCGGCGACTGCAGCAGCACCACTACCACCACTGTGCAGTCGTCACCGCCGGCGGACGGTATGTAGTCCTTCGTCCATTGGCTGCTGTGCAGCCTGCCCCCTGCAAATCCAGTGGGTATGACACCCACCTGAGAGTCTGTGACCTTGCACTCCCCAGGATCAAGAGCACAGGGCATGATGCCCCCTCCAGAATCAGTGGGTAAGACACCCACCTACCCCAGCCTCCCCAGGAGCAAGAGCACAGGGTATTGATGCCCCCTCCAGAACCAGTGGTTAAGACACCCACCTACCCCAGCCTCCCCAGGATCAAGAGCACAGGGCACGATGCTCCCTCCAGAACCAGTGGGTAAGACACCCACCCACCACAGCCTCCTCAGGATCAAGAGCACAGAGCACGATGCCTCCTCCAGAGCCAGTGGGCAAGTCACCCACTTGAGAGACTGTGACCTTGCACTCCCCAGGACCAAACACAGGGCATGTTGCTCCCTCCAGAGCTAGTGGGCAAGTCACCCACTGGAGAGACTGTGGCCTTGCACTCCCCAGGACCAAGCACAGCACATGTTGCCTTGTTCTATCTACCAGCTGAGGTACCCCCCCGCGTTCCCCGTCCCCCTGAGGTGCCCACCTATTTTCCAGCTGATGCCCCTGCAGTGTTCTCTCTGTGTTGGTGCAGGTAACAAGTGGGGCCTTGGACTTTGGCCTGTGGCCCTGTGACCCACACACAATGAGGACTGGGCAGTGTCCCTTGAACTGTACATATGTATATAACAGTTACCTTGCATTTTCTTATTTCTACTGTGTTGATCTTATTACAATCACTTTCATACATTCCTGTAGTCCTTGCATTATTTATCAGGGGTACGGGGCAAACATGTTTTATTACTGCAGCTGATTGTGTGTATTGGTGTTGGGGCTGGGGGTGTGTGTTGCGTCTGTGTGTCACTCTCTTTCCCCCACCCCCCGCCTTGTGTGCTAGGCAGCTGTACTCACTGTCATCGTCTTCGCCGTCGTTGGTGTTCGTGGTGGAGAAGGACATAGAAAATCATTGGGAAGACATGCAGCTCGGGCTCCATGGCGGCGTGGTTCTTCCCTGTGTCTCCAAAGGTGAGTCCTTTCCCTTCTGTGCAGTGTTTCCGCCAGGCTTTTGATGTCATTGGTACCAGCCCGGAAATGGTGGCAATCTTAATACGGTGGGCAGAACATTGTCTTCCGCCTGGCTGTAGGCCTGGCTGCCGCCGCAGTGGCTGTTGTTTCTGCCTTGGCAGTCGGTGTGGTAAAGTAGCTGTCTATCTGAGTTCTCACTGCCATGGTCATAATTTGGCCGTAGTTACCGCCAGCCTGTTGGCGGTATTACCGCTACTTTATCACCGACCGACTTTATCACCGACCGCCAGGGTTGTAATGAGGGCCTATATCCTTACTTCGAGGCTTTATCTCTAGCCTCCTGAAAGAATCGACCCTCAATTGGAATCTGAAAAAGAACACAGAGGAAGAACCTACAATACCAGTAAATCAACAAATACTACTACTCTGTTTGCATCATCAACAAGGCCACAAACCCTGTTGCAGGCAAACAGGTACTAACTTTATCAATAGGAGAAGCATCAAATATATTTCTAGGTGGACTTTTTTCAGAAGACAGATATGAAGAGGAAACTATTTCTGGCAATTAGAACAAAGCTACATAAAGGGGAAATACACTATGGCATGTTGGAACCAGAAACAATGCTGATCACTATAGATGGGAGGACCATGGGAAACAAGGGCCTTGATGACCTGGAGAGATTTGTTGGATGTAATAGAAATGGCAGGAAAGGATACTTCAATGACTGATTCTTAACAACCAGCAAAGATACTTGAACAAATCGCATCTAAGGCTGGAGACATGATGAAAGAGCCAGAGTGGAAAATGTGGTGCAAACATGGTCGAATAATGAGCGGTACATGAGTAAAAGAATACTACACCAAAGGATGAATCCAGGTTGTGTGTTAAAAGCTGATGGACATGGGTATGGACAGGGCAAGCACATCCAGATATTGTGAAATCAATACTTTTCTTGATCATAGTTTTGAATCTACGGTCGGAACCCACAGGAGCAATGTAAGGCGAACAAGTGTTTAAATGGTTGTTAGAATCTAAGGACAGCCACACTCCTAGTTGCTATCTCCACCCTCTTTCCCCCAACATGTTTAAGTATATGATGTAAACTATGGGACAGAGGTGCAGGAGAAATGGAAGGTAGATAAATACGTATCTGAAGACAGATAAAGGGAATAGAGAACTCCCCAGTTTTAGGATGAATATGTTGAATTCCTAGGTCACAACAGCTGGAACCCAAAACCCTGTAGGACAGAGTGCTCATTATCTCCCTACATACATAAAATACTTCATATCTGAATACAAACAAAAGATACATGCAGAAGACACTACATTAAAGCTACATACAGAAAAAGTATATGATTGCCTCATGCCGAACATGATGGGAAACAACACAGGTTGTATGTGGTTTGAGTGCAAAGCTACCACAAGTTCACAGTTACAATACATTTCCTAAAGTTAGGATAAGAACACTGTTTCTTAATAACCTATGTTCGATCTAGCCCTTTTTGCAGGGTCTCCCCCATCACTGTGCCTTCTGTTGCTGAACTCATTTTTGTTGGCATTAGGACTCTGTGTACCTTTTCCCTGCTAACCGGTGGTAAAATGCTTGTGCTCTCTACCTAAAAAATGGTGCAATGCCATATACACAATTGGTGCATTTATTTTTATATAAGTCCCTAGGTAATGGTGCTACTTGTAACCTGTAAATGCCTGGGCCTGTAAATTAAATGTTTTTAGTGGGCTGCAACTCTCCTTGTGCCACCCACTAAAGCAGCTTTTTAAAGCATGCCTGAGACCTGCCATTGCAGCCTTCTGTGCAGTTTTAAACTGCCATTTCGACCTGGTGAAATGAACTTTTAGTAAAGTCTAAACCTTCCTTTTCAATACTTATGTCACCCCTAAGGCAATCCCTAAAGGTTCATAGGGCAGTGCGAATTGTATTCAAATAGTAGAACATGTGTACTTAAGCTTTACATGTCCTGGTAGCAAAAAGTCCTAAAGTTGTTTTTCACAACTGTAAGGGCCATATCTCCCATTGGCTAACACTGGGTTACCTCTTTACATTTAAGAAGTGCTAACTTTGGATTGGGGTGGATAGAGCTATGCGTTGAGACTCAAATGAATTGTAATTTAAAATCCTATTTAATGGTAAAACACACACACACACTTTTTAAATCTTCAGAGCCATTCTTAAGCTAACTCCTTTACCCATGCACGTTACAGAAGGAGGACTGCCCTAGTACTTGAAGATTATCTTGCTCTCTCTTAGAATGAAGACTGGACCTGCTCCCTTCATCCCAGGCTAACCTGAGTGACTCTAAGGGTCTGCTAGCTGAACTCCTGTTTTGAGCTACAGGGACACAAAATGCTCAAGAGGCCTCCCTGCCCAGGTGATTTGCTGCACTGGACGTACCTGAGCTCTGCTGTCCTGTACTGGAGTAAGTTCTTGTTCCCCGAGGGGTGCCTCCCCAGGTACTGGACCCATGGCTGGCATCAGCTGAGCTCTTTCTAAGAAGAAAGGAGATATCCTGACATTTTGTACTCTTAACAACTTAAAACGGGCCCCCTGTTGCCAAGACACTGCCACCCTTGATGACCACCAGTGCATAGCTCCGATGAATCTGACTCCATGCTACACCGACCGCCATTCACAACAGGCAACGTGAAATCTGCACTATGCGCTACAGCAACAACAGTCCACAGTGGCTGCCAATGTGAAGCTACAGCAAGGACCATTCGCAATGCCTGACTGGCTAATTGTGCAATAGCGATGACAGCCCTCTCTACCAGGCT
The DNA here is from genome assembly GCF_031143425.1 of Pleurodeles waltl. Lineage (NCBI taxonomy): Eukaryota > Metazoa > Chordata > Amphibia > Caudata > Salamandridae > Pleurodeles > Pleurodeles waltl. Next base: position 1,140,341,274 of record NC_090447.1, read on the forward strand.
TATTCTGCACACTACAACAAATGACAATCCACATTGCTGTCCCTGCTCCTCGTGAACTTTTTCTGAATTGTTTTTTTCTTGTGTTGTTTTCACTTTTTTTCTGTGCTGAATAAATACTTCACACTTTACCTCTAAGTTAAGCCAGACTGCTTTTTACCAGCTACCCAGGGTTAAGCACAGGTCAATTTTAGTGACTTTTGTGGTTCATCTGACAAGGACTGTGTATGTTGCCTGAGTTGGACTTCCACCCTCCTCAACCAATAACCTAATTTCTTAGAACCCCCTTTTGGTTATTACTAGATTCTTAAGCAAGCACTTTGACCTAACCGAGACTTTTGAAGTGTATGGTACAAATGCTAACGGAATAATTGATAATGTACCTCTTGTCCCAAGTATTTGACTCAGTACCATAAATTGCACTGTTAGGGAAACCCTGACTTCGGGCATAATATCACTTAGACGATATTGAGTAGGTGAATTTACAGCCTGACCTGACTTTTCACAAATGTAACAATATAATACACCTGACAGGATATTATCTACTTTACTACATAGGCTAAATGTCGATTAAACTGTTAATGATTGTTGCTGTCAATGTAAACAAAGTGAGACTATATTAAGGGAGATCATATACTCACATATCTCGGGACAGTCCAGATACATGTATTATTGATACAATAAAGTCACTTAACTAATGAAAAGTAAGAAGTTGAAACGAGAGTAGGTGAGGAATATGATATTGTCTTGTGAAAGAGAGCACACAAATGAGTCTGATTAAACTTCCTTATAACACAGGAATGGGGATGTTGCAACAATACTACACAAGGCATTCTTATAAAACCTGTTACAAACAGAAATGGATAATTTAGGCATAAAGGGCCTGATTTATACTTTTTGTCACAAAACTACTCAAACGCAAAAAGTATAGCACCAGCTTGCGCCATTCCACAGTGCCAGCCGGGTGCCATATTAAAGGAATGGTGCAAGCCGGCATTAAACTTGGGCTAGCGTCTTCCAAAAAGGTGCTAGCCGGGTGGGGGTTGTGTATCACAAAATGATGCTAGCCTGTTAGAGGCAAAAAAATGCCTCTAACCAGACTAGTCCCATTTCCTGGCACACAACCACCAAAAACATGATTCCTGTCTTAGGAAAGACAGGAGTAATGCCCACCCGCCCAATAGCCAGCACAAAGGACAAGTGTCCCCTGGGTGTGGCCGTTGCACCCTCTGCCATGCAGGTGGCCCCATGTTGGGGCCCCAATGGCGCTTTAAAAAAAAGTTTAAAAATACTTACCAATGCTTTCCCTACTTACCAGGGTGGGGGTGTTCCCGGGGGTTGGGGAGGGCACCTGTGGACCCATGCCATGTTGTTTAACCATGGAAATGGGTCCACAGGTCCTCTAATGCCTGGTCTAACCCAAGTGTTAAATAATGGTGCAAAGCAAGCTTTGCACCATTATTTAGCCCCTCCTCCCACCCCTGTGTCATTTTAGCACAGGGAAATAAATATGGGGCTAAGGAAATTTCACCATTTTTTAGATGGGAACGCCTACCTTGCATCTCAGTGACGCAAGGTAGGTGCACACATCCAAAAAATGGTGCAAATTCCTATATTTTTACGTTAGGCGTGTCTAATGTCAAAATATAAATATGGAGTTAGGTTTGCGACAAATTTGCGTAAAAACAATTACGCAAATTTGGCACAAACAGAATATAAACTTGCCCCATAGTGTCTTCACAAACCTCAGACTGCAAAATAAGACCGTGATAGTAGGATCTGTATAACCTCATTCAGAGACAAGGTAATCTTCCTAACCTTCCTATCTTGAGTGGTAAACTCTTTTGGTAGATCGAAGGTATTATTAGGTGGGAATTGGAATTATGCTCTCAACCTAATACTGGACAAGAAGTCGTAGACAGGGATTTTCTCCAAAACCCTACGCCTCCTTGAGGCAAGTACAACAAGGAGATTTTTTTTTAATTTATTGTTTTCCCTACTTTGCTTGCACACATTAAGGAGGTAGTGGCCCTAATCCCTAATCCAGTCGTCTGACCCAGTCAAGGTACTTTTCGAACCTGGGTCCGACGCCTCGAGGTTTTTGCCTCGTTTCATTGCTCTCATCTGTGTTTTTTACCACCTTTGCTCGTTCTGTACCTGTGTTGCCTTTCTCTCATCTCTTGCCAAGTGTTTTTTAAATTTCAGTTTCACTATTTTTTCTTTGCCTTTTGTCTGCTGTTGCACCTTTGTTGTATTCTTTCTCCTGTTCTATTTCAGCGTTTTATTTCACTTGTTTCTCACTGCCTTCTGTAAGTTATTGTACCCTTGTTTTTGTCTTTCTCTCATTCCCTGCCAATGTCGTTTCTTGCTATTGCCCTATAATTGCTGTTGCACCCTTGCTTTAGCCTTTCTCTCGTTTGTCAGCGTCCTTGTATATTACACCCGTTTTTCACTGCTTCTTGCCTGATTTTTTAACCCTCATTTTAGCTTTTCTATTGCCTTTGTGCCATCGTTTTTGTTGATTTTACTTGTTTTTCTCTTTTGTCCTTCGTTTGTTTTCTTGTCTTTTGCCTCGAACTGCGTGTCTGCTGCAACCCCTCCTTCCTCACCTCTCCTTACCTGCTATTCTTGCTTTCTTCCTGCTCTCTCTCTCCCTCGTACCATGCCCCTCACAACCCCGCCCACTACTCCACTCACTCCTCCAGGTACTACTTAATGGTGGATGTGCACACCAGGCAAATCGCTGGCCGCCAAAGGCAAGCATGTTTATGTGCGTCCACACGTGGATCAAGTCCAGCGCCAGAAACCCTAATCATCCCCCAACGCATTCCTAGCTCTCTGTGATGCTTCACCACCTCAACTCCAGCCGCCACTCACCTTGGTGCTGCTGCAGTGCACCTCACAAAACAGAAGGAACCTTCACCTGCACCTCCTGCTGCTTCACCTGCATCTTCACACCCACTACTCCAACACCCACTGCAACCATACCAACAGCTCCAAACTCCCCACCCACGAAACACTTGTCCACACTCCACTCCTCGCTTTCATGCATGCTCCTCAACACCTGATTACTCAGCAAACACTCAACGGAGATATGGGACCTACTGGTTGATGCCTCCTAGAACTCCTTTTGCTCACCCAAGCATGGCTGACAGCAGCATCAACACAAGATATCGTCACAACTAACTATGCAAACTACAGAATCGGCAGACAGGACTGCCAGCACAGACCTGGAGGATAGAGCATTAGAGGATAGTGTATAGAGCTTTTGTCAGTTTCCAACTCCTACCATGATCAAGGCTATGGTCGAAACGCTTTGGGCAATGAGGCGCATGTTGGATTAAATAAGTTTTGCATTTTCACAACCAGGAGAGTCTGTGTCTTCATTAGACTGTGGGGGTTTTTGTTGGCTTATATATATATATATATATATATATGTGTGTGTGTGTGGGTGTGTGTTTGTATGTATATCGCCACCGTGTAGTTATAGTAAGGTCTGCTTTTCCATAGGAAAAGCATTTTTTTGTTTGCTGATAACTTTGGTGCCATTTGACAAATCTTCACAAAACATTCGAAAAAATATGTTTACCTGCCACAGCTTTCTTCTTGGAAAGCTTCAAGGTGATCTGCGAAGGGAGGGCAGAGAAGAAAATGGGGGTCCCAAAACCCAATTTTGCCATGCATATTCCATAGACGTATTTTAGGCAGTGTTACTGCAAAAAAATGCTGACCGGTATTACACCAAATTTGGCAGGAATTCTTGGTCCAGAAAGCATGCTGTTTGTGATTTGGTGTAAATCTGTTCAGTAGTTTCGAGATATTAGGGTTAGAAAAATATTTGTATATCTGGACGGTTGGGTTTGAGGGACTCTTGCGAGAGTCCAACAAACCCAATTAAAAAATAGAGTGTTCTGATTGGCCCCAGTGGCTTTTTTCCCTTGGGCCAATTCGCTCCCATGGGAGACACACTCCCACAGGAGTGAGCAGTCTGATTGGCTGCCAGCAACATGAAGAAAATTGTTGCAGTAAGCCATTACAGGACTCGGGACTTAGTCCTGCGTCCTGAGTTTCAGTTTAAGAAATGATATAAAGAGGAAGAGGGATACTCTGCCCCCCTAGGCCCTGTGAGGGTGGGTCCCAGAGGGACCACCCATGGGCTCAAAATTAAATGAAAAAAAATCACAAATCTGCATGCATGATTACAGCACTTAAAAAGACATTAAATGACGACCAAGGGCCGCTGTGAAAATCAAAAGAGGAGGAGTGTGGCCTCCCTCCCCAAGCCTCATCTAGGCCCCAGGAACCACATCCACAGGTGCCGAAGTTTAAACTTAAGGAAGGGTGGTGTGCCGCCCCTTCCTTGTCCCGATTACAACCCTGGGAGACCATCCACTCCTATTTTTAAAAAGGAGGAGAGGCGCATGGCCCTCTTACCAAGCCTGTTTTGGTACCGGGCACACCATCCACCGGGGCCAAAATACTTAATAGAGTCTGAAGTTTAAACATAAGGGAGGGGGGCAATGCCCCCCCTCCCTAGGACAAATACGGCCCCAGGGACATCATCCTCTGGGACAACTTCTTTTTAAAAATTGGAGAGACCTCAATCGCCCTTGGGACGCCCATACCCCAGGGGCTATGCTTGTGAGTATGAGGGAGGGGGTAATGAAGCCCCCTCTCTAAGCCTTAAAAGACCCAATTGAGCCCACCTACGGTATACAGTAGTTTCCATTCCAGCAGGAGCGCAGGCAAGGAAAGCATGTGTGCTCCCACCCAGTGGGGGCTTTGAAAATGCTATTGCAGGCAGAGGAGCACTGATTGCTCCCACCCAGCAGGAGCAAGCAAAAACAGCTGCTGTCACAGCACCCAGCATGAATGCAGGGAGCCAGCGGTGCTGCAGCATCCCTTAGGCTCCCCTCGCAGCCCCCATCATAGTGTTTGGTGAGTACGCTATGGTAGGATGGGGTCCCCGGGGCCACTATAGGTTTTATTAAAAAAAGAAGGCCCAAGGGGATGGGGGCCCATAGTAGCTCGGGGTGGACCATGCATTCCCTCTCCTTCATAAAAATGGGAGGCCTGAGGCAATGGGGTCTTAGGGCCCATAGTGAATTGGGGAGGGGGGCTACAGGGCCATATAAACCCAGGGAAGGAGGCTGTGTGCCCACTTCTCTTTATTTAAAAAAAAAAAAAAAAAAAAAAAAACAGGCCCTGGGGGACCAGGTCCCCAGGAACCCAAGAGGGTCGGGAAGGGAGGTTGCACCCCTCCACCCCCCATAAAAAATAAAGATGGGTTCCCAGGGCCTGTAAAGGCTCAAGGAGGGGGTTGCACCCCATTCTACCCTTAATTAAAACGGCACTGCCCGAGGATGGGGTCTCTGGGGCCGGAAAAGACTTGGGGAGGGGTACTGCACACCCCTCACTTTTTCTGACAAATTAGCCCAGAGGATGGGTCTGGCTGAGTGTGGCCAAGCCCTGCGGCCAACCCCAAGCCACACATGGCAGAAGACCAAGTGCAGCGGGAGTTGGCTGCCTGCAGGGGGTTCATCCAGTGCCTGGCCAGCGACCAAGCCCTCCAGCCAACCCCTTACTGCATTTATTCCAAGCCTGTGCATGGAGTGGGGTTGGCTGGCCATGGGTATAGGATGCAGTGCCTATCCACAGGTCAGGCACTGGGGCCAATACCACACTGTGCACGACCTCTGGCTGTGTGTGCAATTTTCACTAGGCAGGTCTTTACAACAAAAGTCAATATAACAAAGGTAAGTACCAGTCAGGGCAATTTTGGCCTGTTTACAATGCAGTACTTTACAATGCTGGTATGTTTTTTTTTTTTTTTTTAAATGACAATGTTTTTTGTTTTTTTTTATTATTTTTTTTTAGAATTAGGTGTAAGTAGAGGTAAAGAGAGTTAAGGTTTTTTTTAGGGTTCTGGAGTGGGTTTAGGTAAAAGCAGGTAAGGGTTTTTATGGTATGGGGTAGGTTAAAGGTAAATGGAGATAAGAGTTTTTAGGGTTGTGGGGCAAGTAGAGGTAGACAGGATAAGGGTTCTTTTAGGATTCTGGGCTGGGTAGAGGTAAAGGAAGGTATGTTTTTTTAGGGTTTGGAGATGGGTAGGGGTGAAGGGGTTAAGAGGGTTTTAGGGTTCGGGTGAGTAGAGTTAAAAGAATGCAAGGGTTTTTAGGGGTTCGGGGTGGGTAGAGGTAAAGGGATCTAATGGGTTTTAGGAGTTCAGAGCTAGGTAAAGGGGATAAGGGTTTCATATATATATATACATATATATATATATATATCACTGAAGAAAGCAAAGGTTACATGACGTATTAAGTAATGTTTAAAAAACTAAAAACACTGATATTTACCAGTTAGAGTTTACTGAGCTAACTATAATTTGTACCCCTCTAATGCACTACTTATAACCTCCCATATTATATTACTTTGACGTTTGCTTTTATTTTGCACTAAAGAGCAAGGGTGTGTGCATTGGTGAATGGCAGCTTAAAGTGTATCAGTGCAGGGAAAGAGGTAGATATGGTGCTGCTCAACTCTCTTCCTTTCACACAACACAGCACATCAACATTAGTTGTTGTGCTGCATTGCATATATATATTGTAAATCTGTGCCTTTGTATCAGTTTACACATTTCTATTCATGAAGATCAACAGAGATTACTGTAGTCCCCAGGAGAAAGTATCAATTCAAAGTCCTCCTCTTGGGCTAAAGTTATTCCGAAGTGTTTACACAAAGGTCTTTGCATCTAGGAAGGTATCCTGCAAATGAAAAGTATCTCCCTGTATCCCTGTTTTGACAGTTTGACTTGTCCATGCCAACTCATAGACGTCAGCAGTAGAAGCCATAAGGAGAGTCTACAGTTTCTTGCTTGAGAACCCCAGATGGATACTACACCTTGAGAGGCCTAGAGTACAGGTAAATCAAGATCTGTTTTGTAGGTGCAAGATTCAGCAAGGTAGATTGCATGATTTTCCATTTATTATCCCTGTTTGTGGGAACAACCAAACTTTCATACGTACATACATGTAATGGCCAAATATGTGCAGTGGCTCCATGTTCAGGAATATATATCTGCCTATCTCATGGTGGTGCTCCGGGTTAGGTTGCATCTTCCACTGCTAGCACGTCACATTCACTCCTCCTGGCATCTGATGTCTGAGAAATATAATCTTGGTGGCTGTCCACATTTCAAGGGTTCTGCATTAGTAACTGTGCAGACCCTACCTCTCCAGGGAAATTGGTTTCGATCTCCAGTGTTTTGAGAATGGATTCCAACATAAAGGACTGAGACTTACTTTGGACACTATCTCCTCCCAAAGTATATTATCCTCTCTGGGAGCCAGTGCTTGAAATGGAAAAATGAAAGTGCGGTACTCTGTGCCAGAGTACCTGCTTGTTTCCGAGAAGTGCCGGTACTCTCCAATTAAAAGTATTACGCTTTTCTTGAGCTGCGCCGGTACTCACCCTCTCAAAATAAAAAAGTGCCGGTACTCAGTACCGGACAGTACCGGCCCATTTAAAGCACTGCTGGGAGCAAAAAAAATCTGAAGACTTGCAAAGCTGTATACGGTCCTTCCTGCAACACAGTTGTTCTACCCACTCCTGAAGGGACATTTGTTGATGGTGTAGACAGAAAAACAGAATGCCAAGACCCGCGTAAATCACTCAGATGCTTGAGATCCAGATTCTTGGCAATTGTTGCATCTTTTATCTATGGCTGGCCAGCGGCCAATCACCACTATCTGTGTACATTTCAGGGGTGGAGACTGTAGCAATACCCTTTCCCCGTCCTTCTGACTCGCTGTCAAATACCTGATATTGATTTCCACAGGTGCAGAAGATTAGTCCTCAGTCCACTTCACCACTGCATGCGACCGACAATTACTATCGGTTGCACGCACTAGCGGTGGGAAAGTGGAAGTGGATAAAGAGAGACTGCGTCAGACGTCTGGTGTAACTGATCTACTGATCCGTCTCATCTAGAATTCTTGGCTTTGGAAGTAGCAGCTACAATAAATTAAACATAATAAAAAACATTTCCACATTTAATTTACTTAGATATTTCTAACAGGGTTTATTTATCTGTACTAGTCCGAGGATAAGATTTCTCCTTAGTTTAGCATTTTCAACATTTCACTATAGTTAACCTGTAGAATCAAGCAGAATGTTGAATTAAGCAACATGCTATTGTTTCTACGATCCTCAAATGCATGTCTTAATTAAATATTCTTTTGTAGACTCTTAATTAATGAGTGTTGCTATATTTATGGCAGATTTCTATTTTTTATTCAAACTTTCTTTTTTGAGTTTTACATGATACAGAGACAATACAGCATATACATAACTGCTGCCAAGCGGTACAAAAAGCTAGTGGAGATGACTGTTGCAAGTAGCAGGCGTTGTTAGCAAAATTAATAAAGCCTTCTAATCGGTTTCTGATGTTGTTCCATCATTATGTTGTAGTACAATAGTACCACTTAACTGAATCCCCCCACCACCCTAAACAGCAAAAACACAAAAACCAAAAAATACTAAGTGTACTAGTGTCATCAGAAACATGGGGACCTTGGTTATGTGCTGGAGGGAAGGCAGGGTTGAAATGGATGGGGGTGTATGGTGAGGGAAAGGTTGCCCATCAATTCACCCAGTTTACCGTGTCCCATATGACTCAGGTAGTTCTTGTGTGGGTACTCAAATATGCGTTAGGGGCTAGGTCGGCTTTCGTTTTCCACAACACATCCCATATGTATCGCCCACCCACTGCCCGATTCATACGAAGTTAGTGTTTATCTGACTCTTTCATCGACCATTCGGTCTTACAGTACAAAAGAAAGTCAGGGAGTATTAGTCCCCCGCTCTCTTAGGGAGTCTCAAAAGTTTGGAAGAGAGGCGGGCCCTGCGATCTTGCCAGAAAAAGTGTGTAACAGTGGATCAGAGTTCTGCAAAGTGATTTCAGGCGATCTCGATAGGAAACCCTTGAAAAAGATATAATAGTCGAAGGAGGTCTGACATTTTGATCGCATTGACCCGACATAGCCAGGATAGGTACATGGTAGCCCATCAATTAAGGTCTGCTTTCAGTTGTTGTAGGAGTATGGGTAGTTTGCACTATAAAGGTCTTTCAGATTAGAGGGTATTTTTATCCCAAATAAGTGAGCTCTTTTGTAGTCCAAGTGAAGGGAGTAGATCTTGTCAGTTTTTCCATTTCTGTGGTGGAGAGGGTCAGATTAAGTAGAAAAGACTTATGTAGATTGATACGATAAACCTGAGCCCTTCTCATAGGAAATTAATTCCCTTTGTAAGGCAGCCAGTGAGGAGGCAGGTGCCATAAGGGAGAGCAGGACATCATCCACAAAAAGCAAAACTTTGCGGTCTTCCTGGCCAAATGGTATGCCCTTAATCTCAGGCGTCGCCTGGATTTTTGTTGCAAGGGGTTCAATATTCAGGGCAAACAGGAGAGGTGATAGGGGGCATCCTTGTCGAGTATCCCTTTTCAGTTTAAAGTAATCAGACCCCACTCCATTAAATACCATTTGAGAGAGAGGATTGGCATAGTTTGCTTGGACCATGGCTAGAAAGTGCTTGTCGAACCCAGATTTACACAGGGTATGAAAAAGAAAGGCCCAATCCACCCAGACAAAGGCTTTCTCTGTGTCAAGGGCCAGAAGTATGGCCGGAAGTCATTTTTTTGTGGCTTTTTCAATAGGGGGAAACACCTGTCACAGATTATCAAGGGCCTGTCTCCTCTTAATAAAGCCAGATTGGTCCTGGTGGATCAGGTTTGGCAGGATGTCCTCGAGCCATGTAGCGAGAATCTTGGCATAGATTTTGGCATCTAAGTTAAGGAGTGCAATTGGCTGATATGAGGCACAATGAAGAGGGTCCTTCCCTAGTTTGGGGAGGACTGTGATTAAAGCTTCACTCATTGATGAGATTACCCTGCAAGTAGTTGCCACATAGTTAAAGAGTTTGGTGAAATATGGGACGAGGGCTAGGCTGAAGGTTTTATAGAATTGAACCAGGAAGCCATTGTGCCCTGGGGCCTTGTGTAATGTGAGTGAAGTTATGGTCTGCTGTACCTCTTTCTCACTAATTGGGCTACGCAGTTCCTAATTTTCTTCCGCCATTGCCTGTGGAACTTGGACTCCTCCCTGATAATCCAGCTGAGTCTCTGTATCGCGAGTCACAGCTGTATATAAGTTTTTATAAAAATCATGGAAGACTTTTGCCTTATTTTCCTCAGACCCAGCAATACCACCCCTGCCATTGTGTAGGTGCCCGATGTAGCTCTTTTCATGTGTGACACGCAGTTGGCATGCTAAGTGCCTATTTTGTTGCCTCTATCATATGTCATATGCTGGAGGCACAGAAAGGTAAATTCTGCTCTGTTGGAATATATAGCATTCAGTTTCCCCCTAAGGGCCGTTACCCTTCTTTGATTAGAAAGAGTGGGATTGTCTTTAGGCATGCGCTCTGCATTCACTAGTTCTCCCTCTAGGGTCTCTCACCTTGGATTTTTGTTTGCTGAGTGTGTTCATCAGGAAGATATATTTCCCACTGATGACTGCCTTGAATGCATCCTAGATAACAGCTAAATTTGTGTCCTGAGGGGTATTTAATTGAAGGAATTCTCTAATGGTAGCGCATAATTCATCCCAAAAGAGGCGGTCCCTAGTAAGGGAACTGGGGAAGTACCATCTGTGGAGTTTGGGTGTAGGAGAAGGCCTACAGCTCCACTGGGGCGTGATCCGAAATAGTGATCGGGTGAAAAGTGTTAGCCTTGATGGATTGTACCAGGGTCTGGCTGAGGAAAAGAAGATCTAGATGTGAATAGAATTGATGGGAATGGGAAAAGAAGGTGCAATCTTTAACAGTTGGGTGTGTTGTTCTCCAGGCATCTACCAAACCCATATAGCGCATTGATTTTTTCAGGGAATGAGAAAAGGTCCCTGTAGTGGAGCGGTGGGGATGGGCACTGTCCAATATCAGATCCCAAATAAGATTGAAGTCTCCCATTAAATTAATGTCCCCTTCTGCCAAGTCCCCCAGAAGGTCAAGAAAGGAACAGAGGAAGGGAATACTTGCTGAGTTTGGTGCACAGAAACAGGCAAATGTACACAGTCTTCCTAACATGTCTCCCTGAACCATAATTATTCCACCTTCCTTATCTGTTTTGCTACCTTTTGGTTGAAACTTGAGGGAGGAATAAAAGAGGAGCGCTACCCCATTATGTTTTGTGGAGGCAGAAGAGCGGTAGATTAGTGGATATGTTTTATTGCGCAGTCTATGCTCTTCTGAATTTCTCTTTTTTTGATGTACCAAGGTCTTAGCCTCAAGTTTCTCAACAAATATATATTTTGTCTCACATAAAAGTGAATGAACTTCCTTCACTTAGAGTTCTCTAGTTTTATTTTAAACTTCCTTAAAATGAATCAATACAGTCTGATAATTCTTCTCCTGAAGCTACAGGTTAGTCAGAAATAAACACTTACTTCAGTTTGTATTACAAGACTGGAGGCTCATATTATGCAGTCTTTTCCTGCTTTAATTTTAACAGCAGCCAAGAAGAAAACTACATTTCCCAACAAGATAAAAACTACGAAATGACATCACAAAGGAACCATCCAATAGGACGTTGAATACCACTACAGTATCTTGACTGCGAACTACACGTCCTCTTTTCTTGCTGCTCGCAGTCAAGATAAGTACCACCATTTCCTTCATTTGACAAAGTATTGATAAATGTTTAATGTTCTACATGACACAGTTTCTTATTTTTGTATCAGTACATGCTTATTTGGTTTCATTGTTCCGCTTGCCTCGCGCTCCGTTTCTTTCTTTGTTTTTCCTCATTGCTTGCGTGTCTCCTAGCGGTTGTTTTCAACCGTTGTAGGCGCGTGTGTGCACGTGCGCTACCGGCACTTGATCTCACCTCATTTCAGCTGTTTTATTTGTCGCGCTCAATATCAATATTCATTTTGGAGCGTGTTTTCACACACTGTGTTCTGCGGCTACATCCTTAAGGCTCGCGTCTTTCTCTCGGTGCTAGCGACGCGCTTGTTGTTTATTTTGGAGTGTGTTTCCACACAAAGCCTCTTCCCTAGAGGCAGCTCCCTGGGGAGGGGCTGTTATTATCAGGTACCGCCTCTGGCACCTTTCTCAATAGTTTCCCCTCACGCCCACCCCTTTGGCCACGCCCTTCCTCCTCAGCCTCAGTATTTAACCACTTATTTGCCAAAAATAAGCTTATACTCCAGGGTTTTTTGTAGTTTTTAGCGTAACTTAGTTTTTTCTGCATATATTAAAAATTGTTTTCTTCATGATGGCTGAAGAAGAAGACTCCCAAGTATTTCAGGAAAATTTAAAGTCCTTTATTAAGGATTCGGTTCAGCAAGCAGTTGCTGTTTCTATGTTAGACAGAACAAAGAATTTAGAGGCCTCTTTTTCTAAGATTATGTCTGCTTCTGATATGCCTTCTAAAAAAAGCAAGAAACGTGCGGCCACCCTTCCGGGGCCTTCAAAAGGCGTTTCTTCTGGTCCTTCCACCCGAGAGGTATTTAAATCGGGAACCCCTTTTTCCCCGCTCCACATTACCCAGTTAAGAGACACTGATGATGATGATGACTCTCCTAGTCATACGGATGATATGGACGAATCTTCGGATCCATATCTTTATGGGCCTCCGGAGAAAAGGCGCAGAATTTCTCCTAGTGACAATGGTGACATTCACCCTGTGTCCCAGATTTTGGTGGACCATTCTGGTGAACCCATGTTTGACCCTTCCCTGATGGTTCATCCTAATTCACAATAATGGTATCCTGCTGACCATGTGGCAGATTATGTCTCCTTTTTCTTATGCCATCCTCTAGACAAAGTTACCCGAAATAAACATAAGTCCGAATGTCCCTGTCCCTCCTTACCTGACAATATCACTTCTATCCCGGTAATTGACCCTAATATGCTCATGTTTTTTACTCAATTTGGTAAAGACCCTCAGAAGGGTGTCGATAGAGCCTGTTCAGGTTGCCAGGATAAGCTTCTGGATTTGGTGGGTCCTCTCACCAGGATTTTTGATTTGGCAGAGGAAGCCAAAATGGACATCGTGGTTCTCTCTAACTAGGTGCAACGCGATATTTGTATGTTGGGCAATGCGAACACCCAATTGTCCATTGAAAGAAGGAAAAGTCTCCTGTTGAAGATCGATCCCAAACTGGCATCTTTGGCCTCTAAAGATGAGGGCCCTTCGGCTAAAGGCCAATTCTTTGGAGACTCGGAAAGTACGTTTCCACCTTTGCCACCCTGGACAAAGATCAGCTTTCTATTAAAAAGATATTCTCATCTCTGGTTTTTGCCAGTGCCGGCAAAGGCAGGAGTCGCTTTGCCGGCCGTTTCCCTCAGAGGTCAATATACAAATCGAGACTCCTACAACCAGCAATCCCAGCTTGACACCTACACAGGATACAAGCCAAGGGTCTACCCCTGTCGGTCAAGAGGCTATCGTCACAGGGACTACGTCAACAAAGGGGAACAGACCTCTGGTAAGTGTTTCAAATTCTGGCCTTCCTCCAGTAGGAGGCAGACTAGCTCTATTTCTAGATTCATGGCTTTCTCTCACTTCAGATCCCTGGATAATTCAATTCATTCAAGGTTACCTTTTAGAGTTTTGTCAACCTCCAAGTCAGTCCCTTTTTCCTCTTCCCCTTGTTTTTCTCAAGAACAAAACCAACTTCTCCACAACAAGGTCCAGTCTCTCCTTGCCAAGCAAGCCATAGAACCTGTTCTGTTCGACTCTTCAGGTTTCCTCAGTACCATTTTCCTTGTCCAGAAGAAAAATCAGAAATTTCGTTTCGTTCTGAACCTCAAAAATTTCAACAATTTTGTGGTTTACCGGCACTTCAAGATGGAGACTATCCTCCACCTCCGGGATATTTTGCTTCAAAACGACTGGTTGGTCAGACTGGACCTTCAAGATGCTTACCGCACAGTACCAATTCATCCCTCACACAGAAAAATGTCTTCAATTTCAGTGGTAAAACTCTTTCTACCTATTCAAAGTTCTTCCTTTCGGGCTCTCTTCCGCCCCTTGGTGTTTCACCAAGATTCTCAAACCTGTTGCGGCCTTTCTCCGCTCTCACAGTGTTAGTCTGATTCTTTATCTAGACGATTTTCTCTTGATGGCACAAGACAAACGCCTTCTCCTCGTTCATCTACAATTTTGTCAAAATCTTATTCTCAAATTGGGTTTCCTCATCAATTTTGAGAAATCGGCTGTAATTCCAACTCAAAAAATTGAAATTTCTCGGCTTTCTCATAGACACTACTCGTTCGGTTCTCCAACTTCCCCAGCACAAAGTCCCCTTAATCAAAAAATGAATTTGTCAATCCCTTCCTCAAATCTCCCTCAGAACTCTGGCTTGTCTAGTAGGACTCCTCGCTTCCTCTATCCAAGCCGTTTTCCCAGGTCCTTTACACTATCACGCCCTTCAACGGCTCAAGATCCTCCATCTTCACAAGGGTCTCGCCTATTCTGATCCTCTGGTGCTAGATTCCGAGTCCAAAGAAGAGCTTCTATGGTGGTTGACTCACCTAGAGGCCTGGAACGGAAGAACTATCTTCTCTGCTGCCCCAGATCTTGTATTAGAATCCAATGCAAGTCGAACCGGTTGGGGCACAAGATGTGGTCAGTTCTCGACTGGAGGCGCATGGTCTCTGAAGTCCTTCTTGCACATAAACAGTTTAGAGATGCTTGCAGGCTCCTTTGCCATCTGTTCCTTTACAAAGGACAAGGTAAGCTGCACCATTCTTCTCAGGATGGACAACTGAACTGCCATCAGATATATCAACCATCTAGGTGGCACCAGGTCCACGATTCTGTCTACTTGGTGAAACATCTTTGGGAGTATTGTCTTCCTCGACAAATCTCAGTCAAAGAGGTTTATCTTCCAGGAAGTCTGAACACAGTGACGGACTGGTATTCCAGACATCTTCACGACTCCAGCGACTGGCAGTTGCACCCTTCAGTATTCAATCACCTTTTTTCCATCTTTGGCGAAATGTCCATAGATCTTTTTGCTTCTCGCCTCACGTCTCACCTTCCTTCCTTTTTCAGTTGGAGGCTGGATCCTCAGGCTCTTGCCACGGATGCTTTCCTTCAGATTTGGCTGTCATCTATTCTTTACACTTTTCCTCCCTCCCTACTCATTCCTCGAGTCCTTGCACAGGCACGCAGACAGCAGTCCACTCTAGTTCTTATAACCCCATTCTGGCAAGTTCAGATTTGGTATCCAACTTTATTGGAGTTAACAATCGACCGACCCGTCTGGCTTCCTCACTTCCCCAACCTCCTCTTAGATCCCCATGGCAACAACATCACTTAGTTCTCAACAATTACTTGTTCCTCATCGCTTGGAAGATTTCGGGTCGTCCTGGAGAACCCCAGGAATTTCAGAGGATGCTATCAAACTCATCCAACAGGCCAGGGCCCCTGGTACCACCAAAGCTTACAAATCTGCATGGGCCAGTTGGAGCAGCTGGTGTATGGACAGGAATTCAGATCCCTTTTCCGCTGTTGTAGTGTTAGTTGTAAATTTCCTTGCTTCCTTGGCCTCCCAGGGTAAGGCCTATCGCACTATCAACACTTACAGATTTGCCATCTCTACTGAACATCATAGAGTCAATGGCAGACTGATTGGTGAACATCCTCTTTTCTGTCAACTTTTAAAGGGAGTAAGATGTGTTTTTCCTCCATCTCCTAAATATAATGTTATGTGGGACGTTAATCTAGTGTTAAATTTTTTTACAGTTTAGCCAGATAGTGATTAACTATCTCTTAAGCAACTTTCTGCAAAATTGACTATGCTTTTGTGTCTAGTTTCTCTTAAACGTGTTTCAGATGTTAAAGCCTTAGATGTTACCTCCTTTTTCTTCTCTCCTCTTGGTGTTTCTTTTCAGGTTAAAAGACGTACTAAAACTAATGTAGCATCTGTCAATTACCCATTTTTTCCCTCTCAACCCAAATTGTGTGTTGGAAATTGTTTAAAAAGTTATGTGACTCGTACTGCAGATTTGAGATCATCCTCTGCCTCCCAATTACTTATTTCCTTCCAGAAACCCCACAAACCGGTTTCTTCTCCTACCCTAGCTCGTTGGGTTAAATGGATCATGTCTCTAGCTGGGATCGATGTGGATTCTTTTGGAGCACATTCTGCCAGAGGGGCTATGGCCTCTCTGGCTTTTTGGGCAGGATCCTCTTTACAGGATATTCTCAAGTCTGCAGACTGGTCTAATGAAAGTACCTTTAGAACTTTTTACTGTAAGCCAATTTCTCATGTTTCAAACTCAGTTATTGCTATACTTTAAACATGCATAATATGAGCCTCCGGTCTTGTAATAAAATTGAAATTTTCCTAGCCTTGGTGTCTGAAAGGCTAGATTTTATTAAAGACACGTAGGTGAGTATTATCCCGCCACTCATTTAACCCTCCCTGTTCCTTTATTTCAGTTCCAACTCCCTCCTCCAGCGTTGGCTCTTCATAATCTACACAATGTGCTTCCACAGACACAGGATTCTGTCATCAATGGTTATCCTTCCTTGACTCCTTTCTACGCTCGCCATCTTCAGGATTGCTTTATTGACATATTTACTCTGATATCTGTTTTTTATGTCATTTTGTTGGTTACTTATCTTATCCTCTTTAGTTCTCGCATCAAGAAAAGAGGACTTGTTGTTCGCAGTCAAGATACTAATAGTGGTATTCGATGTCCTATTGGATGGTTCCTTTGTGATGTCATTTCGTAGTTTTTTATCTTGTTGGGAAATGTAGTTTTCTTCTTGGCTGCTGTTAAAATGAAAGCAAGAAAAGACTGCATAATACTCGCCTCTGTGTCTTTAATAAAATATAGCCTTTCAGACACCAAGGCTAGGAAAATCTCAATTCTTCTATTCTGCAAAAATATGATTCAGCTCATTACATTGCAAGTTGATATTTGAAAGTTCACTCAAACGGGTTTGCAAGCGGTGCTACACACTTATCCGAATCTCCTCAGAACAAGGTCACAAAATTCTCTGAGACACAACTCTGAATTGCTGGAATGTCACCAAAATGAAGACTGCTCAAGTGTAGACTCGATACACTGCTCGCGATTCTAAATTCACTTAAATAGTTCACTCTAGCAATGCGCTTGACTGAGACACTACAATCCTGACTAGAAAAAAAGTAGAGGTGCTAGTTCTTGTAGTTTCACTGACTAGACTGCACAGTAGCTCTCTTCTAAACTGTGGCGGCCATATTGGAATGTTTGCATTCATCACCTTGTAGTCTTTGCAGCACAATCCGACTTAAAAGCTTCCAGAAAGGACATTGTTTCTTCCATTGAGGATATTTGCTGATAAAAAGGTATTTCACATTTTTTCTGAGCTTTCTTAGACATTAAGGCCCAACACTTCTGAGTGTTCCTGACACTCATGGACTGCTGTGCCTGGGAGGTGGATGCATTGGCATGGCCTTGGCCCCCAGGGCTACTGATCTATTTCCCACCAAATCCACTGATCAAGAGAATATTACTGAAAATCATGAGAGAGAATCCAAAGGTTCTCATTATAAAGAAATCACTCATTTTGAAAGGTGACCCCGAAGTTTTTTGACTAACGCCGCTCGTTTTTCAACACTGAGCATGCACTTAGGTCTACTAACCATACCTCAGTGCTAGTGCCCTGACCCAAAAACTTGAATGTTACATTGGATCTACTCAATTAGCACAGGCTAACTTAACTGTTAGTCCCTAGTATACAATACCCAGGCCATGTATGTTGGAGAGTCAACAGCACTAAGCGCTATATAAACGCAGTTTGAACACCCCAAGAATTACACACTGGTTGTTCCAGTCTGACATTGCAGACTATAAGAGCAGATTTAGTCTGCTAGCCTGACTTTGCTATTAAACCAAATGCCAAGCAAACCTCCCTTTGTAATATGTGTAAGTCACCCCTATGTCAGGCTTACTGAGCCCTAGGGCAGGGTGTAAGATATTTCACAGACAGAACATGTGTTTTACATGTTCTAGCAGTAAAGACACAACATTTGAAGAGCAAATGGAGAACACTTGGGAGAGGGACATTGTTTAGGCAGACTAGCTAGCACCTGGGAAGGAAAGGGGAAACCTATTGTCAAACTGTCTTTCCAGGGGTGCATAGCTCTTTTGGTAACCACAATTCTGTGTTTGACTAGGGAGCTCTAGACACCAAGAGAGGGGTTCTGCCATGTTGAGATAGCCAGATGCCACACTTCCCAGAAGTGGTCATCAGGAGGGAGGGAACCTAGTAACCCATTGGCTTCTGACCGCGTCCACCTTGAGGGCACTTTCTGAACATAAATAGGGCATCCAGAACTCGGATCGCATGCAGACTAGAAAACTGGAAGACAGACTGAAGGATGCGGAGCTGCACCGTGGAACTGGCAGAGAGAGGCTGCAGTGTATTGGACTGCACCTGCTGAACCTGGTAGCTAGCAAAGAAAAGGGACTGTGCCTGTTGTGTGCTGCTCATGGAGAGGTTGCCTCCAGAGCCCAGACAAAGCAAAGCGACTCAAAGGGTTAGTTTGCTGACCTCCTGTTTAAAGCACAGAGCTATAACACCTAAGAAGTCTCCTGGGGCAAGTTGGTAGCCCAGAATCTTCAAGCTAACCTCCACAGTGTAGCATCTGAGACTAGGACCCAATGCTCAAAGTTGTACCCGAGTTTGCTGAGAGAGTTGTCAGAGTGCAGCTTGGTTGCACAGAAGCTGAGTTATCGCTCAGGGAAAGATTTGGCTGTGAGCGCGATACCTGGTGACTAGTAACCCAGTGGTGACTGCACTTCTACCAGCATTGAGAGGACTTTAAGGGACGTCAAACCTGTGATCAGGACCACTTCACACCCTGCGTGGATTGAGGAGTAGCCACAAGAAGAGCCCCATTGACTGCATTGCATCCACCACATCTTGAGCATCTTGAGCATCCTTCATCCCTTGCATTGGGACCCCTACCGTAGGAAACCACTGCAATTGATAAAAAGTGTCTGGAACTGATTGAGAACTGCTTCTAACTGTTTCAGAGGACCTTGCTGCTCCCCTGACTGGCTCCCTACTGCAGTTGGTCCCCTAAAGTGGCTAAGTGACCGCATTACAACTAGCCCAAATGTTTCTGAGTGTCAAATTTTGTTGAATTTGCCAAGGATTGTTTATGGTTGAGTGAAATGCTTTGATTTATTATAGTTTGTAAATTATATATCCCCGAAATCCTCAAGTGGATGTTTTTTGTTGTGGTGTCTAAGCATACATAAAAATATAGTCTGTTTTTATAAACTGGTTTCGGATTCGCCAGGTGTCCGGTCGATTTCTTCTGCAATTGTTTTGGTGCTGTTTAAATGCTTTACACTTGTTCCTTTGTGTAAGCCTTGCTGCTCAGAGCCACAGTTACCCAGGGTTGTCATGAGGACTTGACAAACAAAACCTACTGGTCTTAAAGGGGTTGGTAAGTGTATTAAATGGTGAGGTTGCATAGCCACACCATATAATACTCCCCATTTCCTCACACTCATGTTAGTCCCATGCTGGCGAGAACTATTGGTTCTCCCTACCTCTCCAGATGCAGCTGCCCATATATTTGCGATCTCTGATAAACCAAGTACTCCTCCATGTATGCTTGGCTGTTAAGAAACTGAATGGGTCAGTCAGAAAATGGCCTGTCAGCACTAGTACGCAGCATAGAAGTCTTTCTACACTGCCCACACCACTCTAGAGCCTTCTGCTCTTGAACAGAGGACAACAAGTTTTCATTTGTCTTGTAACAGCTTGAGAATTTTTGATTTCTTACATGATGGCTTGCCTTTAGGTCTTGTGTGTGCGCAACTCCACACCAGTAGGGCTATTTGGGAACCATATGGTGGTAGGGGATCCACTGAACACTGTGCTTTCATATCCCCTCATGAGTTTAACATACAGTCAACAAGGGTTACATCGCCTCTTCTTGTGTGAGACCATCCCTTGGTCCTACAGATTTTGCAGACACCTCACTTGAGCTTCTTAAGAATAATTACTTTAAATTCCTTTGTGTGATGGAGATATTTGTTGCAGCAATTGCGTCTTATAAATGCACTGATGAGTTGGGCACTAAAGTGCAAGTATTTCTTATGAAGTTTACTTCAGAACTGCCTGGTTCTACATCTTTCTCCCTTCTTTATGCTTAAAGTTAGTGTCTGATTTCCACATTAATCCCATTCGCCATGTACAACAGGGGTTATCAGCGGCCCAGCACTGAACTGGTGACCAATCCAACCAATGCTATGCATAGCCTTCAATGCTCACAGTTCATGGCCTTTTCCATGAATAAATGCACTGTGATTTTTTTCCATTTCCCCTTTGACACAACTGCAATAAAAAAACACACAAATTCTACTACCTATGTATAGTAAATTTAAGGAATGCAAGTTCAAAAAAGAAAAGATGTTGCCATCTCATCACACGGGCATATGCTTGTGATAACTAAACATAGCAGAGGGTGTCCATTGTGGAACGCTATGGCAGATTGACTGTCATTGTTTTAAAGTTCAAGCATGGCTTCCACTTTTAGAACCAATTTATTGGCCATCTTAGAATGGTAAACAAATGACATACTATGGACAACGACATTCCTTTATGGCCTCCTTGTTTAGAGGAAGAGGCCACTCAGAATGTGGCACACTGCAGATGAAATGAGCAGCAAGCAAGCGACCAGTTAGCACTGCCTGGATAGCTGTCGTATACTCTTAAGAAACATTATGCTACAAAGAAGAGAAAAAAAATTAAAGGGAAACTATAAAAGGAGACATTTACATGTAAGCATTGGCTAACCAACCCTAACACTTAAGCGCACTCATTTTCCGTTGAATGCACAGGTGATCAGAAAATGCTGTCATTCGCAGGGCAAGAGACAAAAGCATCAATGTTGGATGTGGACTGCACCATTGACCCTTGCAGTCTGCTGTCATGGATGGAAGAAGAGTGTAAATGACAAACAGCGAGACCAATGCCAAAACAGAGAGGCATTGTATATATTTGTGATATATTTTTATATATATGGATATATGTATTATTTATCATTTTTTAAAAGATCATTACTTTTCTTTAGAACAGACCTATGGCAACAGAGGTATAGTTTTCTAGTGAACCAATCAGGCCTGTAGCTGTTATAATTAGCTGATCACCTTAACCAACTGAGGTCTCCTCTGCTGAGTATAAGCCTTCCCACAAGGCAACCATGAGGCATATAGTGATAACATCACATAGTATACAAAGTTACAGTTGGCAAAGCAAAATGCAATCTCTCTTGAGGGGGCTAACAGGGATTCTGACCGTACAAATCATCTATACTCATGGTTTGCAAAGGGGGTAGCGAGCACCAAAACTGTTGCCTGCTATGATAATCTGTGAGATTCCATGTAACACAATATCTATCTGTAGCTTCTAATATAGAGTAATAACAAACAATCCTTAAATAACTATTGGCTTCAATATGTTTTTCACTATCAATATGTCAGATCTACTGATCTACTGCATTTATAGTACCTATTCATTATAAATAATCAGGCCTGTAGCCTTAACCACTTCAAATCCACAGTGTTGGTCCATAAGCCCTCCCATAATGCACCAATCAGAAATAACTTATTAAAATTCCAACTATGTACAAAAAATAGTTGTCACAATTATATAAAATCCCGACTAATAGAGCCTAAGAATGAATATCATAGTGCAAATCACCTACACCCATGATTTGTTTAGGAGGGTTACCAACTCCAACCCCCCTGGCCTATTACAGTAATCTGCAAGATTCCATGTAACAAAATACCTGCCTACAGGCTTTAGCACAGTGTAATAACAGTTCTACCCATTGTATTGAGTATAAGCTTTTCACAAGGAAACCGTCCTCCATAGAGTCATAAAAGTATACATTTATACAAAATTGCAATTAGCAATCCAAAACACTATCTCTGCTAAAACAGCCTAACAAGAATTTTTATATTGCATGTATTGCATATCTTCTATCCCCACAGTTTGCTCAGATGGTACAACAATACCACACTCTTTGTGTACTACAGTAATCTGTGAAATTCCATGTACCAAAATATCTGCCTACAGGCTGTAGAACAGTATAACCATCCATCGTACAAAGCTTTTTGTCCTTAACGTATGCTTTTCACAATTAGTAGGTTACGCCTACTGGCTTTATCATAAAGTTTCATAATAAGCTGATCAAACCTATGGAATCTGGCATGACTTTTGCCAATCAACCCTTTAACATTGGTTTTACACTTTACCCAACACCGTCCTAAACTGGCATACCTCATGCATACAAATATAAAATTACAAATACGTAGCAAAATACAGCTTGCAAAAAACAGTATCATCCACTGGGTCTAACAAGAATCATCACAGTGAAAACCCCAAGGTTTGTCCGAGTGGGTGGCCAAAGCCAAAACCCTTGCCTGGTACTGTAATATGTGAGGTTACATGTAACATAATACCGATCTATGGCCAGTAACACAACTGGATAACAAGCAACTGATAAAGGCTTACTGGCTTTTCACAATTAATAAGCTAGATCAACCACAGTTGTCATAATGTTTCAAAAATAAGCAGATCAGACCTATGGCATCTTACATATTGTTTCTAGTGCACCAAACAGTAATATATGGCTTATTACCATAACCAACTCAGGTCAACAGTTTGCAGCTATGAGTGTACGCTTTTTCTCAAGGAAGTCATCAGACACACATTCATAAAATCAAAAAAATACAATGCTTATTTTGAGCCGGTGGTCACAGGTGGGGCCAAACTGCACTCATTTCTGAGGACCAGTGCTTATTTTTCCTCATCAGATATTGCCCACTAGCAAGACAGAGAAAAACACATAAATAAGAAAGAAGGACTAAGAGAAAGATGGAAAATAGGGCACAAAAGGAGGAAGCAGGGACAAGTAAGAGTGAGGTAAAGGGGCAGCAGTGTCTGGTAGTAGATCAAAGAGGCCTGAGGTGAATTCAACAATATGCAGCCTTGGTATTTGCCGTGCCGCTTTTTAATACCACTGCCAGAGGAAACCTTTGTACCCCGGCACTCATTCTTTTTCAAATCAAGCACTGGAAATGTATACAAAATTACAGTTGGCTAAGCAAAATACTATGCCTCCTAAGAGGGCCAAATGAGGATTTGTCACACTAGGTGACAACCCCAAAACCTTTGCCTACTATGGTAATTCGCCTATTAGATTCCATGTAACAAAATACTTATCTGTAGGCTTTAATGAAGAGTTATTACAATCCACACTTAAATGCCTGTGGGCTTTAACATCTACTTTTCACAATAAATATGTCAGCCCTAGTGCCTTTATCATAACATTTTATAATAAACAGAATAGGCCTATGGCCTTAATCATTTACGTGCCACCATAACTGACCCAGACCCAAGTATAAACTTAGACACAAGACAAACATTGCACTATAAGCAGACTTTTTAGTGGACGAACACACATCTGGTCAAATTAAAACCTGTGCTTAGGAAAACCTCAGTTGGAATGTGAAAGCTCTTTTTGTTGCTCACATATGGTCAGATGCCAGTTGCACTGTCAAGTCCTTGTAGATTAGTATAGCCATGGGCTCTCAAACACAGAACTACATCCTGAAGTCTAACATTAATGACTGCCACCTCCCATATGTGATTCAGTAAGATTAAAACAAACACTAACTTATCTAATTAGCTAAGACACTTTAATGGCATTACAGTGCCATGTTTTTGACCCTGAAAATTAAAGTCCTGGTAACCTAACTCTTGCTGGCTCAGTCAGCTGGATAAATAAGCAAAATGATCACAGCTGTGTGGAGGGCAAGCTTTTTTTGGGGAAGCACACAACGTCTGCCCAATCTAAATGTACTCCTGGCAACTGACATGTGGACAGAGCCAAAGCCCCACTCCTGGTAGGGCCTCTGAAATAACTTTTAGATTGATCACTAAGGGCCTGATTCACAAAGGTGAAAGCGCACACATTTGTGTTAGTTCAGCGTTGTTTGTTATTCACAGAGGTATTATGATAGTTGTATCTTTACAACTACAGAGTCTCTGCACATAAAACAATAAGACAGTCCTATTTTGTAAATACTGCCTTCATGACTGAGGAGTCTCCGCACAAAAAAAGATAGAACAGTCCTATCTTTTTATGTGAGGAGACTCCGCAGTCATAAAAATAGTACTAAAAAAATACCTTTGTGAATAGCAAACAATCATAAAATGAACAGTGTAAGTTTACCTTTGTGAATCAGGTTTTAAAGTTTGGTGAAAGTTTGATGAAAGATCCGCTGTCATGCAAGACCTAAAAAGTTGACCTTAATTCAAGGGCATGCTCGTGCTTTGTTTGCTGTCACTCTATTCAGAAGTTTTTGAGATTGTAGTGTTACAAAAATGTGTTGGGCAGTTACAGGATGTTAATACCTTAAAAATATGTGGACCTTTAATTTTCAGATTTTCTGTGGAGTTGCGCATCCACTGAGGATTTGTGAATCCAATTAAAAAAAGGCATACCATGGGATGAGAGGCTTTTTTTGTAATGTCCATTTCGGTTTAGCGAATCCAGGTGCAGATTTATGAAATGCCACACTCTGGCTGACAGTCACAGAAAAATATTAGTTATGGCTTGCTGTTACCCAATATGGTGAACTGAGCACTGTAATAGGATAAGTAAAACCTAAAAGTGCATAGGGGCAGCAGGCTGAGCCTATGCTGACCCTAAAGTCCATGTCAGTGGCCCCAAAAGAACATCTCTAATAAATATTTTAAAAATGATTTTTATGTCGAATTTGAAAATGCTGATATGTAAATCGTGCACCCTTCCTGAATCCTGTCAGCTGTCTCAAGGATTTCAGTATTCAGAAAGGTGACATAGGATTCGTAAATACTGAACATTTTTTTTAAATTGACTCACGACAGCTGTGCTCAGCAGCGGCAGAGGTTGGTTGCTGTGGCTGAAATGGTTGCAGAACCTGGCCATGGGGGATGGACGCAAGGCATGGCATGAAGACAGGTCTTGGAGACAACCATTGCGGCCCACAGCCAAAGGCTACAGAAATTCACTGAAAAAATGACAACTAAAGTGAAGTTCTGACTAAGGCCATTGTAACTATGAGATTATGAGGCTAGGGCATTTCGTGCATAATTATGGATTTGCTGTGTTTGTCCCATAATCTGGTACATAAATTTCAGATTTTAACGAAAAAACTATTTCTAGCTCAAACGGATCAAAGGTTACTAAAACATTGCAACATGTGTTGCTTCTAAGTGGAAGGACCTTTGCAAAGGTTGACTGGTCACCTTTTATTTCAACTTATTGCTGTATTTGGGTGTCAAACTGGTACTAATGAGGTGAAACATTTTGCCCACATAGTGTTGACCTGTGTAATACATGACAAAATAATGGGGTAATACCATCACAAAATGTGCTGCATTATGACAAATAATTTGCCTGTTCTTGCCACATAATTTAGTCAGCCCTGTTGTGTTATTTGGTCCTCCCCTGCCGCATAATCACAGTGGCCCTGTTTTTTATTAGGATTGGTTATAATAACGTAACCTTATGTTTAAAAGAACATCTGAAATCCATGTAAAACACGGGTATAGTACAGTTATGGCTATAAATTAATACTGAAAAAAACACAAAAAGTTGTGATATGGACAGTTATGGTTACAAATTAAAACTGAAAAACACTACTATTCACAAGTAATGGTTTACTCCACATTCAGTAACTCCCACGGCAGCCATTCAAAATATAACTCCCACACAAAATGCAGTGCTCTTGACGTCACCCCTTACAGACGCAGTTACAAATCTCATAAGTGATCTGTCAGTGTAGATTACATATCACATTACTTTTAGCACTATCACCTGTGACTATAGAATTGTTTGCTGGGTTGAATGTGTGGTGTTCTTTAATGGCATTTTGCTGTTAGGTGTTCTTATTGGCTGAAATATAGTGAGATGACTAGCTTTGCATTTTGTGTGCGAATTATGGTTTGCATGGCAATTGTGAAAAGTATGTTTTGCATGGTAGTGGTGTGAGTTATGGCTCATGGAACTAACCATGCTGTGCAAATGTCAGTGGTTTTTCAGTTCTAAGCCACAATTATATTTTAAATGTTTTTTTAATGAAGACACACACACACACTCATATATTACACCATGGCATGGAGGTCAGAGTTTTCATAGGAAGATAACTTTTTGTTTTGCTAATAACTTTGGCGCAGTTTGAGGAATCCTTACTAAACGTTCCAAAACATTTTATCCACCTCAGCTCTTTCATGGAAAGTTTTGTGCCGATTTGTCAGGCAGAGGCCAAGAAAAATTAGGGAGGGTGGATGCCAGAATGCTGATTTGCCATGTTAATTACCATAGAAAACGTTGCTCTCCAATGCCTGAACAGAATTGCACCTGCCTGTGGGGGGTGTTGAGCACAGGGCCTGGCCTAAGCTCCACTTCTGCAGCAAGTCCCTGCTGCACAGGGGCAAATGCCATGTGCAGTGGGGGTTTGACTTCATTTGGGTTTCCATCCAGGCCTGCAGTCAGCCCCTTGCTGAGCAAAGTCGAAGATTGTGTGCAGCAGAGGGTTGGCATCTTGTCTCTAATAGTGGATTGGGCATAAATTCAGGCAGAGAAAAATACTTATATCTCTCCTATTCAATTTGAAATATCAGTCATTGGTCACTGCTATAATTATAAAAATAAAAAATAAAAAAAATCTATCATTGTTTTAATCCAAACAATTATAAAATTTGCAAATACAAAAAACCACAGCATCAATTCCCTACATGTACATCTCCAGTTGTTTTCACTTTTACGTTGTTATTTCTTGATTCAAGCTTTATGTGGTCATTTGACTTGTATTGCACTTCGGGATCTTTAGCGTTATACTGGGAAGCACTAAGGGATTCTTGGTTTTTCATCACCTTTTTGATCCTAGATGTCTTTTCACTACTTTGATTTTGTTGATAAATATTCACATCCACTTCTATAGTATTACTATTACTGACAGCATACTCCATGATTCCTTACTTATCTTATATGTTATTCTAATTGTATTCCTCTCTGGGTTGTTATTTAGCTTTCCAACAAGAGGGTTAAGCACCCATTTTGTTAGTCTGCCCTGATGAAGGTGGTGCAAGGAATCAAGGTGGTATGCTAATGTTGCATGTCCACGGAAACACGCTTTGGCAAGAATTTAAGTTGGAAATAACAAGGGCTAAGACAAGGCACTCATTTTGGATGGTAACAGTAAAAGCTAAGGCAATTGCCTAGCTTGCACGCAAATATACAAAGTGGATCCATCTTGAACTTCGAATTTCTGATAATTATCAAGTGACTCACGTCATAGCTTATAACGCCTATTACGGACATTTACTGTGGATATTCACTGATCTGCATTTGATAGATCCTTAAGTAATACTATGAACCTTTAGATTATAAGGCTGATAACGGTTTCTTTAACTATATGCAATGTATATTTATGATTATGTGTGATTTCTTATGAGCAAATACCTCTGAGAATTTGTAATATTTCACGAGTTCTGTTTTTATATATGTATGTAGTCTTTGTTTTGTGATATCTGTCTGTGTATGATTTTGTTGTCTATGCTATTTTGTTTTCATTTTGGCATGTGAGTTAGGTGGTTGTCCATTGTGCTGCGTGATCATATTGTTGTAAGTTTTGAATATATTTTGTTTTGTTGGTATTATTATGGAGGGAATTGATGCTGTGGTTTTTTTGTATTTGGAAAGTGTAAAATTAAAGATGCTGTTGTTTGGATTGAAACAATGATTTTTAAAAAAATATGTATAGCAGTGATTAATGACTGATATTTCAAAATAAATAGGAGAGATATAAGCATTTTTCTTTGTTTAGAGTTCCGTTCCCTGGGTTTCTCTCCTCATTGTGTCAGGGACCCCTTTTTTTCTTGATTGTAATAAATTCAGGCCAGACCTTGTGGCCAAACGAGTTGTCTGCCTGCGTGGGATCAAGCGCAGCCCCTGGCCTGACCCTGATGCCAATGGATCCGTGAGCAGCAGAAGGGTTGGCAGCCTGTGGGAGGGTTGAGCATAGGGCATGGCTGGAGGTCAGGATCTGAAGGCCATGAGCTGAGGGGTTTGCCGTCCGTTGGGGTTGGATGCCAATCCCCTGCTGTGCAAGGCCAAAGGCTAGGGAGAGCAGGGGAGTTCTCTGATCAAGATAAAATAACACAGAACTTCGCTGTAAAAAACAAATGTTGAAGTGACATTATAGTTAGATATGATAATATATATATATTTTTTTTTTAAACCCTGAACTTCACTGAGAAAAAGGTTAAAGGAATGTTATAGCTAGGCATAGTATTTTGATCTTTCACTTACTTTAAAAAAAACAGAAATTAAATTTAAAAAACAAAGGTTAATGTGACATTATAGGTAGGCGTTGAAACTAATGTTGAAAAAACAAAATAAAATTAATTGACCAGTTATTGTTCAGTGAGCTAACTATAACATGTGCTACAGACATGCACTGCATATAACCTCACATATTTCATCACTGAGGAAGTCGGTCCCAAGACTGCAGACTATTGAAAGTGACCTAACATTAGTCCAAATGTTTCATAGTCTATATATACATTACTGAATTTGAGGACTTTGATACATGAACACAGGGTCTTATGCCATTCGGAGTTTCTGAACTCCTGAATTTGTTTGTGGGTCCCGAACACCAAAATATTTTTTGGTTTCTTTTAAACTTTGGTGGTCTCCCCACCTACACCTGGGTTCAGGGTATATCCAATCTGCTCTCTCACATGGCATTGCTTTTTATTTTTTTCAAGACGCAGGAGTGTGCCGTTTTCTCTGTAATATGTACAAAAAAGTGATGGGAAGAATGCTTGCATTAATCTCAGACACTGGCAATTACTCGAGCCACATCCCAGTCCATTGTTATTTGGACAATATTTTGGCAATGTGTTCACTGAGTATGAGGCTGATGTCCTGGGTGAATTTGAGTGGCTTGGCTTTGGGTGAAAGTTGGAGTCCACCCTGGTTCAGGTTGTTGAGCTAATTTTGTTCTAGTTAATGCTTGTTGTACTTAACGAATAGCAGGGAGTCTGTTGTGGTGGAGCTATGTGTATTGGTAAATTTTGATTTAATCTTTGAGTAGAGTTCCAAATGGCTACATGTAAGTGTTTAATATGATGGGGCAGGATGGAATCCTAGGGGACTCCACAAGTGATACTGATCCTTTGGGACCTATCTGTGACTAGGTGAATGAACTGATGTTGGAAAAGAACCCGTTAAGGATAATGCCAGGGATTCCCCCATCAGGGTGTGCATCAGAAAGGATGAAGTGTGAATAGTAAATCTGAATAACCACACCGCAAAACTTCAATGCTTTCCTTGCTATGGGTAAAGTTGGAGTGGGAATAGTTAATATGACATTTGTAGTGTGGGTTGGAGAGGACGTAGTAAATTGAATCACTTTAAAGTGCTATACTTTCCTTACTGGTTTTTAGGTTGAGGAGCAATTTATATTTTTTGTATTTTTCAAAATTTTAATTTCTTTTACTTTTGTGGTGAATTTAAAATGGTAATTTTATGTGGTTATGTTTATCCTTTGTTTATGTTTTTATTTTATTTTTTATTTTAATAGAATTTAATTGTTTGATATTTTTTTTAAATTATTTATTTCGAGTGTAGCATTTAAAATATTTCTTAATTTTTAACAAATATAGCAATTTGTTGTATTAATTATTGTATTTTGTAAATTAGATTTTTTTAAATTTTGCTTATGTTTTTATTTTAATTGTTCTGTTATTTTGTTTCATGTATCTTCTGTGCTTTTATTTTACAGTATAGTTTTATTGAAATGTAATATTTGTATTTTATTTAGTAACTTTTTAGTAATATTAATTTTAATAGTGTGCTTATAAAATGTAATTTAATTATGTAGTAATCATTTTGTAAATGTATTTTTATACATGTATATTATAAAGTATACTATATATTTGTTTTAGTTTTTGGAAAACAATAATTGTATTTAGTTATGTAGGCCCTCATTTTAAACATGGCGGGATAGCCCGCCGCTGACCATGCTGATGGTCGAGGGAAGACCGCCAGTGGTGGCGGCAGGCATCCTGCTATATGGTGACACATGGAGCCTCACTGCCATTGATGCGTCATGCTGGCGGTCGGTGGCGGGGGTGGATGCTGCTGCACCCTCACCGCCACATCAGTGCAGACACCGCCACCCCTATAATGATGCAGCCATTGGCGTGGTGGAGTATGGAGGCGCAGTGATGCTGATGGAGCAGCATCCTAGGAGCCCGTTCCCTCCTGGAGCAGTGCCACGGAACAGGTAAGTGCTGCCCGAGAGGGAAGAGGGGGGTGTGTTGAGTGACTGCGTACATGGGGGTGTGTGTTTGTGAAGGGGGGATGTGTATCTGCGTGTATGAATGCGTGTGTGTATGTCGAAATATGGGTGCATGTGGATGTGGGGGGTTGTGGTTTGGGGGGACCTGTATGGAGGGGGGTGTGGCAGATGGTGAGGGGGGTTGGGGAGGGCCTACAGGGAGGTTGGAGGGAGGCGGGATGGGTCTATTTTCAGGATTTGGGGGTGGGGGCGGTTCTAGGGGCTTGGGGGGTGGATATGGCTTGTGGCAAGGGGGGGCCTGGGGTTGGCTAGGGCTTGTGGCACGGGGGGACAGAATTCCTGTCACGGGTATCCCACCAGGAAATCCCTGGTAGAAATGGGAACATTATCCCACCGCCGGTCTGGCCTCTACCACCAGGTCGAAAGTGCCTACCGTCGGCCCGGCAGTCGAATCTGGCCTGGTAGTGGGTAGTAGTGAATGGCTGCTCTGCAGCCAGCTCACTACTGTTTTCATCATATGGCAGTCTGAACCGCCATGCTGTATGCGGTAATGACTGCCACCGCTGGCGGTGCAGTCATTACTGCCATGTTTAAAATGAGGGCCATAATATTCTTCATATTTATTTCTTAGGTATTATATTTAAAAAAGTCTTATGTATAGTTATAGTTAGGACCATGTTTCCACAGAGTTATAGTTAGGACCATGTTTCCATAGAAAAAGCGTTTTTTGACTTGCTTCTTTGGCACCGTTTGACAAATTTTCCCAAATAAAAAAAAAAAAAAAGTGACCTGGTGATTTCTGTTGTGCATGGAATGTTTTGGGGTGATCCATCAAGTGGAAGCTGAGAAAGAGGGGGGGGTGGGTCAAATAAGTTGCATTTCCCATGTTAATTCCCATAGGACCATTAGACATGACTACAGCGTGAACCACTGGTTGGAATTACACTAGATTTGGCAGAAAGCTACCTTTTCGTATGCAGATTACACTTTTGCTTATTTGGTGTATATCCGTCCCATAGTTTTTGAGATATTAAAGGGAAAATACATTTGTATATCTAGGGACAGCTCGTGAAGGTAAATGCACAGCTCTGATTCGCTACCAACACTTCAAACCAGGAATTGTTGGCAGACATCTTGTGACTCGGCTTCAGGGTCCCATTAAAAAAGTAAAAACCAAAAAAGGGGGGGCCCATGGTAGAATCACCCTGACCCCAAAGCGACCCCCCCTCCCGTAACCAAAAGGCATTTTTATAAAAATGTTTGCCACGATTCGTGGCGGATCCAGCTCTTGTTTTCTATAGAACCCCGGGTAGGCCACGTCCCGGGGGCTCTGAATTATATATGTGGTGGTGCTGCATCTCCCGCAGCCCCGGGGACCGCCAACTCCCCGGGGCTCTGCTCAAATCTAATGTAGGGGCACTCGGGGGAGACACGCACCTTGGGGTGGGGGAGGACCAATGGCCTTCCCCGCGCCCTGGGGACCACCACCTCCCTGGGGAAAAAGGCTTTTTTGATGTAGCCCAGGACCACCACCTCCAATGGGCATTCTGCAAATTGTGTGCAGTGTGGCCCCCTTCACAGCTCCAGGGACCACCACCTCCCCAGGGCCATTCTATGTTGGAGGCTTCTTGAGGAGCCTATCATGGCCCTGGGGACCGCCCCCCCAGGGACGGCTCCTGCAATGTACCAGGGTGCCCACCCCCGGGACATAGCTGTTTGCAGTGTCTTGGTGGCAGTTTTGACAGCTGTCGCCAAGCCACAGCAAACACTCTAGTCCAATGAAGGGAGAGCTGTCAAACAGCTCTTCCTTCATCGGAGTGGAGGTTTCCTTTGTGTCCCTGCCTGCGGAGATGCAGGTAGGCACACAGAGGACACTGCTCTCACAAAGATGGAGCTGCTGTAGCAGCTTCCTCTCTGTGACAGAAATGCTGGCCGGGAGGCAAGGAGCCGGCTGGGACCATGGGGGCTTCCAGGCCCCCACAGTCCCCAACATTGAGACTGGGTTTCCTAGGGGGTCACATGGCTGGGCCCCGGGGGATTGGGGCCCAGGTCAGCCTAGGGAGGGAGGCTGCACAGCCCCTCCCCCCAAAACAAATAAATGTGTAGGCAAAACTCCGGGGGATGGGATCCCTGGAGGGGGATCAGTCTGGGGAGGGGGACCATGCCCCCCCAAAAATCAAATGTTTAGGCCAGGCCCCGGGGGATGGGATCCCTGGGCCGAGATCACCCTGGGGCCACGCAGCCCACCCTCCCTCCCCCCAAAAAATAATATTTACACTGGGCCCCTGGGGATAGGGTCCCCGGGCCGATATGGGGGGCCTTGCAGGGTTGGGTTGTTGTAGGGGTTGGCCGCAGGGACTGGCCACAGGCCAGACCCTGTGGCCAGTCACCGCCGCACATGGCTGAAGGCTGTGCACAGTGCGGGTTTGGGTGGTTAAAGGAGTTGGCAGCAATGACTCACCTTTGCCATGCACTGCTAATTACCTCTT
The DNA here is from genome assembly GCF_031143425.1 of Pleurodeles waltl. Lineage (NCBI taxonomy): Eukaryota > Metazoa > Chordata > Amphibia > Caudata > Salamandridae > Pleurodeles > Pleurodeles waltl. Next base: position 1,140,374,198 of record NC_090447.1, read on the forward strand.
AAATTACAACACTCATTACAGCTTTGATACCATCACTGATAATATCAATGTAACATTTGCAGTAAAAACTTTATGAAAAAACTGTACATGGCGGAGGCGCGAGTTAGTTACCTTAGGGCACGAGTTATAGTTACTTAAGATAACTCTCACTATACCAGATGAATTTCTGTGGTTTTGTATGTTTAAAAAGTGAGCCTAACTATGACTTCCCCGTAACATTTGTTTTTTTTCAGTGAATTTCTATGTTTTTCTTTAAATTCTATTTCCTAACTGTAACGTCCCTGTAACCTTTGGTTTTATATATATATATATATATATATATATATATATATATATATATGGGGCCAATATTGTATTGATTAATAAGACAACATATCTAACAGAGGCTAAACAACAAATGGGAAATACAACTCATTTAATACACTTACCACAAAATCCCATGAAGCAAATTGAAGCTGAATATCATTCCTTATTGAAAACATGGTATGGGAAAGGTCTCCTGGATTGGGAAGAGTACCAGTACCCATGAACCACACATGCAAACATGGCTGTGATACATTTCCTCCCAAAGATATACATGGATATGAAAGCCCCACTGGGTAGACCAATATTGAGCTCAATACAATCTCTTCTGGAAAACACCTCAAGATACTTGGACTTGTTTTTAAAACCATATGTTACGAGTCTACCATCATTGTACCTGAAAGATTCCACTGCCTTTTAAAAAAAAATAGATGGTTGTAACCGGACGTCTCCCGACGCCGGTTTTCAGGAAGGCGCAGAAACTGACAAAGGATCCCCCGGGGGCACCCGCGGAGCTCTGGACGTCATGACGTCAAACGTCATGTACGCCAGAGTAAATTTTGAAAATAAGGAGGCCGCTGAAAACCCGGAAGAGGAGAAGGAGCGAAACGCGCAGAGAGCAACGAGAGAGCAGAACGAACGACCAACCATACCTCCCAACGAAGCGAGTCCCCGCGAAGCAGACGAGCACCGTGAAAGAGGAGCGATACGCAGGGAGCCTCCCGCCCCTGAGCCAGCGAAGTCGGGAGACCGTCAGGAAGCCGGCCGCGTCCCTGGAGGGGCGTGGCCTAGCGAGGTACGATCGTACCGCGCAAGTGGGAGTGGGGCACCGGGTGGTTACGGGGTTTACGGGGACTACGGGGACTACGGGGAACTGAGGGGAAAGGGCTGAGGTCCTATAGGGAGGGGGAGACGGTGTAAAAAGGGAAACCAGAGTACCCTCTAACCTCACGGAGACCCGACCCTAAATAACTGCTACCAAACCAAAAGGGGAGCTACACGAACGCACTGGGACAGGGAGAAGGACGTGTTAAAAAGTAACCCTCACCTCCCTGCACCCCTATATATCCCCCCACCTCCCTACTAAACCTAAATAACTCTACCTATTTATTTAAACCCCACTTACCCGTTTTTCTTTTCTCCTTTATTCTGGGAACCTGGGCCGCTGATACATGGGAGGAGCAGAATCTTCCTGAAGCCGAACCAGACCCCACCAGGATCCTTATTCGAACCCTGGAAGAGAAAATAAATAAACAAGGGACTTTATTTATTTTTTATTGAGAGACTAAACCAACCCTGACATTGTGAGAAGTAGATAAATTTGTCTTAGAACCGTAACGGAAATAAATTAGTTAACCCCTTGAGTACGCGTCTGCCGTCTTAATCCAATATCCCTTCGACCCGGGATAAAGAACCCGCCACAATGGTGTACCCTGAAAACCTGAGCACATCATGGTTACATTAGATGTAGTCTCATTATACACTTAGATCAACCATGAAGATGGGCTATCTGATTGTCGTTATTTTTTAAGGGTCAGATCTACTGAGCTTTTTTAATATAATCAAATGATGTTGGAGATGCTACAGTTCTGTCTCACACACAATGTGTTCACCTTCAATAATAGGATTTGCCCACAATAACAGGGCACAACAATGGGTCCTTCCTTTGTGTGGTGGGCGAAGGAGGTAGCCTGGACGAAGGAAAATGAACCATACATGAAAAATATTGTGCTTTGGACTCAGTTCATTGCTGACATTTTTGTACTCTGGGACAGTGAGAAACCTCAACTAGAGAGATGTATACTGAAACTAAATACCAATAATCTCAATATCAAGTTCACTGCAATGACCAGCAGATAACATTGTGAGTTTTTGGACAGTGACTTGAATATCAACAAGGACAAGATAACAGCTACCATCCACAGAAAGGCAACAGTGATAAATTCAATACTACATACCAACAGTGGACATGGGACGGTATTGAAATGCAGCATACAGTATGGACCAATGTTAAGGGCAAAGCGGAATTGCTCAACAGATGATGACTATGAGAAATATGTCACTAAGATGATGAAAAGGTTCATTCATCCTGGGTACCCATTAAGTGTTCTTAACACTGCTTGAGAAAGAGCCTGTGAGGAACAAAGGGGCTTCTTACTTTATGGACAGAATAAGAGGTCACTGAAAAGAAACAGTAATAAAAAAACACTGAGACTATTTCTGGAATATAATCAAGCACAACTAGAGACTAAGAGGATTTAAAAAAAGAATTGGAACATATTGGAAAAAGATAAGCATCTAAAGCAGTTCATCTGCCTGTGCCCACACGGAATATGTAATATGTGTACTTGAATGTGATTGTGGGAAGGTTTACATTGGAAGCACAATTAAAAAAATTAAGAATAAGAATTCCCCAACATATACGAGCAATCAGGAATGGAGATAGGAGCTACTCAATACACAACCACTTTGAACACATCATCAGAGGTCCTTATCAGGGTTTAAGTACTATGGGATCAAACACATAAAAGCTCATCCTCAAGGAGGTGATAGAGAAAAAGAAATAAGAAGGGAGAATCCAGATTAATTTTGACATTGGCATGGAGATACCAGAGGAACATAATACAGATGCAGGTCTTCGTGTACACTTATATGCCTTGGATTAATAAGAGACACACTGGATGTTTTGTGCCAATAGGCCTTATCTTATTATAATGGATTTATTTAATAATTATGTCTGAGGCAGGTAAAGAGCAGGCAGAGATATAAATCCAGATATAGAATTGTGTAAAAGGAACAGAAAGGAATGTTTCAATGACCTAGAAAGAAGAGTTGCAAATTTGTGACAGTTTTCTCAAATATACATGGAGATTTCCATTGTAATAATTATTTATTAACCACTCAGTGCTTTATCAAAACATTTAGCACTTTATCCTTGCTATTATGCAATTAATGAGTAATGCTAGCATACTAATAACCTATTTGTGTTTAGGGGCCATTAACTAATGTGCAATAAATTAGAAAAGTCCCTCACATAGCATCCAGCACTTTACTCATTGACCTACCTCAAGGATCAGGGTATCTAGAGTCGATACTCAGGGCACTAGTATTAGCACTTTAATATCATATGTGAGTACTAGTGGAATAAGTGGAATTTGTAGCCTTTAATCCTGATATTTTTGCAAAAAGTGTACCTGACCATAAATGCACTCGATCAATCTGCAATACCCGTAGGAAGGACTACATTTAGCACCTAGCACTTTACTTTTTGACCTGCACACTTAATAGGAGATTAGGTCCAAATTAAGGATATTATTATAAGCACTTTAATGTTATATGTGAGGACCAGTGCAATAAATAGAATAATTGAAGTGGACTGAATTCAGAGTAAGTACTTGTCACTTTTGTCGCTTAATGACAATCGATAATGTGCCATGGAACATTTGGGTGCTTTAATTAGGGAAACTGTGAGTGATGGTAGCCAACATAAATAAAAATAGCCAAAAAGTGCAATAAATTAATTAGGGATTAACATTGAGCACTTTACTTTTAAAGACTATATAAGCACCGTCACTTTATTTGTGAACCAGCGCAGTATGAAATGTGTGTATGAAACTAAGAACCCAAATGACCCGAAAGAGTCAAGCTATTATGGTAGACATACATACTTCCTGTAAGTAAATGCCTCCTTGGCATGGTTGCCCCCTACCTTTTTGCCTTTGCTGATGCTAAGTTATGATTTGAAAGTGTGCTGGGACCCCTCTAACCAGGCCCTTTCTCTAAAATGTACCTTTGTCTCCACAATTGGCACAACCCTGGCACTCAGGTAAGTCCCTTGTAACTGGTACCCCTGGTACTAAGGGCCCTTATGCCAGGGAAGGCCTCTAAAGGCTGCAGCATGTCTTATGCCACCCTGGGACCCCTCACTCAGCACATGCACACTGCCTCACAGCTTGTGTGTGCTGTTGGGGAGAAAATTACTAAGTCGACATGGCACTCCCCTCAGAGTGCCATGCCAGCCTCACACTGCCTGTGGCATAGGTAAGTCACCCTTCTAGCAGGCCTTACAGCCCTAAGGCAGGGTGCACTATACCACAGGTGAGGGCATATGTGCATGAACACTATACCCCTACAGTGTCTAAGCAAAACCTTAGACATTGTAAGTATAGGGTAGCTATAAGAGTATATGGCCTGGGAGTTTTTCAAACACGAACTCCACAGTTCCATAATGGCTACACTGAAAACTGGGAATGTCAGTGTGCAATTTATTTTAACATACACCCAGAGGGCATCTTAGAGATGCCCCCTGAATATCTACCCGACTTCTAGTGTAGGCTGACCAATTTCTGCCAGCATGCCACACACCAGACATGTTGCTGGCCACAGGGGGAGAGTGCCTTTGTCACTCTGTGGCCAGGAACAAAGCCTGTACTGGGTGGAGGTGCTTCTCACCTCCCCCTGCAGGAACTGTAACACCTGGCGGTGAGCCTCAAAGGCTCACCCCTTTTGTTACATCACCCCAGGGCATCCCAGCTAGTGGAGAAGCCTGCCCCTCCGGCCTCTGCCCCCACTTTTGGCGGCAAGGCTGGAGGAGATAATAAAAACAAGGAGGAGTCACCCACCAGTCAGGACAGTCTCTAAGGTGTCCTGAGCTGAGGTGACCCCTGCCTTGAGAAATCCTCCATCTTGAGTTTGGAGGATTCCCCCAATAGGATTAGGGATGTGCCCTCCTCCCCACAGGGAGGAGGCACAAAGAGGGTGTAGCCACCCTCAAGGACAGTAGCCATTGGCAACTGCCCTCCCAGATCTAAACACACCCCTAAATTCAGTATTTAGGGGCTCCCCAGATCCCAGGAAATCAGATTCCTGCAACCTGAAGAAACAAGAAGGACTGCTGACCTACAAGCCTGCAGAGAAGGAGTAAGATGACAACTGCTTTGGCCCCAGCCCTACCGGTCTGTCTCCAACTTCGAAAACCTGCTCCAGTGACGCATCCGACAGGCACCAGTGACCTCTGAAGCCTCAGAGGACTGCCCTGGATTAAAGGACCAAGAAACTCCCGTGAACAGTGGCCCTGTTCAAAACCAGCTACTTCTTTGCAACAAAGAAGCAGCTTTCAAAGACTACACGTTTCCCGCCGGAAGCGTGAGACTTCACACTCTGCACTCAACGCCCCCGGCTCGAGATCCAGAGAACAAACACCTCAGGTAGGACTCCCCGGCGACTGCGAGCCCGTGAGTAACCAGAGACGACCCCCTGAGCCCACACAGCGACACCTGCAGAGAGAATCCAGAGGCTCCCCCTGACCACGACCGCCTGTAACAAAGGACCTGACGCCTGGAACCAACACTGCACCCACAGCCCCCAGGACCTGAAGGAGCCGAACTTCAACGCAGGAGTGACCCCCAGGCGACCCTCTGCCTTGCCCAGGTGGTGGCTGTCCCGAGAAGCCTCCCCCTGTGCCTGCCTGCACCGCTAGAGTGACCCCCGGGTCCCTCCATTGTTTCCTACTTGAAACCCGACGCCTGCTTTGCACACTGCACCCGGCCGCCCCTGTGCCGCTGAGGGTGTGTTTTGTGTGCCTACTTGTGTCCCCCCCAGTGCTCTACAAAACCCCCCTCGTCTGCCCCCCGAGGACGCAGGTACTTATCTGCTTGCAGACTGGAACCGGAGCACCCCTGTTCTCCATTGGCACCTACGTGTTTTGGGCACCTCTTTGACCTCTGCAGCTGACCGGCCCTGAGCTGCTGGTGTAGTAACTTTGGAGTTGCCTTGATCCCCCAACGGTGGGCTGCCTACGCCTCAGGACTGAGACTTGTAAGTGTTTTACTTACCTCCTAATCTAACCCTTACTTACCTCCCCCAGGAACTGTTGATTTTTGCTCTGTGTCCACTTTGAATATAGCTTATTGCCATCTTTACAAAGACTGTATATGATATTGCTTTTATTCGAAGTTCCTAAAGTATCTAAGTGAAGTACCTTGCATTTAAAGTGTTTACTGTAAATCTTGAACCTGTGGTTCTTAAAATAAACTAAGAAAATATATTTTTCAATATAAAAACCTATTGGCCTGGAGTTAAGTCTTTGAGTATGTGTTCCTCATTTATTGCCTGTGGCTGTACAACAAATGATTAACACTACCCTCTGATAAGCCTACTGCTCAACCACATTACCACAAAATAGAACATTAGAATTATCTAATTTTGCCAGTATCTTACCTCTAAAGGGAACCCTTGGACTTTGTGCACACTGTTTCTTACATTGAAATAGTATATACAGAGCCAACTTCCTACACTCCCGTTTCTCTCCTATAATTATATTTCTCAAGTCTCATGAGTTAGATCCCTCCCTTCTTTTCCTTTCCCCGAGTATGGCTGCAGAAACTGTTGCACAATCCTTTAACAAATCAGAAAGATGACATTCTTAATTCTGAATTCTGATGCATTTTCAATAGAAATGTGTTTGATATTGCAGCCCATAGACACACATTGATTTTCACATGCCAATCTATCTTTTATGTAATTATGTTGGCAAATGAAATGTGAAAACATGCTAATACTGAATGGATGCAGTCTTGTTATACTGTTGATTAAGAATGACTGTAACATGAAATAGGAAGCTTGTTACAAATTCTTCCCTTATAAGCCTTAATGTTATTTTGGATGACAATGGAAGATGAGAATTGGATTTCTTAATCATAATTCAATGATTCAGTCATTGTAATATAATGATATCAACACATTTTGGGGTTATAAAGTTAGAAAATGGATGCCTTGGAGTATCATTACGATGAGTATGTTACCGTTGTACTGGTTGACTTGGGCTGCAGGAAGTGGTGATGGACAAGAGTCCTACTATATAAATAAAACATGGCCACCATGAATGTAACATCGGCCCAGTGGAAGGCGTTCTGGCAAAACGTGTCTGCTGTGATATTTGTTCCTATGCACCCTTGTATGTTTTGTGTATTTACAACATTGTGAATACATTTAGTTTTTTTTGCACAACTTATTGGCCTTTTTACCCCTTTGTTGCCTGTGCTGCTGCAGCCGCTGGACGAGGAAGCGTGATATATATTTATATATACATATATATATATATATATATATATATATATACATACATATATATATATATATATATATATATAGTTATAGTTATAGTTATATATAGATATGTGTGTGTGTGTGTGTGTGTTTGTGCATATATTTATATTCACTTAAAAAAACAAAGAATACAGGGACGTTATAGTTAGGCTCACATTTTACACACACAAAACCATAGCAATTCAACTGTTATAGTTAGAGTTATTTCAAATAACTATAACGCATGCCCTAAGGTAACTATAACTTGTGTCCCCGCCATGCACTGCTTCTTACCCCACAAATTACAGCACTCATAACATCTTTGAGAACATCATTGATAATGTCACTGGAACATGTGCAGTAAAATTATTGATTAAATAACAGTGCATGGCGGGGTCATTGTTTTGTCTGTGTAAAATCTAAACCTAACTATAATGTCCCTATAACCTTTGTTTTTTTTAGTGAAAATAGATAGATAGATAGATAGATAGATAGATAGATAGATAGATAGATAGATAGATAGATAGATAGATAGATAGATCTGCAGTACTAGTGGGCTCCAAAGGCAACCCCGGCCCGCATAGGAGGGTGGAGCGTAGCGCCAGAGGAGCCCACCAACGAAATCTCTGAAAATCACAGAAAGTCAGTAAACACTCACTTGGGATCCAGTTGTGGTTCAAACCCGGTTTATACATAATGCACCTCCTGAAGCATTTTGGCCAGACAAACGGTCTTGATCACATGACAAACATTGCAACGTGAACACTGCAAATACTCTATGAACACAGAAAGAGGACCACAAACCAAACTAAAAGTATTAAAAACAAGATATTGGACTGATCCTTATAATAAAACTACACCTGAAGTGCCCATGTTCATTACAAGAAAATGTCCATCTACATCAGAAAAAAGCATCAAATTCCTCATTACATATTGTTCTTCGCAATCAAGAATGCGCCAAACGGGATATAAATGCAAAGGTACAGATATTGCACAACCACTAGTAAAGTATCTATCAATACCATGTGGTCTTCTCAAACAAAAATTACGGTGCAACTATTAGGATTATGCACGAGGTAATACAATATAAATTCACACAAATCACAATAAACTGTTAAAAAATATCTAATATTTTTTTTCATTTAAGGGATTGGCAGGTGCTCTCAAAAGGAGCAGAAACTCTTAGCGCGTGGCACTGAGGTGCGTGAATATACAGCACAGTGAAGAATAAAAATGGAAAAGGATGAACTCTGTATTCGAAGATACTTCTGCAGGCCAGGTGCCAATTCCAGTAAATCCAAACTAATACCAGGTTTTGTTACGAAGTTATGAGGAATTTGATACTTTAAAAAAAAAAAATTGTGCATGATATCCCACTTCGAATGCCTACACTTTTTTGCTTGAGAAGCTTTTTTCAGTTTTATTTGGGGTTGCCTGCATGTCATCAAGATGTGGGTGGGGGACGAAGAGACTCACAATTCCAGGCACCTTATTATTTGTCTGTATATAATTTCTATTTTGAAGTACACTTAAATATACATACTTGCCTTTATCATCTTGATATTTAGTACCACAATACTGATATATTATGTTTTTGTAGTTTACATTGTATGTAAACTCAATATTTTGTGACATATTTTTGCTGTAATATTTCTGTATCACAAAATGTTTCACATAAATATCATGTCACAGAAGCTGTCTTTGACCCTGTACAACGCTCTGTTGCTAGGTTTGTGCTATGGACATACCACATACATACATGAGGGTGAGTTGGTTGATAGTGTCAAAGGGGGCCGAGAGGAACAACAACATCAGGAGGCATGCAGCATCTTTGTTGTTAGGAGTGGGCCATCTAGGATTTACAAGGTAGATGTATCTTTGCATTGTGACCTGAAGCTGGTTTGGCATGCGTGCAGGTGATGGTTGGCTTTGATGGGATATTGGAGTTTTGTGCAAACTGCTTATTTTATGATATTTCTGATGAAGGGTATGTAAGTAATGGGCTGGTAGTTGCCGAGGTCATCTAGGTCAAGTATGGTTTTCCTCTGGAATTTGATAATCTGGCTTGTTTTGTATTTTGTATTTTGGGAAGATACTGTGAGAGAAGAAAGGTGTGAAAATTACCTGGAGAGAGTGTAAATAAAATACATAGTTAATTGTTTACTTTCAATCTTATAACCGATTGCAAAGGTAAAACTTTCAGAACTAAAAGTAGCAGAAAATGTTTCATGACTAACCGTCAAATGTACTCATGGTGAACAACAGCACAGATTTTATGGCAAGACAGGAGGCTAGCATTATGCATTAACTTTTATTTACAACCTCAAAGCAGCAACATTTCAAAGTTCTAAAACAAGAACATTGTATGACTCATATAGAGCCTTAGAACCTAAGCCCCTTTGTATTTGAAATAGGCCCTGATAACGTGTCCCTTTATAATAATTTATTACATCAGGACTCGTTTTAGGCCAATGAATCTTTTGACCCAGTTGAGCGACACCTTAGGACGAAATAGTTAATCAATATGTCAATCAATACGTCAATGATGTCATCAATATTCACTTTAGTCAAAGTCATTAACCAAATTCAAAACACTACCATGACTTTCAGTCATGAATGACCACGCCAGTCTAGTAGAATTTTATGAATTTTATTCCCTGTCAGTTACAATTCTAAAAGCAGGTGCGTTAATCTCAAAACCAAGAAAAATAATAACATAGTCATGATATGGCAACTTTGATAAGATTTCATTAAGGCAAGAATCACAAACATCGAAACATAACACGGCGTGAACATAAATCAGTTTAGCAGAATGTCAATAATGCGTTGGTGCAACAAAGTATAGAATCAGTCGTTTGTCTATTTGCGTCAGTTTTAGTGAACCCCTATCCTAACCACTGATTAGCATTAACATGTTGGACTTCATGCAAAACAATATGGAACACAAATTTGGAAAACATCTAACTACGGTCTCTGTCAAAAGTAAGCAGTTGGTACCTAGAAAGGAAAAGCAAACAGACAAATTACAATTGTATTGTCATAGTTACCCTCCAAAGTTTAGGTCAGCGCACAGGTTCAGTCTTCGTCTTCAGGACATCAGTTGAATCGCCATCAGTCAAAAGTCAGCTCCGGGGCAAAAAGGGCACTTCCCTCATATGGAGGTAAAGTGTAAAATGGGCAGTCTAAGACAGAGGATGGTTTGAGCAAACCAATAAGTCACCATACAGAGTGACAAAGTTTCTGGATAAATTCAATAGCATTCCGTACCTAATTCTTAATGGCTCCCCGTGTCATGGGTTTTTATCCCTTTTTTGTTGTACATTCCCCTAGAATCTAATTGGCTTACAGTTATACCCCAATATCTTTACCCTATTAGAAAACGGATTATGTCATTAATCTTTCACCCCATATTATTTTACAGACATTTTATTTGTCCACATGATTGACGTCTTCAGAGGTAGCACGTCCGGCATGATTTCTTCCTTGTGTAATTCTTTGCACATCTTTTGGTCAGTAGCTCCATTGTCTTCACCGGTTTGAACGACCTTGTATATTACATTAATTTACACTGTTGCATTTTGATTAGCAATTTCTACAAACAATGGGGATTTCATGTGAACGGATCTACTATGGTTACATTCAGCCTCTAGTTTGAAGAAAAACAAGGGGTCATATCCTTTTGCGAGCCAGCACATTGCAAAAATAGGAAAACACATTTAATATGAGAGCCATGCAGCTAAGGTCCGGCTCATGCTAACTTAAGGCCTACAAAGATTTCAGCACAAATTCAGTAACGCAATGATTAATAATTAGTACAAAACCACACTTAATATTATATTTTATCAATATTAGTCATTCTTATTAATTCTCGTATATATTGGTTGCCACTCCCCGTGGTCACAATTCAGGTGCACGTTTAAGCAAAATACATGAATGCAATTTTCTATGCAACATCATCACACATTAGTTCATAAACATTTTATGTTAATATGGATTATATAAACTACGCTCTCTCAGTCCCTCCTCTGATGACGTTCGTCATCACACAAACCTTTCCCTTTCAACCTTTCATGTTGAATTTTTCACCTTGCGCATAATGCACATTTCAACATCTTGTCCCTTGTGTGAACTTTCCCAAATTTCATTGAACATTTTCTCCCTTTCACTTTCCTCATTTCTCTGGTTTCTCTTTGTCCAATTTCTTTTAATTCTGTCATTTATTTTGCATGCTCCCCATAAACCTAATAAACAGATCAGAACAATTAATAGACCCCCTAATATTTTTGCAAGAACCCTGTTCCAAATATTGGTAAACCAGCTCCCTACTCTGGAAATTCCTTTTCCAACTTCCTCCCACACTCCTGGTTCTTTCAGATCCTTCAAGTCTGCACTATCTCTGGTTAAGTTAGTAAGCATACCTCTAATCTTTTTACTATTATCCGGTATAAATGGGCAACAATGACGCTCGTTGAGCATCTTGCAGACTACGCTGCTCTTTGCTAAAAGGATGTCTAAAGCAAGCCAATTTTTAAGAGTCATAGCTCTTTCCGCCACAAGTTCAGTATCCATCAGGAGTATAGCCCCTGTAAAATTTGTCAGCATGTTATCCACAATAGTAGACAACTTTCGAATCTTTATGGAGTTTAAGATAACCTCTACTGAAGGAATTATGGCTCTGAATATGTCACCAACGACAGCAGCCGCTGTCTCTCGTTTTTGTCTAGCATGTTGTAATTCAGACATTTTAGGTATTTTCTTTAAGTCATCAATCTGGTAGATCTTTGGGAAGACTATCCCCAAATAACATGTCCCATACCATCCCTTAGGAAGACGGTAATAAGCATTAAGTCCACATATATAATATATCCCAGGGATCGCTGGATCCTGTCCATTTAACATAAATGTCCACTTACTCTGAAACAAAAACACATTCCTGCATTCACTCGTTCCCACAAATAAAATGTCATGTTCAGATTTTTGCCTATATATACAAAGTCTTCCTACATGTAGTGCATCTATGGCTAATTTGCCTTGCGTCTTTATTGCAGTGTAAGCATAATCATTTGCATGTGTGCGTTTCTCTAGCCCCTTTTCTAATCTTTCCTTTAGCGCTTTGCGTCTGTCATCAGTGTGATCTAGGAAGCACTTCTCTGCAGGTGTTAATAAGCAGGTTAGATTGTTGCGGTGTGTATAAGCTGTCCCAAATGTTAGTGTCGGCTCAAAGAAACCTCTAACTAATTTTATACTATGCTCCTTAGCTAACTTATTCAAAAACTCAATCACAGGCACAAAGGAAAACACCACATCCAAATTAGAATAAAAATATTGCACATGTTCCTGATCATAGAATCTTGTTAGTAGCAGACTACAGCTTATCCCGTAAGTTAAAGGAAGACTATTATAGGTGACCCCCTCTTGTACTGATGAAGGAATCTTTGTACACACATAACAGTTTCTCGCATCCATTGTATCAACATACTCATTCAGCAAGCGATAGGAGACATTAGTACAGAGTTCCCCCTTTAAATTAGTTCCCTCATGCAAATATTTTGTATTTTGCTCAAATTTTTCCCACGGCGTTAGTGTAGCGGTCTCAGGTTTTGAAGCATTGTTAGTCATTTTCTTATCAATCCATGGCATTCCCACAATCACACCCACAATTATTATCACACACACAATACATAATATAACACTTAACCAACCACACACTTTACCTTTCTTGTTACTACCTCTACTGTAAGCCATGGTCTGTAAAGAATCGGATAGCAGAAAACTCAAAACAAACAATCAACTTGAGGACAATTTAAAAGCTCTTTTTTTTTTCAAAGTCTCTCTTTCTCTCTGCGTATATTTATAGTGTTTCACTCACCCTAGGACCTTTTTGTCAGATTAGGTTAACATCTTGTCATATTCGGTTTTTCAAAGTCAATTCAGGTACAAGTGTCACATCCGGAAATTTATAAGCCTCTTTTCTCAGTTATCAGCTTTCAATTTGAATTTCATTTTTAACATAGTTTCTTGCTCTGTTTGAATTCAGGTACCGTAGTATTGGCCTGGTACTTCTCGATCAAAACAAAATGCTAAGAATTCTTGTTGCCATTCAGATGTCGTTGCATATGCCCATTCAGGACCTGCGTACCTTCTGTTTGCGACTCTCTTTCTTTTCAGTCTGCGTTCTCTTTGCAATTCACCTTCACTTAAATCCTCTACTCGGGTTGTATCGATTTCTTCCGCTATTGTTTCGTCTGGTACGAGCTTTTCTTTCGCAGCTTGCTTCTCTGGCCAGTTATCACCTTTGTGCGTCTTCTTCTTGCTTGGCCTTTCAGGACGCTGAACAGCACCCTCCTCTTGTGCTATGGTGTTTTCTCTTGACGGACCTGCAACCGGTTCAGGGGATGCCGGTGTGCTTTGACTTCTCTCTACTATTTCCCCTTCTTCTTCTTCTTCCGGGTCTGTAACAGGTTCAAGCTCCTAGCCGCACCTGTCTACTTCTGGGAGAACCTCTCCTTGACTTAGTTCTCCTGCTGCCTCTACTGAGATAGGCTCACTGTCACCTCTCTCGAACTCGTTTACTGTTTGAGGGACTAGGCTGTTCTCAGTGTGCTCTCCTGTAGGCTCAGGCCCCCCTGGGCTGTTTTCCGGCCTTGAGACTTCCTTCTCTGGAATTTCTGAGTCAGAAACTTCAAGTTCCTCATCAGTTGGGCATGTTACCTTCTTTGTGTGACTGGCATGTATCCAGTTTGGGACGCCTGCACATTTCATAGCAGAGGTTGTTGTCAGTATTACTTATATGGCCCCTTCCAACGTGGCTCCAAACACGACTTTCTCACGTGCTTCTTGACAACCACCCAGTCACCGGTTTGCAGGTTGTGACCTGGATCACTGATCGGTGGCAATGTGTTGGCTTCCACCTGGTGGGAAAAAGAGCGAACCACATCAGCCAAGCCTTTGCAGTAGTCCAACACCATAACATCCGTGATATTCACAAGAGCATTTCCATGTACTGCGGGTAGCCTCATAGCTCTGCCCATCAATATCTCGTGGGGAGATAGTCCTGTCTTCTTATCGGGTGTGTTTCTCATCGACATCAGCACTAAGGGCAATGCATCTGGCCATTTCATATTGGTAGCTGCACACATTTTTGCCATTCTCGACTTCAAGGTACCATTCATCTGTTCTACTAGTCCTGATGCTTCAGGGCGGTAGCTACAATGCAGCTTCTGCTCAATGTCTAACGCAGCACACAAGAGCTTAATCACCTCATTGTCTGCCCCAATCCGATTCTAAAGAGACCGGAAAACCGAACCTTGGTATTAATTCTCTGAGCAACAGCTTTGCAACTGTGAGACTGTCATTTCTACGTGTGGGGTAAGCTTCAATCCAGTGGCTGAAAACACACACAATCACCAACACATACCTCAATCCTCCACAATCAGGCATTTCAATAAAATCCATCTGCATCTTGCTAAATGGGCCATCAGCTCTCCCTATGTGGCTCAAAGTTACCACAGTCCCTTTCCCTGCATTCATCTGTTGACAGATGATGCACCTGTGACAGGTAACCTCTGCGGCTTGTCTGAATTTCGGGTTAAACCAGTCAATTTTGAATAACCTGATCATTGCATCTCTCCCAAGATGTGCCTGTCCATGATAAAGCTTTGCAAATTGTAACAAGAGACTGTTTGGTAAAACTAACTTCCCCTCCTCTGAGACCCACAAGTCATCAGCTCTTTGTACACATTGCATTCTCTGCCAGGAGCGTTTCTCTTCCTTGCTAACACGACCCTGCAGTGATTTTAACTCATCTAATGTGTCAACAACTCTTAATGCAAAGTTCAAACATGTCTCATTTTCAGTTTGCAGTAACAATTCCCACTGATCCTTGAACGATATACAGTTCAATGCGCAAAACCTTGCAACTTGATCTGTATATCCGTTTCCCATTGACACAAAGTCTTGTGACTTAACATGAGCTTTGCATTTCACCACGGCAATTTCAAGAGGCAACTGAATCGCATGTAACAAATCCTTAATCTGTTCGCCATTTTTCACTGGAGAACCAGAAGAAGTCATGAAACCTCTCTGTGACCATAATTGGCCAAAATCATGTACAATGCCGAATCCGTATCTGCTGTCAGTATAAATAGTGACTTTCTGGTTTTCAGCTGCGTGGCATGCTTTAGTAAGGGCAATTAATTCTGCCACTTGTGCGGAATACACTGTCTCAAGCCAGGAAGCTTCAATAATACCAGCTATTGTACACACAGCATAACCGGCTCTTAGTATTCCGACTGAGTCTCTCAAACAGGATCCATAAACAAACATAATGCAGTCATTTTCTTTTAACTGCATAGCTTGAATGTCAGGTCGGGGTTTGGTACACAGTTCTGTTACCTCAAGACAGTCATGCTCCTCCTCCTCCGAGTTACTAATCTCAGTATTTTCAACAGGAAGTAGAGTTGCCGGGTTCAATACAGTACATCTCTTTCAGGAGACATTTGGCGACCCCAAAATAATTGTCTCATATCGGGTAAGTCGGGCATTTGTCATGTGCTGAGTTTTAGTTCGGGTCAACAGAATATCAACTGAATGTGGAACCATTACTGTTAAGGGATGTCCCATCACTATGCCTTCACACTGCGTGAGGCTCTGACCAACTGCTGCAACTGCACTCAAACAACCCGGTAAGGCTGCTGCGACTGGGTCCAAGGTAGCTGAAAAATACGCTACAGGGCGGTTTGCACCTCCATGGACTTGTGTCAAAACAGACAAAGAACAAGCATCACGTTCATGCCAAAACAGTAGAAAAGGTTTTGTGTAATCAGGCATACCTAAAGCTGGTGCCCTGCACATGCACTCTCTCAATTCCATGAATGACTCAAGCTCTTCCTCGGACAGAGTTATAGTATATGGTTCATCCTTAGTTTCCTTGCCTGTCAGCTTTATCAATGGTTTAGAGATAATCGAAAAGTTGGGAATCCACTGGCGACAGTAACCCACCATTCTCAAAAACATTCTGACATCTCTCTTTGTTGTCGGGGGATTCCTCTGTAATATGGCTGTCACCCTCTCCTTTGATATTCTCCTGGACCCTTTCTCAATCAAGTGCCCTCAGTATTTCACCTCTTTTTAACAATACTGCAGCTTCTTTGGGGACACTTTATGTCCATTCTTCCCAAGTGGTTCAGTAAGGCAATTGTGTCATACCTACAGTCATCTTTTGTTCTGGACGCAATTAGCAAGTCATCAATGTATTGTACTAGAGTCAAACTGAATGGCAGTTTTAATGACTCCAAGTCCTTCTTCAATATCTGATTGAAGATGGACAGTGACTCAGAAAACCCTTGAGGAATTCTGCACCAGCTGTACACCTTATCCAGGAATTTGAAACTGAATGAAAATTGGCTGTCCTCATGAAGAGGCACCGAAAAGAAAGCTTGTGACAAGTCTACAACGGTGAACCATTCTGCATCACATGGGACCTGAAACATAATCACTGCCGGGTTTGGCACTATAGGGCAACATTTTACCACAATCTCGTTTATTTTCCTCAGATCCTGAACAATGCGAACCTTCCCACAAGGCTTTTTCAATCCCATTATTGGTGAATTACATGGACTGCTCAATACTTCCTTCAGGACTCCTTGCTTTACAAAGTCTGCAATTATCTGCGACACCTGAATAAGGACATCTTGTGCCATGTGATACTGCGGCACCTGAGGAAATACTGCATTCGGCTTTACCTGTACCTTAACTGGTTCGACTCCTTTTATCAATCCCACTTCCTTTCCTGTCAAATCCCACACTTTCTCTGTCACTGTTCCTTGCAACTCAGGAGGCAAGTCAGTTACTGTAAGCATTGGGAATAAGGTTATCAAAGGGTAGTCTTCATTTGCAGTCTCCGTTTCTGATTCTGTGAATTGCCCATCATCCCCCTCATCATCACTGTTTGTTTGTACCTCAATTCCATCATTGGAACAGGTAATTGAACATTTAGTTTTGCACAGTAAGTCTCTTACGAGTAGGGACACAGGACTTGAATCGCAGACTACAAACTTATGCAGTCCCTGAAAGTTGCCAATCTCAAACTGAACTGGATCTGTGATCGGGTTTGTCAAGTACTGGTTTGCTACTCCTACTACTCTTATGATACACCCTGAAAGTGGCAGTTTCGGAACCTCTGCACTTCTGACTGTGGAGCGTGTAGCTCCGGTGTCAACCAAGAATGAAACCTTGTGACCCATTACCTTCCCCTCTACATAGGGTCCTCTCTGGTCTACTTCTAAGAACGCTGCAAGTCTGCATTCTTCACTGTCTGAACTGTCATCCGACCATTCATCATTCATTCCATCTTCGCCACGCAATGGGAATTGCTGTACTGTATTATTTTGACTCACTACTTGACCTGTGACCTGCTCAGGAAGCATCACCTGTTGCTGTCCCATTGGAGCTAAAGGTAATTGTATTTGCGGTCTAGGTACCATGGGAACCTGCTGTTGTACTTGCTGCATGGGCTCTAACCCCTGCATCTGAACCATGTTATTTTGAAAGTTCTGATTTTGACCTCTTAATTTTGGACCTCTCACATTTTGAAATGTACCGACATTAGTGCTTTGTTGAACAACACCATCATGCACCGCATTTGGCCATTCCCGCTTCCAATGCCCCACGCCCCCGCACACGTGACATCTTTTTCAACTCTTGCGCATCATTTTGAACCACAACAGTATTCAAATCGGGACCGCGATTCACAAAACCTCGTCCTCGGCCTCTAGGTTGTGCCTGAAACACGCCATTTCATTGCGGCTGTTGCTGTACCATCTGCTGGACTCCATTTCCTTGCATACCTGCCTGCGCTGCCCTTATTTGCATCACCATCACTTTCTCCTTCAGTTTTCTCTGCTTCAGCTCAATCTTGTCACTACAGTATTTTGCATACTGCAACACCTCATCAATCGGCTTTGCTTGCCAACAGATCAAATGATTCTTAATCATCTGGCTAACCTCTGGTCTCAGCCCATAAACAAATCTAAACACAAGATAGTTCATGTCTTTCGGCTCAATAGTCTCAGTGCCACTGTAATGTTTGAACGCTTTCAATAACCTCTCATAGTAAGCATGGATTGACTATTTAACCTCTTGTGATGTCCGGTCGATTTTCTGCCAATCTGTGACTTTCGGCGACACCTTTTACTTTAAAAATGCAATCACTTTATGATAGTACTTCATCACCTCCTCAGATGGTGCTCCGGTCGCCTTATCCCTTGCCGGCTCCTGTGTCGGCCACTCTACACCTCTCTTGCACTCAAGCCATAGGTAAGGTGGAACAATGATCTCAAACAGGGTATTCAAATCTTCCCAGAGACACTTTGCAAGCTTCACAAACCTATCTGTCTGCTGATACCATTCTATCGGTTTCTCCCTCAATCTGGGGTAATCATTTGTGAAAGACAGAATGTCTCCCCTGGACCACGGTACATGGACTAGAACCCCTCCAGCTGTCTCTCTCATCGGTAACATCTTTACTGTCTCAGTGTCCGGTGAAGCTTTGGTTGGACTTGATCCCGGACTGTCACCTTTCTCTTTATCTCTTTTCTTTGCCAATCTGCCTTCCCACTTTTCTAGGGCCCCCCAGATCTGCGCACTCTGCAGTATTTCCTTAAGATGCGCTTTTATTCCGGCTGACCTCATGTGATCAAAATCTTTGGAGTCGAAGTCTAGTCTGTAACTTCTTTTCAAATGTTTAGTATTCTCAATGTCAATATTGTATTTGTCTGCTAGGTTTGCCAACCTCTGGTTTACCTTGCCCACTTCTTTAGTAATCTTGGGGCACAGATACCTTAACTCTGCTTCGGTGTACGATTCTAATCTGTTTACCCCTATTGTCCCTTCCACTAGTTCAGCAGCTTCCACGCTTAATCTCACAAAGTTCAGGTACTCATCTTTTTATGACCTTTCTGGCTTCTCCGCAGTTACTGCAGTCTTTTGTGAAGTATAAGTCTTTTCTAACCACTCATTTAACTGTTGTACCGAAAAACCTTGCAGTGAAATATTCCCTGCGTGCATCATTGGTGACTGTGAATGATTCGTATTTATTGTCTATGGGGTTAACACAGCTAGCCCTGCCTGTCTCTTTGCCTCCAACGGGGCTTCAACCGGGCTAAGGTCTAACAAAGACCTTGGTCTTTCGACTGATTGCTCTTCCGGGGCCATTAACTGAGGAGTTCCTATGGACCCTCCTCTTATTGCATCTTGGGTCATTACTCCCTGATCACACATACCAGACTTACCTTGCGCATACAATGGTACTGGTGGACCAACAGTAATCGTTAGTGATATGGCAGCTGGTGTCTGACCTGGTCCCAAACCCCGCGGAGCAGTAACTCCCAGAGCTTGACTCACTGAAGCTGGGGCAGGTACTAATGGAGGTCCTGCCACTGGACTATACCCTGGTATCAGCTGTTGCTGCGGCTGGGGCAGCAATTGTGGAGTTGGCTCAATCTGTACTAACCTTGATTTTGTGTATATCGGATCAGGCGGCACTATCAGATTTGTAGTAGCCTCTAGTATTGGGATGTCTGGATAGATTCTCTGTATCTGCGGTGGAGGTTGCAACTGTATCTGCATGTCTGGCGCAGTGGGTACACTGACACCATTCTGTATCAAACCCGTATCACTAGTCTGTACTGTATCAGTAACTCCCTTCTCCTGTGTCTGGTTCCCAGGACCCGCACTAGTGCTCGGAGCATTGTCGTCCCCTGCATAAGGTGGCGGGAGATCATGCAACATCTGATTAAGAAACTCTTCATCGTCTGAGTCATCTTCTTTTATCCAGGACCTCTTAGTCTCTTTAGGCTTATTAGAGTCTTTGTCTGTCTTGCAAGTGGCTTTCTTTCCCCGTATTTCGTCTCCCTGTGTTACTGCTGGGAACAATTTAAGTCCGTCAACTATTCCCTGTCTCCACATTTTGCTCTCATTGTCCCATCTAGCCTCAGCTAAAGTATTTTCTGCTCTTTTCATTCTCCTCTCGAATTTCTGCTGTCTTTGTTTGATAGCCATTAAATCCCAGACTGCCAATGCCTCGTACTGAGCTGGCCTCAGAGGTGGCTTTTGTACACTTAACATCCACCTCAAATTTTCTAAAATTCTTCTGTTGAACGTCCCGTGCTCTGGAAACGCCAAACAACCCTCTTTTTCTGTCAGTTTGCGCCATTGTTTCATCCATAAGCAAGGTGCGACTCCCTTTTCCTCCATGACTATATAAGCTGGAGTACCCCCAGGCGGTGAAGGGTCCCCTTCACTTGCCATAATGTATGCGTCTCCTTTCAGAGCGCTCCTGAAAGCTTTGATAAAATTCATCCTTTGCGTCTTTTCTTTTGTTTGTATTTAATCAGAAAGTGACTTGAATTCCCAGGACACTCTTCACCCACCATTCTCAACCTATGGCCTCTCATGGACGGCAGCCAATCCGTGCACGATGCCTCTCGGCAACTGACCTATCTCAGCGCGGCACCACTGACATCGCACTCACACACTCTGCAGCTGACAAAGTCCTGCGGCTTGTCCGCCCCTCACAGGATTCACACCAAGCTAATGCAACATATTGCGAGCACCTTTAACAACAACAACAATTCAAATTTGCTGGTTTACTACAGGAAGGGTAACACATTTGCTTCAGAACTTTACAGAGATTTCACTTGAAGCCTCTGCCGCTACTCTCTCCTTCTCAGTTCCCGCAAACGCAAGTAGAATTCGACCTGCAAATCCTACTCTCGACTTGTCAATGGTTTGTCCTAGTGCACTTTAGAACTTGCCAAATCTCCATCGATGATTTCACTCACACAATTGACTCAAACTCGACTTGTCAACCACGCCCGATTGACCTACTTAAACCGCACAAATTACAACATAAACCCAAGTGTCTCCTACAATTGTCAATATACTCCGGAGTCTTAGACCACGACAGGTCCGTACATTACCAACCAACCACGTGGATAATTTTCGAGCACAAAGCGCCACACTCATATAAATTACGCCGACTTCCCTACTCTCATACTGTGGAGTACGCCCACTCCTACTAAAACAACATTACCTGGCCTAAACGCACATAATCTTTACAAATCACCTGCAAAAAATGCATAAGCTGAGCAAGCGCAAGATCTACACCACACATGCTAAAACGCCGAGAACATTCCAAACTCACTTAGGCAGGCTTCGAGATCCCGGGAAAGTCATGGGGAATTTAGAAATACATCATATCTCTAGTTTGCATTATCTCAGAAAAACAATCTAAATAATAATTCTCCGTCCTAGGGCCCCAAAAGGCCAAACCGTCGCTCTGCTACCATAATTGATAACGCGTCCCTTTATAATAATTTATTACATCAGGACTCATTTTAGGCCAATGAATCTTTTGACCCAGTTGAGAGACACCTTAGAACGAGATAGCTAATCAATATGTCAATCAATACGTCAATGATGTCATCAATATTTATCACAACAATACATTTCACTTTAGTCAAAGTCATTAACCAAATTCAAAACACTACCATGACTTTCAGTCATGAATGACCACACCAGTCTAGTAGAATTTTATGAATTTTATTCCCTATCAGTTACAATTCTAAAAGCAGGTGCGTTAATCTCAAAACCAAGAAACATAATAACATAGTCACGATATGGCAACTTTGATAAGATTTCATTAAGGCAAGAATCACAAACATCGAAACATAACACGGCGTGAACATAAATCGGTTTAGCACAATGTCAATAACGCGTCGGTTCAACAAAGTATAGAATCAGTCGTTTGTCTATTTGCAAAAACACAAACACATAAAGAGTACACTGTTCCTAAAAAACAAAAAGGTCTAGGGAACCAGGATGTTCAGGAGCAAAAGCCCTCACGCGTAAAATTGGATGACAGGCATCATCATCGGGAATTGCTGCACGTCAGGCCGGCGCTGCAATGCCTGACGTGCTCCCAAGAAGGGAGCTGTCAGCCGTAATTGCTAATGTGATAACTAGTGGAAGGAAAGAGGAAACCACCAATCCAAAATCAGGAGAGCAAAAAAGGATAGTTTAAAATTGGTTACTCATTTCAAGCTCACATCATAATTTTAATCAGTAAAGGGAAATGAGGACCAAGGTTAAAAATACAAAAGGAAAGTGAGAAATGAGTACAATGCTCAACAACTTTCAAAACACTCATAGAGGATCCCAAAACGTGTGGTACCTCTACCAAAAGGTCAACATGTTTCGCGTCTAAAGGTCCAGATGGATCCGTTGACGCTTCATCAGGACCAGAAAATAGCTTCTCCAATTAACATAGGAAAGAATAAAGCAATCACTTACATTTAGTCAATTATTAAATTTGTCTATTTGCGTCAGTTTTAGTGAACCCCTGTCCTAACCACTGATTAGCATTAGCATGTTGGACTTCATGCAAAACAATTTGGAACACAAATTTGGAAAACATCTAACTACGGTCTCTGTCAAAAGTAAGCAGTTGGTACCTAGAAAGGAAAAGCAAACAGACAAATTACAATTGCATTGTCATGGTTACCCTCCAAAGTTTAGGTCAGCGCACAGGTTCAGTCTTCGTCTTCAGGACATCAGTCGAATCGCCATCAGTCAAAACTCAGCTCCGGGGCAAAAAGGGCACTTCCCTCATATGGAGCTAAAGTGTAAAATGGGCAGTCTAAGACAGAGGATGGTTTGAGCAAACCAATAGGTCACCATACAGAGTGACAAAGTTTCTGGATAAATTCAATAGCATTCCCTACCTAATTCTCAATGTCTCCCCGTGTCATGGGTTTTCATCCCTTTTTTGTTGTACATTGCCCTAGAATCTAATTGGCTTACAGTTATACCCCACTATCTTTACCCTATTAGAAAACTGATTATGTCATTAATCTTTCACCCCATATTATTTTACAGACATTTTATTGGTCACCATGATTGACGTCTTCAGAGGTAGCACGTCCGGTGTGATTTCATTCTTCTGTAATTCTTTGCACATCTTTTGGTCAGTAGCTCCATTGTCTTCACCGGTTTGAACGACCTTGTATATTACATTAATCTACACTGTTGCATTTTGATTAGCAATTTCTACAAGCAATGGGGATTTCATGTGAATGGATCTACTATGGTTACATTCAGCCTCTAGTTTGAAGAAAAACAAGGGGTCATGTCCTTTTGCGAGCCAGCACACTGCAAAAATAGGAAAACACATTTAATATGAGAGCCAGGCAGCTAAGCTCCGGCTCATGCTAACTTAAGGCCTACAAAGATTTCAGCACAAATTCAGTAACGCAATGATTAATAATTAGTACAAAGCCACACTTAATATTATATTTTATCAATATTAGTCATTCTTATTAATTCTCGTATATATTGGTGGCCACTCCCCGTGGTCACAATTCAGGTGCACGTTTAAGCAAAATACATGAATGCAATTTTCTATGCAACATCATCACACATTAGTTCATAAACATTTTATGTTAATATGGATTATATAAACTACGCTCTCTCAGTCCCTCCTCTGATGACGTTCGTCATCACACAAACCTTTCCCTTTCAACATTTCATGTTTAATTTTTCACCTAGCGCATAATGCGCATTTCAACATCTTGTCCCTTGTGTGAACTTTCCCAAATTTCAGTGAACATTTTCTCCCTTTCACTTTCCTCATTTCTCTGGTTTCTCTTTGTCCAATTTCTTTTAATTCTGTCATTAATTTTGCATGCTCCCCATAAACCTAATAAACAGATCAGAACAATTAATAGACCCCCTAATATTTTTGCAAGAACCCTGTTCCAAATATTGGTAAACCAGCTCCCTACTCTGGAAATTCCTTTTCCAACTTCCTCCCACACTCCTGGTTCTTTCAGATCCTTCAAGTCTGCACTATCTCTGGTTAAGTTAGTAAGCATACCTCTAATCTTTTTACTATTATCCGGTATAAATGGGCAACAATGACACTCGTTGAGCATCTTGGAGACTCCGCTGCTCTTTGCTAAAAGGATGTCTAAAGCAAGCCAATTTTGAAGAGTCATAGCTCTTTCCGCCGCAAGTTCAGTATCCATCAGGAGTATAGTCCCTGTAAAATTTGTGAGCATGTTATCCACAATAGTAGACAACTTTCGAATCTTTATGGAGTTTAAGATAACCTCTACTGAAGGAATTATGGCTCTGAATATGTCACCAACGACAGCAGCCGCTGTCTCGTTTTTGTCTAGCATGTTGTAATTCAGACATTTTAGGTATTTTCTTTAAGTCATCAATCTGGTAGATCTTTGGGAAGACTATCCCTAAATAACATGTCCCATACCATCCCTTAGGAAGACGGTAATAAGCATTAAGTCCACATATATAATATATCCCAGGGATCGCTGGATCCTGTCCATTTAACATAAATGTCCACTTACTCTGAAACAAAAACACATTCCTGCATTCACTCGTTCCCACAAATAAAATGTCATGTTCAGATTTTTGCCTATATATACAAAGTCTTCCTACATGTAGTGCATCTATGGCTAATTTGCCTTGCGTCTTTATTGCAGTGTAAGCATAATCATTTGCATGTGTGCGTTTCTCTAGCCCCTTTTCTAATCTTTCCTTCAGCGCTTTGCGTCTGTCATCAGTGTGATCTAGGAAGCATTTCTCTACAGGTGTTAATAAGCAGGTTAGATTGTTGCGGTGTGCATAAACTGTCCCAAATGTTAGTGTCGGCTAAAAGAAACCTCTAACTAATTTTATACTATGCTCCTTAGCTAACTTATTCAAAAACTCAATCACAGGCACAAAGGAAAACACCACATCCAAATTAGAATAAAAATATTGCACATGTTCCTGATCATTGAATCTTGTTAGTAGCAGACTACAGCTTATCCTGTAAGTTAAAGGAAGACTATTATAGGTGACCCCCTCTTGTACTGATGAAGGAATCTTTGTACACACATAACAGTTTCTCGCATCCATTGTATCAACATACTCATTCAGCAAGCGATAGAAGACATTAGTAGAGAGTTCCCCCTTTAAATTAGTTCCCTCATGCAAATATTTTGTATCTTGCTCGAATTTTTCCCACGGCGTTAGTGTAGCGGTCTCAGGTTTTGAAGCATTGTTAGTCATTTTCTTATCAATCCATGGCATTCCCACAATCACACCCACAATTATTATCACACACACAATACATAATATAACACTTAACCAACCACACACTTTACCTTTCTTGTTACTACCTCTACTGTAAGCCATGGTCTGTAAAGAATCGGATAGCAGAAAACTCAAAACAAACAATCAACTTGAGGACGATTTAAAAGCTCTTTTTTTTTTCAAAGTCTCTCTTTCTCTCTGCGTATATTTATAGCGTTTCACTCACCCTAGGACCTTTTTGTCAGATTAGGTTAACAGCTTGTCATATTCGGTTTTTCAAAGTCAATTCAGGTACAAGTGTCACATCCGGAAATGTAGAAGTCTCTTTTCTCAGTTATCAGCTTTCAATTTGAATTTAATTTTTAACATAGTTTCTTGCTCTGTTTGAATTCAGGTACCGTAGTATTGGCCTGGTACTTCTCGATCAAAACAAAATGCTAAGAATTCTTGTTGCCATTCAGATGTCGTTGCATATGCCCATTCA
Organism: Pleurodeles waltl; assembly: GCF_031143425.1. Taxonomy (NCBI): domain Eukaryota; kingdom Metazoa; phylum Chordata; class Amphibia; order Caudata; family Salamandridae; genus Pleurodeles; species Pleurodeles waltl. Next base: position 1,140,400,227 of record NC_090447.1, read on the forward strand.
GGACCTGCGTACCTTCTGTTTGCGACTCTCTTTCTTTTCAGTCTGCGTTCTCTTTGCAATTCTCCTTCACTTAAATCCTCTACTCGGGTTGTATCGATTTCTTCCGCTGTTGTTTCGTCTGGTACGACCTTTTCTTTCGCAGCTTGCTTCTCTGGCCAGTTATCACCTTTGTGCGTCTTCTTGCTTGGCCTTTCAGGACGCTGAAAAGCACCCTCCTCTTGTGCTATGGTGTTTTCTCTTGACGGACCTGCAACCGGTTCAGGGGATGCCGGTGTGCTTTGACTTCTCTCTACTATTTCCCCTTCTTCTTCTTCTTCTGGGTCTGTAACAGGTTCAAGCTCCAACCCGCACCTGTCTACTTCTGGGAGAACCTCTCCTTGACTTAGTTCTCCTGCTGCCTCTACTGAGATAGGCTCACTGTCACCTCTCTCGAACTCGTTTACTGTTTGAGGGACTAGGCTGTTCTCAGTGTGCTCTCCTGTAGGCTCAGGCCCCCCTGGGCTGTTTTCCGGCCTTGAGACTTCCTTCTCTGGAATTTCTGAGTCAGAAACTTCAAGTTCCTCATCAGTTGGGCATGTTACCTTCTTTGTGTGACTGGCATGTATCCAGTTTGGGACGCCTGCACATTTCACAGCAGAGGTTGTTGTCAGTATTACTTGATATGGCCCCTTCCAACGTGGCTCCAAACACGACTTTCTCACGTGCTTCTTGACAACCACCCAGTCACCGGTTTGCAGGTTGTGACCTGGATCACTGATCGGTGGCAATATGTTGGCTTCCACCTGGTGGGAAAAAGAGCGAACCACATCAGCCAAGCCTTTGCAGTAGTCCAACACCATAACATCCGTGATATTCACAAGAGCATTTCCGTTTACTGCGGGTAGCCTCATAGCTCTGCCCATCAATATCTCGTGGGGAGATAGTCCTGTCTTCTTATCGGGTGTGTTTCTCATCGACATCAGCACTAAGGGCAATGCATCTGGCCATTTCATATTGGTAGCTGCACACATTTTTGCCATTCTCGACTTCAAGGTACCATTCATCTGTTCTACTAGTCCTGATGCTTCAGGGAGGTAGCTACAATGCAGCTTCTGCTCAATGTCTAACGCAGCACACAAGAGCTTAATCACCTCATTGTCTGCCCCAATCTGATTCTAAAGAGACCGGAAAACCGAACCTTGGTATTAATTCTCTGAGCAACAGCTTTGCGACTGTGAGACTGTCATTTCTACGTGTGGGGTAAGCTTCAATCCAGTGGCTGAAAACACACACAATCACCAACACATACCTCAATCCTCCACAAACAGGCATTTCAATAAAATCCATCTGCATCTTGCTAAATGGGCCATCAGCTCTCCCTATGTGGCTCAAAGTTACCACAGTCCCTTTCCCTGCTTTCATCTGTTGACAGATGATGCACCTGTGACAGGTAACCTCTGCGGCTTGTCTGAATTTCGGGTTAAACCAGTCAATTTTGAATAACCTGATCATTGCATCTCTCCCAAGATGTGCCTGTCCATGATAAAGCCTTGCAAATTGTAACAAGAGACTGTTTGGTAAAACTAACTTCCCCTCCTCTGAGACCCACAAGTCGTCAGTTCTTTGTACACATTGCATTCTCTGCCAGGAGCGTTTCTCTTCCTTGCTAACACGACCCTGCAGTGATTTTAACTCATCTAATGTGTCAACAACTCTTAATGCAAAGTTCAAACATGTCTCATTTTCAGTTTGCGGTAACAATTCCCACTGATCCTTGAACGATATACAGTTCAATGCGCAAAACCTTGCGACTTGATCTGCATATCCGTTTCCCATTGACACAAAGTCTTGTGACTTAACATGAGCATTGCATTTCACCACGGCAATTTCAAGAGGCAACTGAATCGCATGTAACAAATCCTTAATCTGTTCGCCATTTTTCACTGGAGAACCAGAAGAAGTCATGAAACCTCTCTGTGACCATAATTGGCCAAAATCATGTACAATGCCGAATCCGTATCTGCTGTCAGTATAAATAGTGACTTTCTGGTTTTCAGCTGCGTGGCATGCTTTAGTAAGGGCAATTAATTCTGCCACTTGTGCGGAATACACTGTCTCGAGCCAGGAAGCTTCAATAATACCAGCTATTGTACACACAGCATAACCGGCTCTTAGTATTCCGACTGAGTCTCTCAAACAGGATCCATAAACAAACATAATGCAGTCATTTTCTTTTAACTGCATAGCTTGAATGTCAGGTCGGGGTTTGGTACACAGTTCTGTTACCTCAAGACAGTCATGCTCCTCCTCCTCCGAGTTACTAATCTCAGTATTTTCAACAGGAAGTAGAGTTGCCGGGTTCAATACAGTACATCTCTTTCAGGAGACATTTGGCGACCCCAAAATAATTGTCTCATATCGGGTAAGTCGGGCATTTGTCATGTGCTGAGTTTTAGTTCGGGTCAACAGAATATCAACTGAATGTGGAACCATTACTGTTAAGGGATGTCCCATCACTATGCCTTCACACTGCGTGAGGCTCTGACCAACTGCTGCAACTGCACTCAAACAACCCGGTAAGGCTGCTGCGACTGGGTCCAAGGTAGATGAAAAATACACTACAGGGCGGTTTGCACCTCCATGGACTTGTGTCAAAACAGACAAAGAACAAGCATCACGTTCATGCCAAAACAGTAGAAAAGGTTTTGTGTAATCAGGCATACCTAATGCTGGTGCCCTACACATGCACTCTCTCAATTCCATGAATGACTCAAGCTCTTCCTCGGACAGAGTTATAGTATATGGTTCATCCTTAGTTTCCTTGCCTGTCAGCTTTATCAATGGTTTAGAGATAATCGAAAAGTTGGGAATCCACTGGCGACAGTAACCCACCATTCTCAAAAACATTCTGACATCTCTCTTTGTTGTCGGGGGATTCCTCTGTAATATGGCTGTCACCCTCTCCTTTGATATTCTCCTGGACCCTTTCTCAATCAAGTGCCCTCAGTATTTCACCTCTTTTTAACAATACTGCAGCTTCTTTGGGGACACTTTATGTCCATTCTTCCCAAGTGGTTCAGTAAGGCAATTGTGTCATGCCTACAGTCATCTTTTGTTCTGGACGCAATTAGCAAGTCATCAATGTATTGTACTAGAGTCAAACTGAATGGCAGTTTTAATGACTCCAAGTCCTTCTTCAATATCTGATTGAAGATGGACAGTGACTCAGAAAACCCTTGAGGAATTCTGCACCAACTGTACACCTTATCCAGGAATTTGAAACTGAATGAAAATTGGCTGTCCTCATGAAGAGGCACCGAAAAGAAAGCTTGTGAGAAGTCTACAACGGTGAACCATTCTGCATCACATGGGACCTGAAACATAATCACTGCCGGGTTTGGCACTATAGGGCAACATTTTATCACAATCTCATTTATTTTCCTCAGATCATGAACAATGCGAACCTTCCCACAAGGCTTTTTCAATCCCATTATTGGTGAATTACATGGACTGCTCAATACTTCCTTTAGGACTCCTTGCTTTACAAAGTCTGGAATTATCTGCGACACCTGAATAAGGACATCTTGTGCCATGTGATACTGCGGCACCTGAGGAAACACTGCATTCGGCTTTACCTGTACCTTAACTGGTTCAACTCCTTTTATCAATCCCACTTCCTTTCCTGTCAAATCCCACACTTTCTCTGTCACTGTTCCTTGCAACTCAGGAGGCAAGTCAGTTACTGTAAGCATTGGGAATAAGGTTATCAAAGGGTAGTCTTCATTTGCAGTCTCCGTTTCTGATTCTGTGAATTGCCCATCATCCCCTCATCATCACTGTTTGTTTGTACCTCAATTCCATCAGTGGAACAGGTAATTGAACATTTCGTTTTGCACAGTAAGTCTCTTACGAGTAGGGACACAGGACTTGAATCGCAGACTACAAACTTATGCAGTCCCTGAAAGTTGCCAATCACAAACTGAACTGGATCTGTGATCGGGTTTGTCAAGTACTGGTTTGCTACTCCTACCACTCTTATGGTACGCCCTGAAAGTGGCAGTTTCGGAACCTCTGCACTTCTGACTGTGGAGCGTGTAGCTCCGGTGTCAACCAAGAATGAAACCTTGTGACCCATCACCTTCCCCTCTACATAGGGTCCTCTCTGGTCTACTTCTAAGAACGCTGCAAGTCTGCATTCTTCACTGTCTGAACTGTCATCCGACCATTCATCATTCATTCCATCTTCGCCACGCAATGGGAATTGCTGTACTGTATTATTTTGACTCACTACTTGACCTGTGACCTGCTCAGGAAGCATCACCTGTTGCTGTCCCATTGGAGCTAAAGGTAATTGTATTTGCGGCCTAGGTACCATGGGAACCTGCTGTTGTACTTGCTGCATGGGCTCTAACCCCTGCATCTGAACCATGTTATTTTGAAAGTTCTGATTTTGACCTCTTAATTTTGGACCTCTCACATTTTGAAATGTACCGACATTAGTGCTTTGTTGAACAACACCATCATGCACCGCATTTGGCCATTCCCGCTTCCAATGCCCCACGCCCCCGCACACGTGACATGGTGACATCTTTTTCAACTCTTGCGCATCATTTTGAACCACAACAGTATTCAAATCGGGACCGCGATTCACAAAACCTCGTCCACGGCCTCTAGGTTGTGCCTGAAACACGCCATTTCATTGCGGCTGTTGCTGTACCATCTGCTGGACTCCATTTCCTTGCATACCTGCCTGCGCTGCCCTTATCTGCATCAATATCACTTTCTCCTTCAGTTTTCTCTGCTTCAGCTCAATCTTGTCACTACAGTATTTTGCATACTGCAACACCTCATCAATCGACTTCGCTTGCCAACAGATCAAATGATTCTTAATAATCTGGCTAACCTCTGGTCTCAGCCCATAAACAAATCTAAACACAAGATAGTTCATGTCTTTCGGCTCAATAGTCTCAGTGCCACTGTAATGTTTGAACGCTTTCAATAACCTCTCATAGTAAGCATGGATTGACTCTTTAACCTCTTGTGATGTCCGGTCGATTTTCTGCCAATCTGTGACTTTCGGCGACACCTTTTACTTTAAAAATTCAATCACTTTATGATAGTACTTCATCACCTCCTCAGATGGTGCTCCGGTCGCCTTATCCCTTGTCGGCTCCTGTGTCGGCCACTCTACACCTCTCTTGCACTCAAGCCATAGGTAAGGTGGAACAATGATCTCAAACAGGGTATTCAAATCTTCCCAGAGACACTTTGCAAGGTTCACAAACCTATCTGTCTGCTGATACCATTCTATCGGTTTCTCCCTCAATCTGGGGTAATCATTTGTGAAAGACAGAATGTCTCCCCTGGACTACGGTACATGGACTAGAACCCCTCCAGCTGTCTCTCTCATCGGTAACATCTTTACTGTCTCAGTGTCCGGTGAAGCTTTGGTTGGACTTGATCCCGGACTGTCACCTTTCTCTTTATCTCTTTTCTTTGCCAATCTGCCTTCCCACTTTTCTAAGGCCCCCCAGATCTGCGCACTCTGCAGTATTTCCTTAAGATGCGCTTTTATTCCGGCTGACCTCATGTGATCAAAATCTTTGGAGTCGAAGTCTAGTCTGTAACTTCTTTTCAAATGTTTAGTATTCTCAATGTCAATATTGTATTTGTCTGCTAGGTTCGCCAACCTCTGGTTTACCTTGCCCACTTCTTTAGTAATCTTGGGGCACAGATACCTTAACTCTGCTTCGGTGTACGATTCTAATCTGTTTACCCCTATTATCCCTTCCACTAGTTCAGCAGCTTCCACGCTTAATCTCACAAAGTTCAGGTACTCATCTTTTTATGACCTTTCTGGCTTCTCCGCAGTTACTGCAGTCTTTTGTGAAGTATAAGTCTTTTCTAACCACTCATTTAACTGTTGTACCGAAAAACCTTGCAGTGAAATATTCCCTGCGTGCATCATTGGTGACTGTGAATGATTCGGATTTATTGTCTATGGGGTTAACACACCTAGCCCTGCCTGTCTCATTGCCTCCAACGGGGCTTCAACCGGGCTAAGGTCTAACAAAGACCTTGGTCTTTCGACTGATTGCTCTCCCGGGGCCATTAACTGAGGAGTTCCTATGGACCCTCCTCTTATTGCATCTTGGGTCATTACTCCCTGATCACACATACCAGACTTACCTTGCGCATACAATGGTACTGGTGGACCAACAGTAATCGTTAGTGATATGGCAGCTGGTGTCTGACCTGGTCCCAAACCCCGCGGAGCAGTAACTCCCAGAGCTTGACTCACTGAAGCTGGGGCAGGTACTAATGGAGGTCCTGCCGCTGGACTATACCCTGGTATCAGCTGTTGCTGCGGCTGGGGCAGCAATTGTGGAGTTGGCTCAATCTGTACTAACCTTTGATTTTGTGTATATCGGATCAGGCGGCACTATCAGATTTGTAGTAGCCTCTAGTATTGGGATGTATAGATTCTCTGTATCTGCGGTGGAGGTTGCAACTGTATCTGCATGTCTGGCGCAGTGGGTACACTGACACCATTCTGTATCAAACCCGTATCACTAGTCTGTACTGTATCAGTAACTCCCTTCTCCTGTGTCTATTTCCCAGGACCCGCACTAGTGCTCGGAGCATTGTCGTCCCCTGCATAAGGTGGCGGGAGATCATGCAACATCTGATTAAAAAACTCTTCATCGTCTGAGTCATCTTCTTTTATCCAGGACCTCTTAGTCTCTTTAGGCTTATTAGAGTCTTTGTCTGTCTTGCAAGTGGCTTTCTTTCCCCGTATTTCGTCTCCCTGTGTTACTGCTCGGAACAATTTAAGTCCGTCAACTATTCCCCGTCTCCACATTTTGCTCTCATTGTCCCATCTAGCCTCAGCTAAAGTCTTTTCTGCTCTTTTCATTCTCCTCTCGAATTTCTGCTGTCTTTGTTTGATAGCCATTAAATCCCAGACTGCCAATGCCTCGTACTGAGCTGGCCTTGGAGGTGGCTTTTGTACACTTAACATCCACCTCAAATTTTCTAAAATTCTTCTGTTGAACGTCCCGTGCTCCGGAAACGCCAAACAACCCTCTTTTTCTGTCAGTTTGCGCCATTGTTTCATCCATAAGCAAGGTGCGACTCCCTTTTCCTCCATGACTATATAAGCTGGAGTACCCCCAGGCGGTGAAGGGTCCCCTTCACTTGCCATAATGTATGCGTCTCCTTTCAGAGCGCTCCTAAAAGATTTGATAAAATTCATCCTTTGCGTCTTTTCTTTTGTTTGTATTTAATCAGAAAGTGACTTGAATTCCCAGGACACTCTTCACCCACCATTCTCAACCTATGGCCTCTCATGGACGGCAGCCAATCCGTGCACGATGCCTCTCAGCAACTGACCTATCTCAGCGCGGCACCACTGACATCGCACTCACACACTCTGCAGCTGACAAAGTCCTGCGGCTTGTCCGCCCCTCACAGGATTCACACCAAGCTAATGCAACATATTGCGAGCACCTTTAACAACAACAACAATTCAAATTTGCCGGTTTACTACAGGAAGGGTAACACATTTGCTTCAGAACTTTACAGAGATTTCACTTGAAGCCTCTGCCGCTACTCTCTCCTTCTCAGTTCCCGCATACGCAAGTAGAATTCGACCTGCAAATCCTACTCTCGACTTGTCAATGGTTTGTCCTAGTGCACTTTAGAACTTGCCAAATCTCCATCGAAGGTTTCACTCACACAATTGACTCAAACTCGACTTGTCAACCACGCCCGATTGACCTACTTAAACCGCACAAATTACAACATAAACCCAAGTGTCTCCTACAATTGTCAATATACTCCGGAGTCTTAGACCACGACGGGTCCGTACATTACCAACCAACCACGTGGATAATTTTCGAGCACAAAGCGCCACACTCATATGAATTACGCCAACTTCCCTACTCTCATACTGTGGAGTACGCCCACTCCTACTAAAACAACATTACCTGGCCTAAACGCACATAATCTTTACAAATCACCTGCAAAAAATGCATAAGCTGAGCAAGCGCAAGATCTACACCACACATGCTAAAACGCCGAGAACATTCCAAACTCACTTAGGCAGGCTTCGAGATCCCGGGAAAGTCATGGGGAATTTAGAAATACATCATATCTCTAGTTTGCATTATCTCAGAAAAACAATCTAAATAATAATTCTCCGTCCTAGGGCCCCAAAAGGCCAAACCGTCGCTCTGCTACCATAATTGATAACGCGTCCCTTTATAATAATTTATTACATCAGGACTCATTTTAGGCCAATGAATCTTTTGACCCAGTTGAGAGACACCTTAGAACGAGATAGCTAATCAATATGTCAATCAATACGTCAATGATGTCATCAATATTTATCACAACAATACATTTCACTTTAGTCAAAGTCATTAACCAAATTCAAAACACTACCATGACTTTCAGTCATGAATGACCACACCAGTCTAGTAGAATTTTATGAATTTTATTCCCTATCAGTTACAATTCTAAAAGCAGGTGCGTTAATCTCAAAACCAAGAAACATAATAACATAGTCACGATATGGCAACTTTGATAAGATTTCATTAAGGCAAGAATCACAAACATCGAAACATAACACGGCGTGAACATAAATCGGTTTAGCACAATGTCAATAACGCGTCGGTTCAACAAAGTATAGAATCAGTCGTTTGTCTATTTGCAAAAACACAAACACATAAAGAGTACACTGTTCCTAAAAAACAAAAAGGTCTAGGGAACCAGGATGTTCAGGAACAAAAGCCCTCACGCATCACATTGGATGACAGGCATCATCATCGGGAATTGCTGCACGTCAGGCCGGCGCTGCAATGCCTGACGTCCTCCCAAGAAGGGAGCTGTCAGACGTAATTGCTAATGTGATGACTAGTGGAAGGAAAGAGCAAACCACCAATCCAAAATCAGGAGAGCAAAAAAGGATAGTTTAAAATTGGTTACTCATTTCAAGCTCACATCATAATTTTAATCAGTAAAGGGAAATGAGGACCAAGGTTAAAAATACAAAAGGAAAGTGAGAAATGAGTACAATGCTCAACAACTTTCAAAACACTCATAGAGGATCCCAAAACGTGTGGTACCTCTACCAAAAGGTCGACATGTTTCGCGTCTAAAGGTCCAGATGGATCCGTTGACGCTTCATCAGGACCAGAAAATAGCTTCTCCAATTAACATAGGAAAGAATAAAGCAATCACTTACATTTAGTCAATTATTAAATTTGTCTATTTGCGTCAGTTTTAGTGAACCCCTGTCCTAACCACTGATTAGCATTAGCATGTTGGACTTCATGCAAAACAATTTGGAACACAAATTTGGAAAACATCTAACTACGGTCTCTGTCAAAAGTAAGCAGTTGGTACCTAGAAAGGAAAAGCAAACAGACAAATTACAATTGCATTGTCATGGTTACCATCCAAAGTTTAGGTCAGCGCACAGGTTCAGTCTTCGTCTTCAGGACATCAGTCGAAGCGCCATCAGTCAAAACTCAGCTCCGGGGCAAAAAGGGCACTTCCCTCATATGGAGCTAAAGTGTAAAATGGGCAGTCTAAGACAGAGGATGGTTTGAGCAAACCAATAAGTCACCATACAGAGTGACAAAGTTTCTGGATAAATTCAATAGCATTCCCTACCTAATTCTCAATGTCTCCCCGTGTCATGGGTTTTTATCCCTTTTTTGTTGTACATTCCCCTAGAATCTAATTGGCTTACAGTTATACCCCACTATCTTTACCCTATTAGAAAACTGATTATGTCATTAATCTTTCACCCCATATTATTTTACAGACATTTTATTGGTCACCATGATTGACGTCTTCAGAGGTAGCACGTCCGGTGTGATTTCATTCTTCTGTAATTCTTTGCACATCTTTTGGTCAGTAGCTCCATTGTCTTCACCGGTTTAAACGACCTTGTATATTACATTAATCTACACTGTTGCATTTTGATTAGCAATTTCTACAAGCAATGGGGATTTCATGTGAACGGATCTACTATGGTTACATTCAGCCTCTAGTTTGAAGAAAAACAAGGGGTCATGTCCTTTTGCGAGCCAGCACACTTCAAAAATAGGAAAACACATTTAATATGAGAGCCAGGCAGCTAAGCTCCGGCTCATGCTAACTTAAGGCCTACAAAGATTTCAGCACAAATTCAGTAACGCAATGATTAATAATTAGTACAAAGCCACACTTAATATTATATTTTATCAATATTAGTCATTCTTATTAATTCTCGTATATATTGGTGGCCACTCCCCGTGGTCACAATTCAGGTGCACGTTTAAGCAAAATACATGAATGCAATTTTCTATGCAACATCATCACACATTAGTTCATAAACATTTTATGTTAATATGGATTATATAAACTACGCTCTCTCAGTCCCTCCTCTGATGACGTTCGTCATCACACAAACCTTTCCCTTTCAACCTTTCATGTTTAATTTTTCACCTTGCGCATAATGCGCATTTCAACATCTTGTCCCTTGTGTGAACTTTCCCAAATTTCAGTGAACATTTTCTCCCTTTCACTTTCCTCATTTCTCTGGTTTCTCTTTGTCCAATTTCTTTTAATTCTGTCATAAATTTTGCATGCTCCCCATAAACCTAATAAACAGATCAGAACAATTAATAGACCCCCTAATATTTTTGCAAGAACCCTGTTCCAAATATTGGTAAACCAGCTCCCTACTCTGGAAATTCCTTTTCCAACTTCCTCCCACACTCCTGGTTCTTTCAGATCCTTCAAGTCTGCATTATCTCTGGTTAAGTTAGTAAGCATACCTCTAATCTTTTTACTATTATCCGGTATAAATGGGCAACAATGACGCTCGTTGAGCATCTTGGAGACTCCGCTGCTCTTTGCTAAAAGGATGTCTAAAGCAAGCCAATTTTGAAGAGTCATAGCTCTTTCCGCCGCAAGTTCAGTATCCATCAGGAGTATAGCCCCTGTAAAATTTGTCAGCATGTTATCCACAATAGTGGACAACTTTCGAATCTTTATGGAGTTTAAGATAACCTCTACTGAAGGAATTATGGCTCTGAATATGTCACCAACGACAGCAGCCACTGTCTCTCGTTTTTGCCTAGCATGTTGTAATTCAGACATTTTAGGTATTTTCTTTAAGTCATCAATCTGGTAGATCTTTGGGAAGACTATCCCCAAATAACATGTCCCATACCATCCCTTAGGAAGACGGTAATAAGCATTAAGTCCACATATATAATATATCCCAGGGATCGCTGGATCCTGTCCATTTAACATAAATGTCCACTTACTCTGAAACAAAAACACATTCCTGCAATCACTCGTTGCCACAAATAAAATGTCATGTTCAGATTTTTGCCTATATATACAAAGTCTTCCTACATGTAGTGCATCTATGGCTAATTTGCCTTGCGTCTTTATTGCAGTGTAAGCATAATCATTTGCATGTGTGCGTTTCTCTAGCCCCTTTTCTAATCTTTCCTTCAGCGCTTTGCGTCTGTCATCGGTGTGATCTAGGAAGCATTTCTCTACAGGTGTTAATAAGCAGGTTAGATTGTTGCGGTGTGCATAAGCTGTCCCAAATGTTAGTGTCGGCTCAAAGAAACCTCTAACTAATTTTATACTATGCTCCTTAGCTAACTTATTCAAAAACTCAATCACAGGCACAAAGGAAAACACCACATCCAAATTAGAATAAAAATATTGCACATGTTCCTGATCATAGAATCTTGTTAGTAGCAGACTACAGCTTATCCCGTAAGTTAAAGGAAGACTATTATAGGTGACCCCCTCTTGTACTGATGAAGGAATCTTTGTACACACATAACAGTTTCTCGCATCCATTGTATCAACATACTCATTCAGCAAGCGATAGAAGACATTAGTAGAGAGTTCCCCCTTTAAATTAGTTCCCTCATGCAAATATTTTGTATCTTGCTCGAATTTTTCCCACGGCGTTAGTGTAGCGGTCTCAGGTTTTGAAGCATTGTTAGTCATTTTCTTATCAATCCATGGCATTACCACAATCACACCCACAATTATTATCACACACACATTACATAATATAACACTTAACCAACCACACACTTTACCTTTCTTGTTACTACCTCTACTGTAAGCCATGGTCTGTAAAGAATCGGATAGCAGAAAACTCAAAACAAACAATCAACTTGAGGACGATTTAAAAGCTCTTTTTTTTTTCAAAGTCTCTCTTTCTCTCTGCGTATATTTATAGCGTTTCACTCACCCTAGGACCTTTTTGTCAGATTAGGTTAACAGCTTGTCATATTCGTTTTTTCAAAGTCAATTCAGGTACAAGTGTCACATCCGGAAATTTATAAGTCTCTTTTCTCAGTTATCAGCTTTCAATTTGAATTTATTTTTTAACATAGTTTCTTGCTCTGTTTGAATTCAGGTACCGTAGTATTGGCCTGGTACTTCTCGATCAAAACAAAATGCTAAGAATTCTTGTTGTCATTCAGATGTCGTTGCATATGCCCATTCAGGACCTGCGTACCTTCTGTTTGCGACTCTCTTTCTTTTCAGTCTGCGTTCTCTTTGCAATTCTCCTTCACTTAAATCCTCTACTCGGGTTGTATCGATTTCTTCCGCTATTGTTTAGTCTGGTACGACCTTTTCTTTCGCAGCTTGCTTCTCTGGCCAGTTATCACCTTTGTGCGTCTTCTTCTTGCTTGGCCTTTCAGGACGCTGAACAGCACCCTCCTCTTGTGCTATGGTGTTTTCTCTTGACGGACCTGCAACCGGTTCAGGGGATGTCGGTGTGCTTTGACTTCTCTCTACTATTTCCCCTTCTTCTTCTGGGTCTGTAACAGGTTCAAGCTCCAACCCGCACCTGTCTACTTCTGGGAGAACCTCTCCTTGACTTATTTCTCCTGCTGCCTCTACTGAGATAGGCTCACTGTCACCTCTCTCGAACTCGTTTACTGTTTGAGGGACTAGGCTGTTCTCAGTGTGCTCTCCTGTAGGCTCAGGCCCCCCTGGGCTGTTTTCCGGCCTTGAGACTTCCTTCTCTGGAATTTCTGAGTCAGAAACTTCAAGTTCCTCATCAGTTGGGCATGTTACCTTCTTTGTGTGACTGGCATGTATCCAGTTTGGGACGCCTGCACATTTCACAGCAGAGGTTGTTGTCAGTATTACTTGATATGGCCCCTTCCAACGTGGCTCCAAACATGACTTTCTCACGTGCTTCTTGACAACCACCCAGTCACCGGTTTGCAGGTTGTGACCTGGATCACTGATCGGTGGCAATGTGTTGGCTTCCACCTGGTGGGAAAAAGAGCGAACCACATCAGCCAAGCCTTTGCAGTAGTCCAACACCATAACATCCGTGATATTCACAAGAGCATTTCCGTGTACTGCGGGTAGCCTCATAGCTCTGCCCATCAATATCTCGTGGGGAGATAGTCCTGTCTTCTTATCGGGTGTGTTTCTCATCGACATCAGCACTAAGGGCAATGCATCTGGCCATTTCATATTGGTAGCTGCACACATTTTTGCCATTCTCGACTTCAAGGTACCATTCATCTGTTCTACTAGTCCTGATGCTTCAGGGCGGTAGCTACAATGCAGCTTCTGCTCAATGTCTAACGCAGCACACAAGAGCTTAATCACCTCATTGTCTGCCCCAATCCGATTCTAAAGAGACCGGAAAACCGAACCTTGGTATTAATTCTCTGAGCAACAGCTTTGCGACTGTGAGACTGTCATTTCTACGTGTGGGGTAAGCTTCAATCCAGTGGCTGAAAACACACACAATCACCAACACATACCTCAATCCTCCACAAACAGGCATTTCAATAAAATCCATCTGCATCTTGCTAAATGGGCCATCAGCTCTCCCTATGTGGCTCAAAGTTACCACAGTCCCTTTCCCTGCATTCATCTGTTGACAGATGATGCACCTGTGACAGGTAACCTCTGCGGCTTGTCTGAATTTCGGGTTAAACCAGTCAATTTTGAATAACCTGATCATTGCATCTCTCCCAAGATGTGCCTGTCCATGATAAAGCCTTGCAAATTGTAACAAGAGACTGTTTGGTAAAACTAACTTCCCCTCCTCTGAGACCCACAATTCGTAAGCTCTTTGTACACATTGCATTCTCTGCCAGGAGCGTTTCTCTTCCTTGCTAACACGACCCTGCAGTGATTTTAACTCATCTAATGTGTCAACAACTCTTAATGCAAAGTTCAAACATGTCTCATTTTCAGTTTGCGGTAACAATTCCCACTGATCCTTGAACGATATACAGTTCAATGCGCAAAACCTTGCGACTTGATCTGCATATCCGTTTCCCATTGACACAAAGTCTTGTGACTAAACATGAGCATTGCATTTCACCACGGCAATTTCAAGAGGCAACTGAATCGCATGTAACAAATCCTTAATCTGTTCGCCATTTTTCACTGGAGAACTAGAAGAAGTCATGAAACCTCTCTGTGACCATAATTGGCCAAAATCATGTACAATGTCGAATCCGTATCTGCTGTCAGTATAAATAGTGACATTCTGGTTTTCAGTTGCGTGGCATGCTTTTGTAAGGGCAATTAATTCTGCCACTTGTGCGGAATACACTGTCTCGAGCCAGGAAGCTTCAATAATACCAGCTATTGTACACACAGCATAACCGGCTCTTAGTATTCCGACTGAGTCTCTCAAACAGGATCCATAAACAAACATAATGCAGTCATTTTCTTTTAACTGCATAGCTTGAATGTCAGGTCGGGGTTTGGTACACAGTTCTGTTACCTCAAGACAGTCATGCTCCTCCTCCTCCGAGTTACTAATCTCAGTATTTTCAACAGGAAGTAGAGTTGCCGGGTTCAATAGAGTACATCTCTTTCAGGAGACATTTGGCGACCCCAAAATAATTGTGTCATATCGGGTAAGTCGGGCATTTGTCATGTGCTGAGTTTTAGTTCGGGTCAACAGAATATCAACTGAATGTGGAACCATTACTGTTAAGGGATGTCCCATCACTATGCCTTCACACTGCGTGAGGCTCTGACCAACTGCTGCAACTGCACTCAAACGACCCGGTAAGGCTGCTGCGACTGGGTCCAAGGTAGCTGAAAAATACACTACAGGGCGGTTTCCACCTCCATGGACTTGTGTCAAAACAGACAAAGAACAAGCATCACGTTCATGCCAAAACAGTAGAAAAGGTTTTGTGTAATCAGGCATACCTAAAGCTGGGGCCCTGCGCATGCACTCTCTCAATTCCATGAATGACTCAAGCTCTTCCTCGGACAGAGTTATAGTATATAGTTCATCCTTAGTTTCCTTGCCTGTCAGCTTTATCAATGGTTTAGAGATAATCGAAAAGTTGGGAATCCACTGGCGACAGTAACCCACCATTCTCAAAAACATTCTGACGTCTCTCTTTGTTGTCGGGGGATTCCTGTGTAATATGGCTGTCACCCTCTCCTTTGATATTCTCCTGGACCCTTTCTCAATCAAGTGCCCTCAGTATTTCACCTCTTTTTAACAATACTGCAGCTTCTTTGGGGACACTTTATGTCCATTCTTCCCAAGTGGTTCAGTAAGGCAATTGTGTCATGCCTACAGTCATCTTTTGTTCTGGACGCAATTAGCAAGTCATCAATGTATTGTACTAGAGTCAAACTGAATGGCAGTTTTAATGACTCCAAGTCCTTCTTCAATATCTGATTGAAGATGGAGAGTGACTCAGAAAACCCTTGAGGAATTCTGCACCAGCTGTACACCTTATCCAGGATTTTGAAACTGAATGAAAATTGGCTGTCCTTATGAAGAGGCACCGAAAAGAAAGCTTGTGACAAGTCTACAACGGTGAACCATTCTGCATCACATGGGACCTGAAACATAATCACTGCCGGGTTTGGCACTATAGGGCAACATTTTACCACAATCTTGTTTATTTTCCTCAGATCCTGAACAATGCGAACCTTCCCACAAGGCTTTTTCAATCCCATTATTGGTGAATTACATGGACTGCTCAATACTTCCTTCAGGACTCCTTGCTTTACAAAGTCTGCAATTATCTGCGACACCTGAATAAGGACATCTTGTGCCATGTGATACTGCGGCACCTGAGGAAACCCTGCATTCGGCTTTACCTGTACCTTAACTGGTTCAACTCCTTTAATCAATCCCACTTCCTTTCCTGTCAAATCCCACACTTTCTCTGTCACTGTTCCTTGCAACTCAGGAGGCAAGTCAGTTACTGTAAGCATTGGGAATAAGGTTATCAAAGTGTAGTCTTCATTTGCAGTCTCCGTTTATGATTCTGTGAATTGCCCATCATCCCCCTCATCATCACTGTTTGTTTGTACCTCAATTCCATCATTGGAACAGGTAATTGAACATTTCGTTTTGCACAGTAAGTCTCTTACGAGTAGGGACACATGACTTGAATCGCAGACTACAAACTTATGCAGTCCCTGAAAGTTGCCAATCTCAAACTGAACTGGATCTGTGATCGGGTTTGTCAAGTACTGGTTTGCTACTCCTACCACTCTTATGGTACGCCCTGAAAGTGGCAGTTTCGGAACCTCTGCACTTCTGACTGTGGAGCGTGTAGCTCCGGTGTCAACCAAGAATGAAACCTTGTGACCCATCACCTTCCCCTCTACATAGGGTCCTCTCTGGTCTACTTCTAAGAACGCTGCAAGTCTGCATTCTTCACTGTCTGAACTGTCATCCGACCATTCATCATTCATTCCATCTTCGCCACGCAATGGGAATTGCTGTACTGTATTATTTTGACTCACTACTTGACCTGTGACCTGCTCAGGAAGCATCACCTGTTGCTGTCCCATTGGAGCTAAAGGTAATTGTATTTGCGCTCTAGGTACCATGGGAACCTGCTGTTGTACTTGCTGCATGGGCTGTAACCCCTGCATCTGAACCATGTTATTTTGAAAGTTCTGATTTTGACCTCTTAATTTTGGATCTCTCACATTTTGAAATGTACCGACATTAGAGCTTTGTTGAACAACACCATCATGCACCGCATTTGGGCATTCCCGCTTCCAATGCCCCACGCCCCCGCACACGTGACATTGTGACATCTTTTTCAACTCTTGCGCATCATTTTGAACCACAACAGTATTCAAATCTGGACCGCGATTCACAAAACCTCGTCCTCTGCCTCTAGGTTGTGCCTGAAACACGCCATTTCATTGCGGCTGTTGCTGTACCATCTGCTGGACTCCATTCCCTTGCATACCTGCCTGCGCTGCCCTTATCTGCATCACCATCACTTTCTCCTTCAGTTTTCTCTGCTTCAGCTCAATCTTGTCACTACAGTATTTTGCATACTGCAACACCTCATCAATCGGCTTTGCTTGCCAACAGATCAAATGATTCTTAATCATCTGGCTAACCTCTGGTCTCAGCCCATAAACAAATCTAAACACAAGATAGTTCATGTCTTTCGGCTCAATAGTCTCAGTGCCACTGTAATGTTTGAACGCTTTCAATAACCTCTCATAGTAAGCATGGATTGACTCTTTAACCTCTTGTGATGTCCGGTCGATTTTCTGCCAATCTGTGACTTTCGGCGACACCTTTTACTTTAAAAATTCAATCACTTTATGATAGTACTTCATCACCTCCTCAGATGGTGCTCTGGTCGCCTTATCCCTTGCCGGCTCCTGTGTCGGCCACTCTACACCTCTCTTGCACTCAAGCCATAGGTAAGGTGGAACAATGATCTCAAACAGGGTATTCAAATCTTCCCAGAGACACTTTGCAAGCTTCACAAACCTATCTGTCTGCTGATACCATTCTATCGGTTTCTCCCTCAATCTGGGGTAATCATTTGTGAAAGACAGAATGTCTCCCCTGGACCACGGTACATGGACTAGAACCCCTCCAGCTGTCTCTCTCATCGGTAACATCTTTACTGTCTCAGTGTCCGGTGAAGCTTTGGTTGGACTTGATCCCGGACTGTCACCTTTCTCTTTATCTCTTTTCTTTGCCAATCTGCCTTCCCACTTTTCTAGGGCCCCCCAGATCTGCGCACTCTGCAGTATTTCCTTAAGATGCGCTTTTATTCCCGCTGACCTCATGTGATCAAAATCTTTGGAGTCGAAGTCTAGCCTGTAACTTCTTTTCAAATGTTTAGTATTCTCAATGTCAATATTGTATTTGTCTGCTAGGTTCGCCAACCTCTGGTTTACCTTGCCCACTTCTTTAGTAATCTTGGGGCACAGATACCTTAACTCTGCTTCAGTGTACGATTCTAATCTGTTTACCCCTATTGTCCCTTCCACTAGTTCAGCAGCTTCCACGCTTAATCTCCCAAAGTTCAGGTACTCATCTTTTTATGACCTTTCTGGCTTCTCCGCAGTTACTGCAGTCTTTTGTGAAGTATAAGTCTTTTCTAACCACTCATTTAACTGTTGTACCGAAAAACCTTGCAGTTAAATATTCCCTGCGTGCATCATTGGTGACTGTGAATGATTCGTATTTATTGTCTATGGGGTTAACACACCTAGCCCTGCCTGTCTCATTGCCTCCAACGGGGCTTCAACCGGGCTAAGGTCTAACAAAGACCTTGGTCTTTCGACTGATTGCTCTCCCGGGGCCATTAACTGAGGAGTTCCTATGGACCCTCCTCTTATTGCATCTTGGGTCATTACTCCCTGATCACACATACCAGACTTACCTTGTGCATACAATGGTACTGGTGGACCAACAGTAATCGTTAGTGATATGGCAGCTGGTGTCTGACCTGGTCCCAAACCCCGCGGAGCAGTAACTCCCAGAGCTTGACTCACTGAAGCTGGGGAAGGTACTAATGGAGGTCCTGCCGCTGGACTATACCCTGGTATCAGCTGTTGCTGCGGCTGGGGCAGCAATTGTGGAGTTGGCTCAATCTGTACTAACCTTGATTTTGTGTATATCGGATCAGGCGGCACTATCAGATTTGTAGTAGCCTCTAGTATTGGGATGTCTGGATAGATTATCTGTATCTGCGGTGGAGGTTGCAACTGTATCTGCATGTCTGGCGCAGTGGGTACACTGACACCATTCTGTATCAAACCCGTATCACTAGTCTGTACTGTATCAGTAAATCCATTCTCCTGTGTCTGGTTCCGAGGACCCGCACTAGTGCTCGGAGCATTGTCGTCCCCTGCATAAGGTGGCGGGAGATCATGCAACATCTGATTAAGAAACTCTTCATCGTCTGAGTCATCTTCTTCTATCCAGGACCTCTTAGTCTCTTTAGGCTTATTAGAGTCTTTGTCTGTCTTGCAAGTGGCTTTCTTTCCCCGTATTTCGTCTCCCTGTGTTACTGCTGGGAACAATTTAAGTCCGTCAACTATTCCCCATCTCCACATTTTGCTCTCATTGTCCCATCTAGCCTCAGCTAAAGTCTTTTCTGCTCTTTTCATTCTCCTCTCGAATTTCTGCTGTCTTTGTTTAATAGCCATTAAATCCCAGACTGCCAATGCCTCGTACTGAGCTGGCCTCGGAGGTGGCTTTTGTACACTTAACATCCACCTCAAATTTTCTAAAATTCTTCTGTTGAACGTCCCGTGCTCCGGAAACGCCAAACAACCCTCTTTTTCTGTCAGTTTGCGCCATTGTTTCATCCATAAGCAAGGTGCGACTCCCTTTTCCTCCATGACTATATAAGCTGGAGTACCCCCAGGCGGTGAAGGGTCCCCTTCACTTGCCATAATGTATGCGTCTCCTTTCAGAGCGCTCCTAAAAGCTTTGATAAAATTCATCCTTTGCGTCTTTTCTTTTGTTTGTATTTAATCAGAAAGTGACTTGAATTCCCAGGACACTCTTCACCCACCTTTCTCAACCTATGGCCTCTCATGGACGGCAGCCAATCCGTGCACGATGCCTCTCGGCAACTGACCTATCTCAGCGTGGCACCACTGACGTCGCACTCACACACTCTGCAGCAGACAAAGTCCTGCGGCTTGTCCGCCCCTCACAGGATTCACACCAAGCTAATGCAACATATTGCGAGCACCTTTAACAACAACAACAATTCAAATTTGCCGGTTTACTACAGGAAGGGTAACACATTTGCTTCAGAACTTTACAGAGATTTCACTTGAAGCCTCTGCCGCTACTCTCTCCTTCTCAGTTCCTGCATACGCAAGTAGAATTCGACCTGCAAATCCTACTCTCGACTTGTCAATGGTTTGTCCTAGTGCACTTTAGAACTTGCCAAATCTCCATCGAAGGTTTCACTCACACAATTGACTCAAACTCGACTTGTCAACCACGCCCGATTGACCTACTTAAACCGCACAAATTACAACATAAACCCAAGTGTCTCCTACAATTGTCAATATACTCCGGAGTCTTAGACCACGACGGGTCCGTACATTACCAACCAACCATGTGGATAATTTTCGAGCACAAAGCGCCACACTCATATGAATTAAGCCGACTTCCCTACTCTCATACTGTGGAGTACGCCCACTCCTACTAAAACAACATTACCTGGCCTAAACGCACATAATCTTCACAAATCACCTGCAAAAAATGCATAAGCTGAGCAAGCGCAAGATCTACACCACACATGCTAAAACGCCGAGAACATTCCAAACTCACTTAGGCAGGCTTCGAGATCCCGGGAAAGTCATGGGTAATTTAGAAACACATCATATCTCTAGTTTACATTATCTCAGAAAAACAATCTAAATAATAATTCTCCGTCCTAGGGCCCCAAAAGGCCAAACCGTCGCTCTGCTACCATAATTGATAACGCGTCCCTTTATAATAATTTATTACATCAGGACTCGTTTTAGGCCAATGAATCTTTTGACCCAGTTGAGAGACACCTTAGGACGAGATAGCTAATCAATATGTCAATCAATACGTCAATGATGTCATCAATATTTATCACAACAATACATTTCACTTTAGTCAAAGTCATTAACCAAATTCAAAACACTACCATGACTTTCAGTCATGAATGACCACACCAGTCTAGTAGAATTTTATGAATTTTATTCCCTATTAGTTACAATTCTAAAAGCAGGTGCGTTAATCTCAAAACCAAGAAACATAATAACATAGTCACGATATGGCAACTTTGATAAGATTTCATTAAGGCAAGAATCACAAACATCGAAGCATAACACGGCGTGAACATAAATCGGTTTAGCACAATGTCAATAACGCGTCGGTTCAACAAAGTATAGAATCAGTTGTTTGTCTATTTGCAAAAACACAAACACATAAAGAGTACACTGTTCCTAAAAAACAAAAAGGTCTAGGGAACCAGGATGTTCAGGAGCAAAAGCCCTCACGCATCACATTGGATGACAGGCATCATCATCGGGAATTGCTGCACGTCAGGCCGGCGCTGCAATGCCTGACGTGCTCCCAAGAAGGGAGTTGTCAGCCGTAATTGCTAATGTGATGACTAGTGGAAGGAAAGAGCAAACCACCAATCCAAAATCAGGAGAGCAAAAAAGGATAGTTTAAAATTGGTTACTCATTTCAAGCTCACATCATAATTTTAATCAGTAAAGGGAAATGAGGACCAAGGTTAAAAATACAAAAGGAAAGTGAGAAATGAGTACAATGCTCAACAACTTTCAAAACACTCATAGAGGATCCCAAAACGTGTGGTACCTCTACCAAAAGGTCGACATGTTTCGCGTCTAAAGGTCCAGATGGATCCGTTGACGCTTCATCAGGACCAGAAAATAGCTTCTCCAATTAACATAGGAAAGAATAAAGCAATCACTTACATTTAGTCAATTATTAAATTTGTCTATTTGCGTCAGTTTTAGTGAACCCCTGTCCTAACCACTGATTAGCATTAGCATGTTGGACTTCATGCAAAACAATTTGGAACACAAATTTGGAAAACATCTAACTACGGTCTCTGTCAAAAGTAAGCAGTTGGTACCTAGAAAGGAAAAGCAAACAGACAAATTACAATTGCATTGTCATAGTTACCCTCCAAAGTTTAGGTCAGCGCACAGGTTCAGTCTTCGTCTTCAGGACATCAGTCGAATCGCCATCAGTCAAAACTCAGCTCCGGGGCAAAAAGGGCACTTCCCTCATATGGAGCTAAAGTGTAAAATGGGCAGTCTAAGACAGAGGATGGTTTGAGCAAACCAATAAGTCACCATACAGAGTGCCAAAGTTTCTGGATAAATTCAATAGCATTCCCTACCTAATTCTCAATGGCTCCCCGTGTCATGGGTTTTTATCCCTTTTTTGTTGTACATTCCCCTAGAATCTAATTGGCTTACAGTTATACCCCACTATCTTTACCCTATTAGAAAACTGATTATGTCATTAATCTTTCACCCCATATTATTTTACAGACATTTTATTGGTCACCATGATTGACGTCTTCAGAGGTAACACGTCCGGTGTGATTTCAGTCTTCTGTAATTCTTTGCACATCTTTTGGTCAGTAGCTCCATTGTCTTCACCGGTTTGAACGACCTTGTATATTACATTAATCTACACTGTTGCATTTTGATTAGCAATTTCTACAAGCAATGGGGATTTCATGTGAACGGATCTACTATGGTTACATTCAGCCTCTAGTTTGAAGAAAAACAAGGGGTCATGTCCTTTTGCGAGCCAGCACACTGCAAAAATAGGAAAACACATTTAATATGAGAGCCAGGCAGCTAAGCTCCGGCTCATGCTAACTTAAGGCCTACAAAGATTTCAGCACAAATTCAGTAACGCAATGATTAATAATTAGTACAAAGCCACACTTAATATTATATTTTATGAATATTAGTCATTCTTATTAATTCTCGTATATATTGGTGGCCACTCCCCGTGGTCACGATTCAGGTGCACGTTTAAGCAAAATACATGAATGCAATTTTCTATGCAACATCATCACACATTAGTTCATAAACATTTTATGTTAATATGGATTATGTAAACTACGCTCTCTCAGTCCCTCCTCTGATGACGTTCGTCATCACACAAACCTTTCCCTTTCAACCTTTCATGTTTAATTTTTCACCTTGCGCATAATGCGCATTTCAACATCTTGTCCCTTGTGTGAACTTTCCCAAATTTCATTGAACATTTTCTCCCTTACACTTTCCTCATTTCTCTGGTTTCTCTTTGTCCAATTTCTTTTAATTCTGTCATTAATTTTGCATGCTCCCCATAAACCTAATAAACAGATCAGAACAATTAATAGACCCCCTAATATTTTTGCAAGAACCCTGTTCCAAATATTGGTAAACCAGCTCCCTACTCTGGAAATTCCTTTTCCAACTTCCTCCCAAACTCCCGGTTCTTTCAGATCCTTCAAGTCTGCACTATCTCTGGTTAAGTTAGTAAGCATACCTCCAATCTTTTTACTATTATCTGGTATAAATGGGCAACAATGACGCTCGTTGAGCATCTTGCAGACTCCGCTGCTCTTTGCTAAAAGGATGTCTAAAGCAAGCCAATTTTGAAGAGTCATAGCTCTTTCCGCCGCAAGTTCAGTATCCATCAGGAGTATAGCCCCTGTAAAATTTGTCAGCATGTTATCCACAATAGTAGACAACTTTCGAATCTTTATGGAGTTTAAGATAACCTCTACTGAAGGAATTATGGCTCTGAATATGTCACCAACGACAGCAGCCGCTGTCTCTCGTTTTTGTCTAGCATGTTGTAATTCAGACATTTTAGGTATTTTCTTTAAGTCATCAATCTGGTAGATCTTTGGGAAGACTATCCCCAAATAACATGTCCCATACCATCCCTTAGGAAGACGGTAATAAGCATTAAGTCCACATATATAATATATCCCAGGGATCGCTGGATCCTGTCCATTTAACATAAATGTCCACTTACTCTGAAACAAAAACACATTCCTGCATTCACTCGTTCCCACAAATAAAATGTAATGTTCAGATTTTTGCCTATATATACAAAGTCTTCCTACATGTAGTGCATCTATGGCTAATTTGCCTTGCGTCTTTATTGCAGTGTAAGCATAATCATTTGCATGTGTGCGTTTCTCTAGCCCCTTTTCTAATCTTTCCTTCAGCGCTTTGCGTCTGTCATCAGTGTGATCTAGGAAGCATTTCTCTACAGGTGTTAATAAGCAGGTTAGATTGTTGCGGTGTGCATAAGCTGTCCCAAATGTTAGTGTCGGCTCAAAGAAACCTCTAACTAATTTTATACTATGCTCCTTAGCTAACTTATTCAAAAACTCAATCACAGGCACAAAGGAAAACACCACATCCAAATTAGAATAAAAATATTGCACATGTTCCTGATCATAGAATCTTGTTAGTAGCAGACTACAGCTTATCCCGTAAGTTAAAGGAAGACTATTATAGGTGACCCCCTCTTGTACTGATGAAGGAATCTTTGTACACACATAACAGTTTCTCGCATCCATTGTATCAACATACTCATTCAGCAAGCGATAGAAGACATTAGTAGAGAGTTCCCCCTTTAAATTAGTTCCCTCATGCAAATATTTTGTATCTTGCTCGAATTTTTCCCACGGCGTTAGTGTAGCGGTCTCAGGTTTTGAAGCATTGTTAGTCATTTTCTTATCAATCCATGGCATTCCCACAATCACACCCACAATTATTATCACACACACAATACATAATATAATACTTAACCAACCACACACTTTACCTTTCTTGTTACTACCTCTACTGTAAGCCATGGTCTGTAAAGAATCGGATAGCAGAAAACTCAAAACAAACAATCAACTTGAGGACGATTTAAAAGCTCTTTTTTTTTTCAAAGTCTGTCTTTCTCTCTGCGTATATTTATAGCGTTTCACTCACCCTAGGACCTTTTTGTCAGATTAGGTTAACAGCTTGTCATATTCGGTTTTTCAAAGTCAATTCAGGTACAAGTGTCACATCCGGAAATTTATAAGTCTCTTTTCTCCGTTATCAGCTTTCAATTTGAATTAAATTTTTAACATAGTTTCTTGCTCTGTTTGAATTCAGGTACCGTAGTATTGGCCTGGTACTTCTCGATCAAAACAAAATGCTAAGAATTCTTGTTGCCATTCAGATGTCGTTGCATATGCCAATTCAGGACCTGCGTACCTTCTGTTTGCGACTCTCTTTCTTTTCAGTCTGCGTTCTCTTTGCAATTCTCCTTCACTTAAATCCTCTACTCGGGTTGTATCGATTTCTTCCGCTATTGTTTCGTCTGGTACGACCTTTTCTTTCGCAGCTTGCTTCTCTGGCCAGTTATCACCTTTGTGCGTCTTCTTCTTGCTTGGCCTTTCAGGACGCTGAACAGCACCCTCCTCTTGTGCTATGGTGTTTTCTCTTGACGGACCTGCAACCGGTTCAGGGGATGCCGGTGTGCTTTGACTTCTCTCTACTATTTCCCCTTCTTCTTCTTCTTCTGGGTCTGTAACAGGTTCAAGCTCCAACCCGCACCTGTCTACTTCTGGGAGAACCTCTCCTTGACTTAGTTCTCCTGCTGCCTCTACTGAGATAGGCTCACTGTCACCTCTCTCGAACTCGTTTACTGTTTGAGGGACTAGGCTGTTTTCAGTGTGCTCTCCTGTAGGCTCAGGCCCCCCTGGGCTGTTTTCCGGCCTTGAGACTTCCTTCTCTGGAATTTCTGAGTCAAAAACTTCAAGTTCCTCATCAGTTGGGCATGTTACCTTCTTTGTGTGACTGGCATGTATCCAGTTTGGGACGCCTGCACTTTTTCACAGCAGAGGTTGTTGTCAGTATTACTTGATATGGCCCCTTCCAACGTGGCTCCAAACACGACTTTCTCACGTGCTTCTTGACAACCACCCAGTCACCGGTTTGCAGGTTGTGACCTGGATCACAGATCGGTGGCAATGTGTTGGCTTCCACCTGGTGGGAAAAAGAGCAAACCACATCAGCCAAGCCTTTGCAGTAGTCCAACACCATAACATCCGTGATATTCACAAGAGCATTTCCGGTACTGCGGGTAGCCTCATATCTCTGCCCATCAATATCTCGTGGGGAGATAGTCCTGTCTTCTTATCGGGTGTGTTTCTCATCGACATCAGCACTAAGGGCAATGCATCTGGCCATTTCATATTGGTAGCTGCACACATTTTTGCCATTCTCGACTTCAAGGTACCATTCATCTGTTCTACTAGTCCTGATGCTTCAGGGCGGTAGCTACAATGCAGCTTCTGCTCAATGTCTAACGCAGCACACAAGAGCTTAATCACCTCATTGTCTGACCCAATCCGATTCTAAAGAGACCGGAAAACCAAACCTTGGTATTAATTCTCTGAGCAACAGCTTTGCGACTGTGAGACTGTCATTTCTACGTGTGGGGTAAGCTTCAATCCAGTGGCTGAAAACACACACAATCACCAACACATACCTCAATCCTCCACAAACAGGCATTTCAATAAAATCCATCTGCATCTTGCTAAATGGGCCATCAGCTCTCCCTATGTGGCTCAAAGTTACCACAGTCCCTTTCCCTGCATTCATCTGTTGACAGATGATGCACCTGTGACAGGTAACCTCTGCGGCTTGTCTGAATTTCGGGTTAAACCAGTCAATTTTGAATAACCTGATCATTGCATCTCTCCCAAGATGTGCCTGTCCATGATAAAGCCTTGCAAATTGTAACAAGAGACTGTTTGGTAAAACTAACTTCCCCTCCTCTGAGACCCACAAGTCGTAAGCTCTTTGTACACATTGCATTCTCTGCCAGGAGCGTTTCTCTTCCTTGCTAACACGACCCTGCAGTGATTTTAACTCATCTAATGTTTCAACAACTCTTAATGCAAAGTTCAAACATGTCTAATTTTCAGTTTGCTGTAACAATTCCCACTGATCTTTGAACGATATACAGTTCAATGCGCAAAACCTTGCGACTTGATCTGCATATCCGTTTCCCATTGACACAAAGTCTTGTGACTAAACATGAGCATTGCATTTCACCACGGCAATTTCAAGAGGCAACTGAATCGCATGTAACAAATCCTTAATCTGTTCGCCATTTTTCACTGGAGAACCAGAAGAAGTCATGAAACCTCTCTGTGACCATAATTGGCCAAAATCATGTACAATGCCGAATCTGTATCTGCTGTCAGTATAAATAGTGACTTTCTGGTTTTCAGTTGCGTGGCATGCTTTTGTAAGGGCAATTAATTCTGCCACTTGTGCGGAATACACTGTCTCGAGCCAGGAAGCTTCAATAATACCAGCTATTGTACACACAGCATAACCGGCTCTTAGTATTCCGACTGAGTCTCTCAAACAGGATCCATAAACAAACATAATGCAGTCATTTTCTTTTAACTGCATATCTTGAATGTCAG
Source organism: Pleurodeles waltl (assembly GCF_031143425.1). NCBI lineage: Eukaryota > Metazoa > Chordata > Amphibia > Caudata > Salamandridae > Pleurodeles > Pleurodeles waltl. The sequence goes on from NC_090447.1 coordinate 1,140,427,502, forward strand.
GTCGGGGTTTGGTACACAGTTCTGTTACCTCAAGACAGTCATGCTCCTCCTCCTCCGAGTTACTAATCTCAGTATTTTCAACAGGAAGTAGAGTTGCCGGGTTCAATACAGTACATCTCTTTCAGGAGACATTTGGCGACCCCAAAATAATTGTCTCATATCGGGTAAGTCGGGCATTTGTCATGTGCTGAGTTTTAGTTCGGGTCAACAGAATATCAACTGAATGTGGAACCATTACTGTTAAGGGATGTCCCATCACTATGCCTTCACACTGCGTGAGGCTCTGACCAACTGCTGCAACTGCACTCAAACCACCCGGTAAGGCTGCTGCGACTGGGTCCAAGGTAGCTGAAAAATACGCTACAGGGCGGTTTGCACCTCCATGGACTTGTGTCAAAACAGACAAAGAACAAGCATCACGTTCATGCCAAAACAGTAGAAAAGGTTTTGTGTAATCAGGCATACCTAAAGCTGGTGCCCTGCACATGCACTCTCTCAATTCCATGAATGACTCAAGCTCTTCCTCGGACAGAGTTATAGTATATGGTTCATCCTTAGTTTCCTTGCCTGTCAGCTTTATCAATGGTTTAGAGATAATCGAAAAGTTGGGAATCCACTGGCGACAGTAGCCCACCATTCTCAAAAACATTCTGACATCTCTCTTTGTTGTCGGGGGATTCCTCTGTAATATGGCTGTCACCCTCTCCTTTGATATTCTCCTGGACCCTTTCTCAATCAAGTGCCCTCAGTATTTCACCTCTTTTTAACAATACTGCAGCTTCTTTGGGGACACTTTATGTCCATTCTTCCCAAGTGGTTCAGTAAGGCAATTGTGTCATACCTACAGTCATCTTTTGTTCTGTACGCAATTAGCAAGTCATCAATGTATTGTACTAGAGTCAAACTGAATGGCAGTTTTAATGACTCCAAGTCCTTCTTCAATATCTGATTGAAGATGGACAGTGACTCAGAAAACCCTTGAGGAATTCTGCACCAGCTGTACACCTTATCCAGGAATTTGAAACTGAATGAAAATTGGCTGTCCTCATGAAGAGGCACCGAAAAGAGAGCTTGTGAGAAGTCTACAACGGTGAACCATTCTGCATCACATGGGACCTGAAACATAATCACTGCCGGGTTTGGCACTGTAGGGCAACATTTTACCACAATCTCGTTTATTTTCCTCAGATCCTGAACAATGCGAACCTTCCCACAAGGCTTTTTCAATCCCATTATTGGTGAATTACATGGACTGCTCAATACTTCCTTCAGGACTCCTTGCTTTACAAAGTCTGGAATTATCTGCGACACCTGAATAAGGACATCTTGTGCCATGTGATACTGCGGCACCTGAGGAAACACTGCATTCGGCTTTACCTGTACCTTAACTGGTTCAACTCCTTTTATCAATCCCACTTCCTTTCCTGTCAAATCCCACACTTTCTCTGTCACTGTTCCTTGCAACTCAGGAGGCAAGTCAGTTACTGTAAGCATTGGGAATAAGGTTATCAAAGGGTAGTCTTCATTTGCAGTCTCCGTTTCTGATTCTGTGAATTGCCCATCATCCCCCTCATCATCACTGTTTGTTTGTACCTCAATTCCATCATTGGAACAGGTAATTGAACATTTCGTTTTGCACAGTAAGTCTCTTACGAGTAGGGACACAGGACTTGAATCGCAGACTACAAACTTATGCAGTCCCTGAAAGTTGCCAATCTCAAACTGAACTGGATCTGTGATCGGGTTTGTCAAGTACTGGTTTGCTACTCCTACCACTCTTATGGTATGCCCTGAAAGTGGCAGTTTCGGAACCTCTGCACTTCTGACTGTGGAGCGTGTAGCTCCGGTGTCAACCAAGAATGAAACCTTGTGACCCATCACCTTCCCCTCTACATAGGGTCCTCTCTGGTCTACTTCTAAGAACGCTGCAAGTCTGCATTCTTCACTGTCTGAACTGTCATCCGACCATTCATCATTCATTCCATCTTCGCCACGCAATGGGAATTGCTGTACTGTATTATTTTGACTCACTACTTGACCTGTGACCTGCTCAGGAAGCATCACCTGTTGCTGTCCCATTGGAGCTAAAGGTAATTGTATTTGCGGTCTAGGTACCATGGGAACCTGCTGTTGTACTTGCTGCATGGGCTGTAACCCCTGCATCTGAACCATGTTATTTTGAAAGTTCTGATTTTGACCTCTTAATTTTGGACCTCTCACATTTTGAAATGTACCGACATTAGTGCTTTGTTGAACAACACCATCATGCACCGCATTTGTGCATTCCCGCTTCCAATGCCCCACGCCCCCGCACACGTGACATTGTGACATCTTTTTCAACTCTTGCGCATCATTTTGAACTACAACAGTATTCAAATCTGGACCGCGATTCACAAAACCTCGTCCTCGGCCTCTAGGTTGTGCCTGAAACACGCCATTTCATTGCAGCTGTTGCTGTACCATCTGCTGGACTCCATTCCCTTGCATACCTGCCTGCGCTGTCCTTATCTGCATCACCATCACTTTCTCCTTCAGTTTTCTCTGCTTCAGCTCAATCTTGTCACTACAGTATTTTGCATACTGCAACACCTCATCAATCGGCTTTGCTTGCCAACAGATCAAATGATTCTTAATCATCTGGCTAACCTCTGGTCTCAGCCCATAAACAAATCTAAACACAAGATAGTTCATGTCTTTCGCCTCAATAGTCTCAGTGCCACTGTAATGTTTGAACGCTTTCAATAACCTCTCATAGTAAGCATGGATTGACTCTTTAACCTCTTGTGATGTCCGGTCGATTTTCTGCCAATCTGTGACTTTCGGCGACACCTTTTACTTTAAAAATTCAATCACTTTATGATAGTACTTCATCACCTCCTCAGATGGTGCTCCGGTCGCCTTATCCCTTGCCGGCTCCTGTGTCGGCCACTCTACACCTCTCTTGCACTCAAGCCATAGGTAAGGTGGAACAATGATCTCAAACAGGGTATTCAAATCTTCCCAGAGACACTTTGCAAGGTTCACAAACCTATCTGTCTGCTGATACCATTCTATCGGTTTCTCCCTCAATCTGGGGTAATCATTTGTGAAAGACAGAATGTCTCCCCTGGACCACGGTACATGGACTAGAACCCCTCCAGCTGTCTCTCTCATCGGTAACATCTTTACTGTCTCAGTGTCCGGTGAAGCTTTGGTTGGACTTGATCCCGGACTGTCACCTTTCTCTTTATCTCTTTTCTTTGCCAATCTGCCTTCCCACTTTTCTAGGGCCCCCCAGATCTGCGCACTCTGCAGTATTTCCTTAAGATGCGCTTTTATTCCCGCTGACCTCATGTGATCAAAATCTTTGGAGTCGAAGTCTAGCCTGTAACTTCTTTTCAAATGTTTAGTATTCTCAATGTCAATATTGTATTTGTCTGCTAGGTTCGCCAACCTCTGGTTTACCTTGCCCACTTCTTTAGTAATCTTGGGGCACAGATACCTTAACTCTGCTTCGGTGTACGATTCTAATCTGTTCACCCCTATTGTCCCTTCCACTAGTTCAGCAGCTTCCACGCTTAATCTCCCAAAGTTCAGGTACTCATCTTTTTATGACCTTTCTGGCTTCTCCGCAGTTACTGCAGTCTTTTGTGAAGTATAAGTCTTTTCTAACCACTCATTTAACTGTTGTACCGAAAAACCTTGCAGTTAAATATTCCCTGCGTGCATCATTGGTGACTGTGAATGATTCGTATTTATTGTCTATGGGGTTAACACACCTAGCCCTGCCTGTCTCATTGCCTCCAACGGGCCTTCAACCGGGCTAAGGTCTAACAAAGACCTTGGTCTTTCGACTGATTGCTCTCCCGGGGCCATTAACTGAGGAGTTCCTATGGACCCTCCTCTTATTGCATCTTGGGTCATTACTCACTGATCACACATACCAGACTTACCTTGCGCATACAATGGTACTGGTGGACCAACAGTAATCGTTAGTGATATGGCAGCTGGTGTCTGACCTGGTCCCAAACCCCGCGGAGCAGTAACTCCCAGAGCTTGACTCAGTGAAGCTGGGGAAGGTACTAATGGAGGTCCTGCCGCTGGACTATACCCTGGTATCAGCTGTTGCTGCGGCTGGGGCAGCAATTGTGGAGTTGGCTCAATCTGTACTAACCTTGATTTTGTGTATATCGGATCAGGCGGCACTATCAGATTTGTAGTAGCCTCTAGTATTGGGATGTCTGGATAGATTCTCTGTATCTGCGGTGGAGGTTGCAACTGTATCTGCATGTCTGGCGCAGTGGGTACACTGACACCATTCTGTATCAAACCTGTATCACTAGTCTGTACTGTATCAGTAAATCCCTTCTCCGTGTCTGGTTCCCAGGACCCGCACTAGTGCTTGGAGCATTGTCGTCCCCTGCATAAGGTGGCGGGAGATCATGCAACATCTGATTAAGAAACTCTTCATCGTCTGAGTCATCTTCTTTTATCCAGGACCTCTTAGTCTCTTTAGGCTTATTAGAGTCTTTGTCTGTCTTGCAAGTGGCTTTCTTTCCCCGTATTTCGTCTCCCTGTGTTACTGCTGGGAACAATTTAAGTCCGTCAACTATTCCCCGTCTCCACATTTTGCTCTCATTGTCCCATCTAGCCTCAGCTAAAGTCTTTTCTGCTCTTTTCATTCTCCTCTCGAATTTCTGCTGTCTTTGTTTAATAGCCATTAAATCCCAGACTGCCAATGCCTCGTACTGAGCTGGCCTCGGAGGTGGCTTTTGTACACTTAACATCCACCTAAAATTTTCTAAAATTCTTCTGTTGAACGTCCCGTGCTCCGGAAACGCCAAACAACCCTCTTTTTCTGTCAGTTTGCGCCATTGTTTCATCCATAAGCAAGGTGCGACTCCCTTTTCCTCCATGACTATATAAGCTGGAGTACCCCCAGGCGGTGAAGGGTCCCCTTCACTTGCCATAATGTATGCGTCTCCTTTCAGAGCGCTCCTAAAAGCTTTGATAAAATTCATCCTTTGCGTCTTTTCTTTTGTTTGTATTTAATCAGAAAGTGACTTGAATTCCCAGGACACTCTTCACCCACCTTTCTCAACCTATGGCCTCTCATGGACGGCAGCCAATCCGTGCACGATGCCTCTCAGCAACTGACCTATCTCAGCGCGGCACCACTGACATCGCACTCACACACTCTGCAGCAGACAAACTCCTGCGGCTTGTCCGCCCCTCACAGGATTCACACCAAGCTAATGCAACATATTGCGAGCACCTTTAACAACAACAACAATTCAAATTTGCTGGTTTACTACAGGAAGGGTAACACATTTGCTTCAGAACTTTACAGAGATTTCACTTGAAGCCTCTGCCGCTCCTCTCTCCTTCTCAGTTCCCGCATACGCAAGTAGAATTCGACCTGCAAATCCTACTCTCGACTTGTCAATGGTTTGTCCTAGTGCACTTTAGAACTTGCCAAATCTCCATCGAAGGTTTCACTCACACAATTGACTCAAACTCGACTTGTCAACCATGCCCGATTGACCTACTTAAACCGCACAAATTACAACATAAACCCAAGTGTCTCCTACAATTCTCAATATACTCCGGAGTCTTAGACCACGACGGGTCCGTACATTACCAACCAACCACGTGGATAATTTTCGAGCACAAAGCGCCACACTCATATGAATTATGCCGACTTCCCTACTCTCATACTGTGGAGTACGCCCACTCCTACTAAAACAACATTACCTGGCCTAAACGCACATAATCTTCACAAATCACCTGCAAAAAATGCATAAGCTGAGCAAGCGCAAGATCTACACCACACATGCTAAAACGCCGAGAACATTCCAAACTCACTTAGGCAGGCTTTGAGATCCCGGGAAAGTCATGGGGAATTTAGAAACACATCATATCTCTAGTTTACATTATCTCAGAAAAACAATCTAAATAATAATTCTCCGTCCTAGGGCCCCAAAAGGCCAAACCGTCGCTCTGCTACCATAATTGATAACGCGTCCCTTTATAATAATTTATTACATCAGGACTCGTTTTAGGCCAATTAATCTTTTGACCCAGTTGAGAGACACCTTAGGACGAGATAGCTAATCAATATGTCAATCAATACGTCAATGATGTCATCAATATTTATCACAACAATACATTTCACTTTAGTCAAAGTCATTAACCAAATTCAAAACACTACCATGACTTTCAGTCATGAATGACCACACCAGTCTAATAGAATTTTATGAATTTTTTTCCCTATTAGTTACAATTCTAAAAGCAGGTGCGTTAATCTCAAAACCAAGAAACATAATAACATAGTCACGATATGGCAACTTTGATAAGATTTCATTAAGGCAAGAATCACAAACATCGAAACATAACATGGCGTGAACATAAATCGGTTTAGCACAATGTCAATAACGCGTCGGTTCAACAAAGTATAGAATCAGTCGTTTGTCTATTTGCAAAAACACAAACACATAAAGAGTACACTGTTCCTAAAAAACAAAAAGGTCTAGGGAACCAGGATGTTCAGGAGCAAAAGCCCTCACGCATCACATTGGATGACAGGCATCATCATCGGGAATTGCTGCACATCAGGCCGGCGCTGCAATGCCTGACGTGCTCCCAAGAATGGTTTTCAGCTGCGTGGCATGCTTTAGTAAGGGCAATTAATTCTGCCACTTGTGCGGAATACACTGTCTCGAGGCAGGAAGCTTCAATAATACCAGCTATTGTACACACAGCATAACCGGCTCTTAGTATTCCAACTGAGTCTCTCAAACAGGATCCATAAACAAACATAATGCAGTCATTTTCTTTTAACTGCATATCTTGAATGTCAGGTCGGGGTTTGGTACACAGTTCTGTTACCTCAAGACAGTCATGCTCCTCCTCCTCCGAGTTACTAATCTCAGTATTTTCAACAGGAAGTAGAGTTGCCGGGTTCAATAGAGTACATCTCTTTCAGGAGACATTTGGCGACCCCAAAATAATTGTCTCATATCGGGTAAGTCGGGCATTTATCATGTGCTGAGTTTTAGTTCGGGTCAACAGAATATCAACTGAATGTGGAACCATTACTGTTAAGGGATGTCCCATCACTATGCCTTCACACTGCGTGAGGCTCTGACCAACTGCTGCAACTGCACTCAAACAACCCGGTAAGGCAGCTGCGACTGGGTCCAAGGTAGCTGAAAAATACGCTACAGGGCGGTTTGCACCTCCATGGACTTGTGTCAAAACAGACAAAGAACAAGCATCACGTTCATGCCAAAACAGTAGAAAAGGTTTTGTATAATCAGGCATACCTAAAGCTGGTGCCAGGCACATGCACCCTCTCAATTCCATGAATGACTCAATCTCTTCCTCGGACAGAGTTATAGTATATGGTTCATCCTTAGTTTCCTTGCCTGTCAGCTTTATCAATGGTTTAGAGATAATCGAAAAGTTGGGAATCCACTGGCGACAGTAACCCACCATTCTCAAAAACATTCTGACATCTCTCTTTGTTGTTGGGGGATTCCTCTGTAATATGGCTGTCACCCTCTCCTTTGATATTCTCCTGGACCCTTTCTCAATCAAGTGCCCTCATTATTTCACCTCTTTTTAACAATACTGCAGCTTCTTTGGGGACACTTTGGGGGTCATTCTGACCCTGGCGGTAATTACCGCCATGGCGGAGGTCGGCGGTAGCACCGCCAACAGGATGGCGGTGCACCGCTGGGCATTCTGACCGCGGCGGTTCAGCCGCGGCCAGAAACGGAAAGTCGGCGGTGTACCGCCGACTTCCCGCTGCCCTTGAGAATCCTCCATGGCGGCGGAGCGCGCTCCGCCGCCATGGGGATTCTGACACCCCCTACCGCCATCCGGTTCCTGGCGGTTCTCCCGGTGTTTCCCGCTGGGCTGGCGGGCGGACTTTCGGCGGTCGCCCGCCGGCCCAGTGGGAAAGCCAGAATGACCGCCGCGGTCTTTTGACCGCGGAGCGGTCTTTCGGCGGGAACCGCTTGGCGGGCGGCGACCGCCGTCCGCCGCGGTCAGAATCACCCCCTTTATGTCCATTCTTCCCAAGTGGTTCAGTAAGGCAATTGTGTTATACCTACAGTCATCTTTTGTTCTGGACACAATTAGCAAGTCATCAATGTATTGTACTAGAGTCAAACTGAATGGCAGTTTTAATGACTCCAAGTCCTTCTTCAATATCTGATTGAAGATGGACAGTGACTCAGAAAACCCTTGAGGAATTCTGCACCAGCTGTACACCTTATCCAGGAATTTGAAACTGAATGAAAATTGGCTGTCCTCATGAAGAGGCACCGAAAAGAGAGCTTGTGAGAAGTCTACAACGGTGAACCATTCTGCATCACATGGGACCTGAAACATAATCACTGCCGGGTTTGGCACCATAGGGCAACATTTTACCACAATCTCGTTTATTTTCCTCAGATCCTGAACAATGCGAACCTTCCCACAAGGCTTTTTCAATCCCATTATTGGTGAATTACATGGACTGCTCAATACTTCCTTCAGGACTCCTTGCTTTACAAAGTCTGCAATTATCTGCGACACCTGAATAAGGACATCTTGTGCCATGTGATACTGCGGCACCTGAGGAAACACTGCATTCGGCTTTACCTGTACCTTAACTGGTTCAACTCCTTTTATCAATCCCACTTCCTTTCCTGTCAAATCCCACACTTTCTCTGTCACTGTTCCTTGCAACTCAGGAGGCAAGTCAGTTACTGTAAGCATTGGGAATAAGGTTATCAAAGGGTAGTCTTCATTTGCAGTCTCCGTTTCTGATTCTGTGAATTGCCCATCATCCCCCTCATCATCACTGTTTGTTTGTACCTCAATTCCATCATTGGAACAGGTAATTGAACATTTCGTTTTGCACAGTAAGTCTCTTACGAGTAGGGACACAGGACTTGAATCGCAGACTACAAACTTATGCAGTCCCTGAAAGTTGCCAATCTCAAACTGAACTGGATCTGTGATCGGGTTTGTCAAGTACTGGTTTGCTACTCCTACCACTCTTATGGTATGCCCTGAAAGTGGCAGTTTTGGAACCTCTGCACTTCTGACTGTGGAGCGTGTAGCTCCGGTGTCAACCAAGAATGAAACCTCGTGACCCATCACCTTCCCCTCTACATAGGGTCCTCTCTGGTCTACTTCTAAGAACGCTGCAAGTCTGCATTCTTTACTGCCTGAACTGTCATCCGACCATTCATCATTCATTCCATCTTCGCCACGCAATGGGAATTGCTGTACTGTATTATTTTGACTCACTACTTGACCTGTGACCTGCTCAGGAAGCATCACCTGTTGCTGTCCCATTGGAGCTAAAGGTAATTGTATTTGCGGTCTAGGTACCATGGGAACCTGCTGTTGTACTTGCTGCATGGGCTCTAACCCCTGCATCTGAACCATGTTATTTTGAAAGTTCTGATTTTGACCTCTTAATTTTGGACCTCTCACATTTTGAAATGTACCAACATTAGTGCTTTGTTGAACAACACCATCATGCACCGCATTTGGCCATTCCCGCTTCCAATGCCCCACGCCCCCGCAGACGTGACATGGTGACATCTTTTTCAACTCTTGCGCATCATTTTGAACCACAACAGTATTCAAATCTGGACCGCGATTCACAAAACCTCGTCCTCGGCCTCTAGGTTGTGCCTGAAACACGCCATTTCATTGCGGTTGTTGCTGTACCATCTGCTGGACTCCATTCCCTTGCATACCTGCCTGCGCTGCCCTTATCTGCCTCACCATCACTTTCTCCTTCAGTTTTCTCTGCTTCAGCTCAATCTTGTCACTACAGTATTTTGTATACTGCAACACCTCATCAATCGGCTTAGCTTGCCAACAGATCAAATGATTCTTAATCATCTGGCTAACCTCTGGTCTCAGCCCATAAACAAATCTAAACACAAGATAGTTCATGTCTTTCGGCTCAATAGTCTCAGTGCCACTGTAATGTTTGAACGCTTTCAATAACCTCTCATAGTAAGCATGGATTGACTCTTTAACCTCTTGTGATGTCCGGTCGATTTTCTGCCAATCTGTGACTTTCGGCGACACCTTTTACTTTAAAAATTCAATCACTTTATGATAGTACTTCATCACCTCCTCAGATGGTGCTCCGGTCGCTTTATCCCTTGCCGGCTCCTGTGTCGGCCACTCTACACCTCTATTGCACTAAAGCCATAGGTAAGGTGGAACAATGATCTCAAACAGGGTATTCAAATCTTCCCAGAGACACTTTGCAAGCTTCACAAACCTATCTGTCTGCTGATACCATTCTATCGGTTTCTCCCTCAATCTGGGGTAATCATTTGTGAAAGACAGAATGTCTCCCCTGGACCACGGTACATGGACTAGAACCCCTCCAGCTGTCTCTCTCATCGGTAACATCTTTACTGTCTCAGTGTCCGGTGAAGCTTTGGTTGGACTTGATCCCGGACTGTCACCTTTCTCTTTATCTCTTTTCTTTGCCAATCTGCCTTCCCACTTTTCTAAGGCCCCCCAGATCTGCGCACTCTGCAGTATTTCCTTAAGATGTGCTTTTATTCCGGCTGACCTCATGTGATCAAAATCTTTGGAGTCGAGGTCTAGTCTGTAACTTCTTTTCAAATGTTTAGTATTCTCAATGTCAATATTGTATTTGTCTGCTAGGTTCGCCAACCTCTGGTTTACCTTGCCCACTTCTTTAGTAATCTTGGGGCACAGATACCTTAACTCTGCTTCGGTGTACAATTCTAATCTGTTTACCCCTATTGTCCCTTCCACTAGTTCAGCAGCTTCCACGCTTAATCTCACAAAGTTCAGGTACTCATCTTTTTATGACCTTTCTGGCTTCTCCGCAGTTACTGCAGTCTTTTGTGAAGTATAAGTCTTTTCTAACCACTCATTTAACTGTTGTACCGAAAAACCTTGCAGTGAAATATTCCCTGCGTGCATCATTGGTGACTGTGAATGATTCGTATTTATTGTCTACGGGGTTAACACACCTAGCCCTGCCTGTCTCATTGCCTCCAACGGGGTTTCAACCGGGCTAAGGTCTAACAAAGACCTTGGTCTTTCGACTGATTGCTCTCCCGGGGCCATTAACTGAGGAGTTCCTATGGACCCTCCTCTTATTGCATCTTGGGTCATTACTCCCTGATCACACATACCAGACTTACCTTGCGCATACAATGGTACTGGTGGACCAACAGTAATCGTTAGTGATATGGCAGCTGGTGTCTGACCTGGTCCCAAACCCCGTGGAGCAGTAACTCCCAGAGCTTGACTCACTGAAGCTGGGGCAGGTACTAATGGAGGTCCTGCCGCTGGACTATACCCTGGTATCAGCTGTTGCTGCGGCTGGGGCAGCAATTGTGCAGTTGGCTCAATCTGTACTAACCTTGATTTTGTGTATATCGGATCAGGCGGCACTATCAGATTTGTAGTAGCCTCTAGAATTGGGATGTCTGGATAGATTCTCTGTATCTGCGGTGGAGGTTGCAACTGTATCTACATGTCTGGCGCAGTGGGTACACTGACACCATTCTGTATCAAACCCGTATCACTAGTCTGTACTGTATCAGTAACTCCCTTCTCCTGTGTCTGGTTCCCAGGACCCGCACTAGTGCTCGGAGCATTGTCATCCCCTGCATAAGGTGGCGGGAGATCATGCAACATCTGATTAAGAAACTCTTCATCATCTGAGTCATCTTCTTCTATCCAGGACCTCTTAGTCTCTTTAGGCTTATTAGAGTCTTTGTCTGTCTTGCAAGTGGCTTTCTTTCCCCGTATTTCATCTCCCTGTGTTACTGCTGGGAACAATTTAAGTCCGTCAACTATTCCCCGTCTCCACATTTTGCTCTCATTGTCCCATCTAGCCTCAGCTAACGTCTTTTCTGCTCTTTTCATTCTCCTCTCGAATTTCTGCTGTCTTTGTTTAATAGCCATTAAATCCCAGACTGCCAATGCCTCGTACTGAGCTGGCCTCGGAGGTGGCTTTTGTACACTTAACATCCACCTCAAATTTTCTTAAATTCTTCTGTTGAACGTCCTGTGCTCCGGAAACGCCAAACAACCCTCTTTTTCTGTCAGTTTGCTCCATTGTTTCATCCATAAGCAAGGTGCGACTCCCTTTTCCTCCATGACTATATAAGCTGGAGTACCCCCAGGCGGTGAAGGGTCCCCTTCACTTGCCATAATGTATGCGTCTCCTTTCAGAGCGCTCCTAAAAGCTTTGATAAAATTCATCCTTTGCGTCTTTTCTTTTGTTTGTATTTAATCAGAAAGTGACTTGATTTCCCAGGACACTCTTCACCCACCTTTCTCAACCTATGGCCTCTCATGGACGGCAGCCAATCCGTGCACGATGCCTCTCGGCAACTGACCTATCTCAGCGCGGCACCACTGACGTCGCACTCACACACTCTGCAGCTGACAAAGTCCTGCGGCTTGTCCGCCCCTCACAGGATTCACATTAAGCTAATGCAACATATTGCGAGCACCTTTAACAACAACAACAATTCAAATTTGCCGGTTTACTACAGGAAGGGTAACACATTTGCTTCAGAACTTTACAGAGATTTCACTTGAAGCCTCTGCCGCTACTCTCTCCTTCTCAGTTCCCGCATACGCAAGTACAATTCGACCTGCAAATCCTACTCTCGACTTGTCAATGGTTTGTCCTAGTGCACTTTAGAACTTGCCAAATCTCCATCGAAGGTTTCACTCACACAATTGACTCAAACTCGACTTGTCAACCACGCCCGATTGACCTACTTAAACCGCACAAATTACAACATAAACCCAAGTGTCCCCTACAATTGTCAATATACTCCGGAGTCTTAGACCATGACGGGTCCGTACATTACCAACCAACCACGTGGATAATTTTCGAGCACAAAGCGCCACACTCATATGAATTACGCTGACTTCCCTACTCTCATACTGTGGAGTACGCCCACTCCTACTAAAACAACAGTACCTGGCCTAAACGCACATAATCTTCACAAATCACCTTCAAAAAATGCATAAGCTGAGCAAGCGCAAGATCTACACCACACATGCTAAAACGCCGAGAACATTCCAAACTCACTTAGGCAGGCTTCGAGATCCCGGGAAAGTCATGGGGAATTTAGAAACACATCATATCTCTAGTTTGCATTATCTCAGAAAAACAATCTAAATAATAATTCTCCGTCCTAGGGCCCCAAAAGGCCAAACCGTCGCTCTGCTACCATAATTGATAACGCGTCCCTTTATAATAATTTATTACATCAGGACTCGTTTTAGGCCAATGAATCTTTTGACCCAGTTGAGAGACACCTTAGGACGAGATAGCTAATCAATAAGTCAATCAATACGTCAATGATGTCATCAATATTTATCACAACAATACATTTCACTTTAGTCAAAGTAATTAACCAAATTCAAAACACTACCATGACTTTCAGTCATGAATGACCACACCAGTCTAGTAGAATTTTATGAATTTTATTCCCTATCAGTTACAATTCTAAAAGCAGGTGCGTTAATCTCAAAACCAAGAAACATAATAACATAGTCACGATATGGCAACTTTGATAAGATTTCATTAAGGCAAGAATCACAAACATCGAAACATAACACGGCGTGAACATAAATCGGTTTAGCACAATGTCAATAATGCGTCGGTTCAACAAAGTATAGAATCAGTCGTTTGTCTATTTGCAAAAACACAAACACATAAAGAGTACACTGTTCCTAAAAAACAAAAAGGTCTAGGGAACCAGGATGTTCAGGAGCAAAAGCCCTCACGCATCACATTGGATGACAGGCATCATCATCGGGAATTGCTGCACGTCAGGCCGGCGCTGCAATGCCTGACGTGCTCCCAAGAAGGGAGCTGTCAGCCGTAATTGCTAATGTGATGACTAGTGGAAGGAAAGAGCAAACCACCAATCCAAAATCAGGAGAGCAAAAAAGGATAGTTTAAAATTGGTTACTCATTTCAAGCTCACATCATAATTTTAATCAGTAAAGGGAAATGAGGACCAAGGTTAAAAATACAAAAGGAAAGTGAGAAATGAGTACAATGCTCAACAACTTTCAAAACACTCATAGAGGATCCCAAAACGTGTGGTACCTCTACCAAAAGGTCGACATGTTTCGCGTCTAAAGGTCCAGATGGATCCGTTGACGCTTCATCAGGACCAGAAAATAGCTTCTCCAATTAACATAGGAAAGAATAAAGCAATCACTTACATTTAGTCAATTATTAAATTTGTCTATTTGTGTCAGTTTTAGTGAACCCCTGTCCTAACCACTGATTAGCATTAGCATGTTGGACTTCGTGCAAAACAATTTGGAACACAAATTTGGAAAACATCTAACTACGGTCTCTGTCAAAAGTAAGCAGTTGGTACCTAGAAAGGAAAAGCAAACAGACAAATTACAATTGCATTGTCATAGTTACCCTCCAAAGTTTAGGTCAGCGCACAGGTTCAGTCTTCGTCTTCAGGACATCAGTCGAATCGCCATCAGTCAAAACTCAGCTCCGGGGCAAAAAGGGCACTTCCCTCATATGGAGCTAAAGTGTAAAATGGGCAGTCTAAGACAGAGGATGGTTTGAGCAAACCAATAAGTCACCATACAGAGTGACAAAGTTTCTGGATAAATTCAATAGCATTCCCTACCTAATTCTCAATGGCTCCCCGTGTCATGGGTTTTTATCCCTTTTTTGTTGTACATTCCCCTAAAATCTAATTGGCTTACAGTTATACCCCACTATCTTTATCCTATTAGAAAACTGATTATGTCATTAATCTTTCACCCCATATTATTTTACAGACATTTTATTGGTCACCATGATTGACGTCTTCAGAGGTAGCACGTCCGGTGTGATTTCATTCTTCTGTAATTCTTTGCACATCTTTTGGTCAGTAGCTCCATTGTCTTCACCGGTTTGAACGACCTTGTATATTACATTAATCTACACTGTTGCATTTTGATTAGCAATTTCTACAAGCAATGGGGATTTCATGTGAACAGATCTACTATGGTTACATTCAGCCTCTAGTTTGAAGAAAAACAAGGGGTCATGTCCTTTTGCGAGCCAGCACACTGCAAAAATAGGAAAACACATTTAATATGAGAGCCAGGCAGCTAAGCTCCAGCTCATGTTAACTTAAGGCCTACAAAGATTTCAGCACAAATTCAGTAACGCAATGATTAATAATTAGTACAAAGCCACACTTAATATTATATTTTATCAATATTAGTCATTCTTATTAATTCTCGTATATATTGGTGGCCACTCCCCGTGGTCACAATTCAGGTGCACGTTTAAGCAAAATACATTAATGCAATTTTCTATGCGGCATTATCACACATTAGTTCATAAACACTTTATGTTAATATGGATTATATAAACTACGCTCTCTCAGCCCTACTTCCACTGAAAAACCAAACGAAGGCAGAGCATCTTCATTTTAAAAATTGCCACCTGCATTCACTGTGTGAAATGAAATGAATGCTTCATACAAAACGGTGCATGCTATTTTCAAACATGGCCATCCGCTACTTCCATGAGCGCTGAGACATGCCCAATCCACTCTAAACAAAGTGGTCCATGCTAGCTTCAAACATGGCCGCCCACTTCAGTGTGTGCTCTGCCCCTTTTTCCTGCCGGGAAAGAGCAATACATGCTCTATTTGTATGCAAGAGAAGCTCTAGATGCGAGAGGAGCTTGAGACACTAATTTTAAACACTACGGGGACCACACGAACCGAGCTCCCCTACGACTGCGTTTTACCATCGCCACTTCAGACCCACAGTAATTATTTAAATCAACTCCATAATATTTCCTTTGTCTACAATATAAACTACTACCAGTGAAACGTCTCCATAATTGATTAAATATAATCTGTTCTTATCATAACCTCACAATTTGAATCTCACTCCTAAACAAATACATTCCTTCCTCAAAAATCCATAAATTGAATTGAACCCCAGTATAACAATTACATAAATCCATTCAAAACATCAAACTTATTTTCTAAATATACATTAATGTAAAGATGAAAGAGTGTACTTATCTACTCAGAAGCAGCAAACAAAATGGAGAAGATAGAATGTTGTGGAGTTCTATGGACTGAATTTTCTACGGTTCTACATGAGTCATGCAATATTATTGTTTTGGAACTTTGACGTGTTGCTGTTTGGAGGCAATAAATAAGAGAATGCATAATTCTAGCCTCCTTCTCTTTAATAAAATCATGATTCTCTTGTCACTAAAGCTATGAGAATCGACATTCTACACTTGTGACCAGGTGGTCACTGACCATGCACGTTAAACCATCATTTTTACTTGAACATGTGCCATTGCTCCTGTTGTTGAGCAATGTTGCCCTCTGATGAAGACAAACTGACTTTAAAATTGAAGCAAGTCCATTGCTCATGTCTGACAGTCCCCTACGCTCCTGTTGTATATGTGTCTTAATAGCCACTGTCTTTCGGGACCCACTCTTCATTCAACCTTTTGAATTCTGACACTCTGGACTTCAAATGGTGCAAATGGATTATAGTGTTTTAGATTTATATTTGTGGTCTTTGCATTGCAAATGAAGCATGGTTGATGTACCAGCTAATGGACTTTGTTGGACCTGAGATGAGGGTTATCATCCTGTATTTCAGTGAAGATGATTGTGAATCATACACCAACTGAAAGACAGCTTGACAGCTTTTATTTCTTGCCCAAAAAATGTTGTCTGTGATAAGTATGTTCTTCATATTACTCTTCAGATGATGGGTCAGCCTATCAACTGTTTTGTGACAGGCTTGAAGGAGTGTGTCCTTTGTCTGTGGAGTAAGCCATCCACTCTAAAGTCACTAATGGCTGCAAATCTGAGACATTTCATCAAAAGCTACCTCAAAAGCCCTCAAATTAGATGACGTTTTGATGCTGGTGATGACATCACATGCTGTAGAATACTAATGTATTGTTGTAATAGACACAAGATGTATGGTGTCTTGGGATGCACATATGAATCATCAGCATTGTTTGCTAGTTACTAAGCTTGCGTCCAACCGCACATGCCACTAATTTGCCAGTTACCTTCCATATGCTTTGCCCTGCCCAGCACTACTGTGAACGTGCCAAGATGTTTCAAACCTCCTATTTCCTGCCTGTGTGCAGGAGTATAAATCATTCCAGATCCAATTCTAAACCTTCCTCCTCATCAAAACCCAGGAAACAGACAGTCTTCTATCACAGACATGCCCTAGGTTCCACGCAGAGAAATCAAATCTCATGATAACTCTTCTTTCAAATCAGTATCTTCTGATTGAAGCTCAACAAAGTCAGCTACAGTCTTCTCTGTGAGGGAAAGTGTTCTCACAGATGTCAAGGAACAACCACCGGGGCTGGTTATTGAAATGGGCAGTTCCATTCCTCATTGACACAGGAACCACAATCAATGTCATAACAGATATTGGTGGTCATTACAACCCTGGCGGACGGTGTTAAAGGTGCGGTAATACCGCAAACAGGCCGGCGGACAAAAAAAGGGAATTATGACTGTGGCGGAAACCGCCAACATAGACAGCCACTTTAACACTCCGCCCGCCACGGCGGTACAGACAAGCAGCGCGGCGGTCACCGCCAACAGACAGACGGGAGACAATACACCGCCCACAACCCGCCAATCCGCCACCTTTTCCGGGGCGGATTCATCGTGGATAAAAACACGGCAGAAACAGCTTTTGCAATGGAAAAACGCTCACCTCTACACATCCCACGAGGAAGGAGGACACCATGGAGCCGGAATTACAAATACTCCCTGCCCTTGTCTTCCTGCTCATCTACGAACACCAGCAACGGCGGTGGCGAAGACAACGGTGAGTACTGCACCTACGACATAGGGGAGGGGAGGCAAAAGTCAGGGGGACACACACGCAACACCCCCACCCCCATCCTCACCCTCGCACATTACAACACACACACCAATGCATTTCCAAACATCACAGTAACAACCCACAACCCCCCCGGAAGAATACAAAGACAAAAGGAAATCAGTTCAAATATTGTAATGTATCAAAAAACAATTACCAAATATATACAGATATATATACACATTCAAAATTATATACATTACGAGAAGTTGTGCAGGTATGCACATATCAATGTCCGTGCATCACTGAGCCAAAAATGCATGGGCGAGGCCCACACTAGATACCTGTCCACAAACGGAGAGAACACTGCAGGGGCATCAGATAGAAATACAACAGGCACCTCAGGGGGAAGGGAAGGGGGGGGCACCTCAGCCAGATTACAGCACCACGCCAGATCCACGACGGGGCTCCATGCCCATTGATGTATCCTGGGGAGTGTAAAGCCACAGTCTCTCAAGTCTCTCCAGTGGGTGGGTTGCCCACTGTACCATCCTGGGGAGTGCAAAGCTACAGTCTCTCAAGTCTCTACAGTGGGTGGGTTGCCCACTGTACCATCCTGGGGAGTGCAAAGCCACAGTCTCTCAAGTCTCTACAGTGGGTGAGTTGCCCACTGTACCATCCTGGGGAGTGCAAAGCCACAGTCTCTCAAGTCTCTACAGTGGGTGGGTTGCCCACTGTACCATCCTGGGGAGTGCAAAGCCACAGTCTCTCAAATCTCTACAGTGTGTGAGTTGCCCACTGTACCATCCTGGGGACTGCAAAGCCACAGTCTCTCAAGTGGATAACAGTCTCCACTGGTTCTGGAGGGGGACTGGTGCCCAGAGTGCTTCATCCTGTTAAGGACAGACGGAGTGGATGCATGTCTCCACTGGTTCTGGAGGGGGAATGGTGCCCAGACTGCATTAGGCTCCCCGTGACGGTTCCTGTTCCGTCACTGTCCCAGCTGTACATGGGATAACGATGCTTGATGTGGCGGTGTTTTCCTTGTTCATCGGTGCTTTGCCCTGTTCAGCGGTGTCTTGCCCTGTTCAGCGGTCTTCACCATGGCGGTGAATTCCTTGTTCAGTGGTGCTTTGCCATGGCGGTCTCTGACCTGTTCAGCGGTGCTTTGCCCTGTTCAGCGGTCTTCACCATGGCGGTGAATTCCTTGTTCAGCTGTGCTTTGCCATGGCGGTCTCTGACCTGTACATTGGTGTGTGGCATGACGGTCCCTCATTGCCCAGCGGGGCTGTGGCAGCCGGGGCCCTCCTGGGCACTGACTCCGGCGGTGGTCTCCTGACCAGTGACAATACTCCTGCCCTCCTGGGCACTGACCCCGGCGGTGGTCTCCTGACCAGTGACGATACTCCTGCCCTCCTGGGTACTGACTCCGGCGGTGGTCCCCTGACCAGTGACGATACTCCTGCCCTCCTGGGCACTAACTCCGGCGGTGGTCTCCTGACCAGTGACAATACTCCTGCCCTCCTGGGCACTGACTCCGGCTGTGGTCCCCTGACCAGTGACGATACTCCTGCCCTCCTGGGCACTGACTCCGGCGGTGGTCTCCTGACCAGTGATGACCAGTGACGATACTCCTGCCCTCCTGGGCACTGACTCCGGCGGTGGTCTCCTGACCAGTGACGATACTCCTGCCCTCCTGGGCACTGACTCCGGCGGTGGTCCCCTGACCAGGGACGATACTGCTGCCCTCCTGGGCACTGACTCCGGCGGTGGTCTCATGACCAGTGACGACGGTGCTGGCGGTGGCGTCCCGGCCGCCGGGGAGGATGGCGCCCTTCTCCGCCGTGCTGCTCTTACCAGACTGTGCAGACTTCTTCTGGCACTTCACCACCTTTGGAGGAGTCACAGCTGACTCTGCAATCCCCCTGGTACCCTTGTGAGCAGTTTTGCCACCAGGAGTCTTCACCCTGTCCCGTCGGCCACTTTCCAACTTGAGATGCTTTACAGGGGGTGGACTGGCAGTGCTTTGGCTCCGTGTCACACTGCCTGCCCTGGTGGCCGGTGCACTCCACACACCTGTAACACGCACCACTGGTACTGGAGTCTTTTTGGCTGAGGCGCTACTACGGGACTTATGAATTGGAGGGGTGGGGGTGGGGGCAAAGAGGTCAACGTTGCTGAGGGAGAGTTTCTGACGAACAATGGGATGGGTAGCTGGAGGGGGTCTGGGAGTGGAGGAAGAGGAGGTGGTTGTAGGAGGTGTCACTTTAGGTGTTTTGGGTGCAGGTGCAGGTACTGGAGGCTGTTGTGAGGTGGATGGATGTTGGGTGTGTGGGTGCCCGTGTTTGTGTACTTTGGGAGGGGGTGTCACAGACACACTGGGAGAGGACACAGGGGACGTGTAAATGGTAGTGGGGGTGGTGAGTGCAGGTGAGCGGGGTGTGGTGCTGGGTGTTCTGGTGCGAGTCCTAGTGGCTGTAGATGTAGTGCATGCAGGTGAGAGTGTAGACGACACTGGGAGCGAGGAGGGAGACGACGAGGAGGGGGACACAGTGGAGGCAGTGGATGTTGCTGTGTCTGTATGTGGGTGATGCTTGTGTGAGTACCTGTGGGTTGTGTGGTGCCTATGTTTGCCTGAGCTACTTTTGTGTGTTGAGGTGTATGCATGCTGGTCTGATGGTGTGCTTGGGATAGGCTGGGGTACAGGGGATTCGATCTGGGTGGAGGAAGTTGGAGAGGGGAGGCTAGACACAGGGACAATGGCTGCCATCAGTGCTGAGGCCAGAGATTGCAGAGTTCGATGATGGGCAGCCTGACCAGAATGAATGCCCTTCAGGAATGCATTAGTGTGTTGCAACTCCCTTTCTACACCCTGGATGGCATTCACAATGGTAGACTGCCCAACAGTGAGTGACCTGAGGAGGTCAATGGCCTCCTCACTGAGGGCAGCAGGGGTGACAGGGGCAGGGGCTGAGGTGCCTGGGGTGAAGGTGATGCCCACCCTCCTGGGTGAGCGGGCACGGGGCGAACGCTGAGGGGCTGCTGGGAGGGCGGTGCTGGTAGGGGAGGTGGCGGCTGTACCCGTAGAAGTGGGGGGCACAGATGGTGCCACCACCACATGGAAGCTCCCATCGGCGGACGAGTCTGTGTCGCTGGTTGGTGATCCGGTGACCGACGTGTAGCTCCCCTCGCCCTCCATCCCACTAGTGCATTCTGAGTCCGTGGTGTGGCCCTCCATGGCCATGTGGGATGCAGCTCCCTCGTGCTCCGGTGCCACTGTACCTCCGCCTGATGATGCTGATGCACAAAAGAACAGGGAGAGCACAAAAAGGGGGGGGGGGTGAAACGACAGAAGAAAGACAGGTTGAGTGCATGGCTTACCGCTACCGTTGGCGGACAATACAGACACAGCAACCCCCTGCACTACGCCGTGCTCTTGGCCTCTACATATGCAATTCCTGGGATATGGCCTACATGGCTATGGTGGACATCTGCACACATGGATGCCACAGGGGCATGTATACCTGTAATTGGCCCTCTACTGAGGTGGGGTGGAGTGGCACATGGCCTGCATTACGGAGGGGCCTAGCCTACGTAAGTCGCCCTGGCCTAGGGAAACCCACAGCCCTCCTACCACACCCAGACCCCTCAACTGCGCGCAAAGTCCCCAGAATGAGGGTGTACTCACCCCCTTGTGTCTGCTGTGATGCCCTCAAGCGCCCATCCAACTCCGGTTAGGCCACCGCCAGGATCCGGAACATCAGGGGGGTCATGGGGCGACGGGCACCCCTCCCACTTTGGGAGGCCATCCCCAGCTGAGCCTCCGCCGTCTTCTTGCTCCAGCGGCGAATGTCCTCCCATCTTTTCCAGCAGTGGGTGCCCCGTCTCTGGTGGACCCCCAGGGTCCGGACGTCCTTGGCGATGGCACGCCAAATGTCCTTCTTCTGGTGGGCGCTGACCTACATGACATGCACAGGGGAAGAAGAGAAGTCATTACCAACTGCACCGTCGATGTGAGTGGCCCGCATCCCTACCCTTGCCATGTGGCACATGCATTCACAGTCCTTCATGTTCCCTGAACTCTGCCCCCTTCCCTCTTACAACCAGCCCTCTCCACCCAGGCATAGCCCATACAACGTGCTCCCTGTGTACTTACCTGTTGGTCTGGAGGACCGTAGAGTAGCGTGTACTGGGGGAGGACCCCGTCGACTAGCTTCTCCAACTCCTGAGCAGTGAAGGCAGGGGCCCTTTCCCCAGACGCAGCACCTATTGTCTCTTCCAGACTGAGGTCACAGCAGCACTTGCAGTGTAGGTCCTCTCCTGTCGAAGATCAGGTATCGAGTGATTGAACAGATAGAAAATGGCGGTGACGTCCACGGCGGTGCGTATCATCACCACCGGCGCACTTCATCGTTGGCTCCTGGGACCCATAGGGTCCAGTGTTAACCAATGCAGCATTGCGCCGCGGTCTACGACCGCCTACCGCAACGGTGTACAACGCCAGCGCAGATACCTCACATCCCATTGTCCCAGTTTAGAGGTCAGGCAGCCGCCATTTCAGGGGCCCACATGGCTTCATTTACTACTGCGTCAAACATACCTAGGCCTACACTCAACACACATACAGGAAGAGTTTTGTCTTTGGTGTCGTGTTCTGTGTATCTGTGGGTACATACCTGGGATTTTGTTGACTCTGTGGTCGCTGTTGTCCTTCCTAGGCACCGTCAGCTGGGACATTTGAGAAGATGGGGAATCCTCCGGTGTACCGACCGCTGGTGGACCTCTTGACAATGGAGGAGCGACATTTAATCATCACCTACAGGTTTGACAGTGCCACTATCCAGGAACTATGTACCCAGTTGGAGCCAGACCTGATGTCACCAATCCGCCATCCCACTGGAATCCCCCCTGACGTGCAGGTGCTGTCAGTGCTCCATTTCCTTGCAAGTGGGTCTTTTCAGACAACAGTGGCCATGGATCAGGGATGTCCCAGCCTATGTTTTCCAACGTGTTGTCCAGAGTGTTGGCTGCCCTGCTGAAACACGTAAGGAGCTACATCGTTTTCCCTCAGGTGGAGGATTTGGCTACAGTGAAATGCCCTTGGACATATCCCCAACATCATAGGTGCTATTGATGGGACCCATGTAGCTCTGGTCCCCCCCCACAGGAGTGAACAGGTGTACAGGAACCGGAAGAGTTATCATTCCATGAATGTACAGATGGTATGTTTGGCAGACCAGTACATCTCGCAGGTAAATGCTATGTTCCCTGGCTCAGTGCATGATGCCTACATCCTGCGCAATAGCAGCATCCCTTATATGATGGGTCAACTCCAGAGGCACCGTGTGTGGCTATTAGGGGACTCTGGTTACCCCAACCTGTCATGGCTACTGACCCCAGTGAGGAATCCCAGAACCAGGGCAGAGGAACGCTACAATGAGGCCCATGGGCGGACTAGGAGGGTGATCGAACGCACCTTCGGCCTCCTGAAGGCCAGGTTCAGGTGCCTCCATATGACAGGTGGTTCCCTATTCTACTCACCGAAGAAGGTGTGCCAGATCATCATCGCCTGCTCGATGCTTCACAATCTTGCTTTGCGACGCCAGGTGCCTTTTCTGCAGGAGGATGATCCAGATGGCGGTGTTGTGGCAGCTGTGGAGCCTGTGGACAGTGATGGGGAAGAAGCTGAGGAAGAAGACATAAACAACAGGGAGTCAGTCATACAGCAATATTTCCAGTGACACACAGGTGAGAACAGTTTTTTTTTTACCATTACATTCACTTTCACACTTCTACCTCTATCCTGTCTGTCATTTCATAGCAGTATTTGGTCACTGAGTTGTACCTTTCCATTACGGTTTCACAGGTGTGGTTACCAATGTGTGTCATCTGCTTGCATCCTTCAAGGACTTGTGATGTGTGACATAGGTATGTTGGCTTTACAATTGAGAACGCATTTTGACACTGTCATTGATAATACAAATTTACCAAATCACAGACTGACTCCAGATTGTTTTGTGGTTCAAGGGTGTTTATTTAAGTGCTCAAAAATGGAGGGGGGTTGGAATATGGTGATGGGGGAGGGTGGAGGAATGTCCATGGCAGAGTCCAGTCCATTGGTCACACAGGTGCACTGCCCATATGGGTATAGGAAGTGGAGCTGGGGCAGTTTAAGTATGGACAGGTTAACAAAGTGGGACAGTGGGAGGACAATCAGGGTGGTCTCATTTCCTGGCGGGGGTCTTGCCATCTTGCTCTGTCCTGTTCCTGGATCTCAGGGACCGCTTGCGTGGTGGTTGCCCGTCTGCAGGGGGTGGGGTGCTGGTGTGGTGGTCCTGTGGTGGGCGTCCTGTCCACTAGCGCCGGCAGAGGTGGTGGGCAGTTCATCGTCCAGGCTAGTGTCAGGGGCCCTTTGGAGTGCCACGGTGTCCCTCATGGTCTTTTGTATGTCCTTCAGCACCCCTACGATGGTGCCCAGGGCGGAGCTGATGGTTCTGAGCTCCTCCCTGAACCCCAAATACTGCTCCTCCTGCAGGCGCTGGGTCTCCTGAAACTTGGCCAGGACCATCGCCATCGTCTCCTGGGAGTGGTGGTATGCTCCCATGATGGAGGATAGGGCCTCGTGGAGAGTGGGTTCCCTTGGCCTGTCTGCCCCCTGTCGCACAGCAGCCCTCCCAGTTCCCCTGTGTTCCTGTGCCTCCGTCCCCTGGACCGTGTGCCCACTACCACTGCCCCCAGGTCCCTGTTGTTGTTAGGGTGGTGGGTTATCTTGGGTTCCCTGTAGTGGTGGACACACCGCTGATTGACGTGTCCTGGGTACGGAGGTATGGGCCCGCTGGGTGGGTGCTGTGCTGGTGTTACCAGAGGATGGCGCCCTTCTCCGCCGTGCTGCTCTTACCAGACTGTGCAGACTTCTTCTGGCACTTCACCACCTTTGGAGGAGTCACAGCTGACTCTGCAATCCCCCTGGTACCCTTGTGAGCAGTTTTGCCACCAGGAGTCTTCACCCTGTCCCGTCGGCCACTTTCCAACTTGAGATGCTTTACAGGGGGTGGACTGGCAGTGCTTTGGCTCCGTGTCACACTGCCTGCCCTGGTGGCCGGTGCACTCCACACACCTGTAACACGCACCACTGGTACTGGAGTCTTTTTGGCTGAGGCGCTACTACGGGACTTATGAATTGGAGGGGTGGGGGTGGGGGCAAAGAGGTCAACGTTGCTGAGGGAGAGTTTCTGACGAACAATGGGATGGGTAGCTGGAGGGGGTCTGGGAGTGGAGGAAGAGGAGGTGGTTGTAGGAGGTGTCACTTTAGGTGTTTTGGGTGCAGGTGCAGGTACTGGAGGCTGTTGTGAGGTGGATGGATGTTGGGTGTGTGGGTGCCCGTGTTTGTGTACTTTGGGAGGGGGTGTCACAGACACACTGGGAGAGGACACAGGGGACGTGTAAATGGTAGTGGGGGTGGTGAGTGCAGGTGAGCGGGGTGTGGTGCTGGGTGTTCTGGTGCGAGTCCTAGTGGCTGTAGATGTAGTGCATGCAGGTGAGAGTGTAGACGACACTGGGAGCGAGGAGGGAGACGACGAGGAGGGGGACACAGTGGAGGCAGTGGATGTTGCTGTGTCTGTATGTGGGTGATGCTTGTGTGAGTACCTGTGGGTTGTGTGGTGCCTATGTTTGCCTGAGCTACTTTTGTGTGTTGAGGTGTATGCATGCTGGTCTGATGGTGTGCTTGGGATAGGCTGGGGTACAGGGGATTCGATCTGGGTGGAGGAAGTTGGAGAGGGGAGGCTAGCCACAGGGACAATGGCTGCCATCAGTGCTGAGGCCAGAGATTGCAGAGTTCGATGATGGGCAGCCTGACCAGAATGAATGCCCTTCAGGAATGCATTAGTGTGTTGCAACTCCCTTTCTACACCCTGGATGGCATTCACAATGGTAGACTGCCCAACAGTGAGTGACCTGAGGAGGTCAATGGCCTCCTCACTGAGGGCAGCAGGGGTGACAGGGGCAGGGGCTGAGGTGCCTGGGGTGAAGGTGATGCCCACCCTCCTGGGTGAGCGGGCACGGGGCGAACGCTGAGGGGCTGCTGGGAGGGCGGTGCTGGTAGGGGAGGTGGCGGCTGTACCCGTAGAAGTGGGGGGCGCAGATGGTGCCACCACCACATGGAAGCTCCCATCGGCGGACGAGTCTGTGTCGCTGGTTGGTGATCCGGTGACCGACGTGTAGCTCCCCTCGCCCTCCATCCCACTAGTGCATTCTGAGTCCGTGGTGTGGCCCTCCATGGCCATGTGGGATGCAGCTCCCTCGTGCTCCGGTGCCACTGTACCTCCGCCTGATGATGCTGATGCACAAAAGAACAGGGAGAGCACAAAAAGGGGGGGGGGGTGAAACGACAGAAGAAAGACAGGTTGAGTGCATGGCTTACCGCTACCGTTGGCGGACAATACAGACACAGCAACCCCCTGCACTACGCCGTGCTCTTGGCCTCTACATATGCAATTCCTGGGATATGGCCTACATGGCTATGGTGGACATCTGCACACATGGATGCCACAGGGGCATGTATACCTGTAATTGGCCCTCTACTGAGGTGGGGTGGAGTGGCACATGGCCTGCATTACGGAGGGGCCTAGCCTACGTAAGTCGCCCTGGCCTAGGGAAACCCACAGCCCTCCTACCACACCCAGACCCCTCAACTGCGCGCAAAGTCCCCAGAATGAGGGTGTACTCACCCCCTTGTGTCTGCTGTGATGCCCTCAAGCGCCCATCCAACTCCGGTTAGGCCACCGCCAGGATCCGGAACATCAGGGGGGTCATGGGGCGACGGGCACCCCTCCCACTTTGGGAGGCCATCCCCAGCTGAGCCTCCGCCGTCTTCTTGCTCCAGCGGCGAATGTCCTCCCATCTTTTCCAGCAGTGGGTGCCCCGTCTCTGGTGGACCCCCAGGGTCCGGACGTCCTTGGCGATGGCACGCCAAATGTCCTTCTTCTGGTGGGCGCTGACCTACATGACATGCACAGGGGAAGAAGAGAAGTCATTACCAACTGCACCGTCGATGTGAGTGGCCCGCATCCCTACCCTTGCCATGTGGCACATGCATTCACAGTCCTTCATGTTCCCTGAACTCTGCCCCCTTCCCTCTTACAACCAGCCCTCTCCACCCAGGCATAGCCCATACAACGTGCTCCCTGTGTACTTACCTGTTGGTCTGGAGGACCGTAGAGTAGCGTGTACTGGGGGAGGACCCCGTCGACTAGCTTCTCCAACTCCTGAGCAGTGAAGGCAGGGGCCCTTTCCCCAGACGCAGCACCTATTGTCTCTTCCAGACTGAGGTCACAGCAGCACTTGCAGTGTAGGTCCTCTCCTGTCGAAGATCAGGTATCGAGTGATTGAACAGATAGAAAATGGCGGTGACATCCACGGCGGTGCGTATCATCACCACCGGCGCACTTCATCGTTGGCTCCTGGGACCCATAGGGTCCAGTGTTAACCAATGCAGCATTGCGCCGCGGTCTACGACCGCCTACCGCAACGGTGTACAACGCCAGCGCAGATACCTCACATCCCATTGTCCCAGTTTAGAGGTCAGGCAGCCGCCATTTCAGGGGCCCACATGGCTTCATTTACTACTGCGTCAAACATACCTAGGCCTACACTCAACACACATACAGGAAGAGTTTTGTCTTTGGTGTCGTGTTCTGTGTATCTGTGGGTACATACCTGGGATTTTGTTGACTCTGTGGTCGCTGTTGTCCTTCCTAGGCACCGTCAGCTGGGACATTTGAGAAGATGGGGAATCCTCCGGTGTACCGACCGCTGGTGGACCTCTTGACAATGGAGGAGCGACATTTAATCATCACCTACAGGTTTGACAGTGCCACTATCCAGGAACTATGTACCCAGTTGGAGCCAGACCTGATGTCACCAATCCGCCATCCCACTGGAATCCCCCCTGACGTGCAGGTGCTGTCAGTGCTCCATTTCCTTGCAAGTGGGTCTTTTCAGACAACAGTGGCCATGGATCAGGGATGTCCCAGCCTATGTTTTCCAACGTGTTGTCCAGAGTGTTGGCTGCCCTGCTGAAACACGTAAGGAGCTACATCGTTTTCCCTCAGGTGGAGGATTTGGCTACAGTGAAATGCCCTTGGACATATCCCCAACATCATAGGTGCTATTGATGGGACCCATGTAGTTCTGGTCCCCCCCCACAGGAGTGAACAGGTGTACAGGAACCGGAAGAGTTATCATTCCATGAATGTACAGATGGTATGTTTGGCAGACCAGTACATCTCGCAGGTAAATGCTATGTTCCCTGGCTCAGTGCATGATGCCTACATCCTGCGCAATAGCAGCATCCCTTATATGATGGGTCAACTCCAGAGGCACCGTGTGTGGCTATTAGGGGACTCTGGTTACCCCAACCTGTCATGGCTACTGACCCCAGTGAGGAATCCCAGAACCAGGGCAGAGGAACGCTACAATGAGGCCCATGGGCGGACTAGGAGGGTGATCGAACGCACCTTCGGCCTCCTGAAGGCCAGGTTCAGGTGCCTCCATATGACAGGTGGTTCCCTATTCTACTCACCGAAGAAGGTGTGCCAGATCATCATCGCCTGCTCGATGCTTCACAATCTTGCTTTGCGACGCCAGGTGCCTTTTCTGCAGGAGGATGATCCAGATGGCGGTGTTGTGGCAGCTGTGGAGCCTGTGGACAGTGATGGGGAAGAAGCTGAGGAAGAAGACATAAACAACAGGGAGTCAGTCATACAGCAATATTTCCAGTGACACACAGGTGAGAACAGTTTTTTTTTTACCATTACATTCACTTTCACACTTCTACCTCTATCCTGTCTGTCATTTCATAGCAGTATTTGGTCACTGAGTTGTACCTTTCCATTACGGTTTCACAGGTGTGGTTACCAATGTGTGTCATCTGCTTGCATCCTTCAAGGACTTGTGATGTGTGACATAGGTATGTTGGCTTTACAATTGAGAACGCATTTTGACACTGTCATTGATAATACAAATTTACCAAATCACAGACTGACTCCAGATTGTTTTGTGGTTCAAGGGTGTTTATTTAAGTGCTCAAAAATGGAGGGGGGTTGGAATATGGTGATGGGGGAGGGTGGAGGAATGTCCATGGCAGAGTCCAGTCCATTGGTCACACAGGTGCACTGCCCATATGGGTATAGGAAGTGGAGCTGGGGCAGTTTAAGTATGGACAGGTTAACAAAGTGGGACAGTGGGAGGACAATCAGGGTGGTCTCATTTCCTGGCGGGGGTCTTGCCATCTTGCTCTGTCCTGTTCCTGGATCTCAGGGACCGCTTGCGTGGTGGTTGCCCGTCTGCAGGGGGTGGGGTGCTGGTGTGGTGGTCCTGTGGTGGGCGTCCTGTCCACTAGCGCCGGCAGAGGTGGTGGGCAGTTCATCGTCCAGGCTAGTGTCAGGGGCCCCTTGGAGTGCCACGGTGTCCCTCATGGTCTTTTGTATGTCCTTCAGCACCCCTACGATGGTGCCCAGGGCGGAGCTGATGGTTCTGAGCTCCTCCCTGAACCCCAAATACTGCTCCTCCTGCAGGCGCTGGGTCTCCTGAAACTTGGCCAGGACCCTCGCCATCGTCTCCTGGGAGTGGTGGTATGCTCCCATGATGGAGGATAGGGCCTCGTGGAGAGTGGGTTCCCTTGGCCTGTCTGCCTCCTGTCGCACAGCAGCCCTCCCAGTTCCCCTGTGTTCCTGTGCCTCCGTCCCCTGGACCGTGTGCCCACTACCACTGCCCCCAGGTCCCTGTTGTTGTTGGGGTGGTGGGTTATCTTGGGTTCCCTGTAGTGGTGGACACACCGCTGATTGACGTGTCCTGGGTACGGAGGTATGGGCCCGCTGGGTGGGTGCTGTGCTGGTGTTACCAGAGGGTGGAAGGTCAGTGTTGGGATGTGCCTGTGCAAGGGGAACCGACTGTCCCGAGGCCCACGATGGACCGGGCTGGTCATTAGGATCCAGTAGGACAGAGCTGCTGTCGTCACTGTGGGCCTCTTCTGTGGGTGGAGTGGAGTTGTCTGGACCCTCCGGTGTGGTGACGTTCCTTAGTGGTCCTGCAGGGATATAAGTGCATGATTATTGCATGTGTGTGTGTAATGGTGTGCAATGGGTGGGTGTTTGTGTACCCCAGTGCAAGCATTCCTGTCTGTGGGTTTGTGTGATGATGGTTAGGGGGTTGTTATGGGTATGTGCAGTGAGCATGCTTTGGTGAGGGGTGACCATGCTTAGTTTTGTCATGCAGGGCTTGGTATTGGGATGAGTGGTTTGTGTTATTAGTACATTAGTGAGGAGTTTGAGTGATGGGGCGGGGGTGAGGGTGGGGGGGTGTGATAGCATGCAGGTAGGGTGGGGGATATGATAGTTGAGAATTTGACTTACCAGTGTCCATTCCTCCACCAACTCCTCCGAGGCCCTCTGCATGCATGATGGTCAAGACTTGCTCCTCCCATGTTGTTAGTTGTGGGAGAGGAGGTGGGGGTCCGCCGCCAGTCCGCTGTACCGCGATGTTGTGCCTGGAGACCACTGAACGCACCTTCCCCGTAGGTCGTTCCACCTCTTCCTGATGTCCTCCCGATTTCTTGGATGCTGTCCCACAGCATTGACCCTGTCCACTATTCTGCGCCATAGCTCCTTCTTCCTGGCTATGTAGGTGTGCTGCACCTGTGAACCAAATAGCTGTGGCTCTACCCGTAGGATTTCCTCCACCATGACCCGGAGCTCCTCCTCGGAAAACCGGGGGTGTCTTTGGCGTGACATGGGGTGGTGTGAGTGATGTGTGGGGTGGTGTAAGTGTTGATGTGTGTGGTGATGTGTAGTGGTGTGTGGTGTTTTGTGCGTGTAATGTTATATGGGTGATGGTGTTGTGTGCCTCTGTGTGGTGGGGTTCTCAGTTGCTGTGCTTTCTGTCTCTCTGGCCTTCGTCCGTGAATTGTGGTTGTAGGGGTTTGTGGGTGATGTGGGTGTGTGTTTTATATTGTATTGGGTGTGTGGGAGTGGTGTTTGTATATGTATCAGGTGTATGTATTTGGAATTGTCCAATGTGGCGGTGTTTTGGAGATGTGTGTGTATTTTGAGCGCAGCTGTGTGTACCGCCAATGGAATACTGCGTTTGAAAGACCGCCGCGTGGATTTGTGGGTCGTGATAGCATGGGCGTGTTTCTGTTGGCGTGACGGTGGAGGAATTGTTATCGCCAGTTTATCACTGACCTTTGGTGTGGCGGACTTGTGTGGGTGTCTGAATTTCAGCGGATTCCGAGATGTGGGTCATAATAGCTGTGGAGGAATTCCGCGGCGGTGTTTTGGTGGTCTTCTGCATGGCGGTAAGCGGCTTTTACCGCCAATGTTGCAATGACCCCCATTGCCTTTGCTCAGCTCAGCCGAAAGTACGTTAATGCCTACCAACATGCACGTCTATACCTAGGGTTCTAAGAAACCTCTCAAGTGCATCAGTTACATTCGAATGAGCCCCAGGCATAGTGTTCATTCTGCTCACTGGTATATAAATGTGAATTATACAGTTGTGAGCACTGGATTACCACTCAGCTTGTTGACAGTTGTAGAAATGATCTTCTTCAAGTCCTACGTGAAATACCCCCTTTATCAAAAATCAATCTGCTGATATGATTCAGATGGTCCCAGACCTCTTCTGAGGGATCGGAAAAATTCAGGACAGACATATTTACCCCCACATCTATGACACAATTCAACATGTAGCTCAGTACTTTAGAGGCATGCCATTCAACAAACTAGTGGAAGAAGAAAACGAACACTTACGTGAGCGCCTTTGCCGTGGGTGCCTGCCACCAACATGAGGAGGGCAAGATGCACATCTGTTTGGGCATGTAGCCTTCCACCCCCCACCAAAATGCTGCTGTTTGAAAACATGACTTGATTTATCAGCTCAGTGTCACCAGAATCTTTTCAAATGTAGGCCTGAATAAAGGCTATTATCAACTTGAACTCGCGGAAGTGTCTTGCTGTATCGCCACATTGAATACCCACAGTAATATTTTATGCTACATCTTCCTCGGTTTTTGGCATGTCATCTGCCTCTAAAGTCTTTTAAATGGAGATTGTTATATCATAGAAGGTATTCTGGACTGTTTAAGTTATAGCAATGACATACTCAACTCTGGAAAGTTCCAATCGGAAGACAACATGACGCTAATAAAGGTCTGCGAGGCCTTCTAAGCTGCACATCTAATGCTGAACAAAGGTGAGTGCCACGTTGGTAAAACTTTGTTGATGTAATTTAGCCACATCTTCTCTGAAAAAGTAAAGCGGTCTGACCCTGAAAAGTCACTGTGCTGATCTTTGCACCAATACCTAAAAATGTTTCAGACTTCATATCTTTTCTGGTTCTGTCAACTTACTGTGCTGGCTACGTCCTGAATTTACCAACTTCAATGTGCCCTTGAGAGATCTCATGAAAAAAGGTGCAGTTTAACTAGACACAAAATTATAATTCTGCATTCAAAGTAACATGCACAAATATCACTATGGTGGAGAATCTGCATTATTATGATATTCCTTGCAAACTTACCCAATCATCAACTCCAGCCCTGTGGACATGGAAGCCATGCTGATGCAAAAATGTAACTGGACCCTGAAGCACCCCGGATGTGACACTGACTATGATGAGTTGTAATGCGAGGTAGTACAAAACGGGTTTGACATGCCATTACCTCGGTCGTAAGTGTCTTGTTGCAAATAGTGAAGGGTTATTTGGTGTCTGGTTCCGCCCCAGAGGAACGTTGAGGCAGATTTGTCCAGGGCTGAAAACCGGGCTCAAGTTAAAGGGATTGGAATGTTTTGAAACATATACAGGAACCGGGACAGGACCATCATTTTATACAACACTATGCGTCCCAGGATGTTGAGAGGGAGAGACCACCTTTGTTGACTTTCTGCATCAGAGGCCAAAGGTTCAAAGACCATGTAAGGTCAGGAAGAAGAGACACCCAGATCCCTAGATATTTATAGCTCAATTGACGTTGGGGTATTTAGTCCTGTCAATCAAAACAGTCTCTGGATGTAGCAAGAGGCACGAGAATTGATTTAGCTGGGTTTCATTCGTAGACCCGACATGGTGAGGCGACAGAGAATATGGATGCATCTGGGGTCACTGATGGCTGGACTACTCAAGTAGAGGAGGATGTCATCAGCGTATAGGGCCACTCAGTCCTCCATCCCCCTTCCCATCTCCGTCCCCTCATCAACGGGTCCTCCCTCAACACTCATGCCAGCGGTTTAATCGCTAATGCAAAAAGGAGGGGAGACATAGGGCAACCCTGCCAGGTTCCGCGACAAACAGAGAACGCCCACGAAAGGGTCCTATTAATCTGGACCCGTGCTGCTGAGTTTTTATATAATGCCTCGACCAGTCTGCAGAACCGCGGCCCCATACCGGCCCGTTGCAACACCAGCCCCAAGTACATCCAGTCCACCATATCAAATGCTTTTCCAAAGTCAGAGAACAGCAGCGCTAGATAGGATGGCAGGCTGTGGTGGTGTGCCAGGGCTATGTAGAGGCGGCGAATACAATGTCTTGTTCCACAGGTGGGCATAAAGCCACATTGGTCCGGATGGACTAAAGTGTGGAGCACGTGTTTACATACATCTTAACATCCCCATTAATCAGGGATATTGGCCGGTAATCAGAACACAAAAGTGAAGGGGAGTAGTTTTGGGGATGACAACTAGAGTGGCCGTATCCATATCAGAGGTGAAGGAGCCCACTCGACCCACCTCATTATAGAGGGCCTGGAGGTTTACGAGCAATGTCTCTTGAAGTGCACATGGTATCCAGTTGGAAAGCCGCCTGGGCCTGGGATCTTTCCAGCAGCTATTGCTGAGACCGCCGATTCGAGTTTGGGTAGCGTGATGGGCTTGTCCAATGTCTGCATCTCTATAGAGGACAATTGGGGAAGGGGAGCCTCATCGAGAAATTGGGCTAATTAACCTGTTAAAACTTCCGGGTGAAGGAGCACATAGTTGTTGGTAGTAGTCGGCGAAAGCATTCACCACTTCCGTGTCAGGGTTATGCCCTCTTCCGTAGTTATTTCAGAGATAATTCTGGAGACGTGGTGATGAGGGACCAGCCAGTAAAGCAGCATTCTGTTTTTGTTGCCCCAGCCGTAAATGTGCACTGTGGGCGCCCGTCAGTGATGTTTGGCCACCTCCATGGCTTGATGACGTATTTCTTCCCTCAACATGGACAGCTGCTGGGCAGCCACTGCCTCAAGGTCTTCAGACGCAGAGCACGCCCCACTTCACCCCACCCTGCCCCCGCCAGGGGGACAAAATCTGGACCTGCTGCCCACCCCCGCCCCTGCCAGAGGGCCAAAACCTGGACCTGCTGTGTGAGAGCAATAAGTGTCTATCGTGAAACCTGTTGAGAAACCATGCCAATACCTGAAACAAAAGCATTTGTCAACAATAAAACGCAACACCCCTGAATTCCCACATTCCCCCAACTCCTACCCCATACTTCCCTCCAGAAGCATCTGTTGCCTTCATAACTGATTTATACCAGAGAACTAAAGACTAAACATTGGTTCATGGTGGACCCCTCCGTAAAGTAGGATATTCTGTGGCCATCAAATCGTAGAAAGAATTTTCAGTTCTGTGTCCCATGATCAGGCTGGGCCCAAGACAGACATCATATCACAGGGCTCTGGGAAAGATCTGTGTCACTACATGTCCCCAGTCGCCTGAATGGTTGGATTTCCTTGGCTAGAGGTGGGAGCCACCGCCACATCTGCTCCTC
Source organism: Pleurodeles waltl (assembly GCF_031143425.1). Taxonomy (NCBI): domain Eukaryota; kingdom Metazoa; phylum Chordata; class Amphibia; order Caudata; family Salamandridae; genus Pleurodeles; species Pleurodeles waltl. The sequence goes on from NC_090447.1 coordinate 1,140,462,176, forward strand.
CTGCAGCCTGTTGGGAGGGTCCCGGTCCTGGGCTGGAGGAATCGGCAAAATTGATCTTGAGTGCTGCTGACTTTTTAGTTTACGTGAGTGAGTCTGCCTACGTGGCTGTCTGGACCCGCCATGATCTATTGAGTCAAGATCGTGCAGAACTCCCATGGGAGTAGTTTGAAGTGGTCGTTCTTCCATAAGCCACGTCCATGACATCTCCAGTGTTTCAGAGAAATAGGATTTGTTGTTGTAAATTACCTTAAAGCCTGGCTGGGAACAGGAGGCGATATTGTATCCCCAAAGTTCTGAGTGTTTATTTCACCACCAAGTAGAAAGGTGGAGTTGTTGGACTTCATGGGTATAGTCCGGAAAGAGGAGGACCTTGGTGCATTCACATCAGAGATCACTGTGCCTCCAGGCCTCTTGGAGGGCAGCATCCCTGTCTCGAAAGTTAAGGAAGTGAGCTATCACCAGACTCAGCGACGGCCCGGCGGCATTTTGGGGTCAGGGCCCGTTGGGCTTGTTCTAATGCAAACAAGGTGGAGAGGTGGGTGAGAGGCGTCCAAGCTTTGATCCATTGCTCAAGCCAATCCACCATTGATTGTGGTGTTTCAGGGATACCAAGTATACGGCTTTTGTTAAGCTGGGAGCGGTGTTCAGCATCCTCCGCTCGGCGGTGCAGCTCCAAAGTACATGTGAGAAGAGTTGACACCTGCGTCTTAAGGGATTTCATTTCTTCCTCCACAGTTTCAGTGATCCGCCCTGTGGCGTTATGCAGGTCCTGGCACAGCAGCGCCACGTCCACTCGGACCTCACCAATTTTGCTCTCCACCGCTGCTTGGGAAGAATGTATGGCTTAGAGAATTGTGGTGAGATCGTTTGACGCTGACACCGTTTTACCCGCCCTGCCTTCCCCTGTGGCCTTTTGGCCATGCCAGTGGTAAAATGGTCCATGTGGGTTTGGGCATAGCATGATTGGGGGGGCCCTGTCTTTCCCCATGTTCAGAAATATAGGCCCTCATAACCCTGGTGGTAATCCTGCTTACCGCCACGCTGATGGCCGCCAACTTACCGCGGCGGATATCCGTTCACCATATTATGACACACACACACCAATCCGACAGAATACTGCCACAGACAAAAATCCGCCAGCCCGAAGGTCAGTGCTAAAGTGGTGGTATCCAAACCCACACTGTTACGCCAACAGAACAACACCCATTACATTAGGACTCATGAATCACCACTGTGGACATTCAACTGCGGTAAACCATTGGTGATACATACCGCCGCCCTCACAATGGACACCCACAGACAAACCACCACCACAACATTTAAACAACACACACCTGACACCCATACACACACCACACCCACACCATTATAAAACACACACCCACATTACCCACAACCCCTTACGAATACAAATCATTGGCACGAGACTGACACCAAAACCACTGCAACAACTAAACAACTACGCACACACACCACATATACCCATACATCCCTTATGCACCCCACTTCGCACACCCCAACACATTACCCAGCACACCCTCGCCAACACACATCACATAATACCCATGGCACCATAAAGGCGCCCCGTTTCACTGAGGAGGAGTTAAGGGTCATGGTGGAGGAAATCGGCAGGGTAGAGCCACAGCTATTTGGAGCACAGGGCCAGCAAATATCATTAGCCAGGAAGATGGAGCTATGACGGAGAATCGTTTACAGGGTCAACGCTGTGGGACAGCACCCAAGAAAAAGGGATGACATCAGGAAGAGGTGGAATGACCTACAGGGAAAGGTACGTTCCATTGCCACAAGACACCAGCTCGCTATCCAGAGGACTGGCAATGGACCCCTACCTCCTGCCCCACAACTCACAGAATGGGAGGAGCAAGTCTTGGCAATACTGCATCCTGAGAGCCTGGCCAGAGTCGGAGGAGGACTGGACTCTGGTAAGTCAACTTTCAACAATTATCACCCCCATACCTGCATGCCATCACATACCCTCACCCTCACTCCCATCACTCCACTCCATCCCACACACTCCACCATCACATCGCACTAATCCCAATGCCTAGCCCTGCATGCCGTACCAATGCATGGACATCTCTCACAGCCCTGCATGGACACTCATCACTAAAGCATGCACAGCATAGGGAAACTAACAATCCCACCATACACCAACAAACACAAGTAAAAGCTGGCAGGGCAACACCAACCATAGAGGGATAGCCAGGGATGTACAATATGTCATACACATGAAGCATAATACATCATTTACATACCCACAGGTACCCAGCCAATGTCACTGGAGAGGAGGTGCCAGCACTATCCAGTCCCCCAACAGAAGAGGCCACAGTTATGACAGTAACTCTGGTCTTCAGGATCTGGATGATCTACCTGGCCCATCAGGGACCACTTGTACAGGGACCCCAGGCCACACCTCGCCCCCAAGACAATCAGGGACCTGGGGTCAGTGGCAGTGGGCACACCATTCAGGGGACAGAGGCACAGGCCAACAGGGACACCGGGAGGACTGCTATGCGCCGGGGGGAGGACAGGAGCAGGGAACCAACTCTCCAGGAGGTGCTCTCTGACATCCTGGGAGCCTATCAACATTCCCAGGACACAATGGGTCAGATCCTAGACAACGTGCAGGAGAACAGACGGCTGCAGGAGGGACGGTATCAGGGGATCAGGGAGGACTTGCAGGCCATCAACAGCACCCTGATTTCCATAGCAGGGGAGCTGGCAGATGTGGCCAACATTATGAGTGAGGCAATGTCACACCAGCGGGCCCCTGCCACTAGCCAGTCAACTGAACAGCCTTCCACTTCCGCTAGTGGCCAGGAGGCCCTGCCACAGGACCCACAGGCCAGCAGCACCCCTCCCCCTGCAAAAGGTGAACCACCCCGCAAACGTTCCCTGCAATCCAGACAGAAGCCAGAGTCACTTGCCAAGACCCTCGCCAGGAAATGAGACTCTCCTGATTGTCCCCCTTGTGTCCCACACAGTCACCTTGTCCACCTTCAACTGCCATTGCTCCCCTTCCTATGTCCCCTTGGACACTGCACCTGTGCTACGAACAGACTGGAACAATACCCTGAACTTTCCTCCATCATCACCCCCATCCCATTGCACTTTCCCCTCTAAATATTAGTACCACAATAAACACCCTTTGATATAAATCAATTTCGAGTATGTCATGTATTTCAAATATGTATTGATTGAAACAGGTACAATCATTGCAAATGAGCTATACATAGAATGAGCATAGAGTCAATGACCTGTAGCTGGCTGTTATGGTCACACCAGGGGTATTTGTTAAATCACCAACATCTGCAAAATGAATATCCAGAGGTAACAGTAAGTGGACATAGAAGTGGGGAATACCAGCATGCCCATGCCACACAGAATTCAACCAAAGTCATTGAAATGTAAAGTTGCATTGTCTCACCTGTGTGTCATTGGAAGTACTGACGGATCACAGATGTTCTGTTGTCCACATCCTCATCCTCTGCCTCCTCATCCTCACTGTCCACAGGGTCCACTGCTGCCACAGGGGCATCTCCAGTCTGCTCCTCCTGCAGAAAAGGTACATGGGGTCTGAGGACCATGCAACATGCAGCATGCCACAACTATCTGGCAGACCTTCTTGGGTGAGTAGCACAGAGATCCACTTGTCAGATGGACCCACCGGAACCTGGCCTTCAGGAGGCCAAAGGTCCTTTCAATGATCCTTCAGGTTTGCCCATGTGCCTCATTACAACATTCTTCTGCCCTTGCCCTGGCATTCCTCACAGGGATCAGCAGCCATGATAGGTTTGGGTAACCAGAGTCACCTGCAAATATTGAGGGACAACATTAATCCACACACTCTCCTATATGGCCCATACCATAGGCATACACCAACACATACTGGGTGGGAACCAGGGCTCACCTATTAGCCACACCCTGTGCCTCTGTAGTTGGGCCATCACATTTGGGATGCTGCTATTCCTCAGGACAAAGGCATCATGCACCAACCCAGGATACTTAGCATTGACGTGGGAGATATACTGGTCCGCCAAGCACCACATCTGCACATTCAATGAATTCCTGAACACCTGTTCATTCTGGCGGGGGTGGGGGAACAAATGCAATATGTGTTCCATCAATCACCCCAATTATATTGGGAATGTGTCCCATTGCATAAAATCCGGCCTTCACAGTGGCCAAATCCTGAACCTGGGGGAATGCAATGTAGCTGCACATGTGTTTTATCAGGGCAGACAACACTCTTGTCAGCACTATTGAGAACATTGGCTGTGACATTCCTGCTGCCAAGCCCACTGTCACTTGGAAAGAACCAGTTGCCAGGAAATGGAGAACTGATAGCATTTGCACAAGGGAGGGGATCCCAGTGGGCTGACGGATAGCAGATATTAGGTCAGGCTCCAACTGGGCACACAGCTCTGTGATTGTGGCCCTGTCCAATCTATAGGTGAGGATAATGTGCCTGTGCTCCAATGTAGCTAAGTCCACCAGTGGTCTGCTTAGGGGGTATATCTCAACCTTTTATTCATCCGCAGTGGTAGGTATCTAAGGGACAAAAGAGTGAGGAGGCTATCACAAACTGAACAATGGACTCACAACAGAAGTCTGCAATCTGTAAACATTTTATGGGACAGTGTAAATAGTGAAGTATGTGCCTTTTTATCCTGTGTCGCAGCATTATTCCATAGGCATGTTCCCACCCTCTGAATGGCCCACACTGTCCTGTGTTGAGGGACAGGTGAAATTGAGGTAATGCTGCTGACGTTGTGCGTCGTGGCGGTAAGCGGTTGGGAACCGCCGTGCAAATCCTCATTGGTTATTATTGGGCCCTGTGGGGTACAGTGGCCAATGGTGATTTACGCTGGCGGTGACGGTGTGCCCCGCCGCAGACGTGACGGCCATTTTCTGTCTGATTCCTCACTTGTTTCCTGGCCTTCCATAGGAGAGGACTTACACTGCATGTGCTGCTGTGACCTGTGTCTGGAACCTACCATGGCCCGTGTGAGCGGGGGAAGGGCCCTAGCCTTCACTTCTGAGGAATTGGAGAGACTGGTGGATGGGGTCCTACCCCATTACAGACTGCTGTATGGGCCTCCAGACCAACAGGTGAGTACACTGTGGTCACCATGCATGTGGCATGAATGCATGGTGTTGTGTGTGAGGCATTGTGTAAGGGGGGATGTCCTCTTGGCGGAGTACAAGTTGTGCGCTGGGCTACATGTATGCCAATGGTGATGGAAACGGGTATGGTGGGCCATTTGTGTGACAGGCTGGACTGTTTATCTAATGGTGTTCTCCTGTCTGTATTGCCTCTGCAGGTCAGCACCCATCAAAAGAAGGGTATATGGCGTGCCATTTCCAAGGAGGTGCGGACCCTGGGGGTCTATGGCAGGCAGAGCACCCACTGTCAGAAACAGTTGGAAGACCTGAGATGCTGGGCACGGAATACCGCGGAGGCCCAGCTGGGGATGGCCTCCCAACGAGGAAGGGGTGCCCGTTGGACCCTGATCCCCCCTGATGGCCCCCATACTGGTGGTGGCCTATCCTGAGCTGCATGGGCGCTTGAGGGCATTGCAGCAGCCATAAGGGGGTAAGTATAGTGGCCATCAGTGGAGCTCACGGCTGGAGGGGTGGTATCCGGGTGGTAGTTGTGTCAGTGGGTGCCCCTAGACCAGGACAGACATAGCAGCATAGGTCCTCTGGTAGCTAAGGGTCTGAAGGGGAAATACTGCCTACCTAGCTTGTTACCATCCACTGCTGGTCAGGGCTGCGTGGGTCCCAGGTGTGCTGCAGTTGGCTGTGTGTGCTCCCCCTCATGCCTTGGTGGCTAGCAATATCACTGGTAGTGCAATACATAGTGCGTAGGCCTGTACCCTGTGTGTGAGGGTGCTGTGTAGGCCAATGGTGGTGTCGGTGTCGTCACTGACCTAGTGTAACCTTTGTCTCTCTCCCCCCCTTTCTTGTTTTGTAATCCTGTCCTTATGTGCATTAGCATCATCTGGCAAAGGAGCAGCGGCACCGGTGACAGAGAGAGCTGCATCCAACAGGATCTTGGAGGCAGAGTTCACCGATGCTGAGGGCACCAGTGGGACAGAGGGCGAGGGGAGCACCACGGCAGAGACAGGAGGGAACAACACAGACTCTGATACCTCCTCTGATGGGAGCTCCCTAGTGGTGGTGCACACTTCAGTGACCACCCCAGCTACAGGTACAGCTGCCACCCCCGTACCAGCACCGCCCTCTCAGCAGCCCCTCAGCGAGTTGCCCGTGCCCACTCACCCAGGAGGGTGGACATCTCCTTTTCCCCAGGCACCTCAGGCCCTGCCCCAGTCAGTCCTGCTGCCCTGAGTGAGGAGGCTATTGGCTTCCTGAGATCCATCTCTGTAGGGCAGTCAACCATTGTGAATGCCATCCAGGGGCTGGCAGCCCAAATGCAGCAATCTAATGTATTCCTGGAGGGCATTCACGGTGGATTGGTGGCCCAGCAGAGATTGATCCAGGCTCTGGCCTCCTCTCTGATGGCAGCATTTGCCCCTGTTTCTACTGTCCCCCCTCCAACTACCACTTCCCAGTCCCATTCTCCTCAACCCAGCCCATCCCAAGAACACAGCCAGATGAGCATGCACACAAGACAACACCCAAGAGTGTCACAGGCAAACACAAGCACCGCACTTCATCCCACAGGCACTCACACAAACAACATTCATTTGCAGACACAACAACATCCACTGTTTCCACTGTCTCCCTCTCCTCCTCCACCTACCACCCAGTTACGTCCACACTCACACCTGCATGCACTGTTGAGCAGGGGGTCGCATGTAAAGGTCAGGAGGGTGGCATGTGGCCCCCGGGCCGTACTTTGAGTATCACTGACGTAGATGATCAGCTGGAAGACTTGCAGTTCTGGTTTCATGGCTGCGTGGTTCTTCCCTGTGTCTTTAATGGTGAGTCCTTTGACTTCTGTGCTCTATTCCCGCCAGGCTTTTGATGGTGTTGGTACCGCCCTGGAAAAGGTGGCGGATTGTGTTGTCATAATATGGTGGGCGAATCTTTGTCTTCCGCCTGGCTGTAGGCAGCTACCGCTTTGGTGACTGTTGTTTCCGCCCTGGCGGTCGGTGTGGTACATTGGCTGTCTTTCGGAGAACTTTCCGCCATGGTCATAATTTGGCGGTAGTTACCGCCAGCCTGTTGGCGGTATTACCGCCACTTTATCACCAACTGCCAGGGTCGTAATGAGGGCCATAGTGTTGATAGACCCGGCGATCTCAGAAACTCATTATTTGCCTCCAAGTGCAGCTGCACAATTTTCCAACTCTGAGCCCTTAGCCGTGTTAGGTCAGAGTATTGGCGACGGTACGTCAGGGTCCAGTCCATAGGTTTCAGGGATTTCCTTTTGTTTTAATATTGCAAGCGGCCTCCTGGCGTGTTTAGCAGATTTCAAGTTCCCCGGTCCCCAGCAACCACCACGTCCCCAGATCAGGGCAAATGTCCAAGGTGGTCAGACCTGCCGCCAACCAAGGTCCAGATGGGTGGACATTGCTGTCTCATAGGCCTTCCATAGCAGGGCACAGTACCAGAAGAGCAGGGGTGGGGGAAGAATTTTGTAGAGGTCACTCAGTGCGCAGGTCAGTAGAGGGGCCCCCACACACACAGCCGTCAGCAGGAGAGACCGAGGCTGCAATGTAGGGCCAGGGTGCAAAGATCAGGAGGGAGGCCGGACCTCGAGCCATGTGGGCACAGGGCCCAGCCACTCGCTTTCACCTCCGCAACACCGCCCCGGGGGGCCACCAGCAACACGATCAAACAGGTAGGAATGGCCCATGTATAAGCAGCCGGTCCATCCACGTCGTCACGTGTAGAGGGCCTGCGCGAGGGCGGCTCGATCTTCCACCACGCATCGCCAGGTGCCTACTCTCCCACTCTGGGTCCGCCACAGCTCCTCCTCACGTCAGCCGGATGTGGGGCTGGCCCCAGGCCATCCAACACCACCACTCCGGCACCCTCAGGACATTGTCGCGGGTAGGCACAAACTCCTGCAGGTCACTGATTCGGGAGGGGGGGCAAAACCATCTCCAAATGCCGGGCAGCCAGATAGCCTGCTGCGCCTTCACCACCACTCTGGGAGGGCCTCCCCAATCACCGCTGCAACACTGGTTCCTTTACCCACTCACTCCCCGTGGGGGTCAGCAAGAGCGTGCCAAGCTTGTCTCCTTATGGCCTGCCGCAGCCCACCTCCGCACCGACAGGATGCACGGCCGCTGATATTCCACCCCCTCCGGTCCTATGGGTCCCCCTCAGTCCTCACACTGGGACAGTTTTAGAGTTCCAGGGCGGGCGGGCACCGCAGCGCTCTGCGACGCTCGTGCAGGGTCAATCCCCAGGGCCAGAGCATTTTAGGAGATTATAGGGCTTGCGCCATCATGTTGAACCAGCTGCCTCGATCGCCGCGGCTACTCGTGGGGGATTGCTGCATTCACTGCAGGCGGCTAGCGATGAAGTCTTTGATGTAGGTCCCCGGTCACTGATCCGGGACACCTCCCGGGAAGAGTGATGGCTGTGGATTGCAAAGCGGATGATGGAGGGGTCCAGAGCGCTCTTAGAGTGCAATTGCCATACTGATGCTCATGCCAATTGCTTAAGAATTTATATGCTAGACAATTCACCATGTCTGGCCTCTGCCCTCAAACAGAAACGACATAATTGAGACTGCTTGTGTTGACCATACGTTGGATACCATAATTTAACTCATTCACACTCGGCATGCCAAGGATTTGGATCACCTTAGGTAGATTCACAGATGCAGCATGTCTGAAGAGAAGGTACCTTCAGAATTTCTAACCTTTCAAAGCCCTATTAAAACCTTATCTACTCCTGAATCCGTTTAACGCTGGCTGAAATGTCAATCTCAGGGCCCTTCGAAAATTGAGTTCCTTCAGCATTGCTGCCCCAATAGGTAGCTGAATCTCAGTTTATCCTCTCTTCCTCCTAAAATTGCTTCCTACACTTGATAATCTCATGGTCCCTATAAAAAGTGGGTTTTCACTTACACGGTTTGTTCAAGCTAAATCTTCGAAGAATAAATGAAATAAAAAACAAAATCAGTGGCCTAATATGTCTCAAGTGGCTAGTTTATAAGTATTTATAGCTGGCACTGGGGTGTTGTAGCTTTGATGGATTGATGAACACTTCACTTGTATGAAAGAGATATTATAAGGCAGCAGGAATGCAAACCTCTCTGAAACACAAAAGGCAGAGTGGAGACAACAGCAGAGCAAACAGCTTTTGCACAGCCCTTTCAGCAGTAGTGCAAATGGATCAGGAACAGTGTGAGCATCTCTCAGAGTGAGAACTGACCAGGCATAGGAAAGATCAGGTTTGTAAAATTCCTTCACAAACAGGAACACTAAAAGTGCCCCTGAAACAAGGAAATGCGACAAAAGTTCAACCATCCTGCACATAGAACATTCAGAAGCAGGTGCAGATCTCACCTTCACACAGACAGGAAACAGGAAGGGCAGAAGCACTGCAAGTCGTGTACACACAAATGCACAGCTGGTACCGAACATTGACAGACACCTAGCAAGCTTTCCTCACACCAGTGAAAGAGTGTCAGCAAGTAGTGCAGAACAGCTGTGCACGGTGCTTGAAAGTGGAATTAGGGCTCTGCACGGGAGTGAATGTGTTTGCCTTTCCCTGTAGGAATATACTACTGAAAAACTGTGAATTTAAAGAGAAAGGTGCTTTCAGCAATAACTCTTATTTAGGAACCTCTTGCGGCTGGACAGACCACATGCCAGTTGTATTAATGTTAAAATATGCTAAAGCATTAAGTGGATGAGGACTGGCATGCAAAAACAATATATAAATATTTTGCCAGGCAATAGTCCATGCTTTAAATGTGTTTACTTCTACTATTCCTAATAAATGCACCAAGAAGGAGTACAGTTGTGTCTGTTTTCAATACTGTAATAGAGCAAATAATCTGACAGTTTTTTTATGGATGGCATTAAGTTAAAGAAACATAAGCCCAACATGCCTCTGCACAGTTTCTGTAACAGGCTCCCACCCATCACCCTGACTAAAAATACAAGACAACGGTATTTAAAACAGTCTACATTTAAAAATCACTCAAGATCATCAAGCAGGGCTGTCTGCAGAACATCGCTGGGCCAGGCAGACAGTTAAGACTAGCAGCGCCCCGCTGAAATGTCAGGGCTAGGGCCATGAACCACTTTGCCCATGCCTTAAGACATCTCTGCTGGGCTTATGCTATTCCGCAGCATCTTTATCAATGTATTACAATTGCCGCACGTTCTACCACGTGCTGCATATTTTTTTGATCCCAACAAAAGAAAAATTGTTTATTCTTCATATGGATGAAAATTTACAAACAAGTACCTTGTGTACCTTTAAAATCCCCAGGATGTTGGGAAAAAAAGACACAAATTTGGCGTGTATACCTTATGTGGGCAAAACGTTATGGAGGTCCATGTGCGAACTACCCCAATAGCCAAAAAAAAAAAGGCGTAGCAGGGGGAAACATGGAAGTCTTTCAGGTGTCACCAGGGGTTGCCGCTACGACCCCCAGCTTGCCCCTTGTGACCCCTAACACTGCATCTGCCATCCCTGGCCTCTAAGTTGGCAAAATAAATGCCAGAAACAAAGGGGAAGCGCATTTTTATGGACCTTGCTTGGAGCTCCACTTCCCCGTTTTCAATCAGTATTTTTTTTTAATTACACTGATAGTGAGTAATGTATTAGTCACTATTAGTGTAACAAAAAATGGAATACAGTTAGCTGGAATATGCCCCGCCTTGATAACTGAGGTAAGTAAAAAGCACTTTTAATGTACGTTGGGCGCCTGCTTGCGGGTGAGAGTGGGTGTATGTAAAAGAAAGCGTGTTTATGAGTGAATGTGTTTGTGCAATCGTGTGAGTGAAAGTAAAGTTTAAATGCATTTTTAAATATTGGTGAACTGAGGTCCATTGGGTGGAGGGAAAAGGCCTAGCAATGCAGGGGTTAAGCGTGAGTGTTTCACAACAGAAACAATATAACACGTTTCTCCTTTTAGGACAAGGAGATAAGAGTGATTTGCTCAGGATGACAGAGTGTTGAACCGACGTCGTGATTCTAACTTGGTTCCCCGTGTACCCATTTGCAGCTTTAGTCACATCTCTCCAAATACTCAACTACTATACAACCAACAGTTATTCGGTCGGTTCTGCCGGCGGACCCGTACAAAGAAAACACCACAGCCATGGGCACGCAAGGAGGCGGAGAAGTACCAACGCCCCCTGGCACCTCCACTCAGGCGCCCCAATGGGCGGGCTCTCCCTCATTGGTGCTCCGCGGCACGTCACGAGCTAACGCCATGGGGGCGCGGCCACGAGCCGCCTATGGCGGGCAGAAGCACAAAACAGCGCCGCCCTCCTGCCCCGAGCCCTCCAAAAACCTGTTACCCGTCTGAACCTGGTAAACTCTGACTGGGGGTGGCGTGTGGAGCCCGCTGCTGCGCCATGGTGGCTCTTACCTCGGTGACGCTGTGGTCGCTGCTGGCCTGCGCTGCACAGCTGGCAGTGGGCTACGTCTTAGCGCAGCGCCTGGGCAAGAACTGCTCTCCGACCGACATATGGGTCCTGGTCTGGCTATTTTATGATGCCATTGTGCACTTTACTCTTGTAAGTAAATATTGAATAAACCCTGGCTGCTTCAGGTTCCCACCCGTCTGTAAAAACGCTCGCACCCAGATAGGTCCAATAGATATTATGTTGAATTGTAGAGCGCACTAATAACCCGCGAGGGTTAGATTGCATTATAATGGAATTATCCATGTTTGTGAATGTCTATTTTGCCTGTCATAGGATGACTTTCAGTGTTGTCATATGATGTATTTTCCTTCTTTGTATGCCCGTTTTCCCATCAACTCTCCATTAATTCCATTGACTTGTTTAAGTGTTTTACATATCATTGGATTTGTTCGCATGTTTTGCACCTGCGTGTACATGCTTCTTTCTTCATGCTGGTTTGCATGCGCGCCCGTTAGAGGCACCGTCTAAGGGACAGCTTGCGTCAGCAGAGATCACTCAGTGTCTTTGTGTGGAATGTGCCGCTCATCTGGAGAACGCAGGAACCGAACTTTGCGATTCAACCTGTCAAAAACACCAGCGTTGCAGGTGCGTGCTGAGCCCATCTTCATGGGTGGCAACTGTTTACATGAGCGCTAAGCCCAAGAATTGGCGATTGTTCGGCTGTCATAGTGGTTGACTAGCTTCAGGAGTCCGAAACAGAGTGACACCCAAAGTTGGAATGGGTTTGGAGCAAAGGTAGGGGCTTAACGCGGCACCTGCGTTGGGACTGAACGGAGGGCATTATTCTAGCGGGCCCCGGTCGTTCCGGGAGACGTAAGAGCTCTTCATCATATTCAGCTTTGCGGGGTGGGGGCATTATTTTTGTTACACCACTGGGCAAAGGTAGTATTAACTAAATACGGTACACACGAATGCGAAGCAGAGTCGTGGCATCGTCTGAAGCCCATATTCAACTGAAGGTCATTGCATATAGGACATTCAAGGGCTCCTCATCCATCCTGTGTACCGCCACTGGTGCGAAGCTTGTGACTGGATGATCTGCATGTAGCCAGAGATACACTCTGATCACGAGGAATGAAACATTAGCAAGGTGTGCTGAATGCAAATAACACTTGGATCTGTGTGCAAAGCTTGTGTGTTTAGAGACGCATTGTATGAGGGACCGAGGTGTACTTTGATATTGGCGCAATGGCATACGGAACAAAACACAAGTTAGTGTGAGTTTGGGAATAGGGTGACCATATGACATAGAGACAAACTTTGGACAGGACTGGCAAAAATTCAGGACAAAGGGTCAAAATTCAGGTCGAGTTCACACTGCATAAATCTGCAGAGACATGCACAAGAAGTAAAAACATAGCTTACCTAAGAAAATACAAAAAACAATTTCCTGACTGATTTGTACAAAATTAAATTAGAAAATTGGGATGAATTGTGGTTTTCCTGCTTAAATTGTGTGATCTTAGACAAATACTTTACTTCACCAAAACGATTTTTTCTTCATTAATGTACATGAAAGCACTTTGAAATATGTGAGTTCTGAATACCAGTTGTACAAAAAACGATTGTACTGGATTTAATAGACTTAAATGCCATGTATTAACATCAGTGCTTCACACGTTAAAGAAATACACTTCTCCTGATTTTTTTCCATATTTTACATGATGGTTGTTGTAAGATTTAGATATGTTGAAGGTCTCCCCATTCCAGTCCTCAGCGCCAGCAGAGTCCCCGGGGTACATAGCAGCTAGCTGGGAAGTGGTGTAAAAGAGCATGATCTTGTATGCTGTTTCTCTGAGTGACAGTCCCCAGTTGTGAGCTAGCTGCTGTTGGCATGGCTTTATTCACTGCAGATAGAGGCAGCCTTAGATTGAGTTGGCGAGGAGAGTTTATCCATATTGCGGAGATGCCGGATGATATTCTTCTTTGTGTCTTGGGAGGCTGTAGACACCAAGTCTATGCCAGAGCGGGCACGCCCGACTGTGGTCCAGATGGGTTTCAGGGCACCCCCAACTGAAGCGTCACGCTGTGGAGGGGGGGTGGGACTTCCGAGTCGTCAGTCACTGGGAGACCCAGCAATCTCTTTGCTTCAGTCAGGGAGCCAAGGGCTCGTTGCCTGCCTTCCCACTCAAACATCAGCGCGAAAGGGTGCCCACACTGGTACTGCGTAATTTATCAGTGATGACCTTAAACTCCCACCTTTCCTGCAGGGTTGTAGCTCACAGATCTTGGTACAGCTGAATCTTGTGGCCTCAAAAAACTAGGTCTGTTTGAGAGCGGGTCTCTCGGAGGATGGCCTCCTTATCCATTTTACCATTTTCAAAGGTGGTAACACTGTCTGGGCATTGGTTGCAATTCATTAGTACCAGTTTAACACCCAAACCCAGCAATAGACTGCAGAAAGGTGACCAGTCAAGCTTTGCAAAGGGCCTTCCACTGCATGGCAATGCGTTGCTACGTTTTTTGTAACTTTTGAAACGTTTGAGCTAGAAACAACATTTAAAAAAAATATGCAGCAGAGCAAGGATTATATGATAAATCTGGCAACTCTATATTTATGCAAACATTTCCACGGCCACACAATCACATAATTCCAGTGGCCCTGAATATATTATAGGCTGCCTTTAAATGTACATATGAATTTAGGTCATAAAATAAAAGCGCTTCTAAAGCATAGAGTTCGGTAACATACAGATTATACCCAGTGAAAACATTTGTATAACCGTCTATTAAAAGCACAACTCCATAATTCAAATTGGAACACCCTTACTGTACCCCAGTGGTCTTCACACTTTTTAAAGCCGTGCCACCCCTGATGTAAAAAATATATTAATTGGGCCCCCAGAATTAAAATTGCTAATGTTTAAATAACACCTAAACATATTTAAACATTGCAGTTGTGTTGAATCTTCATTTTTGATAATGCAATCAAATACAATTGCCAACTTACTATTTGGGTCAGCAAGGTATTTCTAAAGTGTAAAAGTAGCCACATTGTGATGCCCTCATTCTTTGAGACTTTTTCCCAGCCAGGTTATCACTGACAAAAGATGAGTGATTGCCCATTTGCTGACTGACTTTTTTTTTCACTAAAGCAAAGCATAGTTATTAGCATGATGCTTCTCTTGGCCAGTGCCTGGTGCCCCCCTTCGGATCAATTCAGGCCCCCGCAGGGTCCTCCCAGTTTGAAGACCTCTGCAGATCCCTCTCAAAAAGAAAATATCTTGTCATCAGGAAGCTTTTAGTGACTCCTCTAAATAACGCCTCCCAAGCAGCCTTTACCTTTGCCAGCTAACCAGCTGCATATATTTGCATTTCTTTGGGGAAGCAGACACCCTGACAAGAAGGCTTATTTCTTTTAAATTGCCTGCGCCTCTCTTCAGAGTGCAGCACAGGAGACTCCCTCCACTTCAGCTGGGAATCTGTTTGGGAATTATTTCTTGCCCTTTGGCTGCGAGGCTCAAATTATGGACAAATGCCATCCGTTAAGACTTCAGTCACGGATGGGATGGCTAATTTAAGGGCAGTCCATAAAAATTACGGACTGGCGGTCTCCCTAGTTGGGAAAAGCCATGATTTATACAACATTTATATTCCACTGCAAGGGGCTCATGCTGGTGATAATCATTGAACATTTGGTAATGGGTGAAAGTAGTCACTCAGAGCCACAGCTCACTCTCGGTCATATGGAGGGTTCAGATTTTGAGGTCAACACTGAGACTAGTAGTAAAGGCTTCATCTGAAAGAATTTGTCATGGCATGAGAGCTCTTGAAAGTGTAGGGTGCTGTTGTTACTTCACGATGAAGTGCCAGAAGTGTAACTGCAGAAGCAGGTGCTTGAGAATTTGAGGATAGATTGGAGTGTCCAGGAGTCTGGGAAAATGTTAGAGGTATATATTGGTCTGCTGTTGAGTCAGAGTTTGAGAATTGGAAGGGCCGCACTCAGTGCTATCTTCTTAAAGTCTCATACTGTAAGGTAACTATAACACAACTCCCTCGCCATGCACTGCTAATTGCCCCAGATATTACATCACTTATGACACCTTCTTTGACATCATTGATAATATCAATGTAGCATTTGCAGTAAAATTATCAATGAGAAAACTGGGCGTGGCGAGGGTGCGAGTTATAGTTAACTTAGGGCCCAAGTTTTATAGTTACATGAAATAACTCTAACATCCAGATGTCTATGGTTTTGTGCATGTAAAATCTGAACCGAAGTATAATATCACTGTAACTGTAACCATTGTTTTTTTAGTGAATTTCTAGTGTTTTTTAAATTCTATTATCTAACTATACTGTCCCTATCACCGTTGTTTTAAAAAAAAAATATATATATATATATATAGCGGAGTGTAGCATCAGAGGCGCTCACCAGCAAAATCACAGTAAGTTAGTAAACACTCACTTGGGATCCAGTTGCAGTTCAACCCAGTTTATACATAATGCATCTCCTGACACATATATGCCAGCCAAACGGTCTTGATAACATGGCGACGTGAACACTGCAAATACCATATGAACACAGAAAGAGGACCACAAACCAAACTATATGTATTAAATATAACTAAGATATGCACCATACTGGACTGATCCTAATAAGAAAGCTAAAGTGCCCATGTTCACTAGAAGAAAATGTCTTTCTACTTCAGAAATATATATATATATAATATTTACACTCATAACAGCTATGGCATGCCGCCTGGTCGCTAGTGGTGCTCGGGTAAGCGCGTATGCCTGTGCATTGTAAGTACAAGAATCCCACCTCCTTACAGATGAGATCAACACTCCAAGGGAAAGAGTTGCAAGATCTATTGAAAGCTGAAGACCCACAACATGTTTTGGTGGCTAAGTTCAGCCTTGTTCATGATTCAGACGCCATATTCGTTACTCCATTTAAACAAACAAATCATAGTTATAAATGGAGGACGAGATTTCAAAATAAACAAATGGGCACCATTTTATAATCTATATAATACTAACAAACAAATCAATTTGTGACAATCCAAGTCAATAATTTGGTCGAAAAATGTGCAGGGATTCTCAATTTATATGTAATATATCATGTAACATTAAACTCAACCTGGAATGATCATTACCTGCAAAGTTTAATTCTACAAAATGTCAGTTAAGCAACATCTTATAATATGTAATCCATCAATGTGTAGTTGCTCACAACACATATACAATTATACCAACCATAAATAACATCATGCGTAATTCATTGATGCAGAATTATTACATGAAAAAGATTATAATGATTGGAATGTTAGCTCTTTAAAATCATCTGTTTGGACTGGCCACCGCAGTGTCTTATTTATCTATGTCCCTTTTCCAATATTTGCACTCCCCCATCGAGTCGCCACATTTTGCCCCAGTGGGCAATAAAATCCATGACCTTCATTATGAAAATCTGCGACAAAAAAAATGTTCTTATGTTTGTTGTGGGTGACATCATATTTCATCCATATTCATCCATCCTCCATCTTCAATGTCACAACCCGTAAGCGATCTATTGTAAGCGTACAAGCAAGCAGGCTTAACCTAGGTACCTGTGTAGTACTTCACAGAGCTTGAAATCACATGGCTCCTCACTGTCCATATCAAAAATAAATATCCTTTCTAATTGTCTCAAATGCCATTCTCTATCACCACCTCTATTATTTTTGGGTACCTATACTAAAATATTATATCTTAGTTGGGACTTCGCTCCATTATGGAAACTATTAAAATGCCTGACAAGTGGGTAGCTAAAATCTGCATTTTAATCACTCTCAAATGTTGTAACATTCTTTCATGTACAGACAATGTTGTACTGCAAATATATGTCTTTGGGTAGGGGCATGTTAATTGATGAAGCACATATGTACTTTTACAAGTCAAACTACCCTTAATCTTGATGTTTTTAGGTTGAGCATAAGCGTTTGACCTCATGTGTACTTTTAGTATACTTCTTATGGCTTACAGCAATTTCATTTGTTGGTTGCAGTGTCCTTTAAAAATTCTTGGTTGCTAGTGGTCAGTTCTTCCTTTTTTTCCCCCTCCTTTTTCTTTTGCAGAGCAGTGACCAACTACTGTATTATTCCAATTTGGTTTCTTTATCTGTTGTTGTGATGGACTATTTTTGTTATTTCTTTGGTGCTCCCATTTCACTGTGGGTGTTTAAGGCTGGTAGCTACCTGCATTTTATTGCAACATTCCGTTCCTCTCATCTCCTCCCATGTTGCTGACATTTGTTTTGGCTTTGTTCCAGTGCTGTCCTCATTTACCTCTGGCTTCTAAAATAATTTTACTTTACAAAAGAAACACCCAGTAGTTTAGCTCACTGCTCACGAAAGCCACAATATGCCCTTTCTGGTAGAATGTAGCTAAACCTAGATGCAATGATGTGAAACTTGCTTAGACTCACATCGCATCTCGAGTCTCTCTCTCCAGGGCTCCTCCCTACCAGCCCTCACATTGCACACAGGGCATTGCTTATCTCCATTAGAGGAGTCATAAATCTTCTCAGGCTGCTCTTCTTGTTGAAATGGGAGGCAAGAATGCCTGCAAGATTTTTCATTCTGTTAAAATAAAAATCAAATACTTTTCCAGCCATATTTTCCAATTTCTGTTCAGGTGTTTACACAGCACGAGGTAGTGTAGTCATCTCGTCTCTCCTCAAGGACTTGTGATTTCCGGTGCTCTATCAGCCTTTTACAGCTCCGTTTGTTGCAAATTTAGCAAAATGCTACATTCATTTAATACGGTTAATTCTGCATCAGTATGTTCCAAATTATATGTATGGTGCCTTGTTGCTAGCTGGCACTCAGTGCATGTCATGCCCTGTTTTTTATTCATAAGCCTAGACTGATTTTAGTATTAAACACACACTTGCACCTATCGCATTGTTTTACATGGGATTTATATAATTTATGTGCTATATAACATTTATGTGCCTTACTGGCCATTCAGTAATAGCAGATTCCTATATATAACTGGCAGAAGTACTATCCCTGCTTAAATTTCACTAATTTTGACTTGCTGTACTGGCCCTTGTCAAACGCAACACCACACAATTCAATGCCACACAATTCCACACCAGTCAACATAATTCCAGTCCGCACAATTTCACTCCACACCACATAATTTCACTCCACGACACACAGTTACACCACACACCACATACATCCAATACACACCACAAAATTCCACATCATACTATATAATTAAATCCACTCCACATAAATCCCCTTCACGCCACTCCACAACACATACCACTCCACATAATTACACTCCATGACACAATCCTACTCAACATAATTCCACTACTCACAATACCACATAATTCCTATCCACATAATTCCAATACACATAGCTCCACTGAATGCCACACAATTCAAGCACACACAATTCAAAGTCAAGCAATTCCACGCCACACAATTCCACTGAAACCCACATAATTTCACACCACACCACATAATTGCAATCCACACAATATAATTCAACATCATTACACACAGTTCCAATTAAAGCCACTCCACATAAATCCATACCATACAACATAATTACAGTCCAGCATGCTCTCCAACCTGGCCTCTTTAATCCCTGTCAGACACTCTGTGCCCCTTTAGCTCTCTTTTGTCGATCCCTGCTTTCTTCAAGTTTTCAATCTGTTGCTTCCTTTGTGTGTTTTTCCCTCTCTTGCTTGCAGAAAATGTCTGCCCACTGGCAACCACCGGATCAAATTAATAACTGTGTGCTGCCCCTCGTTCACCAGGTCTGTGCATCTCCAGTGTCTTAAGGTCTCATTCTGAGGAGTTGTTTAGTGTGTGTGTGTATATATATTGTAGGAAGCTGGTTCTGTATATACTATCTCAAAGTGAGAGATAGTGTGCACAGAGTCCACGGGTTCCCCTTAGAGGTTGATAGTGGCAAAATTAGATAATACTAATGCTCTATTTTGTGGTAGTGTGGTCAAGCAGTAGGCTCATCAGAGGGTAGTGTTAAGCATTTGTTGTACACACACAGGCAAATAAATGAGGAACACACACTAAAAGACTTAACTCCAGGCCAATAGTTTTTATATAGAAAAATATATTTTCTTAATTTATTTTAGAACCACAAGATTCAAGATTTGAGGTAAGTACATAAAATGCAAGGTACTTCACATAGGTAAGTATAGAACTTTGATTCAAAGCAATAGTACACACAGTTTTAGTTAAAATGGCAATAAGCTATTTTAAACGTGGACACAGTGTAAAAATCAACAGTTCCTGGGGAGGTAAGTTTTATTTAGTTTCTCCGGTAAGTAAAGCACTTATCCAGTCAGTCTCCTGGGCATAGGCAGCCCACCGTTGAGGGTTCAAAGCAACCCCAAAGTTACCGCACCAGCAACACAGGGCCGGTCAGATGCAGAGGTCAAAGGAGGGCTCAAAACACATAGGCACCTATGAAGAACAGGGGTGCTCCGGTTCCAGTCTGCTAGCAGGTAAGTACCTGCGTCCTCGGGGAGCAGACCAGGGGGGTTTTGTAGAGCACTGGGGGGACACAAACAGGCACACAAGACACACCCTCAGCGGCACAGGGGCAGCCAGGTGCAGTGTGCAAAGTAGGCATCGGGTTCGCTATTGAAAGCAATGGAGGGACCCGGGGGTCACTTAGGCGATGCAGGCAGGGCATAGGAGGGGCTTCTCGGGCCAGCCACCGACTGGGATAAGAAGAGGGCCGTCTGCTGGTCACTCTTGCACTGGAAGGTGGTTCCTCTCGGTCCTGGGGGATGCGGATGCAGTGTTTGTTCCAGGCATCGGGTTTCTTGTTACCAGGCAGTCGGGGTCAGGGGGAGCCTCTAGATCCTCTTTGCAGGCGTGGCTGTGGGGGTACAGGGGGTTCTTCTCAGGTTACTCACGTCGTCGTAGTCACCTGGGAGTCCTCTCTGTGGTGTTAGTTCTCTGGAGCTTGAGCCGGTGGCATTGGGTGCAGAGTGTGAAGTCTCACGCTTCCGGCGGGAAGAGAGAGTTCTTTGAAAGTTACTTCTTTGTTGCAAAGTTGTTGCAGGTTTTGAACAGTGCTGCTGTTGTCAGGAGTTTCTTGGTCCTGATGGTTCAGGGCAGTCCTCTGAGTCCGCCGAGGTCGCTGGTCCCTGTCAGATGCGTCACTGTACAGGTTCTTTGAGTCTGGAGCAGGCCGGTAGGGTTGGGGCAAAGTCAGTTGTCGTCTCTGCTGGGCTTTCAGTTAAGCATTCCTTCCTCTTGTTGTAGGCTGTAGGAATCTGATTTTCTGGGTTCAGGGTCACCCCTAAATACTAAATTTAGGGGTGTGTTTAGGTCTGGGGGGCAGGGGGCACATCCTATTCCTATTGGGGGAATCCTCCAATCTCAAGACGGCGGATTTCTAAAGGCAGGAGTCTGCTCAGCTCAGGGCACCTTAGGGGCTGTCCTGACTGGTGGGTGTCTTCTCCTTGTTTTCCTCATTATCTCCTCCAACCTTGCCGCCAAAAATGGGGGCAGTGGCCAGAGGGGTGGGCATCTCCACTAGCTGGGATGCCCTGGGGTGCTGTTACAAAAGGCATGAGCCTTTGAGGCTCACCACCAGGTGTTACAGTTCCCACAGGGGGAGTTGAGAAGCACCTCCACCCAGTACAGGCTTTATTCCTGGCCACAGAGTGACAAAGGCACTCACCCCATGTGGCCATAAAATTGTCTGGTTGTGGCAGTCTGGTAGAAACTGGTCAGCCTAGCACTAGGAGTCGGACTGGTATTCAGGGGGCATCTCTAAGATGCCCTCTGTGTGTATTTTACAATAAATCACACACTGGCATCAGTGTGCATTTATTGTGCTGAGAAGTTTGATACCAGACTTCCCAGATTTTAGTGTAGCCATTATGAAACTTTGGAGTTCGTGTTTGACAGACTCCCAGACCATATACTCTTTATGGCTATCCTGCACTTACAATATCTAAGATTTTGCTTAGACACTGTTGGGGCATTGTGCTCATGTACTTATGCCCTCACCTGTGGGATAGTGCACCTTGTCTTAGGGCTGTAAGGCCTGGTTGAGGGGTGACTTACCTATGCCACAGGCAGTGTGAGGTGGGCATGGCACTCTGAGGGGAGTGCCATGTCGACTTAGTCATTTTCTCCCCACCAGCACACACAAGCTGTGAGGCAGTGTGCATGTGCTGAGCGAGGGATCCCCAGGGTGGCATAAGACATGCTTCAGCCCTTAGAGACCTTCCCTGTCAACAGGGCCCTTGGGGTACCATTTACAAGGGATTTATCTGTGTGCCAGGGCTGTGCCAATTGTGGGAACAATGGTACAGTTTAGGGAAAGAACACTGGTGCTGGGGCCTGGTTAGCAGGGTCCCAGCACACTTTCAATCAAAACTGGCATCAACAAAAGACAAAACGTCAGGGGGTAACTATGCCAAGGAATGCATTTCCTTACACACACACATATATGTGTGTGCGTGTGTGTTTGTGTGTGTGTGTGTGTGTGTGTGTATATATATATATATATATATATATATATATATAATTTGTGTGTATGTATATCCCACCATTCAATGTCTTTTTTAAGCTCTCTCATAGCTGGAACTTTTGCTTTACAGCTGAGAGTAGTTTCTGTTTAAGGGCCTTGTTTGTAATAGTATTGCAATGGGCCTGCTAGGCCTGAAAATGTGTAAGGCACCACACCCTCTAGGGGTTACATATATGGTTACACTGCGTTACTTTCTGCCATTCTGTTTTCATGTTGTTATGCCCTCTACAGGCTGATTATATGATTACATGACCATGTTTCTTATAAATGCTATTTTCATTATGGTGTCCTCTAGGGGCTGTTCTAAGCATTATAGTCAAGAAAGTACAATATTTGCTGCACTCAGAAAGCTTGCCCCATAATGCTTTGCGGGACATTGCTTTTACAAAACATTTTTGCCCATAACTCACAGTGAGGTGGTCCTAGGACAGTGGGACCACTATCAAAATTTTCAGCATGGCACATGCTATCCAGGGCATCTCTGGGTCCTCACACTAGGTTGGGGGGGGCACAAAGTAATATCTGCCCCCACCCTACCAGTCAGTATCTTTTTTTTTTTTATTCTATCATGGCTGGAACCTTTGTTTTACAGATGGGCATAGTTTGTCTTTTAAGGTCCTTGTTTGTAATATTATATTAATAGGCCTGCTAGGCCTGAAAATGTCTAATGCACTATGCCCTATAGGGTTTAAATATGTGGTTACACCTCATTATGTTCTGCCATTCTGTTTTCCTGTGGTTATGCCCTTTAGGGTCTATTTGGTTACAAGACCTTGTTTCTTACAAATGTTATTTTTATAGTGGTGCCATTTAGTGGGTGTTCTGAGAATGACAGCAACAATATTTGCTGCACTTGGAAATTCGCCCCATAATGCTCTTTATGGTACATTTCTGTTACAAAATATATTTGCCCATAACTCAACACACAATGTGCTCTTTCTGCCTAGGTCTTCTCTGGGTCCCCTCACTAGATTGGGGGGACCCCAAAATAATAATATAACAAGCATTTACAATGCGACGGGTCTCGCGTTTGCTCATGTTAGAGTTGATCGCGTTGTAAACTCTTAACCCGACTTTTCACCTATCGGGCAAAAGTGTATTTATGTACACAACCCGAAAAAGTGAATTCAAGTATGTAAAGCGCTCGACTTCTGCCAAGCGAGATCGCGCTCTAAATTAGAGAAAAAAAAAGTCCACGAGCCGATGGAAAACAGCGAGCCTCGCATGTTTTCTGTACTTGGTCGCTGCGCTCGAGGAGGGCTTGCCACCGGAAAAGGCATGACATATGGGTGCCTTCCACTAATGAAAGCAAGAAGATTTTATTAGGGAAGCCCACGAACCAATAAAAAGCACTGACGTGAAGTTGACAGGGCTCGGAGCCCTTTTCTAAATACTAAAGAGTCTCCCTGCATTACGCATGCGCAAGCGCATGCAACGCAGGCTCGACCCTAAAAAATATAATAGATAATGGCAATATTTTCATTTTTTGCTGAAGATAGAGGAAGAAGGTAACTAGAAGTGCTTTTTTATATGCAGAGCCAGTGGTATTATGTGGCAGAGAGGACCAAATTATGCGGCAGGGTTGACCAATTTATGTGGCAAGAAAAGTCTAGTTATGCATTTACAATGGCAATAGGTCTACCTGTTGCATTGCAAATGCTTGTCGTTAAATGGTGTTCTGACTGCATTGATGTTAACTCCATGCTGACATTTTTGCCTTTATTACAGTACATAACCCCCTCTTTCGGGTAAATCCATGTTAACTTCTCATCACTACTTTTTATATCACTTCTCACTAAGTTATCTTGCGTTGACAGAGCACGTCTATAACAAATAAGGGGCATCCTAGGACAATTAAGGCCAATTACTGGATCACTTTTAAAAAGATGCCAATGTTTGTTAAGGGCAGCCTTACCCTGAAATGATCTCGGTTATAGCTGGTTAGAAATCTAAGTTCCTCCTTCCTCTGTTTCTTCCTTGTAGAAGTAGCCCTGGTTTACGGTCTCCCTCTTCAGGAGGTTGCAGTCAAAATATTGTAAGTCTACCCTCTTGCCCCAAATCTAGTTACCGTTTGCCTTCCTAATTCACAGTGTTCCTCAGTTGAGCTCTGTGGGATCCCCCGAAGGGTATGTATGCTGTTAATAAGTGGGGCCGGGTGGAAGCTACGAACATGTAAAATACTGTTGCCTTCTGTGGGCTTTTGTTACAGTGTAGACACCAATTTCTGTGCATATCCCTTTATTAATGCATCAAGAAACTTCAGCTCTCTCTCTTATCTTACTCGTAAAAGCCAAATTCAAATCAAGTTTTAAGTTGAATTTATTGGACGAGTTATAACTTTGTCAAATAATAATCATATGATGCACGATCTAAAAGAAAAAAAAAGAAAAATATGATTATACAAAGCTTTGGCTGGTGCTAAAGCAGATACAAACAGAAAGTTAAAAACTAGAATCGGAGCGTACTGAACATAAAATGTTAATTCCGGCAACCCTTATGTCCTTTGTCTATAAGTATTTGCAGACTAGAGAGTAATGATACAAACTAACAGTGCAACACATTGCATTAAGCAGCCATTTGATACACAATTAAAAAATATTTTGTAAAGTGCTTAGACCGGTGGTGGGATGGATACAAACATAAAGTTAAAAACTTAGAACAGGTGTGTGTTGATCGTAGATGTTACTTCTGGCAACTGTTGCGACCTTTGTCAATAACAAGAGTTTACAAATAGTCAGTTCAACATGCCGTCCTCTCGCTTTACGGGCGATAATTGGCTGCCTGCATGTTGGTAGACCCCTTGCATTAGTGCTTTAACCTTGGGTAGATGCAAACCAGGTGGATTAGGTCGTCTTTTGTCGCCTCAAACAGTTTGCAAGCAGTTACCTCGCTAGCCATCCAACGGCTTCCCCACCAATGGCGGAAATTACCATAGCAGTAGGACCAGGAATGTCCATTTATTGACTGCTTAATAGATGGAAAAATAGGGTGCATGTTTCAAGGGATTACAAGTATTATTCAACATTGAGGCATCTGATTGCTTAGCCAATGTCAATTTATCCTCAAGCAATGATTTTTTTCCTTATAGATTTTTTTAAAGCCACATATGGTAGAGATCCCATAAGACCTGTTCTTGCATTTTGCCTGAACATTTTTCCAAATAAATTTTATTGGTCATCAGCGGGGAGCTTGCAATAACCGACCACAATTTTTTTTATTAATGGAGCATTCTTCAGTGTGCTTGAGTTGAGCCTGTACCAACATCTGATGAAAACACACTGTCTGGCGATGACTTCCTTAATAAGGCCAAATTCCAAATGAATCTATGCTGGTGAAGCAGATTTTGGGATCTTGAAAAATTGCCTATAAATTTTAATTATTGTTCTAAGCAAGGCAATATCTGGACCCTATCAAAGCCTTAACCCCTTCCCTGCCAGGCCTTTTCCCCCTCCTGTGCCAGGCCTTTTTTTGGCTATTTGGGGCAGTTTGCGCTTAGGCCCTCATAACTTTTTGTCCACATAAGCTAGCCAAGCCAAATTTGAGTCCTTTTTTTCCAACATCCTAGGGATTCCAGAGGTACCCAGACTTTGTGGGTTCCCCTGAAGGAGGCCAAGAAATTAGCCAAAATACAGTGAAAAAATCGTTTTTTAAAAAAAAATTCGAAAAAGTGGCTGCAGAAGAAGGCTTGTGGTTTTTCCCCTGAAAATGGCATCAACAAAGGGTTTACGGTGCTAAAATCACCAGCTTCCCTGCTTTCAGGAACAGGCAGACTTGAATCAGAAAACCCAATTTTGCAACACAAATTTGGCATTTTACTGGGACATACCCCATTTTCACAATTGTTTGTGCATTCAGCCTCCTTCCAGTCAGTGACAGAAATGGGCGTGAAACCAATGCTGGATCCCAGAAACCTAAACAATTCTGAAAAGTAGACAAAATTCTGAATTCAGCAAGGGGTCATTTGTGTAGATCCTACAAGGGTTTCCTACAGAAAATAACAACTGAAAAAGAAAAATATTGAAATTGAGGTGAAAAAAACAGCAATTTTAGTCTACGTTTTACTCTGTAACTTTTTCCTGCAATGTCAGATTTTCGAAAGCATTATACCGTTACGTCTGCTGGACTCCTCTGGTTGTGGGGCTATATAGGGCTTGTAGGTTCATCAAGAACCCTAGGTACCCAGAGCCAATAAATGAGCTGCACCCTGCAGTGCGTTTTCATTCTATACTGGGTATACAGCAATTCATTTGCTGAAATATAAAGAGTGAAAAATAGCTATCAAGAAAACCTTTGTATTTCCAAAATGGGCACAAGATAAGGTGTTGAGGAGCAGTGGTTATTTGCACATCTCTGAATTCCGGGGTGACCATACTAGCATGTGAATTACAGGGCATTTCTCAAATAGACGTCTTTTTTACACACTCTCTTATATTTGGAAGGAAAAAATGTAGGGAAAGACAAGGGGCAATAACACTTGTTTTGCTATTCTATGTTCCCCCAAGTCTCCTGCTAAAAATGATACCTCACTTGTGTGGGTAGGCTTAGCGCCCGCGACAGGAAATGCCCCAAAACACAACGTGGACACATCACATTTTTTTAAAGAAAACAGAGGTGATTTTTGCAAAGTGCCTCCCTGTAGCTTTTGGCCTCTAGCTCAGCCGGCACCTAGGGAGACCTACCAAACCTGTGCATTTTTGAAAACTAGAGACCTAGGGGAATCCAAGATGGGGTGACTTGTGTGGCTCGGACCAGGTTCTGTTACCCAGAATCCTTTGCATACCTCAAAATTTGGCTAAAAAAAACACATGTTCCTCACATTTCTGTGGCAGAAAGTTCTGGAATCTGAGAGGAGCTACAAATTTCCTTTCACCCAGCGTTCCCCCAAGTCTCCCGATAAAAATGGTACCTCACTCGTGTGGGTAGGCCTAGCGCCCACGAAAGGAAATGGCCCAAAACACAACGTGGACACACCACATTTTTTTAAAGAAAAGAGGTGTTTTTTGCAAAGTGACTACCTGTGGATTTTGGCCTCTAGCTCAGCCGGCCCCAGGGGGGGCAGAAATGGCCTAAAATAAATTCCCCCACAACCCCTCCCCGGGAGCGACCCTTTCCTACAGGGTCGCTCCCCTTGCGTGACATTGGCGCAAAAAAAAAAAAATCCCCGGTGCCTAGTGGTTGCTGGCCTCTTGGGGGCAGATTGACCGAAAATCAGCCAATCTGCCCCCAAGAAGGGCAGAAATGGTCTAAATACAATTTGACCCCCAGGTGAGCGACCCTTGCCTAATGGGTCGCTCCCCATCTCTAAAAAAACAAACAAAAAACAAATATTTTTTTTTGCCTTGGCGCCTAGAGGTTTCTCCCCCAGGGGGGGCAGAAATGGCCTAAAATAAATGTGCCCTCCCATCCCCCCAACACCCCACCCCGGGAGTGACTCTTGCATACGGGTTCGCTCCCCCTGCGTGACATTGGCGCCCCAAAAAAAATCCCCGGTGTCTAGTGGTTTCTGCCCCCTTGGGGGCAGATTGGCGTAGCAAAAATCGGCCGATATGCCACCAAAGGGGGCAGAAATGGCCTAAATATAATTTTCCCCTCCAGGGGAGCGACCCTTGTCCAAGGGGTCGCTCCCCATCTGTAAAACAAAAAAAACAAAAAATCCCTAGTGCCTAGTGGTTTCTGCCCCCCTTGGGGCAGATTGGCCTAATCAAAATAGGCTGATCTGCTCCCCAGGGGGGGGGGCAGAAATGGCCTAAAATAAATTTTCCCCCCAGGGGAGCGACCCTTGATTAGGGGGTCGCTCCCCTTGCGTGAAATTCACGTAAAAAAAAAAAAACTCCCTGGTGTCTAGTGGTTTCTGTCCCCCTTGGGGGCAGATTGGCCTCATCAAAATAGGCCAATCTGCTCCCAAGGGGGGCAGAAATGGCCTAAATATAATTTGCCCCCCTAGGGGAGCGACCCTTGCCTAAGGGGTCGCTCCCCACCTAAAAACATTTTAAAAAAAAAAGATCTCTGGTGCCCTAGAGGTTTCTGCCCCCCCTGGGGGCAGAAAAGGCCTTTCCAAAAAAATGCCCCCATTGGGAGCGACCCTTGCCCAAGGTATTGCTCCCTTATGCCACTTTCAAAAAAAAAAAAAAAAATCCCTGGTGTCTAGTGGGCGTTTCAAAAGCTGGATTGCAAGCAATCCGGCTTTTGAAACGCTCGGAGAGACTTCAAAGGGAAGGAAATACATTTCCTTACCTTTGAAGCCTCTCCGGGCCTCCCCCACATGATCGAAAGAGAAATGCAAAGCATTTCTCTTTCGATGGGGGAGGCCCTGTGACAAATCAGTGCGCGCTCGTGCGCTGACGTCACAGCGGGGGTGGGGGGGATCGGGGGTGAAAGGGGAAGGGCTTCCCCTTCCATCCCTGCCTTGGGGGGGTGGGTGAGGAGCACAGGAGGGGAGCGCTAGCGCTCCCCCCCCCCAGTTCCCGGGTGTAGGACAAGGTGACCTCGTCCAAGGCACCCGGGAACCGGTGCCTTGGATGAGGTCACCTCGTCCAAGGCACGGGAGAGTTTAATGATGTGAGGGTTGAGTCAAATTTTGTAGCCTTAACTGTCAGTATTAGCGTAAGTGTTGGTCTGTTTAAACTGTTGTATGTGGTGAGAAAAGTAGCTCCTAAGGCATTACCCTTTCTTGTTAACCCATGCTTTTGTGGTAGATAAGTTCCTTTATTGTCAGTCAAGACCCCAAGTACATGTAGACATCCACACGCTCAAAAGGCTGCCTATTTAGAAGCCATCTTATGATGCATTGGTTGCTGGCCGAGGTGGTCATGACTTTAGTATTGTTTCTGTTAATTTCTAGCATGTTTTCATGGATGTATTCTGAAAGAGCATCCAATAAGCATTGTACTCCAACCTTTGTTTGCAGAGGAACACACGTCAGCATACAACAGGTGGCTAAGCCTCAATGGACCCATGCGGACAGGATATCAATTTATCTGATTGAGAGGCTTTGTTAGGTTTGATTAAAAAAAGATTAAAGAGAAACGATGCAAGGACACAACCCTGCTTAAAGCCTTGATGCTTCCATATTTTCCTTGAGACGCGAGTACCATTGGGTGTTTTATACGGATCTAGTTGTTGGAATGCAGTTGATGTATCCCTCTCAAAAGAGGTTGAGGAATGCCCCTTTTGACAAGCTTGGACCATTATTTCTTGTGATCGCGCACCCAAAAGCCGACTTAAAATCAGCAAAACATTGATGTAAAGGTTGGTTTGTTCTTTTTAGTGTGTCAGTGATAAGTGACAGCATTAGGATATTCGTTGCCACCTCGACCCGCTCATAAACCCGGTTTGATTTAAGGGAATTATACTATTTGTACATGACCAGGTGGTTAGTTCAGCCAGGAGTGCTGATGCGACAAACTTCCTCTGCATCCTATGGTTGATTCTAGATAAGATTTTTGTCTTAGATGTGCCATCCCGTTGGACTTTTTGTGAGGGGCTGAGGGGTGGGGCGGTCCTGCAAAGTTGGGCTGTCTTCCAGCAAACACATTGGTTAAATAAGAAGCGCAGATATTTTCAGGGATGTTGGAGTTGCTTACGGCACAATTTGATCTTGTGATTTCATTTATTGCTTTCCAGAAATGTTTTGAGTCATTTTGTTTGCTGTTATGAAGTAACTTGGCCCAATAAGAATCTATTTGAAGCCTCCTCCCCTTCCATAACTATGTCTTGCACTGTTTTTTTTGTTTAACCTTAGATGTTCAACATGACAGTCTTAGGGGTGGAGTTTCCTAGTGGCTTGCTAAGCTTGGTTCAACTTCTGTTTTGTCTACCTAGAGCAAGTGATACTTTCTTCTAGCCTTGATGTTGGCATTTGTGTTGTTTGTGCCTTCTTCCCCTTTATTATATCTCAAAGCTAATTTAAGACAGAATGCTTCCCACTGTTGGACCAGATCAATATGGGTAGCCTCGTATTTATGTAACATTTCTTCTGCTCTTAACACAGTGTGGTTTATTGTTAAGTCTGGGCATTTAGTGTTGTGTAATTCATGGTGTACAACATGCTGATATTTTTTTATCATTCCAAGAAGGTGTTTTGAAGCTGCTAGACATAGTTCCATCACTTGAAGGAAATGGTTGCTCTCCATTGATGTGCCTATTTTGTACTCCTTTAGCAAAGGGAATAAGTGAAACAATGTATAATCGGTGATAGATTGCAAATTTGGCCTTAAATGCATTATGCGCAGCGGAGTATCTTCAGTCGTTCTGCCATTCAGGGCCCTCATACCCGAGTATTCCAGTTTTCAGACTAGGTGCTCCCCTTGATTGTCCTTGCACTCCTTGTTTAATTGATGTTGTGAGGGAATATCTCAATGTGCATTTTGGGAAAAACGAGCTCATCCTCTTCCTGTTTGTAGATTAAGTTAATGTTAAAGTCTTCGGATAAGAGGATCCTAGATGTGAGGGTCCGATTCATGTGAAGTTGCACTAACGATAATATTCTTTTTGTGAGATCTTTTTAATGAAGATTAATCTGTTTGAATATGTACATTAATCAGAACTAGAGGTGAATTGTCTTGTTGGTATCAGCTCTTAAATAGCAGTACTTGAACCTGTGACCTATTCCTGGGAGATGTTCAACTTCGACTCGAAGAGAAAGGGAAAGGGAAAGGTCAGACCTCCATTTAGTCTTCCGGATTTTTGTAACTTGTTTGCAGGGTTGCAGTAATGCCCTTAGCCGGAGATTAGGATGGACATTTGCAGAATCAGGTAGCAGGTATTGGCCTGGGAGTTTTGCTCCCCATTACATGACTACAGGTTTTGTAGCCATCCTCTGGGAAGTTTGGCCTGGCTGTGATACCAGGCAGCTTTTCAAAGTTATTTCCAGAAGTTGTTGGAACAGGACTCACTTGGGTGAAATGGTGAGACTCAGGTGAGCAGAAATTGGAGTTGATGGAGGCTGTAGCGTTTACGCTGACTTCCAGGGAAATTTGTGCACTATTTTCTTGCTTTACAATGAGTGAATTGTTTGTTGGGATATTGTCCCTAGTTTGGCTTAGTGACGTTCCTACAGTTGAGATTTTTATCATTGGGTGAGTGTTGATGTTTTTATTTGCAGTGGTAATACTTACTTGTTGGTTGTTTGCAGCTGTCCTTTTGGAATTATTCTCAGAGATCGGATAGATGGCGCCTATATTTCTATTTCTGTGACCGTACTCCTTTGTTCCTTGCTTTCCTTAATCTTTTTTTTGCTGTGAGGTTTGTTGCTTGATTTCTAGATTTGATTATCTATACCGTCTGAGTTACCTTTTGCCACTTTGTCTTGCATAGGACTGAATCATACTAGTTTGGCATTAGATCGCTGTTTACTCCTGAGTTCCTTGCTTGTTCCTTCCGCTTTGATGTGTGGAACAGGGATTTCTGGGGAAGAGATGGGTATATCTGGTTTGGCTTTATGTTCAAGCTCCTCTTTTTGTTCTTTCATGTACATGAGGCTTTCGGGAGTGATGATATAGTGTGGACTTTAGTCTGGCTAACAACATAGCCAGGGTGTTGGGAGAGTATTTAGCCTATCGATTATAGGAGCTCAGGCACATTGGACAGGTGAAAGTAACCGGGGCTCGAATAATTAAATTAAATTAAATTATTCAGTTTTGCAAGTTTGGTGTCTTTTCCTGATATAAAAGCTGCTAGTATGTTTGAAAAATAAACTTAAACATTCAGTTTCTTTGACTGATAATACAAAGTGTCGAGCAATGCTTGAAGGGTGGTTAGTAGCCTAGGTTCCATTTGATGCTTCATTTTGGCTTTGAGATAACAGACTGTGTGAAGACTCCTTGTTGTTTGAACTTTTTTTTACATCCTGAGCTCACTAAGTTTTGTTGTCCGGCTGTAGAGTTTGGGGCAGTGGCAGTTTTGTGTAGCTTGATGACAATATGGTATAGTATTGTTTAAAAGATGTTTGAATATCGTCTTGTTGAAAATCATGCCAGTTGTGTTCACTTTGAAATGTGGTATTGTCTTCTAACCCGCTTTGTGCTGATGGGCTAAAACAATTCTCCGAATTGTGATTGTGTACATGAGCCTGGTCCTGGTCAAAGTTCACAAATTATATGGACCAGCTCTTATCCTTGGTTGATTTGTTTAGAGTCCCTGTCATTGGCACCAAATTTGAGTTACCAGATGTACTTATTTAGTATATATATATGATGTTGAGTATGCTTGTAGTGTACACAATATTGTGCGATGGTTATTATATTTGTTTGCATGCAGGTGCTACTAATTTTTGTTTTGTATTTTATTTATTTGTATGTTGCTTGTAGCTTGTTCCTGGGCAGTTTGGTCACTTATTAGGCTTTGAGACTGCATCAAAGAGTGGATTCTGCTTTTTCCCGTTGTTGAGGCTCGGTGGACTGAAATACTTGTCCAACCTAGGGGATTTTGTATCTGTTTACCTATAACTAACTTTGGTGGAGTATCCTCATTTTTCTCATCTTATGACTTTACTGCTGGTTTCTTCAAAATGTTTGTTTTTGATTGGGGTGATGGAGTCGGGTAGACCTCATAAGTCCTTTGCGTATTTGACTGCTTGGGGGTCTTTGAGAAAGGTGAATTTACTTGGTTGGTCCATGCTTCTGGAGAACATTTGTGCAAGTAGAGAGATCAAACCGAGCATCCTGGGTGTTTTTTGACTTGGTGTTCCTTGTTGAACGTTCCTGCTGTGGCTTCCTCCTCCTATGGGCCATTGTCTGTGGGGTACTGATGTGATCTTCCCTTAGCACATAGTTGGGTTGCATCTCTCTGATGAAACCGAATTACCCGGTTCCTGGCCTGTACCTTCAGTGATACGGGTGCTACTGACATGCGGCACCGTAGTTCAAAGAGGATTTTTTAGTGGGAAGGGGGCTGTGTTTGTTAGGTTGGATTAGATTAGGTGTACACATTGGAAGCGCAAGGCAAGGGGAGAACATCAAGTCTGAGACACATCAGCGGATCCTCCATGACTGGAGTAGAATATAGCTCTGATAACGCGAGAGCGGGACTGGGCTGAACTATGGGGTCCTATGGACTTGTGACATGCTATGATTTAATGGGGATTAGGAATTGAGTTAAAGGCGATACTATCATGGCCTGCCCACCACCTGCCGTGGCCAACTGCCATGGTCTGCTGTATTTTTTATTTTTTTTCAAACCTCCTCATCACCATGTCTCCAGTCCTTTAGGTCCAGTTTGCCAAGCCTAGATTAAACATCAAATACCATTGTGGGGTCGATTTGTGAAATGAAGGTGGGCAAATCAAGCAAGTCTCACTGCTGGCCTTTATTGGCATGCGGCGGCGTGCTTTGGTTTCAGAGCTACCTCAGCTTCTTTACCTCTTTTTTGTTGTAACATTGTTGTAGCTTTGTATCAATACTGTTATGTCCCAGTTACATGGCTTGACTTTGGGAGGAGCTCACTTTTGGATCTTATTGTCCACGTTTGTCATACTATGCGGCATTCTTAGCTACAGTTTCTGCTTATCCAATTTGCAGCCACAAGCTGCATGGGTGCCGCCTTCTCCTTGCAGGATCGGCCTCCCTGCACCACTGTAAACCGCTAGAGAACTAGGGTGCTCTGACAATGGCAGAACTCTAGCCGGCTCACAACAATCTCTGCCTCGGGAGGGCACATACATCTGTCTTCTCACATAATCCAGTCTATCTCTTTGGAATTTGGCTCATCCTACAGCTCACTGAAGGTCTTAACCGCATTCCGCGGCCAGAGGTCTCCTATCTTTGATATACCAATAAGGTCCCACTTCGCAAATCCAGGGAGGTCACCCAGGGTGCCCAATACCCCACAGTCCCAGAGCAGGGTGGCTTAGGTTAGTTTTCCCTTCCAGCCCAGGGCTCCGTGCCTGGTGCGCCAGTAGCCAATGGTCACTGAGGAGGGGCCTAGGTGGCAGGACGACCTGGGGGAGGAATAGACGGCCCCCAAACATCCTCCCAGCTGTAGTAGCCACTTATCCATCCGATAGGCGGGTTCATCTGGTGGAGTGTACATCCAGTAGTTGATAGTTGTCAACTGCACGACCCAGTGATATTTTTTATGTTGGGGAGGGTGATACCATACCCTGGTCAGCTTGGTTAGGGCTATTCTGACCCATGCTCCATTCCACAGAAGAGCCAGTAGCTCACTGTCTATTACTTTGTAGTAATGTGGGGGAACTGTGTAAGGGGTGTTATGAAGGACATATAAAAAACCTGGCAACGCCATCATTTTGAAGAAAGCAGCTCTTCCTAGTAGTGACAATGCTCTCCAGTGTTGTATGTCCAGTTTAAGCTGAGCTAAGAGGGGAAGCAAGTTGTGGGAGTAGTAGCTGGTGGGGTCTGCCATTACATAAATGCTTAACTATTTAAAGCCATCTGTGTTTGTTTCAACTGGGCAGTCTTGGGGAAGGCGAGGGGTGCCCCCCTTAAGGATATAAATAACGGACTTTGCCCGGTTGATTGCGTACCCTAAATACTGTCCGAAAAGGGTTATTATGTGCATTATTTGATCTAGTGAGGTGGAGGGCTTTGTGGCGTACATCAGGATATCATCTGCATACAGTGGTATTCTGTCCTCCCATTGTTCAGCCCTATTAATTCCCCTAGCCAGAGGGTCCATCCCCATTCACACTGCCAGTGGCTTGAGTGCCAATGCAAACAGCAGGGGCGATAACGGGCTACCCTGCCAAGTGCCGCATTGAATGGTAACTGTCCTTGGCCGTAAACTGTTCACCACTACCTGAGCCAGTTGGGAGGAATAGAGGAGCCGTATTAATGCCCTAAACCGGGGGACAAATCCCATTGAATATCCCCATATTTGATTAATGTTTTCACAATTCCCAGGAAAATCATTGCATTATGTTCTGCCCATTCCCAGAGGAGATCAGGGTGGTAGTGTTCATAGCCTGGTGGAATGATTATCCTCAAGTTTCTTGGTATCCTTCCCACTTCAACATACTTTTTGAGAGATGCACTTTCCCACCATTTATAGAGCTCTCAGTTAGATAGCCTTTTCAATTTCTGGAGAATGTTCCAGAGCCTTTCACCTGTGTTAAAGCACCCCAACTCCTTTTTCATCTCTTGTGGCCCCAGCATCTCCGTCATTAAAAAAAAAGTTCAATTTCTGCTTGCTCTCTCGCTGCTCAGTCTTCTTCAGCCATAGTTTAGCATTGTTAATCTTATTTTCCCCTGCTGACTCCCACACCTACCTCATAGTAATTGTACACTTCCCCCTGGGAAGCTTGTCGTGTAATTGCAGGTTCTCCGACTCGTAGCCTGCAGTCCTCAACCTCTGGTAATCCAAGTGTTGTGTGGTGGAATGAGGGCATGACCACCAAAAATGGAGTAGCGTGCCACATTCTCTGTAGCCCTTCCAACATGCGTCTGGGCTACCGTACATTTTATGTAGTCTCATGGGTGTGAGGTACCATCTTGTGAGGAGTTTATAGGCATTCTGTTTGTGATGGGCCATATAGAAGACCCTGCTGTCCTCTACCATATCGACTTCCATGTTTCATTGGGTATTTCAGTCTGTAGGTCCCCTCTCCCATCTGATGATGTAGGTATGTTTTCTATATGGGTGTAGGTCTACAATGTATCTAAATATTGAAAGAAGAGATCCCTTTATGATGAACATTGTTCATGAAGAGGGATTCCGATAGGATGCTTCTCTCCTCACTTTGGCACAAATGTGTCTCCCTCTTATGTAGGGCTTGCACTAATATAACCTAGTTTGGAGTTCATCTTTTTTTTTTTTTTTTTTAAAGCTCCTTTTGACAGGGGGGTTCATTCCTTCAAGGTGCAGAATCCCGGGTCAGTGACTCCGGGGAAGGGGGTGGTGAGGATTCGGTGTATATGTGGATTATAGGTCAGCAAAGATGGGGGGAAAGAGTATGAGGGAAATTCTTTTTTGCAAAGGAAGTTGACAACATTCTAGTAGTGTTGTTGTGGGGAGAAGAGTCCAGGAGTGTATCGAGGTTGTGGTTGGTAGCCATAGCAGACCTTTGAATAGGATGGATAAGAAGGTCTGTTCAACCTGTAACCATGGTTTGTGGTCTGAGTCCTGATTCTAACCTAGTACTGGGTGGAGCTGTTCTGCCCAGGCATAGGCTGTTATATCAGAAAGTCCTAGTCCTCCTTGGTCCACAGGTTGCAATAGGGTCGAAAACTTTACCTTTGGGGATTTACCTTGCCAGATGAAGTCCAGCATCTTTTGACAAATTTGTAGTAACGTTTGTCTGGGTATGGTAAGAGAAAGTGTGGAGGCATAAAATTCATTTTTAAACTATCCAGCCTGCCCAACCAGGAAATCTCCAGATTGCCCCACCTCTACAAAACTTTGAAAAGAGCTGTGTGTAAGAGAGGGATATTGCTGTCATGGAGAGACTTTGTGTGGTTCAGAAGGACTACCCCAGGTATCTAATGGTTATCCCAGTCCATGGAAAAACCACTTAGTTATAGTGGTACTGTCATTTGTTCAAGTGGGTCCACCACCCTGCTGCCTTGTGATTTAGCATAGTTGATTTTAAAGCCCAAGACTTGTGTTAAGTTATAGAGTTGCGCTTGGAGGGCTGGCAGGGTTCAATCGGGATTAGTAACAAAGCAGAGGATATCACCTGCCAATAGGATAACTTTGTGTTCCCTGGTTCCCACTGAAAGGCCTTGAATGTTGGGATTATGCATGATGTTGGCTATAAGAGGTTCCATTGCTAACTCGAAGACCTGTGGGGAGAGGGAGCACCTCTGTCATGTTCCTCTGGTTAGAGGGATGTCAATTGTGTATTCACTGTTGATTTTGAGCTTAGCTGTTGGTTCTTGGAAGTTGGCTGTCATGAATGTCTGCACTTTTGGGCTTATGCTACACTTGGCGAGGTGTTTCGATAGATAGTGCCAATCCAGTCTATAGAAAGCTTTCTCTGCGTTGAGGGAGAAAAGGGCCATTGGTTGGTTGTCTTTCAGCTATTTCCATTAATGTAACCGCCAATTGAGTACAATTGCTGGCTATGGGATTTTTTATGAAGACCGATTGGTAAAGGGAAACTAGATTTGGGCCATATATGGTGGAGGCGTTGATCTAATATAGATGTGAATATTTTTACATTGCAGTTGAGGAGGGCTATTAGCCTATGCAATGTGCAATTGATGGGGTCTTTCCCTGGTTTGAGAAGGAGTGTAAGTCGGGACCCCAACATAGTATATGTTACCCTTCTGGCTGATAAGAAATAGTTAAATACTTTCGCTAGGGAAGTAGTCAATAAGGAAGCATACGCTTTGTAAAAAATCTGTAAAGCTGTTTAAACTCTGAAACTTGTGTAGGGGAAGACACTTAGGGCCTCATTGCGGGTTTGATGGAGGGGATTTCTCCATAACAAACGTGATGGATATTCCGTCTGCCGTTATACAAATTCCATAGGATATATTAGAACTTGTGATACAGCGGACGGGCTATCCGTCACGTTTGTGATGGAGTAATCCCCTCCACCAGAGGGGATTACTCCATCACAAACATGACAGATATCCCATCCTCTGTATTACAAGTTCCATAGGATATAATGGAACTTGTAATACGGTAGACGGGATATCCGTCACGTTTGTGATGGAGTAATCCCCTCTGCCAAACTCATAATGAGGCCCTTAATCTCATCAAGTATCTCTGTTTTAGAGATGCTATCTTCTAAAGAGTGCAGGTCAGCTTCTAGGTCCGGGGAAAATAATCGTGAAGAAAGTCATCTTGGGGTGCAGAGTCAAGCTCATAGCTATGGAATAGTGTTGAGTAATAAAAATGGAAAATAACTTTGGTCTGTGCTGTGTGGGCGAATATCTGGCCATCATCTGTTTTGAGGGCTTTCATGTGATTCTATATCACAGCTTGCCAAATTATAGGCTAACAATCTGTCTGCCTTATCTCCTTTTTCGTAGTGGATTTGGTTAATATACATGAGTTTCTTAGCTGCATCTTTCATTTGAAGATGTTTTAACTTGCCCCTGATTCGGGGCAGGTCTTGCATGGTTCTTGGCGGGGCCAATCTGTTTCTGCTTCATTCTGCTGGGGACAGCTGCTGTTCCAGGTCCTGGCTAGTCTGCATGGCCAGGCGTTCAAACGTGGCTGTGTGGGAGATCAGATCTCCTCTGAATACTGCTTTAGCTGCATCCCACACCAAAGAGGTAATGACCTCTCTATTGTCATTTTACGCAAATTAGTGTTCTGTGATATCTTTAATGCAGTCCCTAAAGGGTGGGGGGGTCTCAATGCTATATTGTTGATAAACCAAGATTTCGGAAAAGGTTTCTGTGGCATGGAAGAGGACACCATGAGTGAAATAGGTGCAGGGTCAATGGGGGAACTGACGTCTGTAATTGAGTCTACCAAAATGAACAGTAGAGGCTCGGAGGTCAGGAAATAGTCTATCCGAATGTAGGTTTTATGAAGGTGGGAATAGAACATGTAGTCCCTCTCTCCCCGGTGGTTGTGGTACCAGGCACCTTTCATATTAAGGTCGGCGAGTCCTTTGTTAAGTGAGTGTGGAGGTGCACTATCCATATATCTAGCAAGGAATCAACCCAGCTGATGGTCGGTAGTGTATTAAAGTTGCCTCTGATTAGTATATTGCCCAATGCAAAATGTGTGATCTTTAGAAGAGGGTGGAGTAGAAGTTCTCCTTTCCCTCTGGGCTGCTTACAGGTGAGTTAGTCACAGGTAGCTGGAGAGCTACCAGTAGCTCATGAGTAGCTCGCTGGAGATGCTTGGTATATATGGCTTCAAGTATCCAATATATGTAAGGAGGCAATGAAGTAAATTAATTTCAATGATGCCCATTTCTAATCTGTCAGTTTATGAGATTTCGAAATACAGAAGAGAAATATATTCAAAAATGATATTCGTCGTTACAGTTCATCTAACTCATTTCTGGTTATCCAAATTGAATTTGCTGTACAGAAATGGTTTAATTATATTAATATTTTGACAATACAAAGGCTTTTAAGAATTCTTTAAACAGTAGATAAAAGTGTTGGCGGCGCAGCACACAAAATGCAGAATTTAATAAGTGAGAAAGATGGTGAATGTGTCAGATGTGCCCAAGTTGAATCCACTTCAGGTGAACTAAGCCAACTGCATCAGTTATCTAATCCACTAATGTTAAATCCATCTGGATACAGTCAAAATGGGATGTTGTGAGTACGTTTTGATCCTTGAGACTATAGCTCTGCGGGTCTTCTCAGGACAGATAGGTGTGAACACAACAGGCTATCTGCCTACAGAAAGAGAAACGATACAGTTGAATTGTACTTATGACTGTCTGCATATCAAGTCTTGAGGCGTTCAAGAGTACAGTAGTTACATGTGGCCAGGTGATCAGAAAAATGTGTCTGTAAATGAGACCATAAAAATGAAAATAATGTTCACTGTACACAATTGGTGATTCAATTGCGCTAAAACTATAAAGAAGAAGAAAAAAGGGTGTATTGCCAGTCATTCTTATAATGGAACACTCTATGCGTTAATTATGTTTTCTAAAAGAAAACTTACCTTACTCAAACTGGGGAGCAGAGGTCCACCCCTGCGGGTGTACTGTCCATATAGTGGAGAATGTGACCGACAAGAAAAAAAAAATTCAAAGGCTGCGAATCATCACAAATGGCCACCACGCAAAGTGTGTGGCCTGGAGAACTAGGGCACAAACATGTGACGTGTGATGACGCAGAAAAAGAGGGTCCTACATATATTCACACATCATGTAACCAAAATTATATAATGTAGTGTGATTTTAGTAAAGAAAATAATGTACAAGGGAAATTGTGCCCTTGGAGTAGTTCGCCAATATTATAAACGTGCTTTATTAATCATGAAGAATTGAAAATGTAGTAATCCGTTATAATTGCAAATGTGTGCCATGATTTTTTTTATTAAAACTGTTTGTGCTTAGCTTAAATTTAGTAGAGGCTTTGGCCTAGTTGCCTGGTCTCAAATTCTAAC
Organism: Pleurodeles waltl; assembly: GCF_031143425.1. Lineage (NCBI taxonomy): Eukaryota > Metazoa > Chordata > Amphibia > Caudata > Salamandridae > Pleurodeles > Pleurodeles waltl. The sequence continues at coordinate 1,140,502,297 of NC_090447.1, forward strand.
TGCATGACTTTTCCTTGAACTAATGTAACATATATTCTTGCTTGAAGTTGTATTTTTCCAGTAGAAGATGACTAATACACTTATCTCCAAGGTTTCGTACTAGGCCGGTTTCATCCCCTCTGATCCAAGGTCAGTCTGCAGGTGCGGACAATGAGGGTATAGATATCAAACTAATTGGCAAACCTTGTTACAACTTGTGTTCCAAGGCTCCAAGGACAATGTATGCATAAAAGAGTACTAGTAGAAAGACATTTTTCATTGGTCAATTTGAAGCTACCCTATGAACTCTCCAATGGAAGACCCTGCAGAATTTGAAATGTTTCTTACTTTAACCCGCTGGACAAAAAAACGTCAGCCATTTTTCCTTGATGCCATCTTTGAAACGAAGCGCCAGACGCCATCTTAGACGACATCCTGATGCCCTTTTCTCTATTACTGAGAAAGAGACTTTGAGAATTCTCACCCTAGAGACTTTAACTTTAATTTGCCCCGTCTTGCCCATTTTCCTTGCTGCTGCAAGGAAACTCGCCCTTAAATTTGCCCTTTTGAAATTCTGCCCCATGTTGTCGAACCGGTACCTGAAGGACGAAGACTTTCTTGAATGCTGAATGTAATTGGTAAATATGAAAGGTTAATTGTATTATGCATTGTGTTTTTCCTTTTAGGTACCAACTGCTATTTTGATAGGGCCCAAGCTAGAAGTTTTCCAAATTTGTGTTGAATAAATTCGTTTTGCATGAAGCCCCACATGCCAATGCTAATTAGAGACTAGTCGAGGTATAAACTTGATGCCCCATGTTGAATTGAAATCTTGTCATGCTGACCGATGTATGAAATTAGTCAAATTCAGTTGCTTATATTAGTGATTTGTATTGCCATAACTGAATGTACTATCATTCAAATATTTCGTAGATTGCGTTTCTTCCGCCGCTATGGACAGCTAGTAATGTTCGTATACATATATAATTTGGTTTTGAGACTTATATACATTGTGCTAGCTTTGTTAATATAGGGAAATAAATTGTCTAACTTTTAATAAACCGGTGTGGTTATTCATGACTGAAAGGTCATGGTGCGTCGAAATATCAACTGTTACCGATTCCTAATGTGTTATTTCGATCTATTAATTGAGTATTGGCTATCGCGCACAACAGTTATTGATTATTGATTTAAGTGACCTGACTATTCAAGGATGAGGAGAGCCCAACTCGGCTAAAAGGTTCACCGACCTCCAACGTGTCCAGGTACAGGTAATTTCTAAGGGCTGGACGTGTTATCACGTGTAATTGGGTAGACCAGACAGTGATAATTTTTAAGACTTGCTTATTCTAATGAAGGACCAGTGATGTACTAACACTGGGATCCTAGGCACAGTGGAGTTATATATGAACGGATAGTTTGGTGATGCAGCTCTTGCAGTTCATGAGTCAGTCAAAACGTCAGTTGGACTAGCAGTGGGGAAAAATGTGTACCTCTAAGAGTACCTCTAAAATAGTATTACTTGACCTGTTGTCTGGGGACCCCTGAGGGAAGCGACGCCTTATCAGGGCAACCGCGGCTGCTTAGAAAATTAAATAATGTGCATGTAAATAAAGAAACAAAACGTATGTAAAATTCTAAATTTCAAAATGTTCAGTAAATGTGAGAAATTTGCAAATGGAGGCTAAAAATGAAGTTGATATCCTCAGATTGATTTGTGGGAGCAGTGCAAACGCAACAAACAGAGTATAGTAGGGACATGGGTGGTCTCAGTTCAACTGGGAAAAGCCTCAATCTTCACATTAAAATTATTTTTTTTAATTGTTTGTAAATTTACTAAAATATTTCATTATTTGTGTATTTATTCAATGAATGCTTGTTTTTGTATTCTTGTGTATTGTTTTGAGGTTCAGATCGTTGAAATTGCTCACACCGGGACCTCTGGCTGCCAGTAATGACTCTGTGTTAAATACGGGTGTAAATAACATAGCACAGTTGACTAATAAGCTTTATCCACATGTGAGCGGTATTCTAGCACTCTTCACTCGAAAGAACATTTTGATCAGGGAGGAAACATTACAACGAAGAAAATATAGAATTGTTCTCTATTTTTTTAAAATCCGTGAGCAGGCGTTCCAGCAAATTTCACTCACAATAGCTCAGGAAGCAGAGGTTCTTGCAGGGAGGGTATTCTGGCAGCTGGGAGCCCTGCTTTTTGTGGAGGTTAGTAAGTGAGGTGTTTAGTAGGGTGACCTGGCATCCCGGATTTGCCGGGACAACCCCGTATTTTCACCAGCTGTCCCGGCAGATTTCGGGAAATTTTGCTCATCATGTCCCGGTTTTTAAAGAGGGTCTACTGATAATGGTGGGGGGTGCCGTTGTTATCCAAAGCAGAGATAGTTAGCAGCTGTTACAAGAAAGCAATTCAATTAACAGGCATGATACTGGCTTTAAAAATTGCATTTTATGTTCTTAGTGCCTCTTCTGTAACTCTAGACTGGTGAGCGCTGTCATTCTGTGCGGTCGGTTGTAGTAAAAATGTTCCCGTTTTTGGCTTTAAAACTGGTCACCCTCTCTTTAGAAATGCAGCGATGACGCAGAGATAACAGGTTGTTTGTGTGTGTGTGGTCAAAGACTGCATAGAAATAGTTTTGTGTTAGTTTTGTGGTCAGTGGCGTAGGTTCCATGTTGAAAAGAATGCTGCCCATCATTTAAGAGGTAGAGAAGAAGAGGAGACTCTAATAAATAGCGGCCGAGCAGCAGGGGGTGTTTGTGGAACGTGCAGAGGCCGCCCCCGCAGGGGGCATGAAGGGCCGGCGCCTTAACGGCCGCCTTGGCCCGAAAGGGACCGGTCTAACCGGTTTGGGGAGGGCGCGCCCAACAAAGGAGCGTCGCGCCCCCTTCCCCCCCAGGGTGACCATAAAGTGGGGATTGGGCCAGGTACGACCCCTCCAATAGCAGGGGGGTTGCAACTTTCAAACCCCCCAATGAAACCTCCCTAGGGAGGCGAGGGGGGGGTCAAGAATGGGGATTTAAGGAGCGCGTCCTACAGGTCCCCCCAAATTCAGGACCAGCTGGGCCAGGACGACGCGCGCCGCCAAAGAAAGAAGAAGGAACAGACATCGAACATCAAGGCACCTACGGCCCCGGTACGGCGATACACCCCCCCCCCCCAACCTTGCATTACCTGCGGCCACGAGGATCAGCGCAACACAGCGCAGGGCCGCTCCGCAGATCCTGCGGCCTCGTCCAGCGGTAGCTCCCGGTCACTTTTAGCACCCACAGAGACCCTGCCTAGGGGGACCGCGCTAGCAGCGCGACGCGACCCCAGGTGGGTGGGTGACTCGTCCGTGCCAACACCGACCACGCGGCTCAGTCGAACAGCGCCAGCAACTGCCTTGGGGGACCGCGTTTTTCAACGCGACGCGACCCCGGGCTGGTTCGGCCGAGCCGGCAACGAGCGCACTGGTCACACCCCCGAGCTTCACCGTCGCGGCGGGGCTTTGGGTCGAAAGCTAGACCCCGGCCAGACTCGCAGAGCCGGCACTGTGCGCTCCGCGCGCACCACAGGACTGCACCAGCGCCTAGGGGGACCGCGTGGTTGTGACGCGACGCGACCCCTGGGCCGAGTGGTTCGAGCTGGCTGAGAGCGCACGGCTCCCAACGAGGAACGCGTATTTTGAGGAACACCCCAAAAAACGTGCGACGCAACCCATGGGCAAATCCTTTCGTGCCGGCAGAGAGCGCACGGCTCACAACAAAAGAACGGCACATTCGCCTCGGGGGACCGCGTTCCCTAACGCGACGCGACCCCGGGCGCCACCGGACACACCCCCAGCGTGCCGGCAATCACTATAGCAACGCCAGGAGCCGGAAAAGCGGACACACCCCCAGCGTGCCGGCAAGCACTAACAACAACGCCAGGAGCCGGAACACTCGGCAAATTTACTCTTCAGGGCCTGCAGGGGACCGCGCACAAGCGTGACGCGACCCTGCAGCACGAGCACTCACTTTCCCAGTATCAAGGCAACGCAAAGAAGAAGTAATTAGCTGAATCCCAGCCCGGGGCCAAAACCAGCACATATCTGTTTACAAGGGTCTGTGCCACACGACCCTGACCTGAGTTAAGCGAAATGGAGGAGGACCACGCAGCAGAGCAGCAGGACGATTTGGAAAGCATGATAGCGCACATGAGGGCAGAAGCGTTGAAGCGAGGCAAAGATTGGCTTCGCGCCAAGATGGAGGACAAGAGCAGGGAACCCACTGAGCGCATGGAGGACACCACATCGCCGCCGGAGAAGACACCGGAGAGAGCAGCTCTCCCACCACAGAAACCATGCAGGCGGCGAAGAGCGGAGGGGAAGCAAGCAAGCAACCCAACCAAGAAAGCAAGGGTCGTGATCCAGAACGCAGAGGTCGAGGCAGCGGCGTCACCGACGGAGGGCGGAACGAGCGCACCAGCAGAGGGTGAGCATATAAGCGCAATTATCAAAGAATGTTTTAAGTCACTGGCGCCACTGCTGTTGCGGGGGGACGGGGCAGGGTCAAATGTAGACAGGACCCAACCCATGGGCAGACATCCAAACACCCCAATAAATACAGTAGAGCCCCCCGCCCCAAGCGATCCCTTGTCGGCTTGGGGACCACTGCGCCCAATACAGGTAACCCACCTGAATCATACGCAAGGCCCTCATTGGGCCCCGCCTCCATGACAACCAAAGCAGCAGGCCTTGCGACTGCTATCCCATTCCCAGTGAAAGAAAGAATATGGCGAAAAGAGTTCATAGATATTTTTACACTGCTAGAAATCCAGCTGGAGGGCCTAGACCTCACGGTATGCGATAAGAAAGACGATGATAGAAGAGAAAGAAAGAGGGCTAGAAAAGAGAGAAACTTTGAGAACTGGCTAGACGCATTTAGGATAATGGCCTGCGTCATAGTAGAGAAATTCCCTCACTGCGCAGCGGACCTCTGGCTTTACGAATCCAAGATTCACGAGGCACATCGCCAATTCCCCGGGGATGCCTGGCTAGAATACGATAAAAGTTTTAGACTAAAAATGCAAGCCCACCCAGAAATGGAGTGGAACCAGGAGGATGTATCGAGCTACATCCACAAAATGATGGTCGCAAGGGAAGTTAACGCATGGGCGGGAAGAGGGGACCAGCCCTTTCGGAATGGCTTTAGCAAAGGGAGACACGAGAAATTTAAAGCGCCCCAGAAGAACAGAACCTGGCATAGCGCGAAACCACAAGGCGAAAAGGGATCACAGGCTATATGTTGGAAATTTGACACAGAGGAGTGTTCCTGGGGGCAGAACTGCAAATTTAAACACTGCTGCTCCACCTGCAGGGGGGATCACCCAGCTTCCACTTGTAGAAAGAGCAGACACAAGTCAGACAAAAAAGATAGGAAAAAGAAACATTAATGACCACCCCCCCCAGAGCGCTGACCAACCAGTTGAATTTCAAATTAGCCAAATCACCAATCAATACAACCACCCTGAGGAAGCTAGCCAACGCATACCACAATAAATGCGACGCACTCACGCTTGTGAAGGGTTTTGGGGAAGGTTTCCCTATCCCAATAAAGGGGCAGATAGCTGGGGGGACCACAAAGAACTTGAAATCAGCCGCTGAGCATCCCCTGGTTATCCGTCAAAAAATCAGCAAAGAATTGAAGATGGGGCGCATCGAGGGCCCTCTTTCCCCCCCTTTCCCAACAGACCTAATTATCTCACCACTAGGGGTGGTGCCAAAGAAAGAACCTGGTCAGTTCAGACTAATACACCACCTCTCTTTCCCAGAGGGCACATCAGTAAACGATGCAATCCCAGTAGAAGTGCACAGTGGGCTACGCCACACTAGACGACGCAATAGACATAATCAGAACAACAGGCAAGCGGGCACTCCTGGCGAAGGCTGACATTGAATCCGCCTTCCGGCTCCTGCCAGTGCACCCGGACAGTTTCCACCTGCTAGGTTTCCAACACGAGGGGCAGACATTCATAGATAAAGCAATGCCAATGGGCTGCTCCATTGCGTGCGCATATTTCGAGCGGTTCAGCACATTTTTAGAATGAGCACTCCACAACAGGCACCCAGCAGGGGGAAAAATGCACTACTTGGATGATTTCCTATTCATAGGCGGGGCGGAGGAAACCACATGCGCCAGCCTCCTGGGAGCATTCCAAACACTAACAGAAGAATTGGGAGTTCCCCTAGCAGAAGACAAGACAGTAGGGCCCACCACCTCACTTGTATTCCTGGGCATAGAATTAGACACGGTCACAGGCACATCCAGGCTGCCGTGCGAAAAAGTAACTGAGCTAAAGGCAGACATCAGGGCCATGCTGGGCAGACAGAAAGCAACCCTAAGCGAGTTGCAGAGCATGGTGGGCAAACTCAATTTCGCCACAAGAGTTATCCCAGCAGGCAGGGTGTTCGCCAGGCGCCTGAGCCGGTTGACAGCAGGGCTGCGTGAGAAACACCATCACGTGAGACTGGGAAGCGGGGTCAAAAGAGACCTCGCCATGTGGGACTCCTTTTTGGAGGAATTCAACGGCCAGCTCATATGGAGAAACGGCTGGGTGGTTGCCAGGGAGATCTCTCTATTTACAGACGCCGCAGGCGGCTGTGGTTTTGGGGCCATCCTGGGGAAGGAGTGGTGTGTGGCAAAATGGCCATGCAGGTGGTTGGAGCTAGGGATCACCAAGAACATCACCTTCCTAGAGCTATTCCCCATAATAGTCGCCCTAACAATATGGAAATCTCAGCAAAAAAAATTGAAAATAACCCTGTGGTCAGACAACCTAGGAGTGGTCCTGGCCATAAACAAAGGATCGGCATCTTGCCACAACACCTTGAGATTGCTTAGGCGTTTAGTTTCCATCCAGTTGAGAAACAACCTGGACATCAGGGCAAGGCATGTAGAGGGCGCAAAGAACTCACGTGCGGACGCCCTTTCTCGTTCTCAGATGGACAGGTTCAGGAAACTCGCTCCAGAGGCAAACCACAGGATGACCACCTTCCCAGTAGAGCTATGGGATCTGGCAGAGCAGACCTGTCCGTTCTAGTAAAGAGCGCCTTCACGCCTGAAACCCAGCGGAGGTATGATAAGTATACCAAGGTTTTTATGGACATGGGGGGCTTAGAATCATTAACCAACGCCGCAGAAACCAGGCGAGCAGCAGAGCATTTCATCCTCTGGGCATTCGAACAGGGAAAAACCAAGTCCTGGGCACAAGCACACCTTGCGGCGGTTGCCCACCATTCAAAATTACAGTTGGGATTGGACCCCACCGGCTCGCACTATATAAAAACAGCCATGAAAGGCTGGAAACGCTTAGAGGGGTGCAGAAAAGACACCAGACGCCCCACTGATTTCAGCAAACTAACTAAGCTAATAAATTCCCTGCAGCTCGTAGCGGAGGACCGGTACGAGCAGCTACTTTTCAGGGCAGCCTTCACCACAGCGTTCTTTGGGGCTTTCAGGGTGGGCGAGCTGGCGGCAGCTGCCAAGCTCTCAGGGGACAAGTCATGCTTGCAGATCGAGGACTGTCATCTAGAACCAGAAGAGGTACGGCTAACCCTGAGACGATCCAAAATGTACCAAGCAGGCCAGGGCACTAGCATCAGATTAAAACGCATAAACCAACCAGAGTACTGCCCAGTGGTCAGCATAGGAGAGTATTTGCAGGCTCGCCCGGCCGGGCCAGGCCGCCTGTTCAAACATGCCAACAGGGACAACCTGAGCAGGTTCCAGTTCACCGCGGTCATGCGGAAAGCCCTAGGGAGGGAAGGTTTCCCAGCGGCGGATTTCAGTGCCCATTCATTTCGCATCGGGGCAGCCACCACCGCAGCCGCACTGGGGCTTGAAGCAAACGCAATCAAAGCAGTTGGTAGATGGCGTTCCAACGCCTTCAAAAGTTACATTCGGCCTCACCTATTGTGACGGTATCTTGTCATTCCAGGGGCGGGGGCACCCCCCAAGGTCACATGGATCATAGGGCACTCATTTGTTTCCAGACTGGAGGCATGGTGGAAACGGAACGGAAGGTTGCACCCAAAGGACAGACCAGCAAACAGGATACGGTGGTGGGGATTTCCAGGCATGAGATGGGCACAGCTCCAGGCTGCAATTGAAAAAAATATCGAATCCGCCCAAGAACACCCGGATGCCATTATCATCCACTTGGGGGGCAACGACCTGACCACGTTGGGGAGGAAGACACTCCTCTACAACATAAAAGAGGTCCTGTGGAGCATCGTCAGGCGGCTAGGACACACCACCATCATTTGGTCAGAGCTAATCCCCCGGATCAGGTGGCGTGGGGAAACTTCAGATAGTGCGGTGGATAACTCCAGGAGAAAGCTAAACCTGGCAGTCGCCAAGTACTTCAAATACAACGGGTGGGAAAGCATCCGGCATGGCCTGATCCACCTGAGGAGACCAGAGCTCTATACGCCGGACGGCGTACATTTATCAGAGGAAGGGTTGACCATCTTTTGGTCCAACCTAGCGGCTAGTCTAGCATAACAAATGAAAAAAAACAAAAAAAAACACAAAGGGGGAGCTGCCAGGAGACGTGAGCCTCACTGGCAGCGTGGCGGAAGACAGCGAAAGTTTTACCAAAAAATCATTGGTGGACACACCTAGTAAGGGGGTGTGCGGACAAAAGCCACACACCTTGGGATGCCTCACGGCAGGGTGTAAGATGGCAAAGTAAGGGGGCTAAGCGGAACACGGCACTCGCAGCCCAGAACCGCCATATCGGATGGCAGGGCATTTAGCACGCCAGGTAGCGAGTTGGGCCTATTTCCAAGAACTGAAGGCTACCCCCAAATAAACAACACTGGTAAAACAAACACTGTTGGTGAGAGCCTTCTCCATAAAAGGAAAATGGGACTGCTAAATTCAGAGGACAATGGAACGCATGACAAATTGTCAAATGGAGAACTTAGACGTGTAAGGGTTGATAACTAAAGAATGCACAAGACAAAAGTTATTTGACATTTGTACTAAACGCTTGTTGATCATTGACCGAACTGCATAACCTGTAAATATGTTAACATTGAGGCAGTCACACGATCGCTTGTCCACACTAATAAAGCGGCCAATTGATTCCACTGTAAAGATTTGATAAAGTGTCATTTTGTATGCTAAGAATTACATGTACTGTACTGGATGTCAATTGGTGTCTATCACCGGGCCTGTAGTGTGCCAAGTGCGGGAGTTAGTGCAGAGGCCGCCGCCGCAGGGGGCATGAAGGGCCGGCGCCTTAACGGCCGCCTTGGCCCGAAAGGGACCGGTCTAACCGGTTTGGGGAGGGCGTGCCCAACAAAGGAGCGTCGCGCCCCCTTCCCCCCCAGGGTGACCATAAAGTGGGGAGTGGGCCAGGTACGACCCCTCCAATAGCAGGGGGGTTGCAACTTTCAAACCCCCCAATGAAACCTCCCTAGGGAGGCGAGGGGGGGGTCAAGAATGGGGATTTAAGGAGCGCGTCCTACAGGTCCCCCCAAATTCAGGACCAGCTGGGCCAGGACGACGCGCGCCACCAAAGAAAGAACCACCCTCCCACCCCAACGAAGAGGCTTACAGTCGCAAGTCGGACTTAAGGCGGAAGACAGCGAAAGTTTTACCAAAAAATCATTGGTGGACACACCTAGTAAGGGGGTGTGCGGACAAAAGCCACACACCTTGGGATGCCTCACGGCAGGGTGTAAGATGGCAAAGTAAGGGGGCTAAGCGGAACACGGCACTCGCAGCCCAGTACCGCCATATCGGATGGCAGGGCATTTAGCACACCAGGTAGCGAGTTGGGCCTATTTCCAAGAACTGAAGGCTACCCCCAAATAAACAACACTGGTAAAACAAACACTGTCGGTGAGAGCCTTCTCCATAAAAGGAAAATGGGACTGCTAAATTCAGAGGACAATGGAACGCATGACAAATTGTCAAATGGAGAACTTAGACGTGCAAGGGTTGATAACTAAAGACTGCACAAGACAAAAGTTATTTGACATTTGTACTAAACGCTTGTTGATCATTGACCGAACTGCATAACCTGTAAATATGTTAACATTGAGGCAGTCACACGATCGCTTGTCCACACTAATAAAGCGGCCAATTGATTCCACTGTAAAGATTTGATAAAGTGTCATTTTGTATGCTAAGAATTACATGTACTGTACTGGATGTCAATTGGTGTCTATCACCGGGCCTGTAGTGTGCCAAGTGCGGGAGTTAGTTGCAGTGAGCTCCGCGCGGGACTCCCAGGCTGCTCGGAGAAGAGATATCACGTGGCCAGGGGGCAATGGTGAAGAAGGGTCAGGGTCTGAGCAAGCGGCTGCGTCAAAGGCTGGAGGATTCTAGCATGCCAGCCCCAAAAGAACTGGAGCCTCTTGGAAACATACTAGCTCCAGGAGCAATTGTTTCAATAAAAATGAATTCTCTCTGACACATCCCCCAGCTGGAGGGAAATATGAGCGCGACGGTGAGAGGTGAACAGTGACAGTGCACTGTATACCAAAGGGGACTGCGGAGGTTGTACTCGGGCCTGGAAGACAAAGCAGCTTAGACAGAGAGAGACAGACCCACGTTCGTTCTCTCTCCCTTGAGTTTTGAAGAGAGGAAGTTGGAGGGGTCTGAGCTCAAGTGAAACCTTTCCCCAGGGTGCCAAAGCCCCCGTCATTACCACAGAGCCGCACTATAGCGGAATTTAGTGAAATAGATTTCTGGAAAAACACACTAAAGGCTACTGCGTTATTTACTTAATTGTTGCGTTGCAGAGTTGGCTGTAGATGCGCATTCCGAATACGTGACCGGTGTAGTAGTTGCAGCTTTTTCAGGCAAGTGTTGCCATGTAAAACCTTTTTTTCAAGAAACATTGGTGTACTTTTCTTATTAAGGGGATTGCGTGTCAGTCACTCTGTGCACTCTTCCTTACCATTGTTATTTATTCCTTTATAAATATTTAGTTGCTTGTGTTTTCTCTCCATTCAGGGGCTAGGTGGGGGGCTTGTGTAAGTATGATCATGGAGCCCCTGCTGCATCAAAAGCGGTCCTGAGAGACGAGGCAAACGCAGACGTCAGGAACTCTACCAGCTCTTTTGTTATCGCTGCTCTTTGGAACTGTCGGTTGCTGTGTTATCTGTGTTGCAGGGTCGGTGCAAGGTTTTTGCTGACCTGGGCAAACTGTCATTTTGCTGCATTTCAGGCCTGCCCGCAGTGAGGGCCGTGTTTGTTTCTTGGAGGGTGATGTGGTGACTTGCACAATTGGCACTCTAGGGGGATGCGCTTCTTTGCAGAAGATTAGCTCAATTTAGGGAAATAAAAATCGAGTTCTTTGGATTTTCTCTATGACAACATTCGATGCGGTTGATAATGGTGAGATTTTTAGGGGCCATAGGTCTAGACACAAAAACAGGTTGAAACTCCAAATTGGTGAACTACAGAGTTGAAGATAAACTATATTGATCAACAAAAAATGCTATACCAGGTACTGACTTCTGGGGTAGGGAGATAAAAACTACAAATCATCTTGCAGTTTCTGAAATATTAGGAGTTCTAAGGCTAATTTTCTTATAGAAAATAACATGGCTAGGAAGGGTATTTCGGGCAAAAATGCATATGAGTGAGTGGAAGAAATAACCTGTTCTAGTCCACAAAATCGATCAACAGGGTACAGGAAAAAGGTTGATGAGAATTAGAACATAGGGAATGAGTGGGAGAAGTACATGGTTAGGGGAAGGGACAGGGTAAGAAAAAGAAAAAAAAGGAGCGTGAGGAAGAAAAATGGGAGTAACTAAGGTTGGTCTCTCCTCCTACCAGAAGGCGCGAGTGAATCAGAGGGATTAAATAAAAAAGAGGGTCCTTCCTTAGTGAAAATCAAAACGAAATGGCTGACAAGTCAGCAATGCTATTTCTCAAGAAACCGCTTTTGTCAAAAACAAATATTACCCAAAGGAGGTTATCACGATTCAAGGTAAGGTGAATATGTTTGAATCAGCTGATCTGATCTGGTTTACTTCTTGCTGGCTGTATCAGCATCCCATGTAATGGTAAACTAACATTTCTAGCGCCTCTGTTTCAAGATAAATGCTGGCCTGTCAGTTCCAAAGACAAAGGAGGAATCAAACTGCTACAAGAGGGATGCAAGTAAAAAGAAGCATTAGTATGCAGTTTTTAAGTCTACAAATTTCTCCATACTTAAAATAACAGTATCAAGAGGCCAGAGGTGGAGCGGGGTTGATGTTTAACAGTCTAGGCAACACACTAGCAGAGGAATCTATAAAGTACTGGTGCACTATAAAGACTCCACTCCAGTGCTTAATTTGTAAATAAAAACATGCGAATGTGGAAACAGGGAATACTGCAACAGCGTAATCCTGAAGCAATCTCGGTCCTCTTCAATCCATTTAAAGCCACTCCCTGCCCCTTCAGCTCACTCTTGCAGCTTTCTGCTTTCTCCTATTATGACGCTTTTTCGTTTTTCTCTTCCTCTGTCCTTCCCAAATGTGTCTTTTGCTTACAGTAAATGCTTGAGTCAGAAGAACAAGCCCCAGCCCTCAAAAATAAGTGCCAGTGCTCAGCACTGGAAACAACAAGCCCAAATTAAGCACTGCTCCACTCAGTCCTACAAGGTTCTGTCTCGTCTAGTGAGATTTATACGTAATTTGACAACTGTCATATCACTGTGAATTAGCTGGAAAATTCGTCCTGTGTATTCTCTTTCTGCACTTGCTATAAAGTTGGAAGCCACCTTCAACTGATGTCGAGGCGCATTTTGCTTAAGAATGCTGTCAGTTTCAATTTTTGAACTGTGCACCACAAACCCTGCTGCCCTTATGCCTTCGCAATCACACTGCCCATTTGTAATTAGCTTAGTCTCACTTAACAGTACCTGTTTTGGCTGTGGGTAAATTATATGCTACTGTTATTTCGCAGAAAGTACATCAAAGGTAAGTTTTACTATGTTTTTACATCAATAGTACTTGACTTTGCAGGTATGTATTTATTGAATTATTAAAATGTACGTAATCTGACATATATATACATAGAGCTCAATATGTTTATAAATAGGATATTTACTTTAAATAGGAATAAAGTTAATTGTTTAATAAGTTAAGGTTAAGTAAATAATATATATTTTGTAACACATCCCTTATTAGCAAATATTTACTTAATTATATGAATGTTATATTAAACATTAGCTAGTTCAAATAGTTTTAAGGTAAAATTTATACTTACATTAAAGTCAATAAAATTTGGAAAATTAATTATAAGGAATTTTTGGGGTTTCCAAGTTGGACATTGTTAGGGCATAAGGTTTTTTAGAGTCCAGGGTTAGAATGTGTTTTGGGGTAAGTGTTTTTTTAGGGTTCAGGAGCTGGTAGCGGGTAGTTTTTCATTGTGTAGGAGGTTTATTAGACTTGAGGGGTGGTTAGTTTTATGAGGTTTAAGGGTTTTTGGGATCTATGTGAGTGAGGATTTATTTTAGAGTTTAAAGGTAGGTATTTTTTTTTGTGGATGTTAGGGGTTGTTAGGGTTCAATCGTGATAATGTCTGAGAGTGTATGGATTTTTTAGGGTTCAAGGTGGGTAGTGGTTTTTGAGCAAGGGGATTATCAAAGTTCTGGGATACGTCGGGATTTTGGGGTGTACGTAGTTTTTATTTTAGGGCTCTGGGGTGGCTGGTTGGGGGAAAAGATGATTACTAGGGTTCAGGCTGGGTACTGTTTTGGTGTTTACGGGTATTTTTAGCCGTGATAGTATTTTATGTGGGGTAAGGGTTTTTTGAGGTTCAACGATGGGTATTGATTTGAGGGTAAAGGTGTTTAGAGGGTCCATGTACCCATTTTTAAATAGCGGTTCAAATCTAATGTTAATTAAGTTATGTTACAATTCTTTAGGATTGCAATTAAAATAAAGGGTGCAGTTTTGCTACTGATGTTTGGTTTCGCAACAGTGCCGCAGTATCGGCCCCCAGTTACAAAGTCAGCAGGCCAGCATAAACCTTTCAGCACTCATGTTTGTTTCTAGCCTCCCTGTGTTTTGAAATATGTTATGGTTTTAAAAGCACTTGCTGTAGAATCCCTTGTATATCCAGCAGTTTAAGGCATCAATAAAAGTCTCAAGATATCTGTGGTGATTTCGTTTTGTAATGGAGACAGCTCAGAGTTTTGTCTAGTGGCAATTTTGACTCCTCTTAGATAGTGCAAAGGGTTAATATGCCTGCTGCAAACACGTATATTACAAAACTGTATTTTATGTGCATAGCTCAGCACGTATCTGCTTTTGCCACAAATGTCCTTTTGTTACTGTGCAGTTAATAAGTTACTACCATTATACTGCACAGTGAGCTATTAACTGCCATCAAAGAACTGCATGGAAACTGCATGATAAAGGTCAGAAAATAATGTTTTTTCCCAGTGTTTTATTAGCCTAATGTTGCTAAAAATGGTTTGTTTGGGTAGATAAATTCTTATTAGTAAAGCCATCCCTAACCACTGTGTTCAGTTTTCAATCCCGAGTTTGTGCTTCTCCAGGCCAAGCACTCTCACAGAACGCCTACCAATATGGATGATGTGAACATTACCCTTTGTAGTCCCTTTTGTCTTATGTATGTTTTCTTTACACTGATTTATACACGTAGTATTCATTGTCTCTATGTGTGATGTAAAGTGCTCCTACACCCTACACTGGTATGGAAGGCGCTACAAAACAAATGAAATACATGTAAGAGAGAGGCTGTGGAGAGATGAGGGGGTGACGGAGGCTGATAGTAAGGGAATCATTGGAGGGCCTCTACAGAGATTGTTGCATTCTGGTGCACTGTAAGGTCATCATTTATTATGGTTTAAAAGCTAAATACAATCGAATGTATAATGGAAAATGTGTTGTAGAATGCACCAGTTTTGCTACTTTTCCCAAAATCTTCTTGGGTTTGGGTTCTCAGATATAGAACTAATTTAGTTACTTTGATAATAAACCCATCAAAAAGAATATTTCTGGGTCATCATTCAACTAGAATGATGTATGGTTCTAGAAAGGGGTGATGGGTTTACAGTAAAGCATCACTCTACAACTATACGAGATGAGATCAACAGTGAGAAGAGGGCCTATTAAAAGGAAAGGCCTAAGAATGGATGCATATGAGAGATGTATATCGTGCCATGTTGAGGAGATGGGGAGACAATGGACAGTGTAATCTTGACCTGGAGGAACTTAACATTATTCAATTAGTGGGGCAGGAGCTGCAGTGCTAGGTGAGGATAGGGTGAAAGACCTAAAACTTTGATGACCAAAAGTTAAGAAAATACATCTTAGATATTTACGCAGTTGCTCTTTCTGTCTCATTTTGATGGAGTGGAAAGAGGAAGCTTCTATATTAGAAGAATGGTGCACTTTATTTAAGATTATGTTTATAAAGCAGTTGGTAGTTTGTCATACTTCCATGCCTTGAGCTCTCTTGTTTCATTCGCATGAAGTAACTGTGGATCCAGTTGAACTCCTATAGCCCTATAAAAGAGTATTTGAATTGTTTTCTATAAGATAACCAAAAAAGTGATACATTTCTCATGCTCTTGGGTACGGGGAATAAGATTCATGCAAAACTGAGGTTAATAGAGCATCAGTATTTGGCTAGCGGCAGAATGGTGATACCTTGCAGTTAGCTAGTGTTCAAGCGTAGAACACACCCTGGAAACAATCGCCTTGCCTGGCTACATATTGCTAAGAGAGCCACACAAAATAACCTGTAAATGATTATGGTTGTTGATAGAGCTTGTTACAGTTTTCATAGTATGACTAAGGGGCAACATTGGTCCAAATGACAAGATGGGTAATTACTACCCATCTACTTAAGTTAATGTGTCTTCTGTGTGCCTTGATTCGTGGGTGAGAATCAAGATGGATTCTTCAGGAACAATGTTTAGGTATCGAAATAAGAATGCCTTTTTTCTTCAATTCATTTATAATCTCTGCTTTGCAGGTTTACTGGAATTTATAAACTATGCAGCACTTCCTTTTATGTCTACTGAAGGTGTATAAATGCACTTATCTCTAAAACATTGGCAGCTTTTTTGGGATATACTACGAAAATATTGTCAATAATGGCATTTCTATAAACTGAAGGGCAATCAAAAACATGTGCATATAATGGCTATTTTCTTTAGAGCACGACTAACACTTGCTGTCTGTAGTAAGTTTAAATATATGAAGCTCTATATGAGTATAGTACAACCTATTATAAAAATAAAATAATGTTTGGGTTGTAGATGCTGAACGGGATGTTTTATGGAGGTTTGACCATATTTGTTTCCATGTTCCCAACAAATTGAATCAAAAGCTTTTTCAGCATCTAGAGTAATAGCAGCTATAGGGTCCCTAGACTTAGAAGCAAGATGGATTATTTTGAGAAAAGTTCTAGAATTATCCGATATGTATCACCCCTTAACAAAACCTGACTGATGAATGCCTATTAAATCTGTGATAAAATGATTAATCTGTAAGGCAAGAACTTTTGCAAAGATTTTACAATCACCATTGATAAGGGTTATAAGTCTATAATTGCCACATTTGTATACATTTTTATCCTTTTAAGGAATCAAGCACAATATAGCTTCAGAAAAAGTGCCCTTTGCTTGATCTTGTGATATGAAATATTTTGTAAGTGTTAATAACTTTGGAACTAAAATAGATGCAAATGTCGAATAAAATGCAGTTGAAAAGCCATCAGGGCCGGGGGCCTTATCTTTTGGAAGTTTGGTGATGGCATTTTTAATTTCTGTCTCAGATAGTTCAGAGTCTAACAGAGACAGATCTACTTTATGTGTCAGAGGAATAGATGGGAAGAAGGTATCAACTTCAGTTATATTAGAAGTACTTTAGGGAGTATATAATGTGGTATAGTAGTCATTAAAGCATTCTAGGATTTTTGAGTCACTAGTGTGTCTCTTTCCAAATGTGTCTGTGATAACAGTAATTTTAGACTTTTGTTTTTTAATCTTTAAATAATTTGCCAATAGTTTACCTGCTTTATTTTTCCCCCCATAAAATTTGGAATTTATTTTGAGTAGAGAACCACATGGACTTTCAAAAGATTGCTTATTGTATTGTAATTTTGCATCAATCAACCTGATAAAGTATCTGGTTTGTTAGAGGAGAAATATTCATGCTCAAGACGCTTAATTTGTGCAAGCAATTGAAAGGAAACTTTAGAATGTGCTTTCTTTTTAGTGGCAACATAAGCTATAATAAAACCCTCTAGCAGTAGCTTTAAAGGCATCCCATATAAAATTCATCTGAATGTCGGAAGGTAAATTGTGCATAAAAAATTCTTTAGAAAACATTGTAAATTGTTCAATAAATAAATGGTCTTGCAATAAAGTGTTATTAAACCTCCAGTGATTAGAAAAGGGGATATTACCTGGAAAGTTCAAATCAATAATAACCAGGGTGTGATCTCCGCATACTGCGAAAAACCTTCAAATGGATACCCATAGAAACTAGAAAGACAGTCACCCAGGCACTCATCAGCAGCAGGCTAGACTACAGAAACGCCCTCTACGCTGGCACCACAGTCAAGCTTCAGCAGAAACTCCAGAGGATCCAAAATGCAGCCACACGCTTCATCCTGAACCTCCCACGCCATGAACACATCTCCGCCCACCTCAGATCCCTCCACTTGCTTCCTATCGACAAAAGGATCATCTTCAAAGTCCTCATCCACACACACAAATCCTTCCACAACACTGGACCAGCCTACCTCAATGAAAGAGTGAACTTCCACATTCCCACCCACCACCTCAGCTCAGCTGACCTCGCCCTCGCCACAGTTCCTCGCATCCAATGCACCACCTCAGGAGGCAGGTCCTCCTCCTACCTCGCCCCCAAAACTTGGAACACCCTCCCCACCAACCTCTGCAAGGCCCAGGACCTCTAATCTTTCCGAAAGCACCTCAAGACATGGCTCTTCGAACAGTAAAACGGCAGCCCCTCCCCCCACCCTCCAGCGCCTTGAGACCCTCACGGGTGAGTAGCGCGCTTTATACATTTTTTGATTGATTGATCTGATATAAGAATAGACCCAATATCAGCATGTGAACTTGATTGTAGAATATTTTGTGTAGCAAATACATAGTCTATTCTAGAATATGAGTGATGTACTGAAGAATAAAATGTAAAATCTAATACATCTGGATGAGCAGTTCTCCATATATCACGTAAACCTGTGGGAGAAATTGCTTGATGAAATGCTTTTTTGCATTTTATTAGGAATATAACGAGTTTGAGAGCGACGATCTACAAGAGGATCCATAAGATGGTTGCAATCACTTCCTACCACAAGATTTTCAGAATTGCAAGACAGTAATAAAGAAGATAAAGTAACCCAAAATTGAGGCTCTACTCCAGTTGGACCATAAACATTGCAAATGGAAAATAGCACACCATTAATTTTAACTGTCAAAAAAATCCATCTGCCTGTAACATCTTTAATCTCTTCTATAACCTGTAATTGTAAGGACCTATGAAACAACATTATTACCCCATTCTTGTTATGTACTGCAGAGTAAACAAAAACATGACCAACCCAGTTTCTATTTAGACTTTGAAAGTCTTGCTCCTTAAGATGTGTTTCTTGTACAAGAGCAACCTGACAATTCTACCTAGAGAGATGTTGGAGCACTCTTTGTTTCTTAACCGTATTACGTAAACCCTTAACATTCTATGAAATCATACAAAGGCTGGTCATTTAAATGGTGAGAGACATTTAGACAACAGAACCATAACTAAACTCAAAATACAGACAACATGTGAATTGTAGAATAAGGTGGAAAGGAAAATTATGAACACATATCTAAATTAGGTTGCTTGTTGATGCCAACATTGCATTGTAAGGTAAAAATAAATAAAAGAAGAAGAAAGAGAGACAGAGGAAGAAGAAGAAAGTACATGAGAGAAAGAAAAGTAAAGAAGTAGCAAAAGCATCCGATTGATAGAAGGAAAAAAAAGATGACGAAAAGCCAAAAAGCTTTAGTCATACTTGACTTGAACATAAGAAATATATTTTGCAAAGGAGAAAGGGAGGAGCAAGAAAATTAGAGGACAATCAGCAACAGTACCCCCGAGGAATTAAAATAATTAGATGGCAAGAGGGAGGAGAGACATTAAAACAGAGTAAATACATTACAATATGAACAATTGACGATGTGACTTACCAACAAGGGAAAGAACCACTATGATGTCGAGATATACAAAAATATAGACACATTTGGAAAGGGGATCTTCTCAACTGTGAAGAAAAAATTGAAAAGTTAAGAATCCCACATTAACTAATCAAGTCTTGCTGAGTTCCATTGCCTCCCCTTTGTAAGTATATATGAATTGTTTCAAATCTGAGGGATTGTCAAAAGTAGTTGTTTTGTCCTTGAAGGTAACCTTAAAGAAACAAGGGTGAATAAGGCCAAATCTTGCATTCATAGATCTTAAAGGTGGTCTCAGATCCAGAAATTCTTTCCTTCTTTTAGCTGTCGCCGTGGCCACATCCTGACTAAAGAATATCTTTTAGCTTGACCCCAATATTTGTTTACGTTGTTTGGTGGCAGTTAAAACTGTCGTTAAATCCGAGTATTGTAGAAAGAGGGAGATAATTCCTCTTGGTTTAGATGTAGATGGAGGACCATTATAATGAGCACACTGAAAGTTAAGGACCGTGGTATTCTGTAGACCAACAATCTTTGGAATTTGAGTTTGCAAAATTGTTATCAAATCTTGGCCTTCTGAGCCTTCCGGACTGCCATAAATATGAAGGTTATTTCGCCGATTACAATTTTCCAAATCTTCTATATGTTTTTTTAGTAGTATGACTTCTTTATTCAGATTATTGACTTTAACAGTAGTATCTTGTACATTGCTGATCCTTTGTTCCACCTCAGAAAGTCTAGAATCCAGATGTGACCATTTCTCTTCAATTCGTTGTAACGCAATATTTGACTCCATAACAAAAGGCTACATTAACTTAAGTTCATCCATAATGTCGTCCAATGTGAGAGGCAATGGAGACTTTGTTGGAGAGGATGTTTTTTTTTTTTTTAGCTCTTTTGTTGCCCCTGGAGTCTTTACGACCATTAGAATTAGAAACTGAGGATACAGATACTTTTGAAGTATGAGGAATTTCCATTTTAGCAATACTGTGAATATTTAATACAGTATTTTAGTTAATATTCCTGCACAGTCGATTAGGTCACCTCAAAGGACGAATATTCAAAGTTATATGAGAATACCCAGAATAAATTGTCTAAAACAACCTCGGAAACAACATCAAAAAATGTCAAAAAGCATAAAGTTCCCCACTTAATTAAAATAATACTAGGTAAAATAGAACGTAGCCAAGAAAAAATTGGGGAATAAAAATGTTCTTTGTTCTTAAAATGGCAGCCACATTCGTGTGAGAAAGGGAGCAGCAGGTTGAAAGAATTAAACTCTGTGAAATACCATAGTTAAAAAGATTTAAAAAACTCACCATACTGCTCCCTGCACTTTCACACATCATATTCTGAAGAAAAGAAAAAATGGGTCAGCTGTCACAAATGCGCTCCTTCAATAAAGAAATGTCCTCGGTGACTCAGGAGTGTCGTTACCGAGTGGCCATCTTAGCTGCTCTGGCACCAAAAATTCAGTTGCATCTTTAACTATTGACTTTTAGGTATGTTAGTTTCCCTGCCGTAAGAGTGCTTTCCACTGAAGTTTACGGAAAGTGAAGTGTTGTGTTCATGCTCTAGAGTGGAGGCACATTTATGCTCATAAAAGTATTTTAACACCCCTGTTGATGTTGCACCATTAGTGATTTTTGTTCCTAAACGTTCCGTGTGCTCCTTAAAGTGTTTCAGTACTCCTGCTGAGGTTGCATCATGGGTGATTTGCAACTTCTAGTGATTTTTTCTTTTCTTAATTGTGATACCACTATGCTGCTTAATTTGCACCAAGGGGGTTGTGAATTTAAAAATCAGTTTTGCATTAAATGTGTTTTTTCTCCTTAATGTGAAACCACAAGGCTTCTCAATTTGCCCCAGAGGTGATCTTGTAAATAAATAGGGTTTTACACCTAAATGTGATTTGCTCGTGAATGTCATACCACAGAGCCCTGCTTACTGCTTTGTAGCAAGGGTGTTTTCACACCTGAAAGTTATTTTACAGCTAAAAGTTTGATTTTTTTTTTTTTGCACTCAAATGTGTTCCCAAAAAATGTCCACATACATGCATAATTTTGCACCTCTTACATCTTACTGCTCCCTCTGTATAAGGTAATTCCCTATGGCTGCATATTGTGCCTGTCCCATCCTGAAACTCCCTCTCAAGATCAATAGCTGACAATTTTTTCACACAATTTTATTATGGCCACTGATTTAAAACAGACCTTCATTCAAGACCAGGATGCATAATCAAATGCCTCAGAGAGCCTGTTCCTATGTAGCCTATCAAAAACTACCCTCCAGTACTACAAACAACAATCCCTGACAACAAACCCAGAAACCTTAAACCGTGGCACACATTAAAGTCTCAAAGCAAGATACATTAAATCTCCTAGATTGATACACCGTGCTTTTTCTTCTTTGCTCAAAAACACAAACATCAGTAGCTGGTGGGGGTGGGAGGGGAAACAACTAAGTGTCTGAGGTTACCATAACAGGTTTCAAAAAATCATTAAAATGTTACTAGACCTGCAGGTCGAGTAACTTGAATACTCTACCTAACCTAACTGTAATGTACTTGACCCATAAACAGGTCTCAAATTGTGTGATCTTAGGCAAATATTTTAGTTTAGGGTCTCATTTTTCTTCATTATAAATAGTGCAGCATCAAATATGTGATCTTAGCATTTCTGCTGTACAAAAAAGCTCTTTTGTTTAATTAAATAGACTAAGCTTTTGCTCCATCATTGTACAATAAGACTCTAGTCCACATATAGGGGACCCATGATCTATGACTTGCCTCCTAGGTCAGGAAACATCACTAGACACCAGGGATTTCACTTGGGGTGGTCGGCCCCCTCAGAAAACGGGCCACCCCTCCCCCGGGGGCATATTTTTTTTTTTTAACATGGAGGTAGGTGTCCCCGGGGGGGGGGGGGGGGCGCGATGGTGCTCAATTGCACCCCCCCCCCCCCCCCGGGCCTACATTTAAAAAAAAAAAAAAGAAGAAAATAAAGCCCGTGGGAGGGCGACCCCCTGTGGGGGCAATACTTTTTTTTGTAAATGTAGGGTTTCCCTGGGGGCCATTTTGGCCCCCAAGCAAACCATACAACTACTAAAAAAATATAGATTTCTCTCTCTCTCTCTTTCTATATATATATATATCTATCTATCTATCTATCTATCTATCTATCTATCTATCTATCTATCTATCTATCTATCTATCTATCTATGTAGATGGATATATCTATATAGAGATAGATCTCTCTATATATATGTATGTATATATATGTGTATATATATATCTATCTATGTAGATAGATCTCTCTATATAGAGATAGATCTCTCTCTATATATATATGTAGAGAGAGAGAGAGAGACAGACAGACCGACCCACACCACTTTTGTCAATGCATGTGTGGTTTCCCTAGGGGCTGCGATCGGCCCCCAGGAAAACCAGACCCACATATAAAAGTGATCTCTCTCTATATATATATGTGTGTTTATTTGCCACCAGTTGTCTTGCAGTTGCAGCTTGCGTCTTTAAAGCAATGCACATACTTTAACTGACGCATTTCAACTGTAGCTTTTAGGTAGCAATAAAAAAGTCAAGTAAGTCTTGTGATTATGTTTCTGCTACAAAAGGATCATACTTTTGTCTAGTGGCAGTTTTAGTACCATAAAGAAGCGCAGAAGGTTTATATGCCTACTGCAAAGAGCAAATCTGTATTTTATGTAAATAGCTGAGTACATTAGTAAAGTCAGCCATTACCTGTGCTATAATACAAATTAAATGTATGTGCAGGTGGGGGGCGGCTATGGAGAGATGAAGGGCACTTTTGCTGGGTGGTAATGAGGGAATCCGAGGAGGAGGCCATTGGAGTGGGAGCACCAATAATGATTGTTGGACTGGGCGCAGGAGGTGCTAAAGATTGCGACGAATGGTATGTGACAAGGTGTTTTTTGAGTGTCTTGAAAGAACGTGCTGATTGAGGGAAGAAGTGCAGGTAAGGTGGCCTCTACTGTTGCACGTATCACACACACACCAGCAATTTTGTGACTGTCTACGTAGGCTAGTGTTTTAGCCAATAGCAGAGATGGCATCTTGATGGATGACTGCTGCTGACGTTGTCACTCGGGTTATAGAGGACAGCTCTGACATAGGATCAGAGACTGAGACAGCAGATACTGAGACAGCATCTGAGGGATAGGACAATGGCGCAGACTCTGGGAGTGATTTTTCAGTCGGAGGAGTCCCATTCGATAACTCCTCTTCCAGTAATTATGAGGGAGGTGATGAGGACAGTCCTGCTGTCCCTTCGCAAGCACAGTCTGTGCAATGGGGCAATAGTGGTTTAGCCCAACCCAGAGAGCAGGTGAATGCGGCAGCAAGCACAGAGGGAGAGTGCTCTCTTGGGAGCTCCCCAATTTAGTTCAGCCCCAAATTCCACCGCCCAAATCGTATTGTGGAGACATCAAAATGATCTATCACAAAACAAACTGGTTTTGTAAGGCAGGCACCCTTGTGTTTTTGGTCCTCTGTTCGGCGGCCATATAGGGAAACATACTAAACCCAAACATTTCTGGAAACTAGACAACCGGGTTAGTCCACAGAGGTTTTCTTACCCAGAATACCCTGCAAAGCTGAAATGTTGAATAAAAACTCTATTTTTATTGCATTTCTGTCACACAAACTACAGGAATATTCTGGGATCCACAAAATTCCTACCACCCAGTGATTATTCACCTGTCCTGATAAAAACACTACCCCACTTGAGTGCCTATACCTAGTGCCTGCGTCAGGAATGGATCACCCCAGGGTCAACAGTTGCCTCATGTAAGGACCAACATTGACTGTGTGTGATCTATTCCTGTCGCGGGCACTAGGCCTACCCACACAATTGAGGTACCATTTTTATCGGGAGACTTGGGGAAATGCTGGCTGGAAGGAAATTTGTGGCTCCTCTCAGATTCCAGAACTTTTTATCACCGAAATGTGAGGAAAAAGTGTTTTTTTCCCAACTACTGAGGTTTGTAAAGGATTCTGGGTAACAGAACCCGATGAGAGCCCCACAAGTCACCCCAGCTTGGATTCTCCTAGGTGTCTAGTTTTAAAAAATGCGCAGGTTTGGTAGGTTTCCCTAGGTGCCGGCTGAGCTAGAGGCCAAAATCCATAGCTAGGATTTTGCAAAAAACAGCTACATTTTCTTTAGAAAAATGTGATGTGTCCACATTGTGTTTTGTGGCATTTCCTGTTGCAGGCGGTAGGCCTACCCATAAAAGTGAGGTACCATTTTTATCGGGAGACTTGGGGGAACGCTGGGTAGAAGGACATTTGTGGCTCCTCTCAGATTCCAGAACTTTCTGACACCAAAATGTGAGGAAAAAGTGTTTTTTTGGTCAAATTTTGAAGTTTGCAAAGGATTCTGGGTAACAGAACCTGCTGAGAGCCCCACAAGTCAGCCCATCCTGGATTCCCCTATGTGTCTAGTTTTCAAAAATGTGCAGGTTTGGTAGGTTTCCCTAGGTGCCGGCTGAGCTAGAGGCTAAAATCTACAGCTAGGCACTTTGCAAAAAATACGTCTCAATGTAAAAATTTGATGTGTCCATGTTGCCTTTCCTGTCGCGGGCATTAGGCCTACCCACGCAAGTGAGGTACCATTTTTATTGGGAAATGTGGGGAACACAAAATAGCACAACAAGTGTTATTGCCCCTTGTCCTTCTCTACATTTTTTCCTTCCAAATGTGTGACAGTATGTAAAAAAGACGTCTATTTGAGAAATGGCGTGTAATTCACATGCTAGTATGGGCACCCCGGAATTCAGAGATGTGCAAATAACCACTGCTTCTCAACACCTTATCTTATGCCCATTTTGGAAATACAAAGGTTTTCTTGATACCTATTTTTCACTTGTTATATTTCACCAAATGAATTGCTGTATACCCGCTATTGAATGAAAACCCATTGCAAGATGCAGCTCATTTATTGGCTCTGGGTACCTAAGCATCTTGATGAACCTACAAGCCCTATATATCCCCACAACCAGAAGAGTCCAGCACACGCAACGGTATATTGCTTTAAAACATCTGCCATTGCAGAAAAAGTTACAGAGTAAAACATGGAGAAAAATGGCAGTTTTTTTGCAGCTCAATTTCAATATTTTTTATTTCAGCTGTTATTTTCTGTAGGAAAACCTTGTAGGATCTACACAAATGACCCACTGCTGAATTCTGAATTATGTCTACTTTTCAGAAATGCTTAGCTTTCTGGGATCCAGTATTGGTTTCACACCCATTCCTGTCACTAACTGGAAGGAGGCTGAATTGTGTTGAAAAATGTGGTTTTCTGATTCAAGTCTGCCTGTTCCTGAAAGCTGGGAAGATGGTGGGTTTAGCAAAGCAACCCCTTTGTTGGTGCCATTTTCAGGAAAAACAACCTCTAGCCTTCTTTGGCAGCCCTTTTTTCCCATTTTCTTTGAAAAAAACGAAATGTTTGCTGTATTTTGGCTAATTTCTTGGTCTCCTCTAGGAGAACCCACAAACTCTGGGTACCTTTAGAATCACTAGGATGTTGGAAAAAAAGAATGCAAATTTAGTGTGGATAGCTTATGTGGACAAAAAGTTATGAAGGCCTAAGCGCGAACTACCCCAAATACCCAAAAAAGGGCTCAGCACTGTGGGGGGAAAAGGCCCAGCAGCTAAGAGGTTAAAGGTGTCTTTATTGCTCCTTCACTTTCTGACTGAACAGAACACCTGTTCTTTGTCAACATTGTCAGCATAGCTTGCCCTGATAAAATATGACTCACAAGTAGAGTTCTCGAGGCTTGCATAACCAGAAATATGAGCTAAACATCACCCTGTATGAAAATGGGAAGGGCATTATCCAATTTTCATATAGCAACCGCCATATCTTTGCCATATACAGGTCTTCTGCCCTGGCTAGGAACGTTAACACTGATGTCATGCCTACCATCTCTATTGACTATGACACAACCGGATCACACTCTTCCACTCCCTATATTTCATTGTCACCCACACAACTCTTGAGGAATGAATTGCAGACCACATAAAGTCAGCATTAGTCAAGGTTGTCTGTAGCATACCCTGAAGGACAACTATCATACATCCCTGTTACAACTCACTTTATACACCTACTTCTGAAGAGTGCAATTCACATATCACTTCCAGTGATTTAGAATCCCCCTTCCTTCCACACACAAATGATGTCTAAGGCATTCTTCACATCCAAAGACATTGTAATCATACAACCACACCACGCCCCATATACACAATCTCCAAAGGTGGACATCCTAACCACAATCAAACATTTAACAACCCAAAGCAACTTCAGAAAAATCTTATCCTCTCAACCCAGTGACCCATCACCTACACATCACATGAAAGCTGTCAGCAGAGAAAAGTTTCCTTTATCCATAAGTTGACAATTTACTTCAAATGTATTAATTAAATAAACTCCTTGTTTCAGTGACTTACTGTGGAGATTACACATGCAACCCCTAAACCACTGAGGCGGAACACCTTATTGTTTGAAATTGGCTGTAAATAGAGTTTTAATATTGGTTTCCTTGATTATAGCAGTGACTAGCTCATCTTTATTGTGGTTAGGTTTTGTTGCATGTTTCCATCCTGCACTGAGGAAAAGACAAAAGCTTGCAGGCATCACTCCTAAATGTCTTTTTATCTTTTATTAACCTGCTAAAACCTTACACCTTTCTGTTGTGGCCTCATAGGCATAACTGCCAACATTTGAAAATGGGGAACTAGGTTTGAGCTTTGGCTCAACATCCTTTGATTCTAAGTAAATCGCTTCATTTCCCTGTGTCTTAAAACAATATTTATCCGACCTTGTGTAATGTAACTAGTGCTCATGTAAAGTGCCTCCTCGCCCTTGGATCAATCTTGCTCTAAATAAAACCACAAAATAAACACAATACCAGCTCTTCCCTGGACTGGGCTTTCAAAAAAGAAACCTCACAAACAAATCTGTAACTGCCTCAAAATGGATTGGTCAGACCTCCGCTTTATTCCTTTTAAAGTCCTGGCCTTCACAACCCATCCCCATGCTCAAGTAGAGACAGAAGTGGTAAAATCTACAACCCTCAAACACAGTGACAACAAGCAAGCAAAGCAAACAGGTCTGGCTCTAATGTGTTAATGCAAAAAAACATAAACATACACATATGTGTACTGTTTGCCCAATATTTTTGTGCAGTCTGTTTTTTGTGTCTTCTATAACTGTGCTGTTTCTTATTCCTCCTGCTTGGTAGATTCCCATAATCAGTCTTAGTGGACCATTATTTGTGATCACGTTTATTCCTTATCATAATTTGTTTAGGATGATGTACGCTCAGGCTTCCCTCTACCTTTTTAACATGTTTCTGGAAGTATTGCTTTTATCCTAAAAGTAACAAAAACAATTGAATGAGTCTTTGATAGTGCATCCACTATGATCCACTAAACCCTTCTTCCTATGATGTTTTGTGTCCAATTTTCCGTTGAAAATGATTAATAAAAATGAGGCATGAGGGATCAAGGTCTTTCTTTGAAAAGTGAAATAAACAACACCAGGAAGCTGAGATTGTTTGTCTAGGATCATTGTTGCAGCCTGTAGGCAGTGCACTTAGGATCTGCTTACGACCTTGGCGGAGGGGATTAGTCTGTCACAAACGTGACGGATATCCCACCCGCCGTATTACACGTTCCATTACATCCTATGGTACTTGTAATATGGTGGGCCGGATATCTGTCACATGTCACGGAGTAATCCCTTTCGCCATGGTCGTATTCAGGTCCATATTCTTTGTTGCAAGTTCCTTTTTTTCACAGTTTCTTTGTTAGGCCCAGTAATTTGGTTTGATAAAGCTTCAAACACAAGATGAAATACACATTTAGGCAGCTTTGTGAAGAAGTTTTAACATTTCAATTGTCTTATTAAGAAATTATTGAAAACTTCATAGAGAAGAGTCGTTTGACTTTACCTTGCCACCAGTGATTTCTCAGAAGGAAGTTGCTGTAGCATATCTATGAAACTAGTTATTATTGATAGTCTGCAGCATGACTTATGTTGGCGAATGCACATCATACAGTGCTGTTATACTTCGTTAGATTCATTGTTTTGTGCATACTCACTCTATTACACTCAATATTGGTATTTTATAGCACTCTAAACTGTGCTATTTGTATTTTGATTTTAGTTTAATAAATCTTGAAAGTTTGAAAAAATGTGTTTATGGAAATGTGTGTTTTTGTTTTTAGGAATGCCCCTTTGTTTATTTCTCTTTAACTGGAACAGTAGCAACATCGGACAGCATCCTTGCTTCTCTCTGTAAGTATGCAATTTGTTTCTGTTTCACAGATGAAAAATTGTATTGGACAAGACTGTTCGCTGAGCAAATCGTGGAGTGACAATATTACTCCCACTAATTAAAGTTACAGAAAAAAAATGGAAAGGAATGTTCTCCATTTACATGCTTATTTTTTCAACTTCAGAATAATGTTTGTCACAGGTCCAGTCTGCCTTTAGATGGTGCCCTTTAGCATTAACTGTACTGCTGGGTTTTCAAGATGATTCTGTAAAGGTCATTGACAAAGGTGCTGCTGCTATATTTCTCTCTTTAGATGTCTTCTCAGCATTTGATATGGTAGACCAATGCACCATGTTACAGTATTTGTTTGCCAGTTGGTTTGAGTTCTTTTTGGGAAATGGGTGGCAGCAAGTTACGCTGGGTTCCTTTAAATCTTAAAGCATAATATCCCTGCCTGGGACTTTTTGGGGGAAAAAAGAATCTGTTCAATCATATAGTAATGAGACTGAGGTCTGCACTAGAATCATTATAGATCCACACTGCTTCATGATTTTGACAAATATTTGGTCTAGCTCAATAGTCTGAAACTGAGTTATCTTCTTTTGGACAAAAGGAAAGCCAAAACTATCTCTCTTAAACTTCCCAAACCAATTGGCATGGATCTGAGAACTGATGAGATGTTTTAGAACTTTAGAGACATATTTCATGCTGAGGCTTCACTGTCCTTGTAGATAATGTCAGGGGCTAGAGGCTGTGTTCCTCAACTATGCTGAGGAACTCCCATCATTCCTCTTTCTCTCTGGAAAAAAATTGAAATTTGTATTATGGGGTGATCAGGTCCTCTAGTATTACTATAATGCTTCATAAGTGAACCTTTCAAAATCGTAATCCTTGTACCCCACAAACGCACAAAATTCAACTGTCTGAGCAGTCACAAGGCTCCGCGAAAGGGACCACATTTCCTGTACATGAAGATCATATCATTGACTTCTGGCCATAGTCTGAATATTGCTCAAGATAGTCTTTCTAGCTTATTAAAGCATAAAAATAATCTTGCACTTGTTTATCTGTCTAACACAGTTAATACTTACATAGCCCTACTTAACATACATATAAGGAGCGAAACACACTTGAGACTTCATATATTCAACGTTAGCATGAGAGAATGGACAGTCTTTCAGTTCAGGCCCCTACTGTGGGATAGTCACTTTCATTGGTTATCAGGCTGTCCGCTCACTGACATTTTTTTAAATGCTGTCTGTATTAAATTTTCTTTATTATAATGGCTTGAGACAAGAGACTCCGTAGGGTAGTGAGTGCCTCATAAGTGCTATCAGTTAGTCATACAGTATGCAAATACAGCAGTGAAGCCCTCTTGGCTTCAGCAGTGCTTGTTCCTTCCATTGGAGATGGGAGTCCGCAGCTTCTTTGTCTTGATCCCTGCTCGTGGGAGAAGCATAGATTCTTCAGTTGGCCTGCAGCAGAAGAAGAGTTTGATTTTCAGCTGAGAGATGAAGAGAAATTCAAGGTAGTTATTAGTGTGCCTTCCTTCTCTGTTTAAGTGTGACGTTATTTTCTAGTCCATAGAGGAACACCTGTATTGTTATAAAAGTCGAGATGGTTTAGCAATATGAAGGTATACTGTCTGTGTGTGTTCTTGGTCTTGTAGGGAATGCGCATCCCTTCACAAACCACATGTAAGTGTAGTTGCCCTGGTTTGAGGTAATTTATGCAGATTAGGGTTTCCCTGTTTGTTTTTTTATGCTGTGCTGTGCTGTGCTCACCATAACATCCGGTTAACTGTAATGCGCTGAAAAGCCACAAACATCACATTTAAACATTGAGCCACATTATGAGTTTGGTGGACGGGAACACCCGTCTGCCAGACTCCCGACTGGGTGGTTGCCACTATGCTGACTACCTTCCCGCTGACACCATTAAGACTTTACCACTGAGCTGACCCGTGGAAGCCAAAGTTTCTGCTGGTCAGCCCGGTGGGAGCAATGCTGCCGCCCCAAGGGGGCACACACCTTTGTAATGCGCACTTTCTGCACGAGGGTGCTGGGCAGGGAGACCCCTGCACTGGCCATGCCATGGGTATACTAAGTAATCCAAAGACCAGGTCTAGTCTTAAATAGGTTCTTTATTAAGAGCATCCCATCCACACTCTCCAAGACAGCAGCTCCACCAACCTTCTGCCTTGGGGAATGGAACTCCCCTCGCATTCTATATTCTATGTGTAATGTAGTTCCAAACATATTCCACAACGGGCATGGGCAGTGCAGCCCCCTGCACCCGTTGTCTGCCAGGCTTTTCATGGCAGTGAAACCATAAGTGAGCCTTTCAAACCGCCATGAAAAGAGTGGTGGAGAACCAGGTTGTAATCAGCAGGGCAGCGCTGCGTTTAGCACCGTCCTGGCTGATTCCATCCTGCACCCGCCATCAGCCCATCGGGATCCCTGAACCCAGCAGAGTCGGCGGAAGGTTGGTAAGGCTGCCTGCCAACCTTGTAATGTGGCAGTCAGACCGCCACAACTGTGGCAGTCCAACAGCCACTGAGAATGTGACGGTCCAAGGACTGCCACACTCTTAATTAGGCCCATATTCATTGTTGGAGATAAGACACCAGTTACTACAACAAGGTTATCAACAGTTCAAGTGTGAAGAATGAAGTTTACCGCTTGAAAGCGTATACAAGTAATTCAAAAGAAAGCAGGCTCATGAGTCAAAGGACCTTCTCTGTGCTTATGTTTTCCTTGACTGTGCGGTTTGGGATAATATTTTATTGGTAGACTTTGTGGCTGGAGAAATCCTTTGTTTGAGCAGGTTTCACGTATCCTGGAGCCTGGGTGCATCATAAAAGGAGGCAAGTAAACATATTGTTGGAGCCCCACAAGTCAACAAGTGTTTCTCTCCACTAATGAATGTTACCATTAACAGTTTCTCCCCTCCAACATTTGCCTCCAACAAGAACTGGATCAAAGAGAGGCCTTCACAATCAATATCAATTCCTTCAATTACAGCAACAAAAGCAGATTACTGGGTGTAAGACGAATACCTTCCACCAGAGGTCTGATCAAATGCTTGCCTTCAAAATTTCAGTTGATCCCTTCAGTCAACTAAAAAATGGATAAGAAAATGACAGACAAGCCAGAAGAGTTTTTCCACAAAACACAATCTTAATCGACTGTAACCTCTCTCTTAAATCTAACCATTGTCTAGCATACACCCTGAGGTAAAAGAGATTCAGTATTGATAAGATAAATGATCTTATCAAAATGATGAAACTTCAAGAGAAGTCACTTAATAGGTTAGGGATACAGATAGGCAACACAGTTGTATCTAGTAAACCCAGGTACTCCACATACCAAACACAAGTCAACACCATGGATTCTAAAATAGAGAAGTGTTCCCTCTTCTCTGACCTACAACAGACCTGATCTTCCCTGTACAAGCCTGAAAATACGATCATAACATAAAAACCTCACTTGCTATCCTACGTTCAGCATAAGATCCATACCACATAATAATCGAGAGAGCAACATCACCTGTGAACACAAAAACATTTAATACCTGTTGAGGTCTAAAGATCCCAAATTGGCAGAGAGCAACCTCTTTGAACCCCATAAAATCTATTGCAAAACCACAAGGAAAAGGAGTCCACTGAGATATTCTAATAGAAAATAAGACCTTGCCCTTTTCCATTTTATCCAATGAT
This sequence comes from Pleurodeles waltl, assembly GCF_031143425.1. Classification (NCBI taxonomy): domain Eukaryota; kingdom Metazoa; phylum Chordata; class Amphibia; order Caudata; family Salamandridae; genus Pleurodeles; species Pleurodeles waltl. The sequence continues at coordinate 1,140,534,516 of NC_090447.1, forward strand.
TGATTGCTCATTCCTCCAAGTTTCTCTATCATCAGAAGGGTAGCAGTGTCACATAAAGACCTAGTGGAATGCAAAAATCAGAAACATTGCACGTTTTCCACCTTCCAGAGAATATTTGTGGAAATAAGCACAGGGTAGCCAAATCACTAAAAATATAAATCTGCCTCCTCTCATGGACAATGTTACTCTTGTGGGACAGCTGATCATTCCAGAAAAAATGATCTTGTCAAACCAAAGCACATTTCTGGGCGACTTCAACTTACACTGTAGGTGGATGAAAAAGATGCTGCAGCCTCTCAGCTTTCCTAGACAACAGTGATGTCAAACTGTTGGGCTTAACTTCCACTCATGTGAATGATGCCATTCTGAATCTCATTCTGTCTCCAGAAAGCATGGCTAAGATAAACTCCCATTCCGGTAAACGTGTCTTCCCTCCTGGAAATTTCCAAAGGTCAAACTAGAAACCCAAAAACTGCACTAGAGACCTCAAAATTACAAAGAAAGATACACATCTCCTTCTCTTTACAAACAGTCCCAGACAAATAAAAAAAATAGTATGTTCATATTTAAGTACACTGACACAATGTCTAAAATCATTGAGAATTTAGCAACTCGAGCTAACAAAAGCTAACCTCCAGCCAACTGGTTTTCAAGCAGCCTTCTTAAGAAAAGCTTTGAGAGCTGGAGAACAATTGTTGTGTCATAGTTTGGTGACAGCTTGTGAAAAAGCTAAGAAAGGAAACACTACAAACAAGCTTATCTTTAAGGTGACATCAGTAGAAATAACTCAAGCCAAAAATGCCACAGAAAGCAGAGACTGTAACCCAGCATACAACACATTTCAATCCTATCATAATCAAGGATTCAAAATAGAGCTGCCAGAATATTTCCAGCAACTTTACAGAAAAAGTGAAAAAATAGAACTGACACTTATAAAACATAACATCTGGCTCCAGAAGTTCTAAAGAGCTAGTGAAGCCGGACCATTTTGTTCTTGTCTGCTTACCACCCAATCAAACCACAGCAATATCAACTTTATCTTGTCGAAAAATATATTGGGAGTCTAATTGGAAGCTGTAGTAGTAAATACAGAAATGTTGCCAAACCTTAGATTTTAATCAAGATCTGACCAAACATTGATAATAGGCACATTTTCTTTCGTTAATCTGAGTCTTAACCTTCATAACATTTCTTTTCTTAATTATATTTTCTTATTGGCAGTTTGAAACATAATACACGGTACAGTGAAGTACCATTATGAAGATGAAAACAATAGCTGTCACATAACCAACCAACAATATCTGCCACAACCTTCATAACATTTCCACACTGATAATTCTCAGCTGTACATGAAAGTATGATCACCAAATCACTGCATGTCCCTAGAACAAATATTTAAAGAAAGTGAATTCTAGATATCTCATAATTACCTTAAACATAACACCCTCAAAATTGAGTTTCTACTGAGCTCTCCGCCAAGGGCACAATTACTTCTAAAAAAAAAAAATGGATCAACAGCTTCTCCATAGTAGACCACAATCTGGAAAACTTAAGGTTGCCTATCTGAAAAAACAAAACTCAGCATACAATCCCACATAAATGCACTGTATACTTTGTCGCTGGACCTGTTTTATACTGCTGTATTATAGAGGCTCTTTTTTGTGCCATAGCCAATCCAATACTAACATAAAGTGATCTTGTTATTCCTGTTAGGTCTGGTCCACACTGTGTCAATCTGCTAAATAAATTAATGTTTGGCAAACATTAGCGTGAGAGACATTATATTTTGCCAATTTAACATCCAGAGCAGTGTGTAGATGTTATCCATCCTCATGGTGTTAGTAGCTGCTCTCGCTGCTTAATGCATCAAGACCTCAAATTTCAGGTGTGCATCATGGTAGCTTATTTTCAGTTTTTTTGTTTCTTTTTACAGTTATATTTATCAGCAGGACAACAATAATAAGATACAACCACCTTCCCAGATCCAGTCAGGTGCACACACATTAGCATAGTCAAAGAGAATCTTTGAACAAATATTCCATTAGCGGAGCAAGTTGTGACTGTCTACATGTCTACCTAGGTGGTGCACGGCTTTTCAGTTCATTACCACTTGACTGTGAGTACTAACTGCAATATTTCCTAATACTATAATTCAGTGTCAGATGTTTAGTTCCTCGCATCACAGAGGCACTCTGTAAGAAGGGTGCCGCAAACCTGCCAACATTGGAAACTTTCCCACAGTGTGATCCTGCAGTTGGTTCACGGGTGTATGCTTAGCAGAGTACAGGCCTGCATCACAAGAGTTAAAACACTAAACATTACATACTTATTCTGATAATTACCAGGTAGTTTATTAATTGCTGCATGTGCATTAACTGTGGTTTAAATTATAACATTAGTGTAAACATTTAAGTACTTTACATGCATCAGCAGCTTTGCTGTGTTTCTGTGTCATTCACCGCATAGGCATGTAGGGCAAGCCAACTGTAAAACTTAGATCTATGTTCAATAATGAAGGACCACACTTCAGAAGCTTATGCGTACGTTTATTGCTTACACCTCAGCCACTGCCTAGGTCTCAACTGTCGTTACATTCTAGAATCCCTCAGAGAGGCTGCATTGTAATTCTGGAGTCGCCAGAATTCCATAGATACAGGCCAATACACAGAGGCTGTGGAGCAGGATGTCACACTTCTCCCTCTTTATACAGTAACCAAGATATATACACTAATAAATAATTTGAGGCCTAAAGCTCATTGTAAAAATAACATTAAGAACCAGTAATAACAAAAGTAATACATTGGAACATTGTTGTGTCTACAACAGTTACATGGAATTCACTTAAGAATAAAAGCATTTGCACAATGAACAATTCTCAAAGAATTATGTGATAACATTGGAATATTGCTAGTGAGTACAATGCTTACATGGAATTATATGAGGTATAATAGTGTTTTATCCCCATGAATAAAACCTCAAGACGTCTGTAGGAAAGTGTCCTTGTTGACATGGTTACCCCCTACTTTTTGACTGAGAGTGTGCTGGGATCCTGCTAACCAGGTCCTAGCACCAGTGTTCTTTCCCAAAAACTGTACCATTGTTTCCTCAATTTGCACACCCCGGCACACATTTGAGTCCCTTGTAAAGGGTACCCATGCTGCCAAGGGCCCTGTGACCAGGGAAGGTCCCCAAGGGCTGAAGCGTGTATTATACCACCTTGGGGGACCCCTCACCAAGCATAATCACACTGCCTTTACAGCTTGTGTGTGCTGGTGGGGAGAAAAAGACAAAGTCGACATGACACCCCTTCCAGGGTGCCATGCCCACAAACCATTGCCTGTAGCATCAGTAAGTCACCCCTCTAGTAGGCCTTACAGCCCTAAGGCAGGGAGCACTATAACACAGGTGAGGGCATAGGTGCATGAGCAATATGCCCCTACAGCGTCTAAGTCAGAGGTCTTCAAACTTTTTGATGCCGGGACCCCTTCTTCAAACATTTTAGGTGTAAGGACCCCCTCCAGATAAACATTTCTAGAACCTGGTACTCCTCACCATCAACAATAATAAACTTCCCCAGTTCCCACAGAAAATCATTTTTACTGTGAGGAAATAATATTAAACAGTGTTTATCAAACCAAAGGTCAGTGAGTGTGGGGGCGTGGTCAAGGGTGTGGCTAAAAAGAAAGGTCATCATTTATGAGGAATTGACGTGGGGCAGCGCCGCAAGTCTTCTTGCTACACTGCTCCACGACAATACAAAAGGGCAGGAATGGTCCGTATTTATGAAATACAGTGCATTTCTGTCCTTTCCCCCTGCGCTGGTGCAAAATTGGTTCCTAATCAAAGGAAATTAAAACATTTCTCTTCATTATGCCTGCTCTGAGGAGAAGTAAGGTTTTGGCACTGCTCCAGTTTACGTGATTTTTTAAATCTGGCGCAGCGTCAAAATCCATCTGTGTTGCATGGGAACACCCACTACAACACCCATGGAACCTCCTTGACGCAAAGTAAGGCAATGCAGAGGCTTGCACTTCTTTGCCTTACTCCATATCTACAAGGCCATTCAAAACCACTCAGGGTCACTTTGCGTCACCTTGTATGTATGATTGAGAGGCTTGTGCCGCTGGAGCGTAAAAAAAAATGATGCTCCAGCAGCGCAAGTCTCTCCTAAATAAACCCAACATATTCTCTACGTGTTTTTTTTAAGTCTTTCACCGTCAGGTAGCTACATATAAAATAACACCCAGCTTAAATGAAAAATAAATAAAAGAAAGTTGTTACTTATTGGGAAATGCACTGTAGTGCATTATGAAACTTCTATTAATTAATGCACTGCAGAGGTCTGTGTGTAACCAGAGAGTGACAGAACTAAATCTAGGTTAGTGCAGTTGAGAATAGTGACTTGTGTATTTTTAGTGCCATGAGGTCACAGCCTGTGACAAAAAGCACTGTAAATATGTAAGGCATTATTTTATACTTGCATTACACACAGTATAAGATAGGCCACTTCAAAAAGATTTAAAATAAAACTGTGCTTCCAAAATGTAGATTTAAGTAATCTCAGAGCATATGCAATACCTTTTGTTTTTCTTTAATAGCTGTCCCTTCAACACCTCCAGGTGAAGAAGTAAGCACTGTGGAAATACAATTACAATTAAAAGCATGCACTTGTTAACTCTTTGTATTACCCCTCAAAAATAATAAATGTTTGTTCTCACAAAGCTTTGAGAGAGCCAATCATTTAAAGCTGCACCCAAGCACCCTTTACATTTGCAGATTAGCTCATTCAGGGAGCAGAGGCCCTGGGATGAAGGTCTCCTTAGCTGTCTGTGAGGCTTTCGCAGCACAGGAGATGAGGCATTTTAAGAATCGGCTGTGGGAATGCGCGACCCCCTTTCCAGGACTCCAGGGGCCCCCTGGGGGTCGCGACCCCCAGATTGAAGACCTCTGGTCTAAGTCCATTCTTAGACATTATAAGTGCAATGTGGCCATATTGAGTTTATGGTCTGGGAGTTTGTCAGTACGAACTCCACAGCTTCATAATCGCTTCACTGAATACTTGGAATTTTGGTATCAATCGCCTCAGCTCAATAAACCCACACTGATGCCAGTATTGGATTTATTGATAAATGCACTCAGAGGGCATCTTAGAGATGCTCCCTGTTTGTTAGCCAAACTGCTAATACATGACTGACCAGTCTGTGCCAGCCTGCCACTTTCCGACGAGTTTCTGACCACATGGGGTGGGAGCCTTTGTGCTTTTGGTGGCCAGAAACAAAGTCTGTCCTAGGTGGAGGTGTTTCACTCCTCCCTCTGCAGGAACTGTAACACCTGGTGGGTAGCCTCAAAAGCTCTGGCCTCTTGTTACAGTGCTCTATGGCCCTCCAGCTAGTGGAGTTGCCTGCCTCCCGGACAAAGCCCCACTTTTGGCGGCAAATCCAGCTGGAAAATTAGAGAAAACAAGGAGAAGTGACCACCTCAGCAGGGACTACCCCTAAGGTGTCCGGAGCTGAGGTGATCCCCTCCTTGAAACATACTCCATCTTAGTTTGGAAGACAGGTACCAATAGGGTTAGGTCTGTGTCCCCCTCCCCAAAAAGAGTGGACACAGAAAGAGTGTAAGCATTCTCAGGGACAGTAGCCATTGGCTACTGCCCTCTGATCCCTGTAACATCCCTAAATCCAGGATTTAAGGGCTCCCCTGAACCCAGTTAGGCAGATTCCTGGCGACCTCACAAGAACCAGACGAAGATTCCCGATGCCAAAAAGTTACCCCTGTATCCGCAGCCCCCTGGCCTTGGGGAATCCGACCTTTGGTGCAGCAATGTCCAGTAGGCGGTCCTCCTCCTTGTCCAGCCTTTGGTTTACCGGAGCTGACCTGCTGAACTTCAGCAGCAGTGTCTTTGTGACCCCAGGGTCGCCCTATAGGAAAGCATTAGGAGCCCGACGATGTGTTTGCACCCTGCACCTGCCCGCCCCAGCGCCGCTGACCTGCGGCCCCTCCGGTGCTCCTCTAAAACCCCCGGGTCTGCCCTCTGAAGACATGGGCACTTACCTGCAGGCAGGCCTGAATCAGAGTGCCCCTAGCCTCCATAGGAGCCCAAGTTCAATTTGGCTCCTCTTCGATCTCTGCACCCGGCTGGCCCTGTGTTGCTTGTGGTGGGTGTTTGGTTTTAACTTCAACCCCGACCAGTGGACTTCCTAACTCCAGAGACTTGACCATAAGTCTCATACTTACCTCAAAACTGTGCTAATTCGGGCAGTGGAATGCGCGACAGGGCTGTGCATGGGGGTCCCTGCACTGCCCATGCCGAGTGCATGGGCAGTGCAGGGACCCCCAGGGACACCCCGAGTCCCCTATTCCACCAGGCTAGCTGATGAGGACTTGTAATCCCTAGGGCAGTACTGCCTGCAGCGTTGCCCTGGCAGACTACAACCGCCGGGACCACCAGGCTGCAGGCTGGCAGCAACCTTGCGGTCCCGGCGGTTGAACTGTGGCGGCTCCGCCATGGTCATAATATTGTGGTCGGAACACCACTTTGGCAGCGTTCCTACCACGACCCTGGCAGTCAATGAGGCCCTATATTCCATTTTGATATAGTATAGACAGAGACAGCTTCCTACAGTGTGTGAAACTCAGTTGAATTTATAATCTTTGAATTATATTGGGAGCCTTGTCATACTCCCACTCTTCCTGATATAAACGTTAGATTTGTTGCTGTTTGACTTCACCAAATTGTCACTCATTTAGGTATTCCCTAACAGATGTTCATCTCTGATTTCTCTTTCTATCTTCCTCCGTCCTGAGATTTCAATCCCTCTATCATGCTGAACTGGCCCCACACATTTTACCACTCTACACAAGTTCCATATCCTTTCATCCTGTGTTTTTACTGCATTATGAAACAATTTAATTATCTTCATTGGTTCTGTGAATTTAGATCATTCTTTCTAAGCAGTAGAAGATTTCACTTTAAGCCATTCACCTTACCTGAAATCAATTACTTTGGTCTTATGTGTCTTGTCATAATGTTTCTTTCATGACTCAAGCTCTTTTCACCTCATGCTTGGTTTGTGTCTATCTTTACCCAGCCTTTATACCACTTCATCCACCCAGGCTTTAATCTGGACTTATGTCTCCCACCCTTTAATAGTTTGAAGGATGTCATGCCAGTGGTCTGATGTAGAGTAAGACGATAAGCTTCCAATCTACACATTACCTCCTTCTTCCAACTTAGTCCATTTGCCTTAGCCAGTTGGATGCCTTTCTTCATGGTTTTGTTAAACCTCTCTACTACTCTGTTTGTTTCAGGATGATAAAGAACACAGTTTGTGTTTTAGTCCATTTCATTCTAGAAACTCCTTTGTTTCTCTTGAGCAAAATTGTGTCCCATTGTCAGTCAATAACGTGTTGGGAAGACTTTCACGCATGAAAACTTCCACCAGACATTTGATCACTGTGTTGGAACTGATGTCTGAAACTATTTTAATTTCTGGACATCTTGAGGATAGATCCACTAATACTAAGATATATGAACAACCCTTTTCTCCAGACAACGGCCCAAGTATATCCATAGTAACATCCATCCAAGGCCCTTCAGGTGACTGATGACACAACATAGGTGGAATGTATCATTTTAACACCTTGTCACTAACTGCACACTATATACAGTCTCTGACTACTCTCTCTGCAACTCCATCAATCCCTGGCCCCCAAAAGTCCGGACGTAATCTCTGCTTAGTCTTGGTGATACCAAAGTGACCTTTGTGAACCAGCTCAATACATCTCATCCTTAGATTGCTAGGCGGTATTAATTTGGTACCCCTGAATAGACATCCATCCAACTCAGACAATGCCTCTCTGACCATCCAATATGGTTGCACCTTTTCAATTTTCCTTTGTGAATCCCATCTCTAAATAAGATTTTCTCTAACCTTTTCTCAGAATGGGATAAGCTTGTAATTCCTGTTCCCAACAATCCTCTTTAATGGCACCCTTGGTTATTATACAGACCTATTATTTGGGTACATCTACATCCTCACAACAGTTCATCTCATGGTCATGTTATATATCTGTTTCTTTCACTAAACGTGAAAGACAATCGGCAGCACAATTCCTAACCCCTGGAAGATACTCATCATCAACTGAACTCTTGGAGATTTACCTCTAGATCCTACTTGAGATTGCCATCAAGCCTTTCTTTGTAAAATCTTCCTTAAGTGGTTTATGGTCTATTTTCTCCTTAAACGTGGTTCCCCAGATGAAGTCTCTAAATTTATTAAGAGCCCAGAATATGCCAATGCTTCCCTCTCAATCACAGAGTAATTCTACTCTTCTACTTGTCTAAGTGCTCTGGACACAATGGCTATAGTTTGTTCACCTGTACTATCTTCTTGAAGAAGAACTGCCCCTAAACCTTTTGAGCTTGCGGCAGTTGCTACTATTGTTTTCTTTCCTGGTACAAATGATTTCATACTGTGTGTGTTCGCCGGTGATTTCTTAATGTCTTTAAATTCATCCTCATACCCCTTGTCCCAGGGGTAAATAACACTTTTTTTGAGTAATTTCCTGAAATGTGCTACTTGCAAAGTTGACTATAAATTTATTATAGAACTCTACCATTCCTAAGAACGACTTTAACTCACCTTGTTCTCAGGAGAAGCTAAGTTCATTTTTGTGTACACTAATTCAGATTTAGGTTGTATGCCCTGTGATGAAATTGTGTGTCCTAGATAATTTATTTCTGCACATTTGCGCTTACACTATTCTTTTTTTGACAGTTATCCCTTACTCTTTGAATTTCATAAGGACATGTCGAAGTCTTGTGTCATGTATTGTCTCATTTTCACCAAAAATCAGCACATCATCTTGGTAAAAGAATACCCCTGGTACTCCTGTTAGAATGGAAGACATCACCCTTTGAAAAACTGATGCCACTGAAACAAGGTCAGACTGCATTCGCTTGAACTTGTAAGCCCTCATAGGAGTTATAAAGGCTGTAAGGTCTTGTGAATCAGCATGTAAACACATTTGGTGATATGCTGAAGTTAAGTCCAATGTTGAAAAATACTTAGCTTCAGCTACCTTGGTAAACATTTCTGTAATTTTTGGCAATGGTAACTTCTCTACTAGAATTTCTTTAATAAGTGCTCTAAGATCTATGCATAGGCAAATCTTCCCATCTGCTTTCTCAGCTACCACAATTGGAGCTAACCATTCCGTCGCCTCAACTGGTGTGATCACGTCTAATTTGCACAATTCTTCCAACTCAGCTCTGACTGCCTCATGTACACTAATGGGAAGACTTCTTGCTTAGGCTGAAACTGGGATGGCATTATCTTTTAGTTTTATTTTGTGTACAAAAGTTTTAAGACAGCCTAACTTGTCAGAGACGACTTCAGGAAATTCTTTTTCAATATTGCATTTTTCATCCCCTGAATGAGATATGTTTCACACTAAGATTTGTGGGCTGGAGTTGGGGTTGAAAAACGTACCTAAATCCTTCTGTACAGGCCAAGCCAGGATATTATCACCACAAACACACATATATTTTGCATGCAGCATATCTGTTCTTGTATTCTGCCGTTCCCAGGAAGTAACCCTTCATTTTTATGGGTTGTCCACCATACCCTTCTGGAGAAATATCCACTTTGCTTTAGAAGTTTGATTTGTCCCTTGTACATTAAATTGAACACAATTTCAGAAATAATTGTTAACCTGGAACAAGAGTCAAATATGACTTCTACGTCATTGTCACCTATCCTTATCCAATCCTTTGAATTACTTATCCATTTTCTTTATAAACTTCCCAGTCTTGCAACACAACATGTAATGTCCTTTTTTCCCAGATTTGTTGCAATGAGTTTTGATTGCGGGACAATCTTTATTGTGTGCCAAATGTCCAGGACGTCCACACCTAAAACATTGTCCTTTGAATTCATCATCAGTTTTCTTCCCCTGTTTGATCACTTTGTTTTTTACCACCTGGACATTACGGTCTTCCATCTCTAATTGATGTACATCCTCTTTACTCATGTTATCTTTTTTTATTTCTTCAACACATTTCAACATATGTCCCACTGGTTTGGCTACAATTAACACTTCACTAAAGGGAGGGTCATCTTTAAGCTACAATTCTTCTTGAATTTTCTCTATGTTGCAATTTAGTAAAAATTGATCTCTGATCAGTTCATCACAACTTGCTCCAAAGTTGCAAGTGAATGCTAATTTCCTAAGTACTGACGCATATTCTTCTACACTTTCTCGCTCCTTCTGTGACCGTTTGCCAAAGTGGAAGTGTTCTAAAATGGTGCTGATTCTGGGGAGAAAATAATTATCTATTTTTTTAAAGTAAATTTCATAATCATTTAATCCTCTAGCTTCATTAACCCCTAAATCAGGAAGGTGTTCTAATATTTCCAGTCCCTCCACCCCTATTCAATGTAGTAATAAGGCTGTTTTCCTTTCTAAATCTTAATTCGGTCCACATACTACAGCATCATTATGGAAAACCTTTTTCCACTTATTTAATTTCAGTGGTGGTTCACCTAGGCATGATAAAAAAAGGGAGGTGGTGTTACATTTAGCATGTTTGTGGATTCTACCCCTGTGACTGGTTACATTTTTTAATGGGGTATCACAACTTAGGCAAAATATCATATACTGTCAAATTGTACAACCAGAGTTTTTGAATGATGTGTTCATACATTATATATATATATATATATATATAATCATACACTGTTACCACGGATTTTTGTTGATGTCCAATATAAGTGTGAGGCTCACTGAATGAGAGTATGTTGATGTGCTCACAATGCTATAAGTGTAATATATCTTCACTGGAGAAAATTCACTTGGTAGTAGTTTCACAAAATATGCACTAGGTGGCAGTAGAGATTAAAGAAATGGTGTACACAAAGGAGCTAAACTGTCTGTGAACGGAAACTCTCGCCTACTGAATACAAGACAGGACAGCCCCTTCTTCAAGCAAACTGTCACTTCTCCAAAACGGTGGGGGAGAGAAAATCCTCACACTACACAGAACGTAGGCCTAAGGTAATCACATATTTTCATTACAGTTCCTGATATCTCCATACAAGGAAATTGAAATGATGCTGATTCTGCATGCAGACGTGCCCCTCAAGCCACCATCCAGTGGGCCGATAATTTCTCACATGAGGGGGCGGACGTATCTGATCATGGTTTATATGTATTAGTGTGCGTGTCACTGACAAACGTGCTACCAACGACTCCTCAAGTCTTTTCTGTTTGAAGACATATGTGCACTAAGAGACAGATATAATCACTTTGCTGATAGATAATTTTGTTAATAGTACACGCACGACAACACACCTGGATAACAATATTAGTGTGTGTGTCACTGTCTGACACACTGCTCACAAATCATCCAGGTAATGCTGTTATGAATCGCACATGTGCTGGGGCACAGAAATGCTGACTTTATTGAAGGAGAACTGCATGGCTTATCATATTTGGTATGTGCATCACTGACATTCACAATGAGTCTAATCTTGGGAGGAAACCTGTTGTGAATCTAGAGTGCACACTTCTCCCTTCACTAGAAAAATGCACATTTTTTAAAAGTCTAGTAAAGATTTTCAAGAGCTGCACTTGCGCGTGATTTCAGTACTTGCTTCTGGGGCTCTGCTGGTCAAGAACAAGGCGTTCTCCAGTATAGTTGCTTATGTCCTCAGAACCAGTTTCCTCTAAAAGCACTAATACAACAGTTTGACCAGATGCCAACTGATTTCTTCTCTTTATCCTCATTGTTGTTTGCTTTTAAACATAGCAATTGTCACTCTCCAATGTGAGGTTTGGCACCATTGACTCATGCAGGCTGATTCATAACTCACATTCACTTGTACTGAAGATCTGGTGGTGAACCATCTCCTTACTGGTTTGTCGTCTTCCTGGCGCGTTGGGTGTATTCTGAGGTGGAAAAGTCTTCTATCGTCGCCAGTGTAAAACGTAGATCTATGTTCACTTCAGAAGCTTATGCTTAAGTTTATTGCTTACACCTCAGCCACTGCCTTGGTCTCAACTGTCCTTACATTCTAGATTGGAATTTGGGAGTCTCCAGAATTCCATGGATACAGGCTAATCCACAGAGGCTGTGGAGCAGGATGTCACACCACCTTTGTGAGATTGACCTGTCGTTGCTTTCTGCTCACTAGCATACATTAGGTCTTGCATAATTTGGCCCTCCCATTCCGCACAATTCCAGTTGCCCGCTCATGAGTAAGGGACCTCACCCATACCCATTGTTGGTTCTGGGAAGGGGTACTGGCTGGCAAGATGCAAACTCCTCCTTTAGTGACTGATGTTTCCCCTGTCTTCTGTCAACAGTGAAAATAAAGGACATATTACACTATATGCTTGGGCATATCTACTGTAATGTATTATTCTTTAGTAATTTGAAAAGCCATCGCTACTGACATTATGGTATTTCATTACTAGAAAAAGAATTGTTAGTGTTGGTGTGTGATTATCTGCTCCAAAATATATTGCCTCATTATCAGTGAGGTAATGGGGTGCAGGGGAGAGGGGGCTGAATCTGGTACTTGTTACAATATATATGCAATATATATGCAAACAAAAAGTCTCCCTTTCTGTTTGCATCTCAGTGGCACTGGAAAGTGAATCTCCTAGCTCTTCTTTGCAGCAGTCTACCAGTGGGCCTTAGGGGGTCATGTGCTCCTCCTTTCTGCACAGTCAGACCTCTCAGGCTCCATAGTTCATGTATGCAGTGACCCAGCTGCGAGGAACTCCCTCCAAAAATATTAGGTATGTTATATGAGCGTTTCCCTAGTCACTGCATTCCTTCTAGTAAGCTTTCAGATTTGACGATGCCAAAATAGCATTGGTGGGTTAATAAAATAAATCGATCTCTGCTTAAGTTATTATTAGCAATGGGAGGAGAATGTGCTAGTGCTATTGAACATGTTAGAAAACTTACCTGCTGACTTTTGCCCATTGTTGGGTGAACTAAATTTGCCCAATTTCGACGAACATTTCAAGTTCATTGCTAGTATGATTTAAATCAAAATCAAATCTGCTTGCTTGCTTCTTGGCACTCTCTGATTAGAGGCGTGCTATGCACTGTGCTGGGGTGGACGAAAACTTGGGGAGGACACAGATCTATTGGTCCGACTCAGGACACCTGATGCTTCAACAGGGCCAGGGAGGGGTGGGCACATTTATTTATAAGACCTACTTGCACTGCCATTGGTAGTGCTGCCTTGTGGACTTTACGCTGAGGCAGGAACCCGCCCAGACTGTTTCTGGCACTGTGTGCCTCCATAAAGCAGGTGGCAGGCACCAAATTAAGTGTATGTTACACACTGTATAATCCAGCCAGTGACCTGGAGCCCCCAGTGGTGCTTTTTCCTGCACAATTGAGAAACATTTCATCCATTTGTGCGGGAAATCGCCCAATCTGGCAACACTGAGTCTGGGGGCTGGAATTACCACGTGGTATCGGCTCTTCACTGGGAGACCGTGTGAAGTGAGACGATATTGTGTGACACACTTTGCCACTGTGTGAGTTTGCAGGTCTGGTGCCGGTTAAAATACCCTCTAATGATTTTTTTCAGCTGTTAGCCAGTTGTATAGATCACCCATGGCGACCCTGTCCATCCCGTTTTGACTTTCCAGGTCAAGTCTTTTTGCTTGTACCAGCTCCAAGGTCATTTGCTCTTTTTCTTTACTGGCATCAGTCGTAATAAGCAAATCTTGAGGGGATATTACTAATTGTATGTCCGACACCCCGTTCAAACCTTTTAGCACTTTTTCCTAGTATTTCCACTCTGCTGGGTACCTACATATGTCAAAAGATGCCTGTTTCTGTTCGACTTCTGGTACATCCTGCTTTTGTCAGTGGGTTCATTTTGGGTAGAGGCTGAAGTGTTGCATTTCTACTCATTGTTCTACAGTTTATTACCCTGGACCATACAGTAGAGTATTCTAGATCCTACGGTTGCCTTTGTCCCTTATTACCTAGTGGCCTGGTGTCAGATGCTGGATTTTTTGCACCTAATAAATAACAGTACAGTGGGGAATGCTATTTATAGCGTGCGATTAGTAACACCAACAAGTTATTCCTCTAGAATGGGATAAAACGTGGATTTTGATGCTCAAAACACCAAAATCCGAATTTCTTTGTAATTACCAGGTGTTTTCCTCCATTTAAATTCCTACAGGTTTAACGATATCGAAATTTAACTTGGGATTTTTCTAACACCCTTAATATATCAGTGCACTTAAAAAAAATGCAAAACCAATAATTTGGATATGTGCTGTAACCAGAGTCACCACACATATCAGTAATTATTAGCTAACTCATAATGAGGGTCTAAAACAGTGTGTTCCTGTGATTCTCAGCCAGGTATTCTTGAGTCCTGCTTAATAGTTTAATATAGTTATTTGAAGAATCTACAGGAGCATGAACCTAATTTCACAAAGACATGATGAGGTAGACTCATAGGGTTTGCAGTTTGACTCATGGGGAGAGGTGGTTCTTTGTCCTTGCTTAGATCACTCGCTGGGATTACGTTTTGACTCCTCAGACATTAATACAATCAGAATCAGTACCTCGCCTCAAGATAGCACGAAAGGGATAATAATTACCAATGTCTATATCCCCCCGAAACGTAAAGCTGTTGCTGCCTGCAAGCTGGTGCATCACATTACAGACAATCTGTGTGATGGTTCATTTTCAAACATTGTCCTTACTGGCGATTTAAATTTTACACCTGCTCGGTTCCTTCTCTGATGAAGCAGTAGCTGCCCAAACTTCATGTTGGGACATACCGTCACAAGGACAGAGCACATGGGGTCACCCAACAAAGACAGTGACAGGGCTATTGAATGATCTAGAGCATCTCAATCTCAGAGCCCTTAGCGACAGGTTTGTCGATGACTACCCCAGTAGCATCTTTCTACTCTTCTAGGGCCCAAACGACAATAGACTACACTTTCATCTCCTTACCACTGTACCATCGAGTGGCCTCTTATTGCTTGGGTGACAAAGGAGATAGCGCTCATCGGCCTCAAGAAACAACATTAACCCCTTCGCTGCCAGGCCTTTTCCCCCTCCTGTGCCGAGCCTTTTTTTGGCTATTTGGAGCAGTTCGCGCTTAGGCCCTCATAACTTTTTGTTCACATAAGCTACCCATGCCAAATTTGCGTCCTTTTTTTCCAACATCCTAGGGATTCTAGAGGTACCCAGACTTTGTGGGTTCCCCAGAAGGAGGCCAAGAAATTAGCCAAAAAACAGTGAAAATTTCATTTTTTTAAAAAAAAATTGGAAAAATGGGCTGCAGAAGAAGGCTTGTGGTTTTTTCCCTGAAAAGGGCATCAACAAAGGGTTTGCGGTGATAAAATCACCAGCTTCCCAGCTTTCAGGAACAGGCAGACTTGAATCAGAAAACCCAATTTTTCAACCCAATTTTGGCATTTTACTGGGACATACCCCATTTTTACGATTTTTTGTGCTTTCAGCCTCCTTCCAGTCAGTGACAGAAATGGGCATGAAACCAACGCTGGATCCCATAAACCGCAACATTTCTGAAAAGTAGACAAAATTCTGAATTCAGCAAGGGGTAATTTGTGTAGATCCTACAAGGGTTTCCTACAGAAAATAGCAACTGAAAAAGAAAAATATTGAAATTGAGGTGAAAAAAACATCAATTTTTCTCTAAGTTTTACTCTGTAACTTTTTCCTGCAATGTCAGATTTTCGAAAGCAATATACCGTTACGTCTGCTGGACTCTTCTGGTTGCGGGGATATATAGGGCTTGTAGGTTCATCAAGAACTCTAGGTACCCAGAGCCAATAAATGACCTGCACCCTGCAGTGGGTTTTCATTCTATGCCGGGTATACAGCAATTCATTTGCTGAAATATAAAGAGTAAAAAATAGCTATCAAGAAAACCTTTGTATTTCCAAAATGGGCACAAGATAAGGTGTTGAGAAGCAGTGGTTATTTGCACATCTCTGAATTCCGGGGTGCCCATACTAGCATGTGAATTACAGGGCATTTCTCAAATAGACGTCTTTTTTACACACTGTCTTACATTTGGAAGGGAAAAATGTAGAGAACGACAAGGGGCAATAACACTTGTTTTGCTATTCTATGTTCCCCCAAGTCTCCCGATAAAAATGATACCTCACTTGTGTGGGTAGGCCTAGCGCCCGCGACAGGAAACGCCCCAAAGCGCAACGTGGACACATCACAGAAAACAGACCTGTTTTTAGCAAAGTGCCTACCTGTAGATTTTGGCCTCTAGCTCCGCCGCCACCTAGGGAAACCTACCAAACCTGTGCATTTCTGAAAGCTAGAGACCTAGGGGAATCCAAGATGGGGTGATTTGTGTGGCTCGGACCAGGTTCTGTTACCCAGAATCCTTTGCAAACCTCAAAATTTGGCTAAAAAAACACATGTTCCTCACATTTCTGTGGCAGAAAGTTCTGGAATCTGAGAGGAGCCACAAATTTCCTTCCACCCAGCGTTCCCCCACGTCTCCCGATAAAAATGATACCTCACTTGTGTGGGTAGGCCTAGCGCCCGCGACAGGAAACACCCCAAAGCGCAATGTGGACACATCACAGAAAACAGACCTGTTTTTAGCAAAGTGCCTACCTGTAGATTTTGGCCTCTAGCTCAGCCGCCACCTAGGGAAACCTACCAAACCTGTGCATTTCTGAAAACTAGAGACCTAGGGGAATCCAAGATGGGGTGATTTGTGTAGCTCGGACCAGGTTCTGTTACCCAGAATCCTTTGCAAAGCTCAAAAATTGGCAAAAAAAACACATGTTCCTCACATTTCTGTGGCAGAAAGTGCTGGAATCTGGGAGGAGCCACAAATGTCCTTCCACCCAGCGTTCCCCCACGTCTCCCGATAAAAATGATACCTCACTTGTGTGGGTAGGCCTAGCGCCCGCGACAGGAAACGCCCCAAAGCGCAACGTGGACACATCACAGAAAACAGACCTGTTTTTAGCAAAGTGCCTACCTGTAGATTTTGGCCTCTAGCTCAGCCGCCACCTAGGGAAACCTACCAAACCTGTGCATTTCTGAAAACTAGAGACCTAGGGGAATCCAAGATGGGGTGATTTGTGTGGCTCGGACCAGGTTCTGTTACCCAGAATCCTTTGCAAAGCTCAAAAATTGGCTACAAAAACACATGTTCCTCACATTTCTGTGGCAGAAAGTTCTGGAATCTGAGAGGAGCCACAAATTTCCTTCCACCCAGCGTTCCCCCACGTCTCCCGATAAAAATGATACCTCACTTGTGTGGGTAGGCCTAGCGCCCGCGACAGGAAACGCCCCAAAGCGCAACGTGGACACCACCAAAATTTTGGAAGAAAACAGAGGTGTTTTTTGCGAAGTGACTACCTGTAGATTTTGGCCTCTAGCTCAGCCGGCACCTAGGGAAACCTACCAAACCTGTACATTTCTGAAAACTAGAGACCTAGGGGAATCCAAGGAGGGGTGACTGGCGGGGCTCGGACCAGGTTCTGTTACCCAGAATCCTTTGCAAAGCTCAAAAATTGGCTAAAAAAACACATGTTCCTCACATTTCTGTGGCAGAAAGTGCTGGAATCTGAGAGGAGCCACAAATGTCCTGCCACCCAGCGTTCCCCCACGTCTCCCGATAAAAATGATACCTCACTTGTGTGGGTAGGCCTAGCGCCCGCGACAGGAAACGCCCCAAAGCGCAACGTGGACACATCACAGAAAACAGACCTGTTTTTAGCAAAGTGCCTACCTGTAGATTTTGGCCTCTAGCTCACCCGCCACCTAGGGAAACCTACCAAACCTGTGCATTTCTGAAAACTAGAGACCTAGGGGAATCCAAGGAGGGGTGACTGGCGGGGCTCGGACCAGGTTCTGTTACCCAGAATCCTTTGCAAAGCTCAAAAATTGGCTAAAAAAACACATGTTCCTCACATTTCTGTGTCAGAAAGTTCTGGAATCTGGGAGGAGCCACAAATTTCCTTCCACCCAGCGTTCCCCCAAGTCTCCCGATAAAAATGATACCTCACTTGCGTGGGTAGGCCTAGCGCCCGCGACAGGAAACGCCCCAAAGCGCAACGTGGACACCACCAAAATTTTGGAAGAAAACAGAGGTGTTTTTTGCGAAGTGACTACCTGTAGATTTTGGCCTCTAGCTCAGCCGGCACCTAGGGAAACCTACCAAACCTGTACATTTCTGAAAACTAGAGACCTAGGGGAATCCAAGGAGGGGTGACTGGCGGGGCTCGGACCAGGTTCTGTTACCCAGAATCCTTTGCAAAGCTCAAAAATTGGCTAAAAAAACACATGTTCCTCACATTTCTGTGGCAGAAAGTTCTGGAATCCGAGAGGAGCCACAAATTTCCTTCCACCCAGCGTTCCCCCACGTCTCCCGATAAAAATGATACCTCACTTGTGTGGGTAGGCCTAGCGCCCGCGACAGGAAACGCCCCAAAGCGCAACGTGGACACATCACAGAAAACAGACCTGTTTTTAGCAAAGTGCCTACCTGTAGATTTTGGCCTCTAGCTCAGCCGCCACCTAGGGAAACCTACCAAACCTGTGCATTTCTGAAAACTAGAGACCTAGGGGAATCCAAGGAGGGGTGACTGGCGGGGCTCGGACCAGGTTCTGCTACCCAGAATCCTTTGCAAAGCTCAAAAATTGGCTAAAAAAACACATGTTCCTCACATTTCTGTGGCAGAAAGTGCTGGAATCTGAGAGGAGCCACAAATGTCCTTCCACCCAGCGTTCCCCCACGTCTCCCGATAAAAATGATACCTCACTTGTGTGGGTAGGCCTAGCGCCCGCGACAGGAAACGCCCCAAAGCGCAACGTGGACACATCACAGAAAACAGACCTGTTTTTAGCAAAGTGCCTACCTGTAGATTTTGGCCTCTAGCTCAGCCGCCACCTAGGGAAACCTACCAAACCTGTGCATTTCTGAAAACTAGAGACCTAGGGGAATCCAAGGAGGGGTGACTGGCGGGGCTCGGACCAGGTTCTGTTACCCAGAATCCTTTGCAAAGCTCAAAAATTGGCTAAAAAAACACATGTTCCTCACATTTCTGTGGCAGAAAGTTCTGGAATCTGGGAGGAGCCACAAATTTCCTTCCACCCAGCGTTCCCCCAAGTCTCCCGATAAAAATGATACCTCACTTGCGTGGGTAGGCCTAGCGCCCGCGACAGGAAATGCCCCAAAGCGCAACGTGGACACCACCAAAATTTTGGAAGAAAACAGAGGTGTTTTTTGCGAAGTGACTACCTGTAGATTTTGGCCTCTAGCTCAGCCGGCACCTAGGGAAACCTACCAAACCTGTACATTTCTGAAAACTAGAGACCTAGGGGAATCCAAGGAGGGGTGACTGGCGGGGCTCGGACCAGGTTCTGTTACCCAGAATCCTTTGCAAAGCTCAAAAATTGGCTAAAAAAACACATGTTCCTCACATTTCTGTGGCAGAAAGTTCTGGAATCCGAGAGGAGCCACAAATTTCCTTCCACCCAGCGTTCCCCCACGTCTCCCGATAAAAATGATACCTCACTTGTGTGGGTAGGCCTAGCGCCCGCGACAGGAAACGCCCCAAAGCGCAACGTGGACACATCACAGAAAACAGACCTGTTTTTAGCAAAGTGCCTACCTGTAGATTTTGGCCTCTAGCTCAGCCGCCACCTAGGGAAACCTACCAAACCTGTGCATTTCTGAAAACTAGAGACCTAGGGGAATCCAAGGAGGGGTGACTGGCGGGGCTCGGACCAGGTTCTGTTACCCAGAATCCTTTGCAAAGCTCAAAAATTGGCTAAAAAAACACATGTTCCTCACATTTCTGTGGCAGAAAGTTCTGGAATCCGAGAGGAGCCACAAATTTCCTTCCACCCAGCGTTCCCCCACGTCTCCCGATAAAAATGATACCTCACTTGTGTGGGTAGGCCTAGCGCCCGCGACAGGAAAGGCCCCAAAGCGCAACGTGGACTCATCACAGAAAACAGACCTGTTTTTAGCAAAGTGCCTACCTGTAGATTTTGGCCTCTAGCTCAGCCGCCACCTAGGGAAACCTACCAAACCTGTGCATTTCTGAAAACTAGAGACCTAGGGGAATCCAAGGAGGGGTGACTGGCGGGGCTCGGACCAGGTTCTGTTACCCAGAATCCTTTGCAAAGCTCAAAAATTGGCAAAAAAAACACATGTTCCTCACATTTCTGTGGCACAAAGTTCTGGAATCTGGGAGGAGCCACAAATTTCCTTCCACCCAGCGTTCCCCCAAGTCTCCCGATAAAAATGATACCTCACTTGCGTGGGTAGGCCTAGCGCCCGCGACAGGAAACGCCCCAAAGCGCAACGTGGACACCACCAAAATTTTGGAAGAAAACAGAGGTGTTTTTTGCGAAGTGACTACCTGTAGATTTTGGCCTCTAGCTCAGCCGGCACCTAGGGAAACCTACCAAACCTGTACATTTCTGAAAACTAGAGACCTAGGGGAATCCAAGGAGGGGTGACTGGCGGGGCTCGGACCAGGTTCTGTTACCCAGAATCCTTTGCAAAGCTCAAAAATTGGCTAAAAAAACACATGTTCCTCACATTTCTGTGGCAGAAAGTTCTGGAATCCGAGAGGAGCCACAAATTTCCTTCCACCCAGCGTTCCCCCACGTCTCCCGATAAAAATGATACCTCACTTGTGTGGGTAGGCCTAGCGCCCGCGACAGGAAACGCCCCAAAGCGCAACGTGGACACATCACAGAAAAAAGACCTGTTTTTAGCAAAGTGCCTACCTGTAGATTTTGGCCTCTAGCTCAGCCGCCACCTAGGGAAACCTACCAAACCTGTGCATTTCTGAAAACTAGAGACCTAGGGGAATCCAAGGAGGGGTGACTGGCGGGGCTCGGACCAGGTTCTGTTACCCAGAATCCTTTGCAAAGCTCAAAAATTGGCTAAAAAAACACATGTTCCTCACATTTCTGTGGCAGAAAGTTCTGGAATCTGGGAGGAGCCACAAATTTCCTTCCACCCAGCGTTCCCCCAAGTCTCCCGATAAAAATGATACCTCACTTGCGTGGGTAGGCCTAGCGCCCGCGACAGGAAACGCCCCAAAGCGCAACGTGGACACCACCAAAATTTTGGAAGAAAACAGAGGTGTTTTTTGCGAAGTGACTACCTGTAGATTTTGGCCTCTAGCTCAGCCGGCACCTAGGGAAACCTACCAAACCTGTACATTTCTGAAAACTAGAGACCTAGGGGAATCCAAGGAGGGGTGACTGGCGGGGCTCGGACCAGGTTCTGTTACCCAGAATCCTTTGCAAAGCTCAAAAATTGGCTAAAAAAACACATGTTCCTCACATTTCTGTGGCAGAAAGTTCTGGAATCCGAGAGGAGCCACAAATTTCCTTCCACCCAGCGTTCCCCCACGTCTCCCGATAAAAATGATACCTCACTTGTGTGGGTAGGCCTAGCGCCCGCGACAGGAAACGCCCCAAAGCGCAGCGTGGACACATCACATTTTTTCATTGAAAACAGTGCCTACCTGTAGTTTTTGGCCTGTAGCTCAGCCAGCACCTAGGGAAACCTACCAAACCTGTGCATTTCTGAAAACTAGAGACCTAGGGGAATCCAAGATGGGGTGACTTGAGGGGCTCTGACCAGGTTCTGTTACCCAGAATCCTTTCCAAACCTCAAATATTGGCTAAAAAAACGCATTTTTCACAAATTTCGGTGACAGAAAGTTCTGGAATCTGAGTGGAGCCACAAATTTCCTTCCACCCAGCGTTGCCCCAAGTCTCCCGATAAAAATGATACCTCAGTTGTGTGGGTGGGCCAGGTGCCTCCAACAGAATAAGGCCCAAAACTTGTAGAGATACAGGGGATAGTACTGCGAGTTTATAAGGACATATTCTTTTATACATCTTTAGACTGACTCTGCTTTGGGGACCCACATACGTGAGGTGTCATTTTATTTGGGAGACTGAGGGGAACACTGGGGAGTAGGAATTTTGTGCTGGAGTGGTGATCGTACGAAGAAAAGTCAGGAAAATATGCTTTTTTTAAGCACATTTTGAGGTTTACAGAGGAGTCTGGGTAAGAAAATGTTGGGGGATCCACGCAAGCCACTCCTCCCTAGACTCCTTGGGGTGTCTAGTTTTAAAAAATGTCTGGGTTTGGTAGGTTTCCCTAGATGAAGGCCGCACACAGGACCAAAAACATAGGTGCCCTCTCCCCCCCAAACACAGGTAGTTTTGTAATATATCGTTTTGATGTGCCCACATACGTCCGTGATGTGCCAAACACTAAAATTTTGAAAAGAAACACACTTAGGTTATGTGAAAAAGACCCCTCACCCACCAACCAAGTTGGTGGCATGCTTCATCATCGGGGTCCCACCTGAGGCACCTAGCGTGTCATAGGTGTGCTGCGACGCCTGATTACAGCGGAGCAGGTTTGGTCATTTTTACCACACATACTGGTTGGATTTGGCACGAGGGTGAGTGATGGTTCAGTGGATCAAATTTTACTAACAAGAGCTTTCACAAAAATGAAAAGCACTGTCAGTAACTGAAAGGCAAAAAACTGAACCAATGACTCACAGCTCGTGAGCTGTAAAGCCGCGACAAGGCACCAACCGCTTTACAGTCCATTCACACAACTTTCATACATGACACACACAAGGCCATTCACACCGCCAGCCACGGGCCCAGCACATTACAACACTCACATCGACAGACAGCGCCACTCAAGGGCCCATCACTTACATACGCCCACATGCCTGATACAACAATCACACCAGCTGATGGGAGTGTGTGGACTGGTGTTTGGCTGGCAGTGTGTTGCAGTAGCCAACATCAAGTCAATATGTACAGTCTCAGCCAAGCCCCACTCCACACACAATGGCATCATATATATATATTTTTTTTTTAAACAGAGGAACCCCTAACTAAGTAGAAAGAATTACAAAACAACAAACACAAAAGCTCTAACTAACAACATGACAGAAATGCTAACCATGAAACTAAACACATGAAAATACAAAACAGACATGAGTTTACACTCATGGTTGTTCCCAGAAATTCTTCTGGGTGTGGTAATTCTTAAAACAAGCACCGACACACAGCCCAGGCTTTGAAGGACAATCTGGGCAGTACATTCGAGACTCCCTCCGGATACCTCTTCGAAAACACACTCTACATTTCTTAGCTGGAAAGTCTTTTTTGGGTGTGGGAGGAATGTGCTCAGCAAAGTGGCGATCTTTCAATCTAGCCACATCCTCCACCACTGCTTCTCTAGGAACTCTGGCCTGTTCCACCACAATAAGGCTCTCTATCACTGACTCCTGAAATTTCACAAATGTCATCTTTGAGTCTGGAGACCTATCCCTAAACACAATAAAAGCATTGAAGGTTGCTAAGTGGAAGAGGTGAAGTGCTAACTTCTTATACCAAACATAAGACTTACGAATAGCAGTATAAGGTTCCAACCTCTGGTCAACTCTATCTACACCTCCCATGTGCTTATTATAATCTAAAATGCACACAGGTTTGCGCACTTCAGCAACCTGGCCCCAAACAGTCACAGGGGAAGTACTCTCATCATGGATGGTACTTAGCATGTAGACATCCCTCTTGTCTGAAAATTTCAAAGCTAGCAGCTCCTCGTTCCGCAAGGCACAGCACTGTCCCCTCTCAAGTTTTTTTACAGACAAGCTCCCTTGGATAGCCTTTCCGGTTAGAACGGATTGTGCCACAAGCAACTGTGTCCACTCTAAACAATTCCTTGAACAACTGCACACCAGTGTAGAAGTTATCTACATACAAATGGTGACCTTTGTTGAACAGTCGTCTACCAAGATCCCACACTATTTTCTCAGTAACTCCAAAAGTGGGAGGACAACCAGGGGGGTCAATATTGGAATCCCTACCAGTGTACACACGGAAACTATACACATATCCTGTCCTACTTTCAGACAGCATATACAATTTAATTCCATATCGTGCCCTTTTGCTAGGAATGTACTGCCTAAAAACCAAACGACCCTTGAAGAGGACCAAAGACTCGTCCACACTTATCTCTTTGCCTGGAACATAGACCTCCGAAAACCGATCTACAAAATGATCAAGGACAGGCCTAATCTTAAAAAGACGGTCAGAATCTGGGTGATCTCGTGGCAAGGCTAATGCATTGTCAACAAAATGCAGCATCCTAAGAAGAAGCAAATACCGATTACGACTCATGGTAGCTGGAAATATAGCTGTTGCCATCAAGGGACTAGTAGACCAATAAGAAGCCAGTGACGGCTTCCTTATCAACCCCATCAAAAAAGTCAAACCCAAAAACTTTTTTAGCTCCTCCAAATTTGTGGGAATCCACTGGGCAGCTCTAGAGTGTGGCCTAAGTCTAGCAGCGTTGTCCCTCAAATGCTGCTCCGCATACAAATTAGTCTGCTCAACAATCTCTTCCAAAAACACATCATCCATGAATAACTCAAAGAAATTGATAGGCATAAAGTTCTCTGTATTGGCGTTACACCCCGGGAGACCAGTAAAGGCAGGCAACTCTGGCTGCTCCATGTTTGGGGCAACCCAGACATCAGGTCTTCTAACGGGAAACCTTTCAGCCCCAGGTTGCTGCACTATTGGCACATCAATGTCCTCCTCTAAAACAGAACCTTCATCTGCACTGAGTGTGGCTTCATCATCAGAAGATTCCCCTCCAACAGAAACATCACTGCCAGAATCTCTGACTTCCTCCTCTGCCTCAGATGCAGAGTCCGTCTCATAGTCATGATCAGACTGTGACTCAAAAAGCATACCAACCACCTGCTGAGCGGTCATCCTGCGGCTAGCCATGATCTCTCCTGCTAAAATTAACTGGACAAATTCACCACCAACAACCAGCACTGTGTAAGACAAGTAACAAAGTGTAGCTTTGTTAGTAAGAGTTACAAACTCAAAAACTATACCGCTCACTTGCCTGAAAAAGCTTGATTCACCAGCAACTACACAGCAATCACCAATGATATCCCACTAAAAAGAAAGAAAGAAAGGCAAATTAGAAATAAGACAAAACAAATATCATTGTGCACAAACCTAAGGACAATTTCACACACAATCCTGCATTTAGTACACCCCCTACAAACATGTCATTCATGCATGGCAACAATACTCCTTTGGAGTAAATTGTTTTTACTTACCTAAAACATGCAACTGTGCAAACTGCAGGTCAACCACCGCCAAAACCGCAAGGAGCCACAGCAAATAAAGCAAAAGCTTTGAACTAGAACAAAAAGGAGGAAAACATTTTTTATCACAAATGCAAAGACTTCTTCAGTTGACAAACACCCCACCATCAAACATTTTAGAAATTGGTGCCTAAGTGGATTCTGCCATAGGGGCAGATGGGCCTACTAAAAAAATAGGCCTGTCTGCCCCAAGGAAGCCAAAAAATACCTTTAGTACTGTGTCCCCATGGAGAGCGACCCTTGCCAAAGGGGACAGCCCTCAAACAAAAAAAACACACACAACACTATCCCTGGTGCCTAAGTGGCTTCTGCCCCCTTGGGGGCAGGTGGTTCTAGAAAAATAGGCCCATCTGCCCCCAGGGGGGGCAGAAATGGCCAACAGGTCAATGCCCCCCTTGGGGGGGCGCCCGTGCCCAAGGGGACGCCCCCCCACAAAAATAAACACATAAAAAAACTTCCCTGGCGTTCTAGTGGTTTCTGCCCCCCTTGGGGGCAGATCAGCCTAAAAATAATAGGCTGATCTGTCTCCAAGGGGTGCAGAAATGGCCTGGGTACATGTGCCCCCAAAGTGGGGGGCGACCCTTGCCCAAGCCCCCCCCCATCCACTAACACACACACACACACTATCCCTGGTGTCTACGTGGCTTCTGCCCCCCTTGGGGGCAGGTGGGTCTAGAAAAATAGGCCCATCTGCCCCCAGGGGGGGCAGAAATGGCCAACAGGTCAATGCCCCCCTTGGGGGGGCGCCCGTGCACAAGGGGACGCCCCCACTCAAAAATAAACACATAAAAAAAAATCCCTGGCGTTCTAGTGGTTTCTGCCCCCCTTGGGGGCAGATCAGCCTAAAAATAATAGGCTGATCTGTCTCCAAGGGGTGCAGAAATGGCCTGGGTACATGTGCCCCCAAAGTGGGGGGCGACCCTTGCCCAAGCCCCCCCCCATCCACTAACACACACACACACACTATCCCTGGTGTCTACGTGGCTTCTGCCCCCCTTGGGGGCAGGTGGGTCTAGAAAAATAGGCCCATCTGCCCCCAGGGGGGGCAGAAATGGCCAACAGGTCAATGCCCCCCTTGGGGGGGCGCCTCGTGCCCAAGGGGACGCCCCCCCACAAAAATAAACACATAAAAAAACATCCCTGGCGTTCTAGTGGTTTCTGCCCCCCTTGGGGGCAGATCAGCCTAAAAATAATAGGCTGATCTGTCTCCAAGGGGTGCAGAAATGGCCTGGGTACATGTGCCCCCAAAGTGGGGGGCGACCCTTGCCCAAGCCCCCCCCCATCCACTAACACACACACACACACACACACTATCCCTGGTGTCTACGTGGCTTCTACCCCCTTGGGGGCAGGTGGGTCTAGAAAAATAGGCCCATCTGCCCCCAGGGGGGGCAGAAATGGCCAACAGGTCAATTCCCCCCTTGGGGGGGCGCCCCGTGCCCAAGGGGACGCCCCCCCACAAAAATAAACACATAAAAAAACATACTTAGGTTATGTGAAAAAGACCCCTCACCCACCAACCAAGTTGGTGGCATGCTTCATCATCGGGGTCCCACCTGAGGCACCTAGCGTGTCATAGGTGTGCTGCGACGCCTGATTACAGCGGAGCAGGTTTGGTCATTTTTACCACACATACTGGTTGGATTTGGCACGAGGGTGAGTGATGGTTCAGTGGATCAAATTTTACTAACAAGAGCTTTCACAAAAATGAAAAGCACTGTCAGTAACTGAAAGGCAAAAAACTGAACCAATGACTCACAGCTCGTGAGCTGTAAAGCCGCGACAAGGCACCAACCGCTTTACAGTCCATTCACACAACTTTCATACATGACACACACAAGGCCATTCACACCGCCAGCCACGGGCCCAGCACATTACAACACTCACATCGACAGACAGCGCCACTCAAGGGCCCATCACTTACATACGCCCACATGCCTGATACAACAATCACACCAGCTGATGGGAGTGTGTGGACTGGTGTTTGGCTGGCAGTGTGTTGCAGTAGCCAACATCAAGTCAATATGTACAGTCTCAGCCAAGCCCCACTCCACACACAATGGCATCATATATATATTTTTTTTTTTTAAACAGAGGAACCCCTAACTAAGTAGAAAGAATTACAAAACAACAAACACAAAAGCTCTAACTAACAACATGACAGAAATGCTAACCATGAAACTAAACACATGAAAATACAAAACAGACATGAGTTTACACTCATGGTTGTTCCCAGAAATTCTTCTGGGTGTGGTAATTCTTAAAACAAGCACCGACACACAGCCCAGGCTTTGAAGGACAATCTGGGCAGTACATTCGAGACTCCCTCCGGATACCTCTTCGAAAACACACTCTACATTTCTTAGCTGGAAAGTCTTTTTTGGGTGTGGGAGGAATGTGCTCAGCAAAGTGGCGATCTTTCAATCTAGCCACATCCTCCACCACTGCTTCTCTAGGAACTCTGGCCTGTTCCACCACAATAAGGCTCTCTATCACTGACTCCTGAAATTTCACAAATGTCATCTTTGAGTCTGGAGACCTATCCCTAAACACAATAAAAGCATTGAAGGTTGCTAAGTGGAAGAGGTGAAGTGCTAACTTCTTATACCAAACATAAGACTTACGAATAGCAGTATAAGGTTCCAACCTCTGGTCAACTCTATCTACACCTCCCATGTGCTTATTATAATCTAAAATGCACACAGGTTTGCGCACTTCAGCAACCTGGCCCCAAACAGTCACAGGGGAAGTACTCTCATCATGGATGGTACTTAGCATGTAGACATCCCTCTTGTCTGAAAATTTCAAAGCTAGCAGCTCCTCGTTCCGCAAGGCACAGCACTGTCCCCTCTCAAGTTTTTTACAGACAAGCTCCCTTGGATAGCCTTTCCGGTTAGAACGGATTGTGCCACAAGCAACTGTGTCCACTCTAAACAATTCCTTGAACAACTGCACACCAGTGTAGAAGTTATCTACATACAAATGGTGACCTTTGTTGAACAGTCGTCTACCAAGATCCCACACTATTTTCTCAGTAACTCCAAAAGTGGGAGGACAACCAGGGGGGTCAATATTGGAATCCCTACCAGTGTACACACGGAAACTATACACATATCCTGTCCTACTTTCAGACAGCATATACAATTTAATTCCATATCGTGCCCTTTTGCTAGGAATGTACTGCCTAAAAACCAAACGACCCTTGAAGAGGACCAAAGACTCGTCCACACTTATCTCTTTGCCTGGAACATAGACCTCCGAAAACCGATCTACAAAATGATCAAGGACAGGCCTAATCTTAAAAAGACGGTCAGAATCTGGGTGATCTCGTGGCAAGGCTAATGCATTGTCAACAAAATGCAGCATCCTAAGAAGAAGCAAATACCGATTACGACTCATGGTAGCTGGAAATATAGCTGTTGCCATCAAGGGACTAGTAGACCAATAAGAAGCCAGTGACGGCTTCCTTATCAACCCCATCAAAAAAGTCAAACCCAAAAACTTTTTTAGCTCCTCCAAATTTGTGGGAATCCACTGGGCAGCTCTAGAGTGTGGCCTAAGTCTAGCAGCGTTGTCCCTCAAATGCTGCTCCGCATACAAATTAGTCTGCTCAACAATCTCTTCCAAAAACACATCATCCATGAATAACTCAAAGAAATTGATAGGCATAAAGTTCTCTGTATTGGCGTTACACCCCGGGAGACCAGTAAAGGCAGGCAACTCTGGCTGCTCCATGTTTGGGGCAACCCAGACATCAGGTCTTCTAACGGGAAACCTTTCAGCCCCAGGTTGCTGCACTATTGGCACATCAATGTCCTCCTCTAAAACAGAACCTTCATCTGCACTGAGTGTGGCTTCATCATCAGAAGATTCCCCTCCAACAGAAACATCACTGCCAGAATCTCTGACTTCCTCCTCTGCCTCAGATGCAGAGTCCGTCTCATAGTCATGATCAGACTGTGACTCAAAAAGCATACCAACCACCTGCTGAGCGGTCATCCTGCGGCTAGCCATGATCTCTCCTGCTAAAATTAACTGGACAAATTCACCACCAACAACCAGCACTGTGTAAGACAAGTAACAAAGTGTAGCTTTGTTAGTAAGAGTTACAAACTCAAAAACTATACCGCTCACTTGCCTGAAAAAGCTTGATTCACCAGCAACTACACAGCAATCACCAATGATATCCCACTAAAAAGAAAGAAAGAAAGGCAAATTAGAAATAAGACAAAACAAATATCATTGTGCACAAACCTAAGGACAATTTCACACACAATCCTGCATTTAGTACACCCCCTACAAACATGTCATTCATGCATGGCAACAATACTCCTTTGGAGTAAATTGTTTTTACTTACCTAAAACATGCAACTGTGCAAACTGCAGGTCAACCACCGCCAAAACCGCAAGGAGCCACAGCAAATAAAGCAAAAGCTTTGAACTAGAACAAAAAGGAGGAAAACATTTTTTATCACAAATGCAAAGACTTCTTCAGTTGACAAACACCCCACCATCAAACATTTTAGAAATTGGTGCCTAAGTGGATTCTGCCATAGGGGCAGATGGGCCTACTAAAAAAATAGGCCTGTCTGCCCCAAGGAAGCCAAAAAATACCTTTAGTACTGTGTCCCCATGGAGAGCGACCCTTGCCAAAGGGGACAGCCCTCAAACAAAAAAAACACACACAACACTATCCCTGGTGCCTAAGTGGCTTCTGCCCCCTTGGGGGCAGGTGGTTCTAGAAAAATAGGCCCATCTGCCCCCAGGGGGGGCAGAAATGGCCAACAGGTCAATGCCCCCCTTGGGGGGGCGCCCGTGCCCAAGGGGACGCCCCCCCACAAAAATAAACACATAAAAAAACATCCCTGGCGTTCTAGTGGTTTCTGCCCCCCTTGGGGGCAGATCAGCCTAAAAATAATAGGCTGATCTGTCTCCAAGGGGTGCAGAAATGGCCTGGGTACATGTGCCCCCAAAGTGGGGGGCGACCCTTGCCCAAGCCCCCCCCCATCCACTAACACACACACACACTATCCCTGGTGTCTACGTGGCTTCTGCCCCCCTTGGGGGCAGGTGGGTCTAGAAAAATAGGCCCATCTGCCCCCAGGGGGGGCAGAAATGGCCAACAGGTCAATGCCCCCCTTGGGGGGGCGCCCGTGCACAAGGGGACGCCCCCACACAAAAATAAACACATAAAAAAAAATCCCTGGCGTTCTAGTGGTTTCTGCCCCCCTTGGGGGCAGATCAGCCTAAAAATAATAGGCTGATCTGTCTCCAAGGGGTGCAGAAATGGCCTGGGTACATGTGCCCCCAAAGTGGGGGGCGACCCTTGCCCAAGCCCCCCCCCATCCACTAACACACACACACACACACACCTTCCCTGGTGTCTACGTGGCTTCTGCCCCCCTTGGGGGCAGGTGGGTCTAGAAAAATAGGCCCATCTGCCCCCAGGGGGGGCAGAAATGGCCAACAGGTCAATGCCCCCCTTGGGGGGGCGCCTCGTGCCCAAGGGGACGCCCCCCCACAAAAATAAACACATAAAAAAACATCCCTGGCGTTCTAGTGGTTTCTGCCCCCCTTGGGGGCAGATCAGCCTAAAAATAATAGGCTGATCTGTCTCCAAGGGGTGCAGAAATGGCCTGGGTACATGTGCCCCCAAAGTGGGGGGCGACCCTTGCCCAAGCCCCCCCCCATCCACTAACACACACACACACACACACTATCCCTGGTGTCTACGTGGCTTCTACCCCCTTGGGGGCAGGTGGGTCTAGAAAAATAGGCCCATCTGCCCCCAGGGGGGGCAGAAATGGCCAACAGGTCAATGCCCCCCTTGGGGGGGCGCCCCGTGCCCAAGGGGACGCCCCCCCCACAAAAATAAACACATAAAAAAACATCCCTGGCGTTCTAGTGGTTTCTGCCCCCCTTCGGGGCAGATCAGCCTAAAAATAATAGGCTGATCTGCCCTCAAGGGGGGCAGAAATGGCCCTAAAAGACATGCCCCCCAAAGGGGAGCGACCCTTGCCCAAGGGGGCGCCCCCCCATCCACTACACACACAATCCCTGGTGCCTAAGTGGCTTCTGCCCCCCTTGGGGGCAGATGGACCTAAAAAAAATAGGCCGATTTGCCCCCAAGGGGGGTAGAAAAGGCCAACATTTCTCTGCCCCCTTGGGGGGGGCGCCCCTTGCCCAAGGGGGCACCCCCCCACATAAATACACATAAAAATAAAAAACCCTGGTGATCTAGTGTTTTCTGCCCCCCTTGGGGGCAGATCTGGCTAAAAAGTAGCCAATCTGCCCTCAAGGGGGGCAGAAATGGCCCTAAAGGACATGCCCCCCACAGGGGAGCGACCCTTGCCCAAGGGGGCGCCCCCCCATTCACTACACACACAATCCATGGTGCCTAAGTGGCTTCTGCCCCCCTTGGGGGCAGATGGATCTAAAAAAAATAGGCCGATCTGCCCCCAAGGTGGGCAGAAAAGGCCAACAGTTCTCTGCCCCCTTGGGGGGGGCGCCCCTTGCCCAAGGGGGCACCCCCCCCAACATAAATGCACAGAAAATAAAAATCCCTGGTGATCCAGTGGTTTCTGCCCCCCTTGGGGGCAGATCCGCCTAAAAAGTAGGCCAATCTGCCCCCAAGGGGGGCAGAAATGGCCGTAACAAATTGCCCCCACAAGGGGAGCGACCCTTGCCCAAGGGGCCGCTCCCCGCCAACAAGAAACAGGAAAGAACAACAAAAAAAAAAAATCCCTGGTGTCTAGTGGGCATTCCTGCTGCCCGATCGCAATGCGATCGGGCAGCAGGAATGCTCAAAGAGACACCGGGGGAAAGGAAAAGCCTTTCCTTTCCCCCGGTGCCTCTTTAGCCCAAACCCCCCACCCACCGGGAAGAGGAACTCACCTCTTCTCCGTTCGCCGCACAGGAAGCAAATGGCTTCCTGTGCGGCGAAATCCCCATAATGAAGTCAGCGCGCGATCGCGCGCTGACGTCATTATGGGGGGGTGGGGGGGTCGGGGGTGGAAGGGGAAGGGCTTCCCCTTCCATCCCTGAGTTTGGGGGGGTGGGGGGAAGCACACAGAGGGAGCGAAAGTGCTCCCTCTGGGCTGTGTGCCGAGGACGTAGTGGTTACGTCCTCGGCACAGCAGCACTGTGCCGCGGGACGTAACCACTACGTCCGCGGCACAGAAGGGGTTAATAACAAATAAGCCTGCCATTGCCTCAGACCCCAGACACTATCTACACAGTAAATTATAAAATGATAAAGTTCGCTCAGGCGTAGAGCAACTATCCCAGTCCGCCATAGTGCTCTTCCATGCCCCTGGGAATATGGGTTTAAGCAACGTAAGACGGTGGGCGTGTTTCACCAACAGCCTATCAGAACAGTTTGCTACAGTGCCGAAAGCCTGTAATGCAATGGATGAAATTAGGCATATCTCTACAGTACACTGGATGGAGATGAGGTCTCTCAAAAGATCTATAAATAGTACTCTAAGATCCTTGCTACTTAGTCCAGAAGACACCACCCTGCGAGCTGTTCTGTGTAAGCACAACCATGAAGTGGTCTGCCAGCCAAACACGTGAGGACGATATCTGGGCAAAACTGCTTGCCGACACCAAGTATAACAATGGGGTTTGCTTCTGGAAAACAATAAAGCAACTGGCGTGTCCATCGCATGTGGGCATATGTAGGAAGTTGGCTCTTTATATACTATCTCAAAGTGACAGATAGTGTCCACAGAGTCCAAGGGTTCCCCTTAGAGGTTGATAGTGGCAAAATTAGATAATTCTAAAGCTCTATTTTGTGGTAGTGTGGTCGAGCAGTAGGCTTATCAGAGGGTAGTGTTAAGCATTTGTTGTACACACACAGGCAATAAATGAGGAACACACACTCAAAGACTTAACTCCAGACCAATAATTTTTATATAGAAAAATATATTTTCTTAATTTATTTTAGAACCACAAGATTCAAGATTTGAAGTAAATACATAAAATAGAAGGTACTCCACACAGGTAAGTAAGGAACTTTGAATTAGAGCAATAACATACACAGTATAGGTTAAGATGGCAATAAGCTATTTTAAAAGTAGACCCAGTGCACAAATCAACAGTTCCTGGGGAGGTAAGTAAGGTTAAGTTTCTGAGGTAAGTAAAGCACTTACAAGTTCAGTTTCCTGGGCATAGGCAGCCCACCGTTGGGGGTTCAAGGCAACCCCAAAGTCACCACACCAGCAACACAGGGCCGGTCAGGTGCAGAGGTCAAAGGAGGGCCCAAAACACAGGCGCCTATGGAGAACAGGGGTGCTCTGGTTCCAGTCTGCCAACAGGTAAGTACCTGCGTCTTCGGAGGGCAGACCAGGGGGGTTTTGTAGAGCACTGGGGGGGGACACAAACAGGCACACAAAACACACCCTCAGAGGCACAGGGGCGGCCTGGTGCAGTGTGTTTAATAGGCATCTGGTTTTCTGTAGAAATCAATGGAGGGACCCGGAGTCACTCTAGCGATGCAGGCAGGGCACAGGGGGGCTTCTCGGGCCTGCCACTGACTGGGCTAGGCAGAGGGTCGCCTGATGGTCACTCCTGCACTGGAGTTTGGTCCTGGGGGCTGCTAGTGCAGGGCTTGGTCCAGGCATCGGGTTCTTTGTTCCAGGCAGTCGCAGTCAGAGGGAGCCTCTGGATCCTCTCTGCAGGCTTTGCTGTGGGGGTGTAGAGGGGGTTGTCTCAGGTTACTCACGAGGTTTCAGTCGCCTGGGAGTCCTCTCTGCAGTGTTAGTTCTCTGGAGCTCGAGCCGGGGGTGTCGGGTGCAGAAGGTGACGTCTCACGCTTCCGGCAGAAAGAGTGAGTTCTTTAAAAGTTTCTTCTTTGTTGCAAAATTTTTTGCTGTAGGTGAACAGTGCCGCTGTTTTAGGGAGTTTCTTGGTCCTTTGGTTCAGGGCAGTCCTCTGAGGCTTCAGAGGTCGCTGGTCCCTGTCGGATGCATGGCTGTGCAGGTTCTTTAAGTCTGGAGACAGGCCGGTAGGGCTGGGGCCAAGTCAGTTGTCGTCTCCATCGTCTCTGCAGGGCTTTCAGGTCAGCAGTCCTTCTTCTTTGTGTAGGTTGCAGGAATCTGATTGCCTGGGTTCTCGGTTGCGCCTGAATACTGAATTTAGGGGTGTGTTTAGTTCAGGGGGCAGTAGCCAATGGCTACTGTCCTGGAGGGTGGCTACCCCCTCTTTGTGCCTCCTCTCTGAGGGGAGGCGGGCACATCCGTAATCCTATTTGGGGAATCCTCCAATCTCAAGATGGAGGATTTCTAAAGGCAGGGGTCACCTCAGCTCAGGGCACCTTAGGGGCAGTCCTGACTGGTGGGTGACTCCTCCTTGTTTTTCTCATTATCTCTTCCAACCTTGCCCCCAAAAGTGGGGGCAGTGACCGGAGGGGCGGGCATCTCCACTAGCTGGGATGCCCTGGGGTGCTGTAACAAAAGGCATAAGCCTTTGAGGCTCACCACCAGCTGTTACAGTTCCTGCAGGGGGAGGTGAGAAGCATCTCCAACCAGTACAGGCTTTGTTCCTGGCCACAGAATGACAAAGGCATTCTCCCCATGTGGCCAGAAACTCGTCTGGTTGTGGCAGGCTGGAGTAAACTGGTCAGCCTAGCACTAGGAGTCAGACTGGTATTCAGGGGGCATCTTTAAGATGCCCTCTGGGTGCATTTTACAATAAATTCCACACTGGCATCAGTGTGCATTTATTGTGCTGAGAAGTTTGATACCAAACTTCCCAGATTTCAGTGTAGCCATTATGGAACTGTGGAGTTCGTGTTTGACAAACTCCCAGACCATATACTCTTTATGGCTACCCTGCACTTAAAATGTCTATGGTTTTGCTTAGACACTGTAGTGGCATAGTGCTCATGCACATATGCCCTCACCTGTTGTGTAGTGCACCTTGCCTTAGGGCTGTGAGGCCTGCTAGAGGGGTGACTTACCTATGCCACAGTCAGTGTGAGGTGGGCATGGCACTCTGAGGGGAGTGCTATGTTGACTTAGTCATTTTCTCCCCACCAGCACACACAAGTTGTGAGGCAGTGTGCATGTGCTGAGTGAGGGGTTCTCAAGGTGGCATAAGACACACTGCAGCGCTTAGAGACCTTCCTTGGCATCAGGGCCCTTGATTCCAGGGGTACCATTTACAAGGGACTTATCTGGGTGCCAGGGCTGTGCCAATTGTGGGAACAAAAGTACAGTTTAGGGAAAGAACACTGGTGCTGCGGCCTGGTTAGCAGGGTCCCAGCATACTTTCAATCATAACAGACATCAACAAAAGGCAAAAAGGCAGGGGGTAACCATGCCAAGGAGGCATTTCCTTACAGAACTCCCCCCCCCCCCAAACGAAAGAGGATGAGACTAACCTTTCCCAAGAGAGTCTTCATTTTCTAAATGGAAGAACCTGGAAAGGCCATCAGCATTGGCAGTCCCAAGTCTGTGTTCCACTACAAAGTCCATTCCCTGTTTTGATATGGACCACCTCAATAGTTTAGGGTTTTTTGCCTTTCATTTGCATCAGTCATCTGAGAGGTCTGTGGTCAGTTTGAACTATGAAGTGAGTACCAAAAAGCTATGGTCTCAACTTCTTCAGGGACCAAACCACAGCAAAGGCCTCCCTCTCAATGGCACTCATACGCTGCTCCCTGGGGAGTAACCTCCAGCTAATAAAAGCAACAGGCTGGTCAAGGCCATCATCATTTGTTTGGGACAGGACTGCTCCTATCCCGTGCTCAGAGGCCTCTGTCTGCACAATGAACTCCTTAGAGTAATCTGGAGCTTTCAAAACTGGTGCTGTACACATAGCTTGCTTCAGGGTGTCAAAGGCCTTTTGACAGTCCACGGTCCAGTTCACTTTCTTGGGCATTTTCTTGGAGGTCAGTTCTGTGAGGGGTGTCACTATTGATCCATATACCTTCACAAACCTCCTATTCCTATAGTACCCAGTCAAGCCACAGAATGCCCTGACATGAGTCTGGGTTTTTGGAGCTACCCAGTCCACAATAGTCTGGATCTTGGGTTGGAGTGGCTGAACTTGGCCTCCACCTACAAGGTGACCCAAGTAAATCACAGTACTCTGCCCTATCTGACATTTAGATGCCTTGATAGAGAGGCCTGCTGCTTGCAGGGCCTGCAAAACCTTCTGGAGCTAAAGACAGCAATATCATCAAGATAAGCTGCACTAAAGGACTCCAAGCCAACAAGGACTTGATTCACCAACCTTTGGAAGGTGGCAGGGGCATTCTTCAAGCCAAAGGGCATCACAGTAAACTGGTAGAGCCAATCAGGTGTAGAGGATGCTGTTTTCTCTTTTGCTCCAGATGTCATTTTTATTTGCCAGTACCCTGCTGTCAAGTCAAAGGTACTTAAGTATTTGGCAGCACCTAATTTGTCTATTAGCTCATCTGCCCTTGGGATGGGGTGAGCATCTGTCTTGGTGACAGAGTTGAGCCCTCTGTGGTCCACACAAAACCTCATCTCTTTCTTGCCACCTTTTGAGTGAGGTTCGGGGACCAAGACCACTGGGCTAGCCCAGGGACTGTCAGAGTGCTCAATCACTCCCAACTCAACCATCTTGTGAACTTCCACTTTGATGCTTTCCTTAACTTGGTCAGACTGTCTGAATATTTTATTCTTGACAGGCATACTGTCTCCTGTGTCCACATCATGGGTACACAGATGTGTCTGACCAGGGGTTAAAGAAAAGAGCTCAGCAAACTGCTGGAGGACTTGCCTGCAGTCAGCCTGCTCTTGGCCAGAGCGGGTGTCTGAATAGATCACTCCATCTACTGAGCCATCCCTAGGGTCAGTGGAGAGGAGATCAGGGAGAGGTTCACTCTCTGCTTCCTGGTCCTCATCTGTAACCATTAATATGTTTACATCTGCCCTATCATGAAAGAGTTTTGAGGCGGTTCACATGAATCACCCTTTTGGGGGTCCTGCTAATGCCTATATCTACCAGCTAGGTGACCTGACTGTTTTCTCCAGAACTGGGTAAGGGCCACTCTATCTATCCTGAAGTACCCTGGGAGCCACAGGCTGCAGAACCCAGACTTTCTGCCCTGGCTGAAACTCAACCATAGCAGCCTTTTGGTCATAACTCAACTTCTGGAGTTGTTGGCTGGCCTCAAGGTTTTTGCTTGCCTTTTCCATGTACTCTGCCATCCTTAAACGTAGGCCTAGTACATAGTCCACCACATCTTGTTTTGGCTCATGGAGAGGTCTCTCCCATCCTTCTTTTAGAAGTGTTAGTGGTCCCCTAAGAGGATAGCCAAACAGAAGCTCAAAGGGGGGAAAATCCTACTCCCTTCCTTCTGTGGCACCTCTCTTTAGGTAAAAAAGCAGACATGGCAAGAGGACATCCCATCTTTTGAGTTTTTCAGGGAGCCCCATGATCATGCCCTTCAATGTTAAATCTCTCTATAAGACCATTGGTTTGTGGATGGTATGGTGTGGTGAATCTATAAGTCACCCCACACTCATTCCACATGTGCTTTAGGTAAGCTGACATGAAGTTGGAACCTCTGTCAGAAACCACCTCCTTAGGAAATCCCACTCTGGTAAAAATACCAATGAGTGCTTTGGCTACTGGAGGGGCAGTAGTGGACCTAAGGGGAATTGCTTCAGGGTAACTCGTAGCATGATCCACTACCACTAGGATATACTGGTTCCCTGAGGCTGTGGGAGGATCAAGTGGACCCACTATGTCCACTCCCACTCTTTCATAGGGGCCCCCCACCACTGGAAGTGGAATGAGGGGGGCCTTTGGATGGCCACCTGTCTTACCACTGGCTTGACAGGTGGTACAGGAGGCACAAAACTCCTTTACTTTCTGGGACATATTGGGCCAGTAGAAATGGTTTGCTAATCTCTCCCATGTCTTGGTTTGTCCCAAATGCCCAGCAAGGGGAATGTCATGGGCTAAGGTCAGAATGAACTCCCTAAACTCCTGAGGCACTACCACTCTCCTGGTGGCACCAGGTTTGGGATCCTTTGCCTCAGTGTAAAGGAGTCCATCTTCCCAATAGACCCTGTGGGTTCCAATGACATTTCCTTTTTCTTGCTCAGCTGCTTGCTGTCTTAGGCCTTCAAGAGTGGGACATGTTTCTTGCCCCTTACACAGCTGTTCCTTTGAGGGTCCCCCTGGGCCCTAGAGTTCAACCTGGTAAGGCTCCAGTTCCATGGACTCAGTTCCCTCAGGGGATAGAACATCTTCCTGGGAAGAGAGGTTCTATTTCTTGTGCTGTTGAAGCTGGTTCCCCAGTCCTCTTTCCTTTTCTCTTGGAAGTTTGGGCCATTATTCCAGACTCCAACACTTCTTTTTCACCCTGAGCCATGCACTGTGCCCTTGTCTTGACACACACCAGTTCAGGGATACCAAGCATGGCTGCATGGGTCTTGAGCTCTACCTCAGCCCATGCTGAGGACTCCAGATCATTCCCTAGCAGACATTCTACTGGAATTGCAGAGGAGACTACCACCTGTTTCAGGCCAGTGACCCCTCCCCATTCTAAAGTTACCATTGCCATGGGATGGGCTTTAGTCTGATTGTCAGCATTGGTGACTGGATATGTCTGTCTAGCCAGATACTGTCCTGGGGAAACCAGTTTGTCTTTCACCATTGTGACACTGGCACCTGTATCCCTCAGGGCTTCTACTCTAGTACTATTGATTAAGAGCTGCTGCCTATATTTTTGCATGTTAGACGGCCAGGCAGCAAGTGTGGCTAGGTCCACCCCTCCCTCAGAGATTAATGTAGCTTCAGTGTGAACCCTGATTTCCTCTGGGCACACTGTTGATCCCACCTGGAGACTGGCTATTCCAGTGCTTATTTGAGTAGTATTAGTTGTGGGACTTTTCTTGGGACAGGCCTTGTCTCCAGTTTGGTGTCCATGCTAAAAACAGATTCGACACCAGGCCTTTTTGGGAGCAAAGTGTTTACCCTTATACCCATTTGAGGACTGTGAAGAGGCTCTGGGCCCACCCTCCTGAGCAGGTTTTTGGGGCCCTGTAGCAGACTCTTTGCTTTTTCCCTTGGAAGTCTCACCACTCTTGCCCTGGGGAGGCTTTGTGACCCCTTTCTTTTGGTCACCCCCTGTGGAAGTTTTGGTCAACCCAGTCTTGACCCAATGGTCTGCCTTCTTTCCCAATTCTTGGGGAGAAATTGGACATAGGTCTACCAGATGCTGATGCAGTTTGTCATTGAAACAACTACTTAACAGATGTTCTTTCATAAACAAGTTATACAGCCCATCATAATAATTTACACCACTGCCAGTTATCCAACCATCTAGTGTTTTGACTGAGAAGTCAACAAAATCAACCCAGGTCTGACTCGAGGATTTTTGAGCCCCCTGAACCTAATCCTGTACTCCTCAGTTGAGAATCCAAAGCCCTCAATCAGGGTAGCCTTCATGAGGTCATAGGATTCTGCATCTTTACCAGAGAGTGTGAGGAGTCTATCCCTACAGTTTCCAGTGAACATTTCCCAAAGGACAGCACCCCAGTGAGATCTTGTTTACTTTTCTGGTTGCACAAGCCCTCTCAAAAGCTGTGAACCATTTGGTGATGTCATCGCCTTCTTCATATTTTGTTACAATCCCTTTGGGGATTTTTAGGATGCCATCATCTTCTCTGACCCAAGTTATGTTGCTGCCACCATTGATGGGAGCTAAACCCATCTCTTTTCTTTCCCTCTCTATGGCTAGGAGCTGTCTCTCCAAAGCCAATCTTTTGGCCATCCTGGCTAACAGGAGGTCATCTTCATTGAGGCTGTCCTCAATGTTTCCAGAGTTACTGGTCTCCCCTGTGGAAGAACCGGTCTCTCTGACTATTATTTGTGGAATCAGGGTTTGAGAGACCCTGTTTTCCCTAATTCTGACAGGAGGGAGGAAATCATCCTCCTGTTCACTAATTTCCCCCTCTGTAGGATTATCCTCAGAGGGGTGGTCCTTTTCAAACTCTGCCAATAAGCTCCTGGAGCTTTACTTTGGTAGGGTTGGACCCAGTCTTTATATTGTTTAGCTTACAGAGAGTCCTTAGCTCTGACATCCCTAGATGCAGGTAAGGGGTGAGGTTGAGTTCCACCACCATCTCATCTGTGCTAGACATTATCACTCTAAAAGTTGGGATAACTTTTAAAAAATCTAAAAACTACTTCTAGAACTTAAATCCAAACTTTTACAAACTTTTAAACTCTAAAAGAAATTCTTATAGGGACTTACACAAGGCCCTAGCAGGACTTTTAAAAATGTAAAAAAAAAGAGCTCAAATTTCAAAAATCAGTTGTTGATGACAATTTTTGGAATTTAGTTGTGTGATCAGGTATTGGCTGAGTAGTCCAGCAAATGCAAAGTACTAAACCTCACCGCTGATCCACCAATGTAGGTAGTTGGCTCTTATACTATCTCAAAGTGAGAGATAGTGTGCACAGAGTCCAAGGGTTCCCCTTAGAGGTTGATAGTGGCAAAATTAGATAATTCTAATGCTCTATTTTGTGGTAGTGTGATCGAGCATTAGGCTTATCAGAGGGTAGTGTTAAGCATTTGTTGTACACACACAGGCAATAAATGAGGAACTCACATTCGAAGACTTAACTCCAGGCCAATAGTTTTTCAATCATAACTGGCATCAACAAAAGGCAAAAGGTCAGGGGGTAACCATGCCAAGGAAGCATTTCCTTACAGCATATCTTTGCATATAGTAGAGGACTGGGCGAAATTCTTATATGGGAACATTTTAATCAAGGAGGTTATGTCGCTAAGGCATATGGGGCAACCAGACTGAGGGTGCATAATACGGCCTGCAATTCCTCTTTGCCTGGAACTCTCAAACACATCTGCCATGGTCAGTAAGTGGGCTAGGGTCCGCCCCCAGGTCCACACATGTGAATGCAATCAGGTGGCAAATAGGCAAGGGTAGGAAGAAAAGGGCACTGGGACCTAATGTAATCCCTCTGGGAAGTTTCAAACATAGTACAGACTTATGGGCTGAGGCCCTAGAACTGCTCTTTTCAGAAATCCAGCTCAAAGGCACAATCCCGGACTCCTGGAGAGGATCATTAATATCCAAATTTACAAAAGCTAAAATAAGTTGCTGCCAAAAAATTACCGTCTAATTGCCTTAATTGACAACGAGGCAAAATATTTTGTGGGGACCTTGTTAGAAGACCTGTAGACCTGGGCAGCGGAAAATTCAGTTATTCCACTAAATAAAACTGTTTTTTCAAAAACATCTGCTTTGACCACTAACATCATGACTATTGCACTACTTCCAGACATGGAAAAGCTACAAAACAATCACTCCATCTTTGCTTTATCGACTTTAGGGTAGCCTTCGACCATGTGGAGCGCGCCAGGCTTGGAACAAGATGGGGGATTCCATGAACTCTCCTAGACATGTTAATCACCTTGCACACTGACACATGGGTCCAGGTAAAGCTTGGGGGAGGGACGCACCTCTCACGGTGCATACCAATGACCAAAGGGCTAAAACAGAAATGCCTCCTAGCTCCCACACTTTTCAACCTATTTTTGGCCGATCTGACTCTGGAACTTGACAATTGCAACTCTCACACCCCCGATACTGGGTGGTCTGTCAAGCCTCCTGTATGCTGACGACATAGTCTTATCAGTCACACCCCAGTGGGACTGCAACATCTTCTTTGCGCAGCACAGAAATAATCTGACGAAAATGGCCAAAGCATTAATTTTGACAAAACACGTACTCTTGTCTTTGAACTACACCTGGAAAAGGTTGCCAAGCTGGTACTGGGGGAACACAGCTGTTCAGTCAGCAACGGAATACAAATATTTACGTGTATTAGTAGACAAGGAAGGCAACTTTACACACCAGGTGGAAGCAGCAAAGGAGAAAGGGCTGTCACTGGCAGTCTCACTCAGGACTCTGAAGGCAAAGCTAAACTTATGGCAGCGAACCCCAAAGAGGAAGGGACACAAACTCTGGACCGCATAGTAGTAAAAGCCTACAGAATAATCTTCAGCATGCCAAAGTACACATCTCTGGCACAGATTAGGCTGGAGTTCGGTCTAACAAAACAAAACCTGGCAAGGTAAGGAGCCTTTATATTCTTTTGGGACAAATCAAGGAGGGTGCGACTTGGTTCACTAAATCACTATCTCTGGCAGGAGCTACAACAGAGAGATTCATCCCCAGCTGGTACCTAGCTCAAGGACTCCCTGCTCAAGTCTGGGCTAACTGAGCTGTGGGAAACCCCTACTAGCCATACTGTGCTAATAAAAAGTAGTGTGGAAATCCATCAGGCTTCAATCACTGATGGAAGACAAGGCTGCCATCTCAGCCAGAGCTCACACCTGGATGGTCCTGCGCACCTACTCCAAGTTGGCCCTCAGAAATTTCTAAGCTTGGGTTTCTCAAGAGTGATGTAAGAATTTTTTTTTAGACACTGTCTGGGTCTGATCCCCTGCTCCCAGCAACTTCCACATTGGCAGAGAGTCAACATGGCAGCCTGCAGGTTATGCTGCATTGCCCCGGAAGACATGCCACACATACTGTGCAGTTGTGGAGGTCTTTCAGAGGAACGATGACTCATGCTAAAAATTCACGTCCACCAAAGGAGAATTTGTTCCTGAAGGCAGGTCGTGATGGCCTGCTTTGCTCCCGATGACCCCCAACTGATCTGCTGATTTTGTAAAATTCCTTATGCATATCTCCAAGAAATTGCCAAAGATAAACTGCGGCGTGTCCTGATCTGGATTTTCGAGATTTTTACCCGCCTGCAGTGGCAATTTTATATCATGCACTTTTCACACTGCTACTGTCACTTACGCATGCAGCACCTTGGTCCAGACTGCTGAAGCCTCCCTGATAAAGGCTTTGCCGAGTCACTTTACCCCCACACACTTGTTATTATTGCTGCACTATGTGATAGATAGCTTCGCAAAGCCGCCTCCCCCCCCCCCACTAGTCCTTCAGGCTTATAAGGCCCCTTTTTAGCCTGGGCCTGGGTGCCAGTTTTAACAAATGCTGCTGGGCCCGATGCGTTTCATTTGCTAAAGTTTTATATGTAACTTGTTTTTAAAGTTCGCTGGCATTATGCTACATAATGTGTATTTTACGATCGTCTTTTGTGAGATGCAATGGTT
Source organism: Pleurodeles waltl (assembly GCF_031143425.1). Classification (NCBI taxonomy): domain Eukaryota; kingdom Metazoa; phylum Chordata; class Amphibia; order Caudata; family Salamandridae; genus Pleurodeles; species Pleurodeles waltl. The sequence goes on from NC_090447.1 coordinate 1,140,577,918, forward strand.
GTAAGTAACTAAACAATAATCTTTACATACTTAAACAGAAGGAACCAAGTCTAACCATCTCCATGACAGACAATTCTTGTTCATTCTCATCCTTTCGAGGTGGATGCTAAGCCTTGTTATCACAGCCCCTCACGTCTCAAAACTGTTTTATATCAACAGAGCTATAACTAGGCAAACTGTTTGCAAATAAATAAGCTCTCCGCTATGGATTTCATAAGCAATTTGTTTCCGAAAAAAGTCAGCATTTTGAATATAAACAGTGGCTTGCTGACAGCTAAGCTAATTGAAAGGGGCAGACCCAGTGTCTGGTTCATCTTGCCCTAGCCTGCGGGGAGGAGGACATTCCATATGGACGAGAACGATTCAGTGCTTTACGAGTGAATGAGCATGTGATTCATTCACAAACCACTGATACATTTACTTGCATCCAGAAGGACTACGGAAAGCTCCTGCAACACCCAGTTTGACCTTGCAACATCCAAAGATTTGACCTTGCAACGAACAAAGATTTGCAATGTTGACAACTGAAGTGCCACAGGAGAGCTATTTGATTTACAAGGCTTCAGCCTCTGAAGAGATAAAATCGCAGAGATTACTCAGGTGAGCCATATGGATGACATGCATTTATATGCAAAAGTTATTAAGGAGCTGTCCATCAGCCTCCTCCATCGGGATCATCCTAGAAGAGCCTACATAACCCATATACGGAGAGGCAGGGTGCGGTTGATGCCAACACTGAGACCAAACTGAAGTTGCCTTTGCAGCACGCAGAGAACACAGTGGGTTGGGTAGACCAAGCCCAAAAACTGCAGTCTTCCATGGTCTGTGGTTAAAGCAGCTGGTTTTGCTTTGCCAAAAAGATAAGTAGATCACCAGTTCCGCAAATGTATGAAATTACAAAAAGAGAGCCCCTGAAAAGCATATAGGGCAACCCTACCAAGGGAAATAACATCCATAAACCATCAGGCCACCCTATTATAATATGATCAAACAATATTTATATACCTTATATAAAAATATGTAGAGCCCAAATATACACTCAATTGTTTCTATTTATTATTTGTGGATTAACATCAAAATACTTATGGTATATAAATTACAATCATATATACATAAAATACAAGACAAATAGTCAGGTAAAAAGTAAGAGAAATTAATATAGCCCCTACATCAAACTAACACACTTGAAAGTCCTAATCAGACTCACTTCCCATTCATACCCATTCCACTAATGGAACTCAAAATCAGTCATACTATCCACTCACTACAAAACACACCCTTTCTATTCCCACAGAATAGTTGTTGATTTAAGCATACAAATAATTGTATTTCTTATTGGCCCATACTGTGGTCATTTCTGCTGGTTGAATAGTTAACCTGAAATGTGTTATGCTTGATGCAGGAAATTAACTGTCCGTTACTCACTTTACAAATGGAGGAAGTAGGACATTGTGGATGAAGTCTTATGTACCAGGGCAGAGATAACCTATCCCATAAACAGGATAGGTTAGTTGATTACGAACTGTTTTAGAGCTCTTCCAAACTGACGATAAATGTTCTCAGGATTCGCTGGCACAGATGGGAGATTTCAGAGCACAGGGACCTGGATTCTATATATTCTTATGTTCTTGTTGTTGACCATTTATACAGTTTTATGTCAGAAGAGCCATGTTGGAAGAGGTTTGTCATTTAACAATTTTCTCAGGCACGCAGATTCTGTTAGGCTTTTGATGTCATGGGGCAGACAGGGATAACTGGGCAGTATCCAGTGTAATGTACAATTGGTGTTTCTGGACCACCAGTATGATAGCGCTCCAATTTGATAACCACGTTATTCCCTTTAGGTACCTGTGGCAGTGAAGTTGACGCTTACTCAAGGAAGCGTAAGGGACTAGAAACTCAAGTACAACATGACCTAGTAAATAACCCTAAAAAAACCCATGTTCAGCCAGTGCTAGATTTTCAGAGAAGAATAGATATTTAGTTAACAGTTAAATGAAAAGAATATTTAGAAATCCTACACATCGAAATCCAGAAGATGCTAGCACCTTTTGGGTTGAGATGCAACCCACATTTTTAAGGAGATGAGTGGTGCAACTATAGATTTTGTAGAACATTGGCCCAGGGCTAATATTATGTTACAGGGCTGTACTTGGAGTAACTGAGGACTTTGGGACTCAATGGGTTTCAACATAAGTTTGATAACCAGAATCGCATTTAATGGGAGCAGAAGTGCTACACAAAAAGAATGCAATGTGTTGATCTTGCCGTCGTATTTCTGACCCTCTGCTTCAGTGGTCTCTGGGTTCAATACTGGACAAGTCAGTCTGCTGAAGACCCAGCTTCTAAGTTATCAGTAGAATAATATTAAACCTCTTTTACTGGAAGACACGCTACCGAAACAGCAAGGGTCCAGCCAGTGGAAGATGAGTAGGGTGATTAGGGTGCCAAGAACCTGTGTCCACTTCAGTAGTTATTGGGGATCCATTAACGGATATGTTTTGGGGACCTGATGCAGAACCAGCTGGTTTCCCATTTTCAAGTGGGGGCATATGTAGTAGTGGTTCCTGCAGGGGTACCAACTTTAGAGGCCCATATTTTATTTGGCCAGTTAAGGTCATGATTTTCACATCGCTGGGTCACCCTTTGGACTGGGGTCGATCTCTAGCATAGCAGATGCTTTGAGCAGACTACAGAGCCTCCTTGAAGCCCAACCAATTTGCAGATTACTAGCTCAAGGTGTGGGGCAGCTGCCTTCAGAGATAAGTATACCTTTTCTCTCTGTGAAATATTTCTGCAAATCACTTGGAATTAGGAGTCCATGGTCAGACAGACAGCTTTGGAGTGGTTAAGAAGTGGATGTGGATCCAGGGAAATTGAATTCCTATAGCTTGAAACCCAGGACATATTGTTTGGGGTCAAGGACAAGTTTTCATTAGTATTTTGTCCTTGGGACAAGTAGGCCCAACGCCTTGTAGCAGAAACACTTTGGCTGCCAGTCTACAGTACCACATTATGGATCAGGGAAGGGCATTTTCTACAGTCAAGGTAATATTTGTGTTCATATGTTAATTCTGTTCAAATGTGTATTTATGGTTCTTTAATGCAAAGCCATTATTATTAGGGTGAGCACTCTCAGAAAACGTTGTAAGCTCAGACTGCATTACTGATAGTTCCAGTATAAAAATGCGTACACACGTTTGCAAAGTTTAACAGTATGAGACTACATATAATGCTCCCAAAATGTTCTTTGATTAGAGGCAAATATTTCCAGAAGCTTGAAATCAAAATTGAGGATGCTTAGCTTTCAAAATAAAATGTGCACAAAAAATGCATATGAAAAAAACGTTTTGCTAAATGACTGTGAAATTTTAGGGATCATTTCTTTGAAGCATCATTTAGCGAAATGTGTTGATGCATGCTAGTATTTCCAAAAACTATTCATAATGGAAATATCAATTAAACCAGTTTCAACAAGATTATGGGAAACATAAAAATAAACAATCATTGGCAAAGCCAGTAGATTTGACATTGGTCGTCAGCCTTTTGGTTTTGTCAATGTGTGTCTTGTTTTGACATTGTGTAAAACGTTATTGTTGTGGGAGCTGTCGGGCCCTTACTATTATAACAAACACTGGAAAAAATATTTTTGGGCAGGGGTGTGGGATTCCTATAGCCCGACACCCAGGACATATTGTTTGGGGTCAAGGGCAACAAGTTTTCAGGTTTATTTTGTCCTTGGGACAAGTAGGCCCAACCCCCTGCTGCACAAACCCTTTGGCTGCCAATTTACAGTACCACATTACAGAATAGGGAAAGAAATTGTCTAGAGTTTAGGTAATATTTTTGTCCATATGTTAATGCTGTTCGAACTTGTATTTATGGTTCATTAATGCAAAGCCTTTATTATTGGGGTGAGTGATCTACATAAATGTTGTAAGATCGAACTGCACTACTGACAGTGGTTCCAGTAAAAATATTTGTACTCGTTTGCAAAATGTTAAAATGGAAGGCTACGTATTATGCTCCCAGAATGCTCTCTGTATAAATGCAAATATTTGCAGAAGCTTGAACACGAGATTGATGATTTTTTGCTTTCAAAATAAAATGTTCACAAAAAAATGCAACTAGGAAAAAAACATTCTGCTAAACAACTGAGAAATTGTAGGTACCATTTTTTCCAAATAATATTCATAATTGAAAGTCACCAGTTACCAGTTTCAACACAATTTTGGAAAACACAAATCTAAACAAGCATTGGCAAAGCCAATAGGTCCTGCATTGAGATCAGCCTTTTTGTTTTGTTAATGTGTGTCTTGTTTTGACATGGCTTTTGTAAAACTTTATTGTTGTGGGACCTGCGGGTCCTGACCATTGTAACAAATGTTAGTAAAAAGCAAAAATATATTTTGTGAAAGAGCAGATTGCTGTCATTGTAATGTAACATGGATTTGTAGATTGTGGAACTTGTCAACCCTGAGGGTATCCAGGCGCTGAGCAGGTTCTGCAAATAGGATCAGTCACAGTGAAGCCAGCCGATAGACGGAGAGAGAAATAGAATTTTAATAAATGAAAAGGTCTTGGTTAATGCCAGATCTAATTAGGTGCCCAATTCTTAGAGAGTCACAAACGTGCACCCATTGTATATTTCTGTGCACTAGTGCAGATTTGCGAATTTTATAAATGCACAAGAATTCAGACGTAGACCAGGAAATCATACTCCTAGAAAATACTTGTGAACTGCATTTTTGCACAAGCAAATATGCAGGTGTGGATTTGCTCATGTGAAAATTTGCTGAGCGTTTAGAAGTTCACTTTCTCTTTAACCACTTTATTCCCAATCCTGAAAGAAGTTTTACTTCTGACCCTTGTCGGGAGTAATTTTCCAACCTTTCTCAGTTTGGGAAATGATTAGGAAAGACCTGATGAAAATCCTTAAAACATGCAAGTTAGTAGTTTTGCACAGACTCAAAAGGGCATTGCAACCCTTGAACTATTGATTATTGCTACTTCCAGCCCCAGTATGTAGATCTGCATAAAGGTGACAAAATCAGGAAACTGCTAGTATTCAAGCCCCTCTATATATTAGCCCTGGCGTAGTCAGAGAAGCTATTATCGGAGTTCTTATATAATGAGATTAGTGCCATAACTTGTCGCCACACTATATGGCACCAAAGGGACAAGTAGATTTATGAAGCAACTTGCCCCATGTTCAATTAAATATTTTATTAAATTCCACACCCCTGTTTGGTCTCAAAAAGCACACATTGTCCCAGTAGTTCCTGGCATTGAACAACACTACTTTGTATGCTGATATGCCCCTTGTGAAAGTGTACAATGCTGTTACTCATAGTGAAGCCAGCCGATGGATAGCTAGAGAGGCAGGATTTAATTAAAAACAAAAGGTCTTGGTTAACATCAGACCTAATTAGGGACCCAATTCTTAAAGGAAGTCACAAACGTGTACCCATGGTATATGTCCTTGCATTAGTGCAGATTTACAGCTTTCATGTATTACCAAGAATTTACAGAAGTAGGCCGGGAAATGGTACTTCTAGAAAATATTTGTGAACTACATTTTAGCACAAGCAAATGTATAGGTGTAGATTTGAGCATGGGACAATCTGTTGAACGTTTACAAGTTCACTTTTCCCTCCAGCCACCTTTCTCCTAACCCCGGAAGAAATTTTACTTCTACCCTTGTCAGGAATACATTTTCAAGCTTTTTTAGTATGGGAAAAGATAAGAGATGACCTGGTGAAAACCCCTAAAACTTGCAAGTTAGTAGGTTTGCATGCACTCCGTAGGGCATTCCAACCCTGGAACTAATGCTTACAGCTACCTCCAGCCCCAGTATGTACAACCGTGGAAAAGTGCAAAATAAAGGAATCGATAAATTTCAACCCTACTATAGTATTATCCCTGGCATAATCAGAGAGGCTATAATCAGAGCTCCTAAATATTGAGATTGCTGCCATAATTTGTCGCTGCACTACATGACACCAAAGGGACAAGTGGATTTTGTTATAGGACAAGTAGAATTATGAAGCAATTTGTCCCATGGACAAGTAGATATTTTATTAAATTCCACACCCCTGGGATTAGTACAAGATGGAGCCCAAAAGAAAGCCCTTCTTAGTAGGCAACAGCCAGCAACGTAGGACGATGGGTGAGAGGTGAGTTTCAATGAAGCGGGAGACACCTATGTAGAAAAAGTGAGAAGACTGGCTTCAACAAAGAGGTCCTGAGCACATTCAGGCTGTCATATCTACGACTGGCAAATCACAGTCTACACCAGGTCTACGATGGGCAAATCACAGTCTACGCCGAGACCACTATCTTGCGCACCTATGAACACTGTTCCTTATGGGCACCACCATTCAGTGAGTTACAGTGAAACAGACACAGAGCACATCAAACACATGCCTCATCCATGACTATAGGATTGGCAACCCAGTTATGGGGGATTAATGTGTCTATTCGTGGAGAGAGTAGCAGGCATGCTTCTGAAAGGAGGACAGATTAAAAAGGCCTGTGAGCATTGACTTCAGTTTCTTTGATACCACTACTAGCCACCTTTTGGCCTGGAGTGTGGGGCCGTTAGTCATCCTCAATCAGGTTGGGGATTCTCATTGGGTGACCCACTGTTGGTACTCTGCTTCAGAGCATCATAGAAAAAAAGGAGTCACACCACCAGTTCCTGAGTTCACTGGTGGTAAAGTGCAGAACAGAGCAGTACAGCTTTTGAAATATATGCAGATGCAAAAGACGCTTGAACTATAGAAGCAATTTAAATTTGATTCTTTTGGTGATTGGTCACCAAGGCACCTTTTAGAGAAACTTGGTTTGTATTACATAAAACAACTGTGTTGTGCCAATATGCAATCTTGCGTGTTAAAATGCACTGTAATGATGCGATGTTGTGATACATTTCTTTGTTGTGGCACAGTCCTTGCTGTTTAGGGTCAGCAAAAATGAATGTTCAAATTTTATTGATGTAGATGAAAACTTGTTTACATTTATTTATCTATATTTTATTAACAGTGCTGCTTAAAAAACCCTTATAAAAGATTGCCATTGTGCTATTTATTTCTTAACACGCTTTAAAGCAAAGCATTTTCTTATAAAAACTAGACTAGCCATATTCACCCTCGGTATGCCATGCGCTATATAAAACTAGTGTGTAAAAACCTTTACCGCATTTGTGCCACAGTTCCCTTGTGACACATAAAACAATTAGTAATACTAATTGCAAGTAATCCAGTTTGTTGTTCAAAGTGCAAGACGAATTTCATGAGTTAAACAAGTTGTATGCTCTCTTTGTCAGGGGGGCCCTCTATTGGTGATAAAAATCACTCCTTCAGAAGGTGATGAGGAATTCAGAGCATTGTTTATTAACTGCCCTTCACTCTATCTTGGGAGTTCTCCAGTTCTGTATTTTCTGCACTCTTCAGAAATATGTCAATGTGTTTGAACTCATCTAGTGGAGTCTAGTCTTATATGGAAGTCATCCTCAGATGTATGGATCCTCTCATGCCTACTGTTCGCTATTTCAAGAAGGTGAAAATGCATGAATGAATGCTAGAGTAAATCCCAATATCAAAGGAAAAGTCTCAACTAGTTAAATTTATCTTTTACCATATTGACTTTTAGGCTATCCACTCGTTGATGTGTGACTCCGAAATCGGTAGGATAGTCATGAGTAACGCTACTCGTATATAAATATATTCGCCCACAGTGTCATAATGTAAAAATACTGTTTTGCCCTGAAGAAGTTATTTTACGCCAAGGAAGCTTCTTTTGAATCAAGATCAAACGGTCGATGTTTTGCCAAAGTCTCATTGTTTATTCATTGTTGGTGCTCACGCAGGCACGGTACTCACTTTATTGAGCTTTGAGCTTCTTTCAAGGCAGAGGTAGTCATTGAGAATGTAGTGAAAACATCAGTCATTATGAGGGCGGGTGTGTGCAGGAAAACGACAGAGTTCACTCTGAGTTGGAACCATTTTACAGAAGTTTCAGTGCTTTAAATGGGCCAGTACTCACAGGTACCGAGTAAAGGCACGTCTTCTTTTTAGTGAGTTGAGTACCGGCACTTCTTCACTGCCAAGGAGAGTACCGGTACACAGGGTCAGAACGATAAAGTGGGCCCCAAGGACTTGCTGTGTGTATCATTCAGCTGTGGAAAGCGCCCCGATGAGGCCTGCCATAGGAGCAGGCGGGCCTCTGCTCCCTCCCCACCCAGATGGAAGCTGTCATTGCTCTCACCAGCACCCTGCCGACCCCCCCATGCGGGTGATCTTATTAGTATATGGGACATCGGCTGCCCGGGGCACACTGATGTGTGCAGAGTGAATGATGTGGAGGAGAGAGGGCCTAAGCATGAGGCGCCATGTAGGAAACAAGGTAAGAAGGGCCATTTTTACCTCTTGGCCTCCCACTGGGGTCTGACTGTCTTTTCCCGTGACTCACTTGGCACTTCAAATCCACCACCACCCGCATACCTGCTGGGACATTGATGAGGTGGTGGAGATAGCCTAAGCGGCCTTCCTGAAGCCCAAGTGGGATGGGAGGAGGTCTACTGACCTTCCCTCAAAGGCCAGCATTGTTCTATCCCCGACCTCTACCCTCCTGAACTCTGAACATGCTCAGGCCCCTGCAGTGCTCACTGTGTGCCACTGCGGGCTCTCCGACCGTGGGGACTTCTGCTGAGGGAAGAGGAGGGACAATAATGTGAGGGAATGTAAAGAGTGTGGAGGCAGAGATGGAAGGGTCAGAGTAAAGTTTAAAGGGATAGAGAGAAAGAAGGAAGGTAAGCAGAGATAGGGATGGGGAAGAGATTGAGAGAGGTTTGGAAAGAGTATGAGGCAGAGAAAGACATGGAGATGGCAGATTAGAAATAGAAAGGGTGAGGGAAGAGAACGGTAGGATTCAATTGGGGTAAAGAGAGTGGGGAAGCGAGAGGAAATAGATATAATGCAGAAGTGTGTGTGGGAGGGATCGAGACTAGCGATGTGAATACTGATAGAGATAGTGAAAAGGGAGGGATACAAAAACGAGAAAGAGAGGTGTGTGTGTATGATAAAAAGAGGGACATAAGATAAAGAGGGACGAAGCAATGTTCCTTACTGGCTGCGCTTTCCAGGGACTGTGCAATTGCTATACATCCATTTTCTTCGAGGCATGCCCTGCAGCTGCAACTATGTGTGATGTGCATACCTGCTTATCTGTAGTATGTTTTTATAGAGGATGGCTGAATAGATATACAGGGAGTGCAGAATTATTAGGCAAGTTGTATTTTTGAGGATTAATTTTATTATTGAACAACATCCATGTTCTCAATGAACCCAAAAAACTCATTAATATCAAAGCTGAATATTTTTGGAAGTAGTTTTTAGTTTGTTTTTAGTTTTAGCTATGTTAGGGGGATATCTGTGTGTGCAGGTGACTATTACTGTGCATAATTATTAGGCAACTTAACAAAAAATATATATATACCCATTTCAATTATTTATTATTACCAGTGAAACCAATATAACATCTCAACATTCACAAATATACATTTCTGACATTCAAAAACAAAACAAAAACAAATCAGTGACCAATATAGCCACCTTTCTTTGCAAGGACACTCAAAAGCCTGCCATCCATGGATTCTGTCAGTGTTTTGATCTGTTCACCATCAACATTGCGTGCAGCAGCAACCACAGCCTCCCAGACACTGTTCAGAGAGGTGTACTGTTTTCCCTCCTTGTAAATCTCACATTTGATGATGGACCACAGGTTCTCAATGGGGTTCAGATCAGGTGAACAAGGAGGCCATGTCATTAGATTTCCTTCTTTTATACCCTTTCTTGCCAGCCACGCTGTGGAGTACTTGGACGCGTGTGATGGAGCATTGTCCTGCATGAAAATCATGTTTTTCTTGAAGGATGCAGACTTCTTCCTGTACCACTGCTTGAAGAAGGTGTCTTCCAGGAACTGGCAGTAGGACTGGGAGTTGAGCTTGACTCCATCCTCAACCTGAAAAGGCCCCACAAGCTCATCTTTGATGATACCAGCCCAAACCAGTACTCCACCTCCACCTTGCTGGCGTCTGAGTCGGACTGGAGCTCTCTGCCCTTTACCAATCCAGCCACGGGCCCATCCATCTGGCCCATCAAGACTCACTCTCATTTCATCAGTCCATAAAACCTTAGAAAAATCAGTCTTGAGATATTTATTGGCCCAGTCTTGACGTTTCAGCTTGTGTGTCTTGTTCAGTGGTGGTCGTCTTTCAGCCTTTCTTACCTTGGCCATGTCTCTGAGTATTGCACACCTTGTGCTTTTCGGCACTCCAGTGATGTTGCAGCTCTGAAATATGGCCAAACTGGTGGCAAGTGGCATCGTGGCAGCTGCACGCTTGACTTTTCTCAGTTCATGGGCAGTTATTTTGCGCCTTGGTTTTTCCACACGCTTCTTGCGACCCTGTTGACTATTTTGAATGAAACGCTTGATTGTTCGATGATCACGCTTCAGAAGCTTTGCAATTTTAAGAGTGCTGCATCCCTCTGCAAGATATCTCACTATTTTTGACTTTTCGGAGCCTGTCAAGTCCTTCTTTTGACCCATTTTGCCAAAGGAAAGGAAGTTGCCTAATAATTATGCACACCTGATATAGGGTGTTGATGTCATTAGACCACACCCCTTCTCATTACAGAGATGCACATCACCTAATATGCTTAATTGGTAGTAGGCTTTCGAGCCTATACAGCTTGGAGTAAGACAACATGCATAAAGAGGATGATGTGGTCAAAATACTCATTTGCCTAATAATTCTGCACTCCCTGTATTAGTTACTGTCGGATAGCAATTCATGCTTCATTTTTGCCAACTCTAAGCAGTGTTTGTATAACAAGTATCACCAATGGCCAATTTATTAGTACTCCATTTTCAGACCTCAGAAGGATGATTTTGTTTGCCAGTATTCAAATTTGTGACATCCAACTCACAGCTGATCTCAGCGGCAGTCAGAACTCACGGAGTCCTCTTTCCGGAGTATGTTACTATTAAGACAACCAACATGCACAATGGAGAATTCTTGGGGTGGCAGAAAGCCATGTCAGATGGGAGTGAAAACAATGAACACTACAGACCCGATTATGAGTTGCATGATATTGTGAGGTGGTAAATCTGCTCATGAAACTAGCATTACCGTGCAATAACACTGCACTAATACTGTGCTAACACAAGTTGTAACCAATGAAATGGGGAAGTTTGAGATAACTATCGAGAGCAATGCATTGGCAAAATGCCACGCCCCTAGCTCAATTTTAATAAGTATCTGCACTTATTTTTTCCCATTTAAATCTCTGAGTACTTTATTTCTGTGCCTTTGTTGCCTGTCTCAGTATTTTCTGTGTATTACACCGTCCTGCTTCTCAGCATAGCATGGCAGTGCCAGTCACTTCTGCATGCAATCAGACAGAAAAACGAGAGGTGGCCCGGAGCGTCCTGCGTAGATCATGACGTAACTCTGCGTCTTACTCTGCTTCGATCTGTCATGTTCGGTTCTACCAATCAAATGTGCAACTGTGTTTTGGCTGGGATGGTAATGATGGCTTTTGTTAAGCCTCGGTACTGCATTTACATAATCCCATATATTATATTGACAAGGATGGTCTTGTGTTTGAATAGTATAATTATTGTACAAATGCCATTCAGATCGTGTCCTGTGCATGGTGTCATCAAATCCGACTATCAAACGTGAATGGTTCGTACAGTGAGTTAGATTAAAAAAAATGTCAGGTTAGATGTGTTTACTTTATTTGGTACACAAAACATTGTTAACCTAATTCTCAAGGAATAAAGTATATGCTTGTTCCATAATTGTAGTGTCATGTTCAGATAGCCTGCATCTCATATGATTCATTTGATTGTATGATGGATAACGCATGCGGGAACCATGCATGCCTGACAATGAGGTCAGAACAATGACCGTGTTGTTTCCACGCATGCCTTTACCATGCATACCTTTACAATGATTTTTTGCCTATTAAAGGCATGTGTGGGAATGGCATGCGTGGTTCTACCATGCCAAAAAGGCCCAAAAGTACCCCACCCCTAAGACTTAAACTACCCTGACCCCATGCCCTAAAAACAAAACTACCCTGATCCCCCCACCCGCCCTAAGGCCCAAAAGTACCCCACCCCTAATACTTAAATTACCCCAACCCGCCCTAAAAACAAAACTACCCCCAGCCCCTACCCCTAAAAACAAAACTATCTCAAGGCCCCCACCCGCCCTAAAAATAAAATTACCCTGACCCCCACCTGCCCCTAAAAAAAAAAATAGCCCAACCCCCTACCGAAGCCCTTAATCCACCCCTACCCCTTAAAACTACCCGCAACCCTGCCCCAGCCCCGCTTACCTGACCGTGCCCTCTGACGATCTACCATAAAAAAAACACACCCTACCCCGCCCCTAAAATAAAAAATAGCCCAACCCCCACACCCACTGAGGCCCTTTATCACCTGCACCCCTAAAAACTACCCCAACCCTGTGCGACCCCCCCACCCTAAGCCCTACCCTGAAAAAAAATCCCAAACACCCTCCACCCCACCCGTAAAAAAAAAAAGCATAACCCTCACCCCTTTATCCACCCCATCCCTAAAAGCTACCCCCAACCCTGCCGCAACCCCACTTACCTGACCACGTCCTCTCCCGATCCACTCTGCCTTTTTCTCTGCCTTAACCATGCATATGCCTTGTTCAGCACATGCGTGTTTAAAGCAGAGAAAAAGGCGGTCCTTGTTCCGGCAGGCGTGATTACACTTGCATGGGAAACATCTGCTTTGTTCCCAACACGTTGTTCAGGACGTTTCCCGGTTCATTCAGACCCCTTTGCACAAAGTATGGAGAATCGTTCATGCTTCCCTGCTTAGATGCAATCTTTTGCCACTGTCCTATGAGTTTCTTTTACTTTCCTCGCGTATTGTTCACTTTAATTCCATTTCTGAAAGTCCCATTTCATTGAGATGGCTCACCAGTGGTGCTGCCATGCTCTTATAACATATGCCTGATTTTCTGTGTAATGTGCTTGTTCACCTCGTGGCTAGTCTTTTCGAAGATGCACTAGTTGCAGGGGGTGTTTAATTGCATATATTACATGTTGCTATTTGTGAAGGTTTCGTACAGCAGTTTACTTCGCCCTACACAGATTCAGAACCCTTCATTGTCTGGCTCCATACTACAATGGCCACATTTCTGATAGTCTTTTCTTGGGGGTAAATTCAGACTACTTCTCTGGGATTTACCTTCTGGATTGATTCTGAAATTGGGGTGGACCAGGCTTTATATCAGGATAGCGCTGATACGATCACACCCGAAGCCTCTGCATGTATGTATATATGTATGTTTTTTTTCTTTTTCCCCCTTATCCAGCAGTCCGTGAAGGTAGTAACCAGTTGCTGAAGGGTCACTACAGCAACGGCAAGGGAAGAATGGGTCAACTCACTTCAGCACTTGGCTTCTGTACTTTCAGCAATGACACTTTATCTGATCAGATATTCACATGCACCCAAAAAGGAATGCACTATAGTGTTTTACTTTGTAAATGCCTTTTCATTTCATTTCTTATACTTCTTTCATATCCAGCACCTCCAGAAATAACCACACCAGAGTTCAGAAGGTGAATGAGCAAGAAGGATGCCTTGAATTTATTCTTAATCTAGCTCCTTTTGCAGTGTGCTCCAAGCCAGAGGTCAAATGTCAGGCTATGTTTTCTGACAGGTGATTGCTTATTTCTTTAACATGGATATTGGTGTTTACTTCTCGTTTTCTAACTGCAGATTGAAAGGATTTTACAAAGTGGATTATGAGGGAGTCTTGCTGGATTACAAGGAGTGTGTAAGGAAAGGCTGTATTATGTCAATTTTCTCACACGATAACATTTAAATACTTGCAAATGTCTTGCACAAATATTTCAAAATATACCATAAATGAATTACTATTTTTGTAATTCCGAATTGTGATAGAAACAACGATATATAATCACAACACTACTTAGTGATGTGCAATTGGTAATTAATCCCTGAAACTAGATCTCCACACAGCTGTTTGTGCACTATATAGTCTTATCAGTGAAACTACGTGTCTAAGAAAATGTAGTGGCCATTTCAATGGAAAATGTGTTCTGTAAAGGACAGTGCACTACCATACCATGCTATATTAATATATTTGCAAGTGTACTCCAAAATAGAGCACTACCTTCTCCACCCTTACTAATCTCCTGCTGAATGGATGGAGTGTAGCTAATTTGCTGCACCTGTTTTTTGTGTGACAGTTGGAATTTTCACAATCCCGATGACTTCGGTGATGTAACACTGATGGCAGCACTCTCACCACTGTATCAGATGATCAGTTTTAAAAAAATCTGAAACTTTTATGACAATCGTATTGCTGACATCTTTAGGTGGCATGTTTTCCTTTTTCTTCTTTTGGTGTTTGCGTTCAATAAAAAAAGATAAAAACATACAAATTAACCATCGCATCTGCTTGCGAAGGGTGGACCCATGTGCTTTGCCAGTGTTTGTTTTTCTGTCGTGGAGATGCAAGTGTGAGTTCTTGTGCTTCTGAGGCTCGAGAACCACAGATTTACCCTTGCAATATTGCTCATTTAGTTTTCCTCGTAACAGGTTTGTGGTCATAAATGGACCAAACATTTTCTGGCAAGGAGTACCAGTGCTTTTTACCTCTGTAGGCTACTACTGATCCAGTCTCCAGGCTAGGGAGAGAAGGTGAGCTTTTCTGTCTGGCAGCAGCTGGCTGTGTGTCATTCTGGTGATCTGCGTTGCCTCCTTTGTGTGCATGGTACCCAATGCAGCCCTGCTGTGTTGTAGGATGAACCATGGTAGGTGTGAACAGGACAAGGTAATGGGGCTTCAAAAATACTACACATATTAGGCGATTGTAAGCATTTTGGTGGTTGAATGAAACGTGACATGTTGCCATGGGCATTAATTCCTTAAAATCAATTCTAGCCATTCCATAGATATTCATGAGCACACAAAAAATATTATTTGAATGAGTTGAAGTGATTTTGGATGTTGAAGGACCAGCAGGTTGCCTTTGATGAAATTTGGATCAGGTTCCATAGAATAATTTGTGGTCCCCAATACACAGAATAAAGAAAATAGATTGGAGATCTTGCTGCTACATCAGTTGAAAAGGTGTTAACGTAAGTTATATCCTCATCCCAATGCTAGGCCCATTCCGTACCCCATGAAGACATACATAATTGGCACCCCTTTGGCACGATCCTATTGCAGTGCACCAAGACACACTGACAAGCATGTGGTTGCCTCGCTGCACCACACAACCAAAAGCAAGACTGTAAGGAAATGCCTCCTTGGCATGGTTGCCCCCTGACTTTTTGCCTTTGCTGATGCTATGTTTACAATTGAAAGTGTGCTGAGGCCTGCTAACCAGGCCCCAGCACCAGTGTTCTTTCCCTAACCTGTACTTTTGTATCCACAATTGGCAGACCCTGGCATCCAGATAAGTCCCTTGTAACTGGTACTTCTAGTACCAAGGGCCCTGATGCCAAGGAAGGTCTCTAAGGGCTGCAGCATGTCTTATGCCACCCTGGAGACCTCTCACTCAGCACAGACACCCTGCTTGCCAGCTTGTGTGTGCTAGTGAAGACAAAACGAGTAAGTCGACATGGCACTCCCCTCAGGGTGCCATGCCAGCCTCTCACTGCCTATGCAGTATAGGTAAGACACCCCTCTAGCAGGCCTTACAGCCCTAAGGCAGGGTGCACTATACCATAGGTGAGGGTACCAGTGCATGAGCATGGTACCCCTACAGTGTCTAAACAAAACCTTAGACATTGTAAGTGCAGGGTAGCCATAAGAGTATATGGTCTGGGAGTTTGTCAAACACGAACTCCACAGCACCATAATGGCTACACTGAAAACTGGGAAGTTTGGTATCAAACTTCTCAGCACAATAAATGCACACTGATGCCAGTGTACATTTTATTGTAAAATACACCCCAGAGGGCACCTTAGAGGTGCCCCCTGAAACTTAACCGACTATCTGTGTAGGCTGACTAGTTTTAGCAGCCTGCCACAAACCGAGACATGTTGCTGGCCCCATGGGGAGAGTGCCTTTGTCACTCTGAGGCCAGTAACAAAGCCTGCACTGGGTGGAGATGCTAACACCTCTCCCAGGCAGGAATTGTCACACCTGGCGGTGAGCCTCAAAGGCTCACCTCCTTTGTGCCAACCCAGCAGGACACTCCAGCTAGTGGAGTTGCCCGCCCCCTCCGGCCAGGCCCCACTTTTGGCGGCAAGGCCGGAGAAAATAATGAGAAAAACAAGGAGGAGTCACTGGCCAGTCAGGACAGCCCCTAAGGTGTCCTGAGCTGAGGTGACTCTAACTTTTAGAGATCCTCCATCTTGCAGATGGAGGATTCCCCCAATAGGGTTAGGATTGTGACCCCCTCCCCTTGGGAGGAGGCACAAAGAGGGTGTACCCACCCTCAGGGCTAGTAGCCATTGGCTACTAACCCCCCAGACCTAAACACGCCCTTAAATTTAGTATTTAAGGGCTACCCTGAACCCTAGAAAGTTAGATTCCTGCAACTACAAGAAGAAGGACTGCCTAGCTGAAAACCCCTGCAGCGGAAGACCAGAAGACGACAACTGCCTTGGCTCCAGAAACTCACCGGCCTGTCTCCTGCCTTCCAAAGATCCTGCTCCAGCGACGCCTTCCAAAGGGACCAGCGACCTCGACATCCTCTGAGGACTGCCCCTGCTTCGAAAAGACAAGAAACTCCCGAGGACAGCGGACCTGCTCCAAGAAAAGCTGCAACTTTGTTTCCAGCAGCTTTAAAGAACCCTGCAAGCTCCCCGCAAGAAGCGTGAAACTTGCAACACTGCACCCGGCGACCCCGACTCGGCTGGTGGCGATCCAACACCTCAGGAGGGACCCCAGGACTACTCTGATACTGTGAGTACCAAAACCTGTCCCCCCTGAGCCCCCACAGCGCCGCCTGCAGAGGGAATCCCGAGGCTTCCCCTGACCGCGACTCTTTGAACCTAAAGTCCCGACGCCTGGGAGAGACCCTGCACCCGCAGCCCCCAGGACCTGAAGGACCGGACTTTCACTGGAGAAGTGACCCCCAGGAGTCCCTCTCCCTTGCCCAAGTGGAGGTTTCCCCGAGGAATCCCCCCCTTGCCTGCCTGCAGCGCTGAAGAGATCCCGAGATCTCTCATAGACTAACATTGAAAACCCGACGCTTGTTTCTACCCTGCACCCGGCCGCCCCCGCGCTGCTGAGGGTGAAATTTCTGTGTGGACTTGTGTCCCCCCCGGTGCCCTACAAAACCCCCCTGGTCTGCCCTCCGAAGACGCGGGTACTTACCTGCAAGCAGACCGGAACCGGGGCACCCCCTTCTCTCCATTCTAGCCTATGTGTTTTGGGCACCACTTTGAACTCTGCACCTGACCGGCCCTGAGCTGCTGGTGTGGTGACTTTGGGGTTGCTCTGAACCCCCAACGGTGGGCTACCTTGGACCAAGAACTGAACCCTGTAAGTGTCTTACTTACCTGGTAAAACTAACAAAAACTTACCTCCCCCAGGAACTGTGAAAATTGCACTAAGTGTCCACTTTTAAAACAGCTATTTGTCAATAACTTGTAAAGTATACATGCAATTTTTATGATTTGAAGTTCCTAAAGTACTTACCTGCAATACCTTTCGAATGAGATATTACATGTAGAATTTGAACCTGTGGTTCTTAAAATAAACTAAGAAAAGATATTTTTCTATATAAAAACCTATTGGCTGGATTTGTCTCTGAGTGTGTGTACCTCATTTATTGTCTTGTGTATGTACAACAAATGCTTAACACTACTCCTTGGATAAGCCTACTGCTCGACCACACTACCACAAAATAGAGCATTGGTATTATCTATTTTTACCACTATTTTACCTCTAAGGGGAACCCTTGGACTCTGTGCATGCTATTCCTTACTTTGAAATAGCACATACAGAGCCAACTTCCTACATTGGTGGATCAGCGGTGGGGTACAAGACTTTGCATTTGCTGGACTACTCAGCCAATACCTGATCACACGACAAATTCCAAAATTGTCATTAGAAATTGATTTTTGCAATTTGAAAAGTTTTCTAAATTCTTAAAAGTCCTGCTAGGGCCTTGTGTTAGATCCTGTTTAGCATTTCTTTTAGAGTTTAAAAAGTTGTAAAAGTTTGAATTAGATTCTAGAACCAGTTGTAGATTCTTAAAAAATATTCCAACTTTTAGAAGCAAAATGTCTAGCACAGATGTGACTGTGGTGGAACTCGACACCACACCTTACCTCCATCTTAAGATGAGGGAGCTAAGGTCACTCTGTAAAATAAAGAAAATAACAATGGGCCCCAAACCTACCAAAATACAGCTCCAGGAGCTTTTGGCAGAGTTTGAAAAGGCCAACCCCTCTGAGGGTGGCAACTCAGAGGAAGAGGATAGTGACTTGGAGGACAATTCCCCCCTACCAGTCCTATCTAGGGAGAACAGGGTCCCTCAAACCCTGACTCCTAAAATAATAGTCAGAGATGCTGGTTCCCTCACAGGAGAGACCAACACCTCTGAAATCACTGAGGATAGCCCCAGTGAAGAGGACATCCAGTTAGCCAGGATGGCCAAAAGATTGGCTTTGGAAAGACAGATCCTAGCCATAGAGAGGGAAAGACAAGAGATGGGCCTAGGACCCATCAATGGTGGCAGCAACATAAATAGGGTCAGAGATTCTCCTGACATGTTGAAAATCCCCAAAGGGATTGTAACTAAATATGAAGATGGTGATGACATCACCAAATGGTTCACAGCTTTTGAGAGGGCTTGTGTAACCAGAAAAGTGAACAGATCTCACTGGGGTGCTCTCCTTTGGGAAATGTTCACAGGAAAGTGTAGGGATAGACTCCTCACACTCTCTGGACAAGATGCAGAATCTTATGACCTCATGAAGGGTACCCTGATTGAGGGCTTT
Organism: Pleurodeles waltl; assembly: GCF_031143425.1. Taxonomy (NCBI): domain Eukaryota; kingdom Metazoa; phylum Chordata; class Amphibia; order Caudata; family Salamandridae; genus Pleurodeles; species Pleurodeles waltl. The sequence continues at coordinate 1,140,596,959 of NC_090447.1, forward strand.
GGATTCTCCACTGAGGAGTACAGGATTAGGTTCAGGGGGGCTCAAAAATCCTCGAGCCAGACCTGGGTTGACTTTGTTGACTACTCAGTGAAAACACTAGATGGTTGGATTCAAGGCAGTGGTGTAAATAATTATGATGGGCTGTACAATTTATTTGTGAAAGAACACCTATTGAGTAATTGTTTCAATGATAAACTGCATCAGCATCTGGTAGACCTAGGACCAATTTCTCCCCAAGAATTGGGAAAGAAGGCGGACCATTGGGTCAAGACAAGGGTGTCCAAGACTTCAACAGGGGGTGACCAAAAGAAAGGGGTCACAAAGACTCCCCAGGGGAAGGGTGATGAGACAACCAAAACTAAAAATAGTAAAGAGTCTTCTACAGGCCCCCAAAAACCTGCACAGGAGGGTGGGCCCAGAGCCTCTTCACAAAACAATGGGTACAAGGGTAAAAACTTTGATCCCAAAAAGGCCTGGTGTCATAGCTGTAAACAGCATGGACACCAAACTGGAGACAAGGCCTGTCCCAAGAAAGGTTCCACTCCAAACTCCCATCCAGGTAACACTGGTATGGCTAGTCTCCAAGTGGGATCAACAGTGTGCCCAGAGCAAATCAGGGTCCACACTGAAGCTACTCTAGTTTCTGAGGGTGGGGTGGATTTAGCCACACTAGCTGTCTGGCCGCCTAACATGCAAAAATACAGACAGCAACTCTTAATTAATGGGACTAGAATAGAGGGCCTGAGGGATACAGGTGCCAGTGTCACCATGGTGACAGAGAAACTGGTTTCCCCTGGCCAATACCTGACTGGAAAAACTTACACAGTCACCAACGCTGACAATCAGAGAAAAGTACATCCCATGGCAATGGTTACTTTAGAATGGGGAGGGGTCAATGGCCTGAAACAGGTGGTGGTCTCCTCAAATATCCCAGTGGACTGTCTGCTTGGAAATGACCTGGAGTCCTCAGCATGGGCTGAGGTAGAACTAAAAACCCATGCAGCAATGCTGGGTATCCCTGAACTAGTGTGTGTGAAAACAAGAGCACAATGCAAGGCACAGGGTGAACAAGTAGAGCTGGAGTCTGGAAGAATGGCCCAGCCTACCAAGAGAACAGGAAAGTCAGTTGGGAAACCAACTACAACACAGCAAAAGAAAGGGAACCTCTCTTCTCAGGAAGAAGTTCTGCCCTCTGAGGGAACTGAGCCTTTGGAGCTTGAACCTTATCAGGTTGAGCTCTTAGGCCCAGGGGGACCCTCAAGGGAGGAGCTGTGTAAGGGACAAGAAACCTGTCCCTCTCTTGAAGGCCTTAGGCAGCAAGCTGCTGAAGAGTCCAAAGGCAAGAAAAATGGAACGCATAGGGTCTATTGGGAAGATGGACTCCTGTACACTGAGGCCAGAGACCCCAAACCTGGTGCCACTAGGAGAGTGGTAGTGCCTCAGCTGTTCAGGAAGTTCATCCTAACATTGGCCCATGACATTCCCCTTGCTGGACATTTGGGACAAACCAAGACGTGGGAGAGGTTAGTCAACCACTTCTACTGGCCCAATATGTCCAACATGGTTAAGGAGTTTTGCCTCTCCTGCCCCACCTGTCAAGCCAGTGGTAAGACAGGTGGGCATCCAAAGGCCCCCCTCATTCCACTTCCAGTGGTGGGGGTTCCCTTTGAAAGAGTGGGTGTGGACATAGTTGGTCCACTGGAACCTCCCACAGCCTCAGGAAATATGTATATCCTGGTAGTAGTGGATCATGCTACCAGGTATCCTGAAGCTATTCCCCTTAGGTCGACTACTGCCCCTGCAGTAGCCAAGGCCCTCATTGGTATCTTTACCAGAGTGGGTTTCCCTAAGGAGGTGGTGTCTGACAGAGGTACCAACTTCATGTCAGCATACCTAAAGCACATGTGGAATGAGTGTGGAGTGACTTATAAATTCACTACACCATACCATCCACAAACTAATGGCTTGGTTGAGAGATTCAACAAGACATTAAAAGGCATGATCATGGGGCTCCCAGAAAAGCTCAAAAGGAGATGGGATGTCCTCTTGCCATGTCTGCTTTTCGCTTACAGAGAGGTGCCACAGAAGGGAGTAGGATTCTCACCCTTTGAACTTCTGTTTGGTCATCCTGTAAGGGGACCACTTGCTCTTGTTAAAGAAGGCTGGGAGAGACCTCTCCATGAGCCAAAACAAGACATAGTGGACTATGTACTTGGCCTTCGCTCTAGAATGGCAGAGTACATGGAAAAGGCAACCAAAAACCTTGAGGCCAGCCAACAGCTCCAGAAGTTTTGGTATGACCAAAAGGCTGCACTGGTTGAGTTCCAACCAGGGCAGAAAGTCTGGGTTCTGGAGCCTGTGGCTCCCAGGGCACTCCAGGACAAATGGAGTGGCCCTTACCCAGTACTGGAGAGGAAGAGTCAGGTCACCTACTTGGTGGACCTGGGCACAAGCAGGAGCCCCAAGAGGGTGATCCATGTAAACCGCCTTAAGCTCTTCCACGACAGGGCTGATGTCAATCTGTTGATGGTAACAGATGAGGATCAGGAGGCAGAGAGTGAACCTCTCCCTGATCTTCTGTCATCAGACCCAAAAGATGGTACAGTAGATGGAGTGATCTACTCAGACACCCTCTCTGGCCAACAGCAAGCTGATTGTAGGAGAGTCCTACAACAGTTTCCTGAACTCTTCTCCTTAACCCCTGGTCAGACACACCTGTGTACCCATGATGTGGACACAGGAGACAGCATGCCTGTCAAGAACAAAATCTTTAGACAATCTGACCATGTTAAAGAAAGCATCAAGATGGAAGTCCACAAGATGCTGGAATTGGGAGTAATTGAGCGCTCTGACAGCCCCTGGGCTAGCCCAGTGGTCTTAGTCCCCAAACCTCACACCAAAGATGGAAAGAAAGAGATGAGGTTTTGTGTGGACTACAGAGGGCTCAATTCTGTCACCAAGACAGACGCCCATCCAATTCCAAGAGCTGATGAGCTCATTGATAAATTAGGTGCTGCCAAATTTCTAAGTACCTTTGACTTGACAGCAGGGTACTGGCAAATAAAAATGGCACCTGGAGCAAAAGAGAAAACAGCATTCTCCACACCTGATGGGCATTATCAGTTTACTGTTATGCCCTTTGGTTTAAAGAATGCCCCTGCCACCTTCCAAAGGTTGGTGAATCAAGTCCTTGCTGGCTTGGAGTCCTTTAGCACAGCTTATCTTGATGATATTGCTGTCTTTAGCTCCACCTGGCAGGATCACCTGGTCCACCTGAAGAAGGTTTTGAAGGCTCTGCAATCTGCAGGCCTCTCTATCAAGGCATCCAAATGCCAGATAGGGCAGGGAACTGTGGTTTACTTGGGACACCTTGTAGGTGGAGGCCAAGTTCAGCCACTCCAACCCAAGATCCAGACTATTCTGGACTGGGTAGCTCCAAAAACCCAGACTCAAGTCAGGGCATTCCTTGGCTTGACTGGGTATTACAGGAGGTTTGTGAAGGGATATGGATCCATTGTGACAGCCCTCACTGAACTCACCTCCAAGAAAATGCCCAAGAAAGTAAACTGGACTGTGGAATGCCAACAGGCCTTTGACACCCTGAAACAGGCAATGTGCTCAGCACCAGTTCTCAAAGCTCCAGATTATTCTAAGCAGTTCATTGTGCAGACTGATGCCTCTGAACATGGGATAGGGGCAGTTTTGTCCCAAACAAATGATGATGGCCTTGACCAGCCTGTTGCTTTCATTAGCAGGAGGTTACTCCCCAGGGAGCAGCGTTGGAGTGCCATTGAGAGGGAGGCCTTTGCTGTGGTTTGGTCCCTGAAGAAGCTGAGACCATACCTGTTTGGGACTCACTTCCTAGTTCAAACTGACCACAGACCTCTCAAATGGCTGATGCAAATGAAAGGTGAAAATCCTAAACTGTTGAGGTGGTCCATCTCCCTACAGGGAATGGACTTTATAGTGGAACACAGACCTGGGACTGCCCATGCCAATGCAGATGGCCTTTCCAGGTTCTTCCACTTAGAAAATGAAGACTCTCTTGGGAAAGGTTAGTCTCATCCTCTTTCGTTTGGGGGGGGGGTTGTGTAAGGAAATGCCTCCTTGGCATGGTTGCCCCCTGACTTTTTGCCTTTGCTGATGCTATGTTTACAATTGAAAGTGTGCTGAGGCCTGCTAACCAGGCCCCAGCACCAGTGTTCTTTCCCTAACCTGTACTTTTGTATCCACAATTGGCAGACCCTGGCATCCAGATAAGTCCCTTGTAACTGGTACTTCTAGTACCAAGGGCCCTGATGCCAAGGAAGGTCTCTAAGGGCTGCAGCATGTCTTATGCCACCCTGGAGACCTCTCACTCAGCACAGACACCCTGCTTGCCAGCTTGTGTGTGCTAGTGAAGACAAAACGAGTAAGTCGACATGGCACTCCCCTCAGGGTGCCATGCCAGCCTCTCACTGCCTATGCAGTATAGGTAAGACACCCCTCTAGCAGGCCTTACAGCCCTAAGGCAGGGTGCACTATACCATAGGTGAGGGTACCAGTGCATGAGCATGGTACCCCTACAGTGTCTAAACAAAACCTTAGACATTGTAAGTGCAGGGTAGCCATAAGAGTATATGGTCTGGGAGTTTGTCAAACACGAACTCCACAGCACCATAATGGCTACACTGAAAACTGGGAAGTTTGGTATCAAACTTCTCAGCACAATAAATGCACACTGATGCCAGTGTACATTTTATTGTAAAATACACCCCAGAGGGCACCTTAGAGGTGCCCCCTGAAACTTAACCGACTATCTGTGTAGGCTGACTAGTTTTAGCAGCCTGCCACAAACCGAGACATGTTGCTGGCCCCATGGGGAGAGTGCCTTTGTCACTCTGAGGCCAGTAACAAAGCCTGCACTGGGTGGAGATGCTAACACCTCTCCCAGGCAGGAATTGTCACACCTGGCGGTGAGCCTCAAAGGCTCACCTCCTTTGTGCCAACCCAGCAGGACACTCCAGCTAGTGGAGTTGCCCGCCCCCTCCGGCCAGGCCCCACTTTTGGCGGCAAGGCCGGAGAAAATAATGAGAAAAACAAGGAGGAGTCACTGGCCAGTCAGGACAGCCCCTAAGGTGTCCTGAGCTGAGGTGACTCTAACTTTTAGAGATCCTCCATCTTGCAGATGGAGGATTCCCCCAATAGGGTTAGGATTGTGACCCCCTCCCCTTGGGAGGAGGCACAAAGAGGGTGTACCCACCCTCAGGGCTAGTAGCCATTGGCTACTAACCCCCCAGACCTAAACACGCCCTTAAATTTAGTATTTAAGGGCTACCCTGAACCCTAGAAAGTTAGATTCCTGCAACTACAAGAAGAAGGACTGCCTAGCTGAAAACCCCTGCAGCGGAAGACCAGAAGACGACAACTGCCTTGGCTCCAGAAACTCACCGGCCTGTCTCCTGCCTTCCAAAGATCCTGCTCCAGCGACGCCTTCCAAAGGGACCAGCGACCTCGACATCCTCTGAGGACTGCCCCTGCTTCGAAAAGACAAGAAACTCCCGAGGACAGCGGACCTGCTCCAAGAAAAGCTGCAACTTTGTTTCCAGCAGCTTTAAAGAACCCTGCAAGCTCCCCGCAAGAAGCGTGAAACTTGCAACACTGCACCCGGCGACCCCGACTCGGCTGGTGGCGATCCAACACCTCAGGAGGGACCCCAGGACTACTCTGATACTGTGAGTACCAAAACCTGTCCCCCCTGAGCCCCCACAGCGCCGCCTGCAGAGGGAATCCCGAGGCTTCCCCTGACCGCGACTCTTTGAACCTAAAGTCCCGACGCCTGGGAGAGACCCTGCACCCGCAGCCCCCAAGACCTGAAGGACCGGACTTTCACTGGAGAAGTGACCCCCAGGAGTCCCTCTCCCTTGCCCAAGTGGAGGTTTCCCCGAGGAATCCCCCCCTTGCCTGCCTGCAGCGCTGAAGAGATCCCGAGATCTCTCATAGACTAACATTGAAAACCCGACGCTTGTTTCTACCCTGCACCCGGCCGCCCCCGCGCTGCTGAGGGTGAAATTTCTGTGTGGACTTGTGTCCCCCCCGGTGCCCTACAAAACCCCCCTGGTCTGCCCTCCGAAGACGCGGGTACTTACCTGCAAGCAGACCGGAACCGGGGCACCCCCTTCTCTCCATTCTAGCCTATGTGTTTTGGGCACCACTTTGAACTCTGCACCTGACCGGCCCTGAGCTGCTGGTGTGGTGACTTTGGGGTTGCTCTGAACCCCCAACGGTGGGCTACCTTGGACCAAGAACTGAACCCTGTAAGTGTCTTACTTACCTGGTAAAACTAACAAAAACTTACCTCCCCCAGGAACTGTGAAAATTGCACTAAGTGTCCACTTTTAAAACAGCTATTTGTCAATAACTTGTAAAGTATACATGCAATTTTTATGATTTGAAGTTCCTAAAGTACTTACCTGCAATACCTTTCGAATGAGATATTACATGTAGAATTTGAACCTGTGGTTCTTAAAATAAACTAAGAAAAGATATTTTTCTATATAAAAACCTATTGGCTGGATTTGTCTCTGAGTGTGTGTACCTCATTTATTGTCTTGTGTATGTACAACAAATGCTTAACACTACTCCTTGGATAAGCCTACTGCTCGACCACACTACCACAAAATAGAGCATTGGTATTATCTATTTTTACCACTATTTTACCTCTAAGGGGAACCCTTGGACTCTGTGCATGCTATTCCTTACTTTGAAATAGCACATACAGAGCCAACTTCCTACAAAGACAGTGCACAAACCTGCAATGACAACTAAATAAGTCTATGAAGAAAAGAACGTGAAAAGAGTCCTATGGCTTCCTCTTCTCAATGCCACTCATGAAATAAGAGGAAAGTCAATTGGCTTGTGTACCCAGCATATGAACTGGATTCATTGCATACATGGAGCGACATTGTAGGCTATTAAACAGAAGAGTGGATTTTGTACAAAGCTCATCCTAAACTCATGTACTTGAAGGTGCTGTTGTATTTATAATTAGGGCTCCCAGTTTTATGGTATTTATTTTTTTAACATTTCCATCTGTATTTACCCATATTTATTTTTTTAGTCATCTTATTGGTATTCATATTTATTTTGTATTAACTATTCGAGGGATTTCATGTGGTCAGAAACAGTAATGGTGATAGAACATTGGACAGAAAATAGTATTGATTGAGAGGTTGAACTGGCGAGAATGTGAGCAATATAATAGGGAAATAAATTTGTAACCTCCTAACCGTGCTGCTCAACCTTTGCAAATACCTTTCACTTTGAATAAAAGCTTATTCTGTCACTGACTGCTTCTGCATTTTACAGCAGCCATAACTCATGCAAAAAATGTCAACAGAATTAAATACCTGTGCATGCAGCAAATATATTTTCCATGTGCTCTCAAAATGCACGTGTTATAAAATAAAATACAATTAAATATGCCACCAGTATGAGGGGGCCCGCGGGAAGCATAGAGCAACGCTCTAGTCTTCCCCGCCGGCCGGTTCGGGGAAGGAAGTGACGGCGGGACAGGGGATTGGACGAGAGGTAAGTGGGGGTGGGTTTTAAGGGTGGGAATAAAAGGGGTTGGGGGAGGAGGGACCGGCCTCTTTCCGCGCTGACCCATCGTGCGGTTAGTTTGGCCGGTCCCTGGGGGTTCGCAAGAGTCAGAGGTAGTGTGGGGTTTTGTTTTTTTGGTGGGCTGTGGGGCCCGGGTAGTTTAGGCTGTGCCGGAGGGCACTGTTGATTTGGTAGAGGACAGCCGGGTGTGGGCGTGAGCCCTCCCTGCGGTGTGGGAATTAGGGGGCGGCAACGCGATCCTTCGCGGGCCGCCGCCCTCCCTGTGCAGACATCTGCACGTGCTTGGCAGCCAGCCAGGCCCCCGCGGCTCAGCGGCCGGGGTTTTAAAACGGTTGCCGAAGCAACCGAGTAAAAACAGTCACGCGAGCCAGGAACGGCTGAGGAGCGGTTCGCGCTCTCCCCATCGCGCTGGAATAATAATAATAAAAAAAAATATATATAAGGAAAAGATAGAGGGCCATAAGGCCACATCAGGTCCAACAGTCACCCCGCGTGGGGGATTGGGCCACAGGCCGGTAGGGCCTGGTGAGGGCCCAAGTAGTCGGGCCAGTGCCCCTTAGGGCACCCCCCCCAAAAAAAAAAAAAACAATGACAAATATATATATATATATAGGAATATAAGGTAAATAATTTCTGAAAGAGCTCTTGTCCGCAAGTTTCCTACGAGACAGAAGCTCGGGGCACACAAAAAAAAAAAAAAAGGAGGCCTGCCCCTGCGCCATGGCAGCCAGCCACGACGCGGAGGCGGTACAGGCCGCGCTTCGCGTACTCGGCGAAGCGGGTCGGGCTGACCTCCTCAGGCCTGGTGTTTTAGAACAGGCATGAGTGGGCATGGTGCGGCCAACGCGTGCCGCGTCAAGCGGAGTAGCGGCGGCGGTGGCTGCATGTACATCCCCCGAGAGGCCCAAAAAACCCAAAAAAGCGGCGGTGGAACGGGCGCATGGCGCATCCTCCTCCACCAGCCAACCAGGTGACGGGGAAGGCCCAGTGGTCGAGCCAGGCCCATCAGACGAGGGCACGGCACCAGCGCACCAGGTGAGGGGCATAGATTTACACCAGGATCAGTTTGTAGAGACAGGAGGCCCCGCTCAGGATGAGTTAGTGCTCGAGCGTCCCGCCACCCCCATTGACCCCCATGCCGATAGACCTGTCTCTGCCTAGGAGCGGGGCCTACCCGGCCGGGGCCAACAACAACACCAAAAAGAAAGGCAAAGGGCCCAGACTCACGGGCGGGCTGGGCAAGGGCAGGGCCAGTAAGGGGCAGCCCAAAGAGACACGAGGGCCGTCAGGGGAGTCCACGCCCCCCGGCCCCTGGTCCGGCAGGCTAGTGCGGACGAGGCTTGGGACCTAGAGGCCAGGATTAGGGAACAACGCCGCATAGTGGCAGAAACTGAGGACAGGTGGGCCCAATTATGCTTGGAGCGGGACGTGTCCGTGCCACACGGCCGGCAGCTAAAGAGACCAGCGGATAGTGTAGGCAGCACAGGAACCATGCCGCAAGACGCCGGGAAAGGTAGTTGGGTATGGGTCCCGAGCGACAGGGGTCAGGAATTGGGGATAGATAGCGGTTTAGGCAGCGCGGTGGGTACCAGTGCCGCATACGGCCAGACTGGGCGCGGAAGATCAATGCCAAGGCATGAGGTTGGCAGAAAGAAGGCGATGCCAACGGGGCGCAACACGGCCCCTGTACGTTGGTCCGAAGCACTAGAGGGGTCTTCGGCGGCCTTCTCTACTCCGCAGGATCGGGGACAACACAGAGGTGGCGGACGCCACGAGGGCCATGAGGATAACCCTGCTAACTATATGACGATGAGTGGGAATGTTAGTAAACAGACGGATGTGTGCGAGGATGACGTGCTGGAACTAGATTATGAAGAGGAGCTGGAGGAATGGGAAGAGGGTGAGATCAGGGAGACTGAGATACTCAGCTTAAGGGGGAGGGGAAGAGGACGCAGGAGCGGCGCAACCCCCCTCTCCGCTTCTATTTTTCAGGAACGGGACTACAGCAGTGGTACACAAGAAAGGAGGCAAGAGCAAGCACGGGGCCGAGGGGCCCGGAAGGTTTCGCGACCAGTGGCTACGCAAGGAAGAGGTAAAGGGCAATGGTGGTCGGTCTGGGGGGATGGCGCTAAAGGGGATGATGCGCCAATCTGCAAGTCTGTAGGAGTAGGTGATGGTTCGATACTTGACCCGGTACCAGCTAAGGATAACCAGGGCGGGGAAAAAAGTACAGAGACACAAGCCAAAGCCACGACCGAGGGCGAGGGTGGAGACAAGGCAACGGGGGAGAAGTCAGGCGCAGAAGCAAAGGAAGGGGGAGAGCACAAAAAGAGGTTACCCTATATGGGCTTGGCTATGCCTTTGGGCTCACATGTGGCGGAGAAAACAAAGGCCAGAATATGGAGACACGAGTATGTGGACGTTTTTAAGCTATTACATAGGGACATACAAGCCAAGGAGGGGTCTAAAGAGGAGGAGTGGGAGTTGGCCCGTAGGCCGAGAGTCCCAATCAATATGGATAACTGGACATCGGCATTTCTGATTTTTGCGAGTATTTATTGTGAGAAATACCCGGACAGAGCTATAGCGCTATTTAAATACATGGACATTATTAGGAAAGCGCAGATGCATTTTGGGGGTTTTGCCTGGCTGAGCTACGACGAAGAGTTCAGAGCCCGAGTGAGCATTAACCCAGATAAGCCATGGGGGGATGTCGACCCAGAATTATGGATGCAATGGATGGCGTCATCGCAATCCACGGCATCAACTCATACAGCGAGTGGTTTACCTGTGATCTATAAGCCATTTCAGGCACGTCCCGCTCCGGGGGGGGGCGGGTGTGGGACAGAAAACAGCACCTAGCACGACAGGAGCGTGCTGGAATTTTAACAAGGGTTTCTGCTCCAGACACCCTTGTAGGTTTAAACACGACTGCTCCAAGTGCGGGGGCCGTCACCCGGTCACACAATGTTTTTCACTTTCCAGCCCCTCCGAGCAGTGGAGGGCCTCAAAGGGCAGAGGGACCCAGGGCGCTCCTGCTCCAAAGGGGGCCTACACCAGTTAGGGTAGAATTTATCTTACCATGGCTGCACAGATACCCTGATGGGGCAGCTGCGTTGAAGTTAGCGGTAGGTTTTCAAGAGGGGTTCAGGGTCAGCTACCAAGGCCTGCGGGAGAGGCGCTGGGCAGACAATTTGCGGTCTGCGAAGGAACTACCTCACGTGGTTAGGAAGAAGCTGGACAAGGAGCTGCTATTAGGCAGAATTGCGGGCCCATTCTATGAGTGGCCAAGTCAGAATTTAATGATCTCCCCATTGGGAGTCGTGCCGAAGAAGGCCCCGGGTGAGTTCAGGTTGATTCACCACCTATCATGGCCGGAGGGCACATCGGTTAACGATTTCATTGCGGCGGAAGATACCAGAGTGGGGTATGCATCGGTGGATGATGCTATTAAATTGGTCAGGGGATGTGGCAATGGCGCAGAATTGGCAAAATGCGACATACAATCTGCCTTCAGGTTGCTACCAATACACCCTGGGGATTTTGATTTGCTGGGGATGCAGTTTGAAGGGGCCATCTACGTGGACAGGGTTCTGCCCATGGGTTGTGCAATTTCATGCGCTTTGTTCGAGGCCTTTAGCACCTTCATGCAGTGGGTGTTTGTCAAAAGTAGTGGGCATTATGCGGTGACCCATTATTTGGATGATTTCCTGTTTGTAGGGAAAAAGAATTCAGGAGACTGCCAGAGGGCCCTGACAATCTTTCAGGAGATGGCACAACAGATGGGAGTGCCTTTGGCACCCGAAAAAACTGAAGGCCCCGCAGCGGTATTAACTTTTCTGGGTATTGAGTTAGACTCCAATACAATGACGGCCAGACTACCAGCACAGAAGGTAACAGAGATACTGTTTTTCTTGGGTCTTGTGAAAGAGGCACGAAAGATCGACTTGCGGACAGCCCAGAAGCTGTTGGGGTATCTCAATTTTGCTTGTAGGGTAGTTAGGGGGGAAGGACTTTCTGCAGGCGATTGGGTTTGTCCATGTCGGGCGCAGTTTTGCCACACCACAGAATAAGAGTGTTGACGGGACTCAGAGAGGATGTGAGGGTGTGGGAAGCATTTTTTAAACAATTCAATGGGGTATCTATGTGGTTCTGTGAAGAGGAGACAGTGTGGCAGGTGCAGATTTTTTCGGATGCGGCGGGAGCACATGGCTTTGGGATTTTCTGGGACGGCCGGTGGTGCGCGGAGGCGTGGCCAACATTATGGTTAAAACAGGGAAGAAGTATTGATTTTCTGGAATTTTTTCCCTTCCTGGTGGCCATGGCAGTATGGGGACAGGAGCTGGCAAACAGGACAGTTTTATTCAGAATCGACAATATGGCGGTCGTCGAGCTGGTGAACAAACAGAAGGCGAGGGATTTGAGGGTGTTGCGCTTGTTGCGCCGATTTATGTTGCAATGCTTATCTCTGAACGTGATATTTAAAGCTGTACATATTCCAGGAGCTTTCAACGAGATTGCGGATTCCCTATCCCGTTCACAGTGGCAGCGTTTCCGCAACCTGGTGCCAGGAGCAGAACAGAACAAGACATCGGTCCCGGCAGACATTTGGGAATGGGGGGCATGATGATCACAGGGCTGGTGGAGATGTCTTTAGCGGAATCGACTCGGCAAAGTTACCGGCTGGCTTGGTTGGATTTTCAGTTTTTTGAACGGTTTATAGGAAGTTTTTGGGGACAGAGCAAAAGACAGATAGAGCATCGGGCGTTGCGTTTTGTGCTGTACATGATTCAAAAAGGTCTGTCAGCAGCCACTATCGGGGGTAAATTGGCAGGGGTATCGTTTTATGGAAAATTGTTTTTTGATCACGACCCGGCAAGAAACGATCTGCTGGGAAGGATGCTGAAAGGTTGGGGCAGGATTAGATCGGTAGAAGGTAGAGCGGCCAGGGAACCCATTGATTTTGATTTATTACTGGAGTTGTTACACGTACTGCCGGTATGTTGCACAGACGATTATGAATTGGCACTTTTTCGGCTATGCATGGTGTGGATGTTTTTTGGAGCTTTCCGTGTGTCAGAGTTGCTGGGGGTTGGGAGGGCGGTGGGGGTACGCTACAAGGAGGTGTGCGCGCACGTCGGCCGTTTAGGGATCTGGCTTAGACGATCAAAAACCGACCAACTAGGTAGGGGTAAGTGGGTATGGTTAGAGAAAGGGGGCAACGTGTTGGCCTGCCCTGTTGCGGAATGGAGTAAGTGGCAATCTTCAGGCAGCTTGAACAAAGAAGCAGGGGTTTTCACACACAGGTCAGGCTCCAAGCTCACCAGTTTTCAGTTTTTGCGAGTATTGAGAATGGCTTTGGGTCGTGTGGGCCGCCAGGCCATGGATTATGGCACACATTCATTTAGAATTGGGGCGGCCACGGCCGCAGCGCATTTGGGTTGGGACTGGGCAAAGATTAGGGCAATAGGCCGCTGGAGATCAAGGTGTTGTGAACGATACGTTAGACCCTGAGATGTGAGGAGGGATAGCTTCAAGGTTTTTTGGTTGGGGGGGGGGCTGGTTGGTCAAAAACACATGTTACAGTTATTTTTCCGTTGCAGGAGATGCGTGTGGTCCATCGCAGGGCAAGACGGTGACATGGCTGGTCGGCCATTCATTTGTACATTGGGCAGCGAAGTTCGCAGAGAAGCAGATATATGGTCGGGCCTTGGTACTATCCATCAGGCGGCACGAGGTGCTATGGTGGGGAAAGAGCGGAATGCGGTGGGGTAACCTGCTTCCTTTCATCACTACTAACTTATCGAACTGGGGATGTCCAGATTTGTTGATCATTCATTTGGGAGAGAATGACCTGGTAAAATTATCAGGACTCACGCTACTGCAGCACATGCAGAGGGACTTGGAGATCCTCAAGCAGAAACTGCATGGTACATGCTTGGTTTGGACAGAGTTTGTTCCACGAAGAGTGTGGAGAGGGGCAGTAAAATATGGAGCCATGGAACGGGCTCGAAGAAAACTTAACAGAGCGATGAGGGTGTTCTGTTGGGCTCAGGGGATAAAGATACTGAAGCATGAAAATATTACGGAGCAGGAGGTAGCTTTGTTCAGAGATGATGGGGTGCACTTGTCCACACTAGGGAATGCGTACTATCTGACAGATCTGAGACTGCTGGTTGAGGAGTTGTGGGGAGAGAACTTGTGGATTACAAACAAGAAATGAGTAGTGCGGGGTGCAGTAGCGTGTCAGAAGGGGGGGGTGGGGCAGCACAACGCCAAGTGGGTTGGTGCTGGTTGGCAGTAGATGGGGGAGGGTGGTGAGCCAGATGCGGGCTTGGCCACCCTTCCAGGGAATAAACAAGGAGGTGAAGGCTCTGAGTGGGGGTACGCACGAACCAAATGGGGCATGAAAGGAAAAGGGGAGTGCGTAGGGGAATGGAAACAAAATAAGGGTTTGAAGGGGAAGGATGAGCAAGGCAGATGTTAAAGGGAGGGCGTTAATAAAGTTACGGTTTACGTTATAAAAGTTAAGGTTATTTTGCGTATGCAACCCTGTCCTAATAAATGACCTTTTACACTATAAATACAGCTGTCACTGAGTTATTTCCCGATGAGGGGGCCCGCGGGAAGCATAGAGCAACGCTCTAGTCTTCCCCACGGGCCGGTTCGGGGAAGGAAGTGACGGCGGGACAGGGGATTGGACGAGAGGTAAGTGGGGGTGGGTTTTAAGGGTGGGAATAAAAGGGGTTGGGGGAGGAGGGACCGGCCTCTTTCCGCGCTGACCCATCGCGCGGTTAGTTTGGCCTCCCACCCACCCGGCAATTGGAAGAAGATTTTGAAGGATGGTAGTTAGAGGTAGGGCATAAAGGGGGGGAGGTTTACTTGTCAGTTAGGGCGGGTTGCAGCAGAGAGCGAGCAGTAGATGGGGGAGGGTGGTGAGCCAGATGCGGGCTTGGCCACCCTTCCAGGGAATAAACAAGCAGGTGAAGGCTCTGAGTGGGGGTACGCACGAACCAAATGGGGCATGAAAGGAAAAGGGGAGTGCGTAGGGGAATGGAAACGAAATAAGGGTTTGAAGGGGAAGGATGAGCGAGGCAGATGTTAAAGGGAGGGCGTTAATAAAGTTACGGTTTACGTTATAAAAGTTAAGGTTATTTTGCGTATGCAACCCTGTCCTAATAAATGACCTTTTACACTATAAATACAGCTGTCACTGAGTTATTTCCCGATGTGCCAAGGGGCTGTCGTCTTAAGTGGAGGTACTCGATGCCAGCTTTGCTGTCTGTTACAACAAAGGAGCTATGGATCAAGGGCATAGACTGGAAACACGCATGGTTTAAATGTCCAAGATTAATGCTAGACCAGTAGTGCACCATGGAGGCTCAACATAGGGACACTTTAACTTGGGTGGAAACAAATGAAAAAAATTTCATATTCCATTCGTTAGCTTGGCCATTTGCAAACATTCCTGAAATAAGTGCAATTAACAAACTCAGTTTCCAAACAGAAGAGAACACATTCTCCTTCCGCCATTAACTTAATAAAGTTAATAATTAAAATAAAATTAATTATACTTACCCAAAGGATTGCATTTATAATAAAACAAGCCAAGCCAGCGAGTGGACTGGCTGGCGATGTGTGGCTAGCTTCATTAAAAAAAAAAAAAAAAAAAAAAAAAAAAAAAAAAAATTCCTCTACTTACCACGTGTCTAGTCCAGCTAGAACAGCACTCGGAGGCATTGAGCAGGCGATGTGCCTAAGTAGCAGGGGAAGAGCTGACTTGCTTTTCGATCCCTTGTTGTCAGCCCCTGTATACGTAGCAGGCAAATAGACCAGGCAGAACAAGCAGCAGCAGGGCAAGGAATCTACGTCGAGTCTTAAACGGGAGGGGTAAAGATATTCGGATCCGGGTCAGTCAGGTCGCAAAAGGGAAGGAGCCAGATGAGGCAACCCTGAAAAATAAAGGGCAATGAAGCACGAGGACAGGGCTGCAGAGGTTCAGCAACGCCCATGCAGTGATGCCTGATATGGCCACTGATTGGTCTCAGAGTCACAGCATTTACTGGAGGCAGCCTGGCAAGTTCACAGGGGCAGGTTCAAAGAGCAAGGCAGGGCTGCTATAGGTAGCGCTTTCACGCGCTACACAAGGTTGATAGCGTGTAGTGTGGGGGTAGGTGGGCACAGCTACTCCAGAGGAAAGGTATGTCCCAGGGGGCGTGGAGAGCGGCTAACCGAGAAATTTCCGGATTTTGCCAACATTGAATGGACTTGGTTGGTGGGGCACTCTGTTAGAGTGCACAGCTTTTCAGCAGGGTGGACACCGTCCACCCTGTAAAAATAGTGGGGGACAGTGTCCACCTGCATGTACCCTTGACTTGTGCCCTGCTAATGCTATATTGTCAAAAGGCAATAGCAAACGCCTTCCATAATTTAGATGCTTAGTTGTGCAAGCAATAACAATTTTCAGCAGCAGTAATGATTCCATTATCAGTAATGTTCATTAGCAAGCAAATTTGCATTGGAAGTGCCAAAAAAGGTAGGGTGGGTTGAGGACTTGGACTCAAGGACTTGGACCCAGGAAGGAAGATTGTAGGGTTTCCCCCAGCCCAGAAGCATACAAATGAATACGCCACACTCGGAGCTCTGCAACAGACTTCTTTATTCTTCAACATACTTTCGTGCTCTCCCTGTATTGCGTCATAAACTTCATAACTGCATCATAACACCTCCCATCAGATTAAGTAATTCCTGTTTTGAGTCCACCCAGAACTGTGGGGGTCCTAGCGCATGATATCAAAGACACTACATCTCCCACTTTGTTAAATAAAAAGTAAAAACAACAGTCCCCTCTCTCCAAGACTGTTTCCTGGGCATGTCAGTGCTGATCGGCATATGTTTTCATTTTGCACTTTGAGAAGTATCTGTGACACAAACCTTATCAACATTCATCGATCGGTTCAATGTCCATTCTGTTAGCTCGGTTCCAATGACTCACAAATAGCAAGGTGGCAGGGCTCTCACCAGTTGTGAAGTGAGGAGCTGATTGATAGACAGGAATGGCTGGGAACAGGGCTTGATTTAGATGGGTTTCTTTCTTCACATGCTGAATTACCCTCTTGAAGGTGTCCATAAATTGTTCAACACCACCATTGGCTTGGGGGCAGAGAGGTGTACTCTTTTGATGCTTGACAGTGATTTGACCAAGAAACTCCTTGAAATATTTGCTATTGAAAGGTTGGGATTTGAGAGTAGTGGCAATGCCCCAGGCTGCAAAAATGTCATCAAGAGGCTCGATTACTTTATCGTGGGTTGTCGATGATAAGTCTATCTCCAGAGGAAAATGCAAGTATCCAATGACTACAATGAGATGATGTCCATTTTCTATAGGCCCAAAGAAATAAACTGCAACTCTTTCCCAGGCATGCACAGGAAGGCAAGACATTGTCAATTGATGCTGCATCAATGCTGCTCAATAAACAGTTATAAAGGTAGCATGCTGGTAGCTCTCTCTCAACTCGTTCATCTAGGCTAGGAGACCACACTCGGTCTCTTAGAGCTCTTTTGGTGGCAACCATACTACAATGTCCTTCATGGGCGAGCTCAATGACTTGGTGTCTCACACTCTCAGGTATGACAATTTTCACACCTATCAATATAATACCCTCTCGGGAGACGGATAGCTCATCCTGTACATCTTTGAATTTTTGGAATTCAACATCATCAGCAAAAGGTTGAATACTTGTCTTTCAAGATTGCGTTGTAACGAGGTCTTTGAGGATGAGCATGTCTTGATCTGCTTTGTTAGCAGCAATAATCTGTTCAATGGATAGAGCTATGGCATGCTGGACCTCACAATGAAGTTGAGATACTTTTAAGCAGCTTTGGATGTCAAGCTGTGGTGATGTAGTGGCACTCATGAAAAGTAATCTGCCGGGTTTATGTCTTTCCCGGGCTTGTGTACAATCATGTAGTCATAGTCTTGTATTCGCAACCCCAACTCTTGATGCAAGTGGGCAGGTTTCTTAGCTTTCGGGTTTCCAAGGATAGTGAGCAACGCTTGTTGGTCGGTGATGATAGGGAAAAGTTTCCCATATAAAAATACATGAAAATGTTCACAGGCCCAAACTACGGCCAAACACTCCTTCTCTGGCTAACAGTGGGCACGTTCTGTTTCGGACAGGCTTCTACTGGCAAAGGCCACAATGTGTGTCTGAGCAGTCGGAAAGCCATAGTGTTGAGCGAGGATTGCCCCTAGCCCCACCAAAATCGCATCTACTATAATCTTTGAATGTTTCTTGGGGTCAAAATAGGCCATTTCAGTTGCATTCTCAATTGCATGTTTTATTTCTTTGAAACTGTAATTGTATTGAGGAGACCACTGGAATGGGACATTCTGCTTTATTAAGTCTTGCAATGGGACGCTCACTGTAACAAAGTCATGAATGTACCTTGAGCAATAACTGGCCATGCCTAAGAAGGATCGTAGCATGGCTCCATCTTGTGGGGGACAGGTAGATGACAGTGCTTGCACCTTATTCGGGTCAGGAGTAATTCCCCCATCAGAGAATATGTGCCCAAAGAATTTAAGTTTGGTTTTGTGAAACACACTCTTTGTTGCATTCAGAGTGAGTCCTGCATCAGCAAGTAATTGGTACACGTGTGAGAGCCATTTCATGCTTCTTTTGTTGCTGCCTCAAATACCAATATGCAAAATGAGTTCAGCATCACATATAAGTATCTCGGTAATAGAACCATTTTGCCCAACGCCACATGCCCCATGACCGACAGCGGTAGGGTCATCCAAAATTCCACTGATCGATTAAGACCTCCCATTGTGTGGCCAGTGTTCAGGTCATATTGCGCATGTTTATCATGTATCACCTGAATTCCCAGGTACCGAAAATGACTCGTCTCTGAGGGGAATCCCACTGCCGGCAGGTCAGTCACCGGGCACGAGGCCAGCACAGCCAAAGGAAACAGCACTGTTTCATGCCGATTAACCTGATACCTGCCCGAAATTCAACAGGAGTTGTAAAAGGTGTGAAACCATGTGGTTTGGTCCATCACATAAAGGAGGGTGTCATCTGCATTCATAGACCCCACATGTGTGGTATCTCCCACCTTTATCCCATTGTTCCCAAGCCTCCCATGCAGGTAGCTTGCCAGAGGCTCCAGGGCAAAGAGGAGCGGTGACAATGGGCAGCCCTGACTTCTGATGTCAAAGGCCTCTGAAACCACCTGACGTGTACAGACTCAAGCCCTGGGTACCGTGTACAACAATCTGATCCAGACCATGTATCGTGGACTGAATCCCATTTATCTGAGTACCTCCCACAGGGTCCATGATAGGGTGTCAAAGGCTTTTTCTGTATCTAGAGCCACTAACGCATCCTCCACCTGTGAGTTTTTAGTGGCATGCATAATATGAAAGAGTCTTCTGAGGTTCGTAAGTGTGTCCCTGCCCGGTATAATACCATTCTGATCATTGTGTACTGACTGAGCGACCACTGGGCTGAGCCGTGTGGCCAGTGCCTTCACCAATAACTTTACATCCACATTTAGCATTGTTTAGAGGTCTGTATGACCCTGGATCATATGGGTTTTTGGCAGACTTTAAGAACATAATAATGAGCGTCTCCCTCACGTAGTCCAGCAGGACCCTACCAATAGCACCTCCTGAAGTGTTTCCAGGAGTTTAGGAAGGAGGTCATTTCAGTACAATTGGTAGAACTCAACTGGAAGGCCATCAGGGCCAGGAGACTTTGCTCTAGCCATTTTCCAGAGGGCTGCTACCAATTCTTCCAACTGTATGTCTCCCTCTAAGTCAGAGGTCTTCAAACGTTTTTGCTCTGAGCCCCCCCTACCCAAATATTTTGAAGTTGGGCCCCCCCTTCAAAACTTTATGGAAAGTCTTCGGGGAGCTGTGCGCAGGGGATTGGGCTTATGAGATAATATCAGAGGCACTTTATCAGTAGCTCATACTCCACACTAAATGTGAGACATATAAAAGAGCAAGCACATAAAAAACTGAACTGAACAAAAAACACTACTCCCATTAATTGAGGTCCCCATACTCTTGGGTCCCAATGCAGTGGCGCCATCTGCACTAATATCATCTGCGGCCCTGAGTAGTAGGCTATCCCTTCTGCTTCTTTCACCTCTTCCCACCACATCTGGCCATTACTCTCTTCTTGAGACAGATTGTCTGTCCCTTTCAGTAAAAATGAGTGCCTACGTACAGCCCACCTCATCCCTAATGCTTTCCCCATATCTTACTGTGAAGTAAGACAGTCTTAATTGTGAAGTAGTGGGCCCTTCACCCTCCTCGACCCCAGTCCCACTTAGTTTGCTTCACTAATGAGACCTACTGCCTTTCGAAGTAGGAAGTCTTCTCTGCTGCTTTTTAAAGTCCTCTTCCCATCCTCCTTTTTACCATCTCCCCGAAGCCTAATGCTAAGATATCTCCTCTGCTCCAATTATCCCCTCTCTTGGGCTATTGATGCAATGCCGAAAGCAACAGTGGCACAGCAAGGGGCACTGAACCCTAAGGCAAGAAAAGAGTGAGTAAAACAGCCATAATAGTTGCTTTGGTTGGGCCCTCACACCCCTAGGCACACCTCACCTGCAGCACCAATGATGCCCACTCCTGTGCTCATTTTATAGACCATTATTTCTAGGCCTGATACCCAAAGAAGAATGTTTGTCCTTTTCTTTTAAAAAGAAAGGGGGGAATATCCATATCCCTTTTTTCTTGTAATCTGAGCAATAGTGCTAACAAGGAAAATGGCTTTCCACCCCTTTGTGATAATACTACACCCATTTTTGGGGTACTGTGGTTCCTCACACCATTGTCCCAGTGCCAGTGCACCAGTTGCACTAATGGTAGTGATTGGCTTTTAAAAGAAAATGAGCCCACATTTCTCAGCACCTTCTTCAAGGCATCTCTCTGATGAAAGGGGAAGCTGTCATTTATAAAAGAAAAAATTGAATTCCATATAGCGGCACCTCCTCAGAGCCATCTTTTTGATGCTATCCATAGATTTAGCTCCTTTACTCTTTCTCCTGGGCCATTACCCAGAAACCTTACGGGTCCAGACGATCAGGCCTCTGCGTATGACCCTTTTGGCTTCCTCCACTTTACCCCCTCGACTCACCCAAAACAACATCTGCATGTAAACAGAGGTCATCCAGGGAAGGGTGTATGAGGACTAAGTTGTGACAGTTAAAGGAGGGAGTCTAAAGTGATTTAATTTATAGAGTCACTGGAAGCATCATGATGGCAAAAATATTTTTTTTTTATAGGTAATGTAAGGATGCTGAGTTTTGGAAAATGTCCTTTTAATGGACTTATACAAAAGCCTGCTCTAGGTACAGTCTGGTTAGCTATTACTAATATGTGTTCTTTGAAAGCACTTGTTTTATCTTACACTGGGCCACTGGAATTATGCAGTGCTGCAGCATTTTTATCATAATTATGGATTTGCAGCATTTACCAAATATTCCACCATCTACAGTATAATCTGCAGATTTTAATAAAAACAATTTTGTTTCTTGCTCAAATGGATCAAAAGTAGCAACAACATGGTGACATGTTTGTGCTCGGTGGAAGCCCTTTGTAAAGTGTAACTGGTCATCTTTCAGTTGCTTATTTCTGCATTTGGTTGGTAAAATTGGTACTAATGAGGTGAAATCTTTGCTCAGATAGTATTACCATGTGAAAAATTTAAAAATAATGAAGTAATACTTGTAAAATATGTGCCACATTATATCACATAATTTGCCTTTTCTTGCCACATAATTTAGTAAACCCTGCCACATAATTCCAGTGGCCCTGATCGCATACACAAAATCATTGTTTGTCAGCCTATCTTAAATCGTGTGTAATGCAATTTTAGAATAATGCCTTATATATGCACATTGCATTCTGTTACATGGTGAGACTTTATAGCACTATTAATACACAAGTCACTACTATGCACTTCACAACCCATAATTCAGTACTGTAACTGTCTGGTCTCGCATTCAGACACCTGCAGTGATCACATTAAACACGTTTCATAATAAGAATGAGTGCATTTCCCATCAATTAATTTAATGTGTATTTATTTTACACATTATTTTACACTTTTAGTTGTGTGCATTATTTTAAATGCAGTTGCTATGAACGTGAAAATACAACAAAATACTTATAGAATATTTTGTTGTTTTTAGCCAAGCCTTGACGCCAACACCACAGGGCTCGGGAACACAGCTGCCTTATTTTTTATGCACTTCAACTGTCAAGTAAATTAAGATGGCCTGGAAACGCGAAAAATAAACAAAGTTGCGCTTCCAGGCCATCTTCATTCACAAGTATTTACTGAGGCATTGGAACCCCACCTGGGAAGGCTGCCACGTACTCCCAGGGGTGTGCGTCCCCCAGTTTGACGACCTCTGCTCTAAGTACTTCATATCTTTTTGGGACAGGTGGGGATGTCAATGTTACTTAAGAACCCTACTGTGTTCTGCAGCCAATCTTCAGTGGGTGCCTTGTATATGTCCGCCAGATAATCTCTCAACACCTGGTTAATGGCAGATTGGCCCATCATCACCTGCCAGTCTACTCTCGTTAGGGAGAGTATCGCAGAAGGAGGCCTCTCCCGTCTCAACAGCAAGGCCAACATGTGGCCTGACCGATCACTTTCTCTATGGAGTCTCTGCCTGTAGTCGCTCCTCAGATGGCGGTCCAGTCTGTCCCCTGTCTGTGCTACTTGTCTATGTGCTGAAGTGAGATCTTCCTCCTTTCCCCTCAACTGCTGTTTCAGCTGGGTAAGGCAGTCCTTTCTCGCCTGTAGTTCCTTCTCAGGTTTCCTCCTTGTGCTATATAGCTTTCCCAGGCATTCCCCCAGATAACTACCTTACAGGCGTCCCATTCGGTACCACAATTGTTCGTGGTGTTCCACTTAGTTTCAGAGTAGCCCTGTATGGCCCACCGCATGTTCAACTGAAACTTAGTGTCCCCCCAATGACTTCGATTGGAGTCTCCCCAGTGGGATCCATGGACGATGTCTACTCATATCACATCCTAGAAGTAGCGGGGCATGGTTGGAGAGGAACCTATCCTAAACGTAAACTTTGCACTTGTATAGCGCACTACTCACCCGTTAGGGTCTCAAGGCGCTGTATGCATACTGCTGTGGAACCCCTCCTGGCTTTTCCTTGTGAGGCGCCCACTCCTGGGCAACCCCCAGGGTGAAGCCAGGAATCCAAGCGCAGTCAGGGCCGTTGTCGAGATTAAGGAAGCTATTGCCCAGAGTTACAGAGTGGGACCCATTAATTAGATTAGGCACCGAGGCAAGAATGATCTGGTCCAAGGGAATTGAGCCCAAGACCCGCAGAGGTGGGAATTGAACCCTGGTCCCGGGCCAGATCACTGCATCAGGGTCTGCCGCTCTAACCATTGTGCCACACTTCTCCACTGATATCTCACATCCCTGATGTGTAACGCTCCCCCCAGGTAGCAAAAAACCTATCTAGCCTACTATAAACTTGGCGAGTGGGAGAATAGTAGAACTCTGTCACCGTCCGGTACAGTTCCCTCCAGATGTCTCTACATTGTAGTCTATGCTTGGTCTCTATCAGACTGGCAGTCATGGCTGGTTTGGTGCCTATTTGCTGTGTATGGCGATCCAGTGGACCATCCAGCACGCAGTTAGTTGCCTCCGCCATATAATGGGCATGTCCACATAGTGGAGGAGATCAGTCTCTAGGGACGACAAAAAGTCTCCTTAATCTGTGTTCGGGCGTGCATATTTAAAAGCAAAATATTTGATCCCGTCTAACCTGCCTTGCACCAGGGTATATCTTCCCCTCAATATCTGAAATATGAGCCTGTTGCTGGAAGGGACATCTTGGAGCCACCCATATGGAGACCCCCGGCATATGAGGAATACGTTGGGGAGTACAGCTAGCTTTCCACTTTTTCTGTAACTCCCTCTCCTTTAAGTGTGTCTCCTGAAGCATAGCTGTATGGATTTCAGTGTGTCTCAGGTATGTGTGTGTCCTATAGCATTTTGTAAAGGTTCCAAGCCCCCTCACATTCCATGAAAGAAGACAATTTGGTATTCACCTGTGGCTATATCGCTCTCGTCCATCCCTCTCACCTTCTTCCTCGCTGTAAGTGCCGCCATCCCTCCTCATCCCCCCTCCCCACCTGCACTGCAAGAGTAGTCTTCATCGCCCCATATAACACAGTACCCCATCATCAAACCCCTCCCCCCCACATGTAAACACATGAAACCACAACTTGTGTCTCCCCAGTTGAACCACACCCAACTTGCCCATCAGGCTACAACATAAACTATGAAATAGAATTACATGTCACAGCCACACTATGTTCTACTTTGTCTCCCAAGGGCAAAAATCCCTGAGCCCAGGTCAGCAATTGCCTGTGCCGGCTCCAGGGAAGCCACAGTGGTGTCCCTGTATCTCTCATCCATGCATAATTGCAATGTTTCACTTACTTTTACACTCCAGCCACAACACAAGTGCATGAATCTCAATCACACCAGGGAAAGGGGGCATAGAGGGTGAGAATCTGTGAACTGATATATTGGCATGGACCCACCCACTGTAGAAACCCTCTCAGGAGGCCAAGCCCCGACACCTACTTCGTGTCTGGGTGCATCTAATACATTATGTAACAAGCATATTGTGAGAGCCTCGAAATACACGTTGCCCCCCACATAAATCAATAGTGCCTCTAGTGAGACAATAACATCACGTTTGTCATTTATAAAGGATATAAAGTCAAACAGGAGGTTCTTGGCCGCTTGCTCCATATAGGGAAACCACATTCTATGGCATCATCAGACATCATAGGTTGGTCTAGTGTGGCAAGGGCAGATTCGGCGGATGTAACCAATTCCACCAGGGTTTTGGCATGTTTGTGTTCTTGTCTCTGCTGCTCTAGGTCCAATGTGCTGTCTCATCAGACCATCACTCTGGATCCTGATCCAGACCTACACCTCCATTTACTCCGTTTTTTTCCCTTTGTGGTAGTTCTCCAGGTTTCTCCCAGTCCACCACCGGCCTCTCTCCGATTTCCTGATGACCATCTCCCCCTATCTCCAGCCAGTCCTATACTTTCTACGGTGTGGTGAAAAAATGCATAACTCCCTCATGTAGAACTCTCAGTTTACCTGGATATAACAACATATATTTTAGACCCGTAGCCCTCAGTTTCTGTTTAACGCCTGCAAATGATTGACTGTGTTGCCAGAAATATGCGGATTACTTGATTGTCAAAGGAAGGATCTCCCCCTTTGTGCACTCCCTGTAGTATAGCATCACGGTCTCTTATTCAGTATCTTAGCGATGGTAGCTCTGGGGTGCCCCCTGGAGGGGGAGTGTGTGCCAACGATCTGTGGGCCCATTCCACTACAAAAATTGGAGACAAGTCAACATTCTGGAGTTGCAATCGAATTCACATCTCCAAAAACTGTTCAGGCCTAGATCCCTCAGCTTTTGCCTGGAAACCCACAAAATGCAGATTGCATTTATGTGATTTTACTTCTGCATCCTCTGTGCACACTTCCAGTTTTCGTGTCTGTGCTTCCAGTGTTAAGACTGTGACTTTTAGGGCCTTCATTTCCGCTTGCAGTGTGCCGACTTGGTGTTCAGTCTCAATGGAGCGTTCCGTCACTTTCCGGATGTCCGCCTGTTAAAGTTTCATGTCATGACCATTGCATCAATTTTGCTCTGTGTCGTGGGCCCTAGAGGCCTTTGATGGCTGCCAGGATTTGGACACCTGTGGGGCCTTGTGGGGTCTGCAAATCATCAGCTTCCGCCGTCTGTTGGGTTCTCGCTGCACCAAGGGCCGTGTACTGATCCATAGTGGTCTGCTGGGTTTGGCGTAATTTCTTATTGTGAACCATCATGTGGTGGCAATAGTGAGGTTTCCCTGCTTCCCTTGCGCCCAGGGTCTTTGTGCCTTCATTGCCAGGATGTCACCTTAAGTGACCGATGAGATCCAGAAGTGGCAGAATCAGGTACCAGAGTATGTTGCGCGAGTAGCGTGCTGGCAGTGTCTCCACAGCTTGTCTGCCTCTGGGGTGAGGAGAGGTCAATGGTGCGGTGTCATTGGGTAGGGTGGACAACCAATGCTATCACCAGGTGCCTTGGCTCTTTCCATGATTCGGGCGTTGGCAATAGGCCTTCAAGTCCCCTGACACCATGTTTACCTCTAGGTTCAGCCGCTAGCCTGCCTAGGGGCATGGGGTCTTTCTCACTGATTGGCGCTCAGCTACACTGGGCGTCAGGGGCCTGCAAGTGGGGCTGGGGGAGGGGGGTCCCCGACCGCCTTTGTCAATTCCCCCGAGATCTATGGGGCTCCGTGGACACCTTCTGTTTTATTCTGCCCGGTGTGGCAGTGCTGCAACAAGCACTTCACACCGGCCTGTGCAGCCGCCCCGCTCTGTTCCTGGCTTGGTGGCTGCTTACAGTATGTACTAAGGAAGCCCCCTCTCCCCTGTTCGCTGCTCCTCCTCCAGTAGGGGGAAGCACCGCAAAGCTCAGCCCAGGCCTACCTTCACCTGCTGTGTCTTAGTCCTGTGGCTGTGCCTGATGAAGACACAGGAACTCTGTGGCTCCGGCAGCAGAGGCAACCACAGCTGCTGCCGCCAAGGCACCCTAAATGGTGTCCGAAAGCCGAACAGATGAAGTCCCCGCGAGCCCCTCAGCGTCCGCTGTACGTCATTAATACCAGGCCGTTTCTCATGTATGGCTGCTTCCTAGGTTGCGGGCCCAGTTCTTGCGTTCAGGCCTCTAAGCTCCCCGCTGTAATTTTTCTGCTGGTGGTAGGAATCAGGTCCCTGAAGGGATTCTTTCACAATATCCCAGCCATGCAGGCTTTAGTTCCATGGATCCGAGGCTCAGTGCGGTCATGGGATGGAAGGATTTAGCAGAATATTTTTTTATAGGGTCGGGAGCTCTTGCCCAGTGCGTCTATTCGACTGTCATGTTGGCCACACCCCTAAAGTATGTCCTCGTTAATAAGAAGTTGCACTTTCATCTTTTTTAATCTTCCTAAGCCATGAAACAACAACTGGAACGGATGCACAATTTCAGCCTTAGCATGATGTTGTAGGTCAGAGATATCATTCCCATGTCAGCAGCAGTGACAAAGCTAAGTAAGCATGCACTAGATGAAGTTCCTTGAAGGACATGAATTGGCGCTTGCACTGGTGTCGCTTTGTGTCACAAAGTTGCTGTAAATGACCCTTGCTTCTTTAACGGTTGACAAGCAGTCCACGTGTATACCTTCGTGTTTGACAGAGTATTTTGCCTCTTCGTTTGGTGATTCTCTTTTGACTTTAGATCTCCTTTGCAAGCAGCTAATCCTACATGTGCATGTAGTTCTTTAGTTGATATCATCCACACACTTGCGTCTTCTTCGCTAGTGCTTGATAATTACATTCAAATAACTTTTACATAATGAATTTGATGATCGACTGTGCTTGGTTTCTACCTGTTGCATCTGATGCTTCCTTTTGGCCTTGTGGGCATGGCGAGAATGCTCATAGAACGTTCTAACGTCCATTTTCTCTTCACTGTGACACATTTGGTTTCTCTTTTGCTTTGCAGACCGTTATGAAGTGATTTTCTTTCCTGCATCCTTTGCATATCTGTTCTATGGCTGGACATTTACCTTCATCGGAAGCATAACTTTTCTGTCTTCAGAGATGTCGAATTGTGTGCATCTATTTTGTGCTTCTGCTTGCTTTTCATGATCAGTGCTGATTCACTACATGCTGTTGCTGCTTCTATATCTGCAGCTTGTCGATCTGCTCATTCTTTGCCCTGGCAGCCATTAGCATTTTCGCTAAACTGAGTGGCTCTCTCAACATGCGTCTTCTGAAGGAGCCTGAAAGACAGCCATCAATTACTCTGAGGTGCATGACTTCCTCATCATTAAAGTTACAGAACTCTCAATGTTTGAGAAGTGCATCAAGTCTCTTGATGGCTCTGTGTTATGACACAGGGCAGTATCTCTTCTTTCAACCTTACAAGCGGGTTTTGGCGGGCTTTTCGAATGTGCTGCTCTGCAGGGCCTTTGACTTTTTCGATGTCTGTGTGTAGGCTGGAGTAGGGCTTTGACTCTAAATACGCCAACTGCAGACTGCTTTGCATTAATGTAGCATTTGTAACTTTCTTTCCTTTATTTGCTACCCCATATAAGACAAACAATGCATTTGAAATCAGGATGGTCTTAGTTCTTTACAGATTTATTATTAGAGCACAACTTACATATATAGTTAGAGGGATAGCGTCAGGAACCTGGAATCAGATACCAGTAAACCTGTTTCTTGAGACCTGAGATTATGTGTTACTCCCTTGGCTTAAACTTGAGGTTGGACCGTGAAACCATTCAGTGCAGAAAAAAAACCTAAGATAAGGAAAATAAATTATCAGAACTCACTAGACCACCCGGCCAAGTAGGTTAGAAAGGCTACCTTCGCAGGGAGCCAAGATATGTCCGTAGAGTCTAGTGGTTCAAATGTTTTTCCTGCAGCCCTTTTAACACCAGTGGAAGATCCCACTAGAGTCTTGGGCTTGGAACCACTGGCTTTCTTAATTTGAAATCTTTTTACTAATCTATTAGATAAAAGACTCCTTTCTGATAACTCATCCCATGACTCCCGAAAACCATTATTGCTGACCATTGCACAGAAAGAGTAGCTGAAGCTAGGCTCTTAAAAATAAAATCCCTGTGGAATTCTAAATTTTGAAAGGGGTCACACTCCATTGCAGACGGACCCTTACAGACCCTTGTACCTGCACCCTTTTTTCAAAGTTACGCCAATGTTTAGAATAAGAAGTCAAAGTTGATGGTTTTCTGGAGGCAAAAGGAGTAATAGAGGTGCTGGAGACACTTTCCCACCTTTAACTTGAGTCAACATTTGTCTTAACAGCAATGGAGTCTGCAAAGGAGGAGGGTTCATCGGAAAGTGGAAGCACTCCTCTAGTGCTTACTGAGACATCATTGATAACCATGGATGATAAGGCAAGAACAGAACTATTGCCATCACTAAGACTCTCTCTCTGGATCTTCAGAACCACCTTCGGTGGAGGGGAATTGGCAAGAAAGCATAGAGAACTTCTGCTGGCCATGTCACTGAATGGGCATCCACCACCATCCTGGTTGGTGACAAAAGGTCTCGGTGCAAACTATAAAAGATGTGCATGGGTCAGGGTGACAAAAAGATCGAGCAGCGGTTTGCCGAACAGAGATACTATCTGTTGAAATACAACTTGTGAGAGATGAAAAGTTTAAAAAATTGGAAGGTTGTGGCTGAGTTTATTTGCTTAAATGTTTTCCTTTCCCCAAATGGAAATTGCTCTTAAAGATGTTAGATGGACATCAACCCAATCAAAGATAGCCTGAACTGCAGTGGCTAATTTCCTGTTTTTTGTTCCACTTTGGTGGTTTAAATAGGTTATTGTCACCTGGTTGTTCTTCCTCATGAAGGCCAACCTCCCTTGCAGGTGGTGCACAAAATGCAGCAGAGCAAAACATATCACCATGAGTTCCTTACCATGGGAAACCTTTCCAGATTGCACCAAATGCCATTCCGTTCCATTATCTCCATAGTGCACCCCCTACTCCACTTGCTGGCATGGGTTGTTACCACCAAGAGTATTTACTGCTGTAACATTAGATTGCTCTGTAGGTTACCTAGAATTAGTCTCCAATGAATTGCCTGTTTCATCCACTTCAATACCATTATAAACTCCTAATAATCCTTGAACACCGAAGACCAGTTATCCAGGAGATGATTCCTGAAGGACTTCAACTGATGCCAAGCCCATGGAGCAACTGCTGGGAGAAAGACACTCTTTCTCTGTTGAAGAAAGATCGCTGAACAACTTCTGTTGTTCCTTGTTTGCAGTTCAGACCTTTGGAGATACTGGGCCTCATTACGACCCTGGCGGGCGGCGGAGGCCGCCCGCCAGGATGCCGCCCTCCATAATACCGCTCCGCGGTCAGAAGACCGCGGAGGGTATTATGAGTTTTTCCCTGGGCTGGCGGGCGGTCTCCAAAAGACCGCCCGCCAGCCCAGGGAAAAACTCCCTTCCCACGAGGATGCCGGCTCGTAATCGAGCCGGCGGAGTGGGAAGGTGCGACGGGTGCTACTGCACCCGTCACGTATTTCACTGTCTGCTACGCAGACAGTGAAATACTAGCGGGGCCCTCTTACAGGGCATGGGCACTGGCATGGGCACTGCAGGGGCCCCACGACAATCCTTACCGCCATCCTGTTCCTGGCGGGCGAGCCGCCAGGAACAGGATGGCGGTAAGGATTGTCAGAATCCCATCGAGCCGGCGGAGTGGGAAGGTGCGACGGGTGCTACTGCACCCGTCGCGTATTTCACTGTCTGCTACGCAGACAGTGAAATACTAGCGGGGCCCTCTTACAGGGGCCCCTGCAGTGCCCATGCCAAAGCGCCGCGGTCAGAATGCCCAAGGGAGCACCGCCGGCCTGTCGGCGGTGCTCCCGCCCCCGTTGGCCCTGGCGGTTCTCTACCGCCAGGGTCATAATGAGGCCCACTGTCTCCTTGTTGATCTTGACCTTAAAAAAAATAATCAGCAGAAATCAACCCAGTCATTAAGGTATAGGAGTATTCGAATTCCTTCTAATTGTAACTAGGCCACAACTGATGGTAACACCTTGGTGAGTACTCTGGGAGGAAAAGAGAGACCAAATTACAGACTTTGGAGTTGAAAATGTTGGTCTTCCAGTGCTTACTTTAGGAAGCACTGGTGTATTGGTATATAAAAATACACATCTTGAACTTCCAGTATCACTAAAAAGTCTCCTTTTGATAACACATATATAATCGATTACAATATTAACATTTTGAAAGGAGTGCATTCCATTAACATTTTGAGTATCTTTAAGTCCTTTAAGGCCTTAACGTTCTATCTGGTTTTGGAACTAGGAATATGATTGAATAAATCCATTGTTCTCTCTGAGACAGAGGACCCCATGACAGCCTCTTTTATCATTGCCTCCATGTCTGTTCTGGTAATTGCCACAATGTCCTCTGTTTCTGGATCTTGCCTCTCATCCTACACATGTTAGTGCTCCTCTGTAGCCTTAGCTGACTCAATTGCATTAGCTTAAGAAGATTGACTATTCTGATTGCAACAGTATCTTTTATGGGTCTCTCTGCCTGCCCAAATCTTGTCTCGCAAGGCATTGCAGGTTAAGAATCAGTGCACTTTGTTAGCACACACAAACATCTACTGCGCATCACATTAACCCAGGGAGACTTGCTGCTACCACGCTTCCACATGGTGCGGCCTGAAACTTAATAGTATCACTCCCAGCCTAACATAGATGAGGAGTGGAAGCCTCTGTGCTGCATTGGGAGGGAGGAGGGTTTTTGTACTGATGGGCACAGTGATGGGTGAAAGACTAGCAGCTAGTGCTTTCAATTTTGTACAGGTTTGTAAAAAAAAAAAAAAGAAATAAAGTCTGTCTCAGGAAGTCGGGCCTTCCTCACATGATCAGGATTGGGATGCGGAGGACAGACAATTGGGTAAAGATCAGTCCTATATCCCCAATCATATCCTGCCCCCAAAAAAGCTTTGCACCATGTCTTCTTGCTAAAAGTTTTTTTTCCTGCTGCCCTACAGCTTCCTGAAAATCTATCCAAGCTGTGTTGTCATGTCTCACTTGAATTGTTGTAAAGGTGTATAGACAAACCTCCTAAGTGTATCCCTTTCAAAAATCTAAAAAGTTCAAAACCAAGCAGCCTGTCTGCGGTTTCACTAAAAAATAACTGATCAGATTAGAGTGGCTCGGATGCCTCTCCATTGACTCATGGTAAAAGTAACAATGGCCTTCTAAACTCTCTGCTTAGTGCTTAAGGCATGTGATGGTCACTTACCAAACTACCTCACAGATCTGCTCACCCCTTACCCATCAATTAGAAACCTCAGGTTTATCAACAGAAGTCTCTTGATTACCTGCAAACCAAGACTAGAAATGTTATTAGACTATATCTGAGATGTGATCTTCTCCTTGTGGAACTCTCAAGCACTTCAGTTGGGACTTGAAAAAGCATGCTTTTGTCAAATAAAGAAGTGACTTAAAAGCTGTACCTCAAAATCCACTGGGTCAAAAGGTTCGGCTACTTTCAAAACTGGAACCCCTCACCACACCCATAAACGTGCAATGTGACATCTTCTTCACAACTTTCAATCAGCAGAAATATGGAAGACTATGAAATGCTCTGTACTCAAGTGTGAGAGCACAAACCAGGCCAGTTCTGGGCCAGAAAACCCCTAAAGACTGATGCTTGCATTGTGCTGAAGAACCACATAGGCATGCTTGATAGAGTAGGCATATCTCACTTTTGCTTGAACTCTAATAAGCCCTGTATCACTCAGCAACTTTTGCACATCACTGTTAGGTACAGCACTTGGTTCGGGCTATAAGTCAACATATGGTGCTTTATAATACTCCTTAATGCATACATTTGAAACACACGTCTCCTTTACAGGAGAGCCCTTGAACGTGAAGGGGTGCATGCCAGTTCCCAAGTCCACTCAAGCCATGTCTCTTTGAGGCTGAACACAATGCATCATTTCTTGGTTCCAATATCTCCTTGGTCAAGGCTATGTTTTTGGGTCACTTATGTGCTGATGAGGCCAATTTTAAAGATATGTAATTATCCTGACATAAGATAGAGGACGAATGGATGAAGTTGGGTCAGCAGTGGTAGCAGCCTCTGCATTTGCTGAACTTGTGTTATAATGTGACTTGAACGAGTTGGTCGCAGCGGCGTATTCTTAGACATCTGGCTGGTTGGATTTATTCTTCAAGCTAAGGCTGCTGTCCCCTCCTCAGCTTATGACTGCTCTGAGGGAGATGGAGTTCATTGTGAGTAGTGTGTGATAACAAAGTTATGGGTTTGAGTGGTGTTGCCATTTTGTGTTCGGTATGTAGGACGATGTGTAGATATCCTTTAAGTTTCCTAAATTTCT
This sequence comes from Pleurodeles waltl, assembly GCF_031143425.1. Taxonomy (NCBI): domain Eukaryota; kingdom Metazoa; phylum Chordata; class Amphibia; order Caudata; family Salamandridae; genus Pleurodeles; species Pleurodeles waltl. The sequence continues at coordinate 1,140,629,594 of NC_090447.1, forward strand.
GTCATTGACCTGGATCATCACTGTGCTGTTGGCATGGACACTAATTATAATTTTTCTGTGGTAGGCAAAGCTACTAGTGGCATACATTTTTAGACCTCTAAGAATTTCTGTACCTTTTTGTTGTGATAAACGTTTTCAACAACCTTTCTTGCTATTCCTTGGGGTTGCAAAAAGTGGGAGTAGAATAGGGCTAGATGTGGGATTAAAGAAATAGTTACTAAGTGTTATAATGCTGTTACTCTAGTTAATTCAGAACTTTGCTGTAGTCTGTGAATACTGGTCCTTCATGTATATCCCTGGCTATCTGGCAATTAATAATGAAAGGCGTGGTCAGCAGGATATATTTGAAGTGCGCATTTCGCTTTCGATGAATAAGAGGTATTCAGTGATGCCTTGTCATATGGAACACGTGCTGCTTGTTCTGGCTTTTTAGTCAACAACCTTTGAAGGCAATGTGCTTTTGGCTAAAGTGCTGGGACTTGTTGAAAATGGTAGTCTCACAGTCTCTTGCAAACAGTAGGATTGAACTTGTGTTTACGTTAAAACCTACTAGGTAAAGTATCTCAGGCCCCTTTGACTTGAGATGGTTATTCAGCAAAGAAAGTCTGAGCAGCTTCTCGTATCTTAGTAAACGTGAACTACATTGCTCTTCTATGCATTGGTCTACTTTGAATACACACACAGCACTGAAACTGATGAAAAGTATTTATTTCCTAGGGAAAGAATATGGAAATGCAGATACAAGATGGCTTCACGCTGATCCAACCATTGTCTCCCTTGAGATTCTTACTGTTGTTATTGGTGGAACTTTAGCCTTAACACTCATTTATGCAATCATCAAGGATAAACACTACAGGTAAGCTATTCTTAATTACCATTAAATATAAATGTATTTTATAAACAAAGATAACGAGTGGACAAGGTGAGATATCTGGTGAGTAGAAAATATTCCTTCTTTGCGTCTTTAAAAATGCACTATCTAGTGGCTCAACATGAATCATCACCAGGCAACCCACAATCGAGCTCAAACCTTGTTTTTTTGCAGCTGCTGTGTGATATTAGTTGGATGTTCTTTGCCCTGTTATCTGCCTGTCCGGACATTTGTTTGCCTGCCACTCCTGAAATCAACTCACCAATTCAACACAGGCAAAAATTACTTGGCATGCCTCAATGGGGATGTCCTAGAATAATGTGGTAGGAAAAAGTAATAAAATGGAGTTCACTCCCTAGCAACAGAATCAATCAATTTCTTAGTCACTGATGTCGAAAATGTAGGGCATTCTGTGTGAAACTATTTATTGCCATGACCTGCAACAATGTGAATACAAACGTCTGTGTTGTCCATATGGTATGTCGCATTGGATTCCAGCCTTTTGGTCAGTTTCCCCTTTAGTGCAAAACATCCCACAGAATTCCAGAAGAATAACCCAGTCAATAGCGATGGAAGGAGTTACAGTGAAGGTGCTTCTCTCATTAAATTGAACATGTGCCTACTACAGAGCAAAATGTGTTTGATGCATTCCTTATTTAGTGATCAGCAAAACGTACATACACAATTTAGGATACGATGTACAAAGTTAAACTGCTATCTTAGATATTGTTTTTACTGCAAAATGGCTTTTTCGTATGCCTGCTTGAAACCCATTTTGTGAGTCAGGAAAGCCATTCTCATTAGCAAAATGAATTTAGCAACCCATACCGATTCACAATTAGGATGGGACGATCTTTCTCAACTGTGGTTCGGTATTTTATCAATGTAGTCGAAACCACGGATCATTTACTGACACCTCAGAAGGAGGTATTAACTTATCCTCAGAGAGGAAGGTTTCTCCTTGGGACACCTTCCCTTTGTGAATGGTGTCAACGGCCTCAGGGGTAGAAAGTGGTCCCCGGGACCACTGCCTATGCCCCTGATGCTTTCTTAAACAGCAGTGCTTGCTTTAAAAAAATTAAAAAAATATAAAGCTTCCTAGTTGAGAATACAGCCTATAACTGGAGCCACAATTAGCAGCCTCTCTAATTAATATTCATAAGGCTGGGCTTTCTGCGACCTCATATGACTGGATGTTTTGAAATGTGGCCTCTTAGTACATAGATTGCATGATAAAGATTTTTTGGGAAACGCCTGTGCACCATTTGTGACCACTGTTTGCGACGAGTCTTTTAATACATTGGGCCAAAAATGTACTCTTTTTTTCCAGGTGCACAATGTTCTGGAATAGATAATTTTCTGTAGCTCGAATAATCTCATCAGAGGTGAGGGGATGTAAGCCGAGGTTGGCAGCAGCGGCATCACTGATTCTGTTACTCTTCTAGATGCGAGGCAGTCCTTCCTTCAGATTCAGACTGTGCCCATGGGGTGCACCAGTAACACTTTCTTCTCACCCCTTTCCTACAACAGAATCAGTGGTGACCTTTTGACATGGCTTGTCCTATTTCATTCTACTGAACCACAGTGTCGCAACAGTTGTCCCTTTGCTTACTCAGTTCTATTTGTTGTTTGGCTTCTCTTTTCTTCTCCCTTCTCTGTTTCTGCTGTGCATCTCGGTGCTGCAGATCCTTATGCAGTTACTTCTTTGTCCACTAAGCAGTCAAATAATGCATTTGTCTTCTCTCCTGTGTCATTGTAACACAGTTATCATTTGGGTTTTCTCTGTGTACTCTTGATTGTTAACCGGATACTGCTGTAGGAGCTCTGCTCCTAGTGCATATAGATGTTGAACCCTAGGCAAAACTTGGATGAACTGCGAGCTATGCTGTTGGATATCATGTGCGTGATATATAAACTGAACCAATTCATACATGTTGGCTGCAATTGAAGAAGAATGCCATCAATTTCAAGGTAGTTCTTGATGAACCCATTCAATTGTAGGTTTTCTCACAGATGGTCCACAGTCAGGGCTGTCTTGTTGCGCCTCTTAGACATAAAGCCTGACTGATGAATTGTTAAGGAGTGATGTAGGCCTGCATGTTTTAGGCTTTGGCAATGGCTGTGAAGAGAGGTTTTATGGATGATGCTTGGCAAGGGTCAAAGGGCACGTTTTTAGCTTTGGTTTTAGTAGGAAGCTTAAGAACTCAAGTTAGATAGGTTAGGTAGAATTCATAGTTTGTGCATTTTGTGTGAGCTGGACTGTGTCTTACACATTCCACGTCCTCCGAGAGCTCAATGTTAAGGCTTTCTGATTTGTCAGTGTTTACTTTAATACCCTATATCTATGGTTAACGTTGCTGTACCTCAGTCCTTGTTCTCAGCCAGCTTTTTGTGGTTCTGCAAAGCATTTAGGAAATCACCAGCAAACATGCACAATTTGAATAGAGCCGTTCAGGATTTTCTTCTACTTGCTATTACTCCTTGGACATTGGAGGAGGGATTCCGGTGACAGTGCAAACTGAAGCAATCATATGGCAAAACCATGTTTAGTCCGTGTATAAAGACTAACTTTGCTCAGTCATCTTTCCACTCATAAGAACGTGCGATCTGGGGGACTGTGTAAGAGACAGTTGCCCAGGACACAATCCTTCTACCTTAGTCAGTATGTGCTGAGATAAGTTCTTTAACCACATGTCTGCCCTTTGAAATGCCTTGCCGTGTTTTAATACTATCATGGAATTTTTATTGTGCATGGTAGTTTTACGAGGGCATCTGTTTTAATGCTATACCACACTTCTCTAACCATAATAAAACTGAAGTGGTCTGGATGGACAAGATGAGTCACAATCACTTTGAGCCTGACTCCTGAAATTGTAGTAAAAAAAGCTTGTATGTGCATCCAGTAGGGCTGTCAATCTATAGATGTCACAGAGCGCTGAATCTTTTCCTGGTTTAGGTAAAGGTCTGACCACTGTTCTCATCACAGAATGTGCAGCAGTTCCTAATACACTAAACTGGTTGCATTGGTTAATGAGGAATTCCAGCAGAGCTCGGGTAGCCTATTTTTAGAAAGGAGCAGTGAGCCCATCAGTCAGTGGGATTTATTATTATTATTTTTTATAAACAATTTTTCTTTTATGCATACACACCACCAAGTCATGCATATCTGCCTTCCTTTAAGCCTGAACAGTCCTAGGAAGTTAGTTGAAGACCAAAATGTTCCCACCATTTCCCCCAAATCCATGCATGTTTGCATGGGCATCCTCTAGCTGCACAGATTGATTCCTCCACATTTGCACATAAGTCCATTCCTGCCCTCTATTCCATAAGCGTGGGCAGACCAGCAGTCTTCCATTTCCAAGCTATGTCACTTTTGGTGATCATTATAGCCATACCTGTTAAATATTGCACCCCAACCCGAGGTCGAGTACCCTAAAAAAAAATGGCTGTTAAGGTGAGGGTTTGACTGGGTATCCGAAGACCTGGGTCAGGGAGTTCACCACCTGGTGCCAGTGCTCCACAATCGGGGGTCACTACCAGATCATATGAATTAAATCTGCGTCCATGATTGGATAGTGGAAAAAAGATAGGGCAGTGTCCCTGCTTGCCACAGTCTCTGGGTATCAGGTAGGTACTATGGAGGTAGTTCAATTGGACTAGTCTGAGTTAAGAGGATATAGTGATTTCACGGTGGGGCATACAGTAAGTCTCCAATAAAGGTCGTCACTACGGCCTATCCACTCCTTCTATTTCTGCCTCAGGGAGTCAGGTATTCAGGGGTGTTGGTGACAAGGGTGCAGTAGATGCTGAAAATGCCACCTTTTTGTCAATCATCCCATCAATAGTGTGGCTTCCAGCAGGGTATGCTCAGGGAGTCCCACATTTCGGGTCTTGTATGCCATCAGAGTGTGCCTAAGCGGCAGGGTTCTGTGTAATTGTATTTTGAAAATGTCATAGTGGTTTTGGAGGTCTTGAAGTAACATGTGTTCCCCTTGCAAAATGACTCCCAAGGTTGTAATAAAATGTATTGTGCCATCCCATGGTGCGTAACGCAGTCCTCTAATTGAGAAAGATTACCTGAGTGACTTAAGGGAGTCGTTGCGGGCCTGTGACCCTGTATGGCAGTCCCATCATTTTGTCAATGCCTAGGAAGGAGAATGCAGCTCGGTATGCAGGATTATCTCATCCCCCGGTCATCCAGTCATTAGCAACGAGAAACAAATTTGAGTATTCTTACCCCTCTGATTCTTTGCCTGTGAGGATTTGTGTGATTTCCCACCAGCCTCTTTTAGGCAGATGTTTTGTTCCAACATTATTGTGAGTTCTCACTTCTATAGTCACAGATAGTATTGGCGGAGTAGCTTCATTTTGTCTGGGTCCTCTGAGTTTTCTTAGGTGTAACTTGACGAGCCTGAGCTCAGTTTGGATGTCCAGTTTGATGCCACATTCATATTATTCTTATTTGTGTCTTAAGAATGGAGCACTCTACCCTTTCTGTAAACAGCATTTTCAGTTTGCTCTTTATTACAATGTTTCTCTATATCATTATTGGAATTGGAAGCCTTGTGAGTCAGTTTCTATATTTCCCTAAGTAGTGATTCACACAAGGCTTTTCTCATTTCCTCAATCGAGTTGCTGCAACTATGAGGTACCCTCTTAACAGCTTCTTACAAGCATCCCAGACATCATTTCTTCAACATATCCTGCATTGTTCATTAGAACAAAGTCTTCTTTAACTATTTGATCGTTCATCAAGTATTCACATTTACCAGTACTTGGGTCTGACTTTGTCAGTTCACTGTCATTTTTCACTGTGACTGATGTGTTGTCTAAATGATGAAGTTGTCCATATTGTCACCTCTCATACTGATGACATAAAATATTTTGTCTTCCCCTATGACAGACCCAGAAGTAATGGCATTCTCTCCACAAATAAACAATCCTGTCCAGGGTCAGTTAATGTTACCTTGTTTCATCCTTTAGCACTACATGTCTACCCCCATTGTCAGTCTTCAACCTGACTTGGGTTTGTGAAAAACGTTTACAGCACTGTATTCCAGCTCCCTCCACTTATGTTGTATCAGATGCCTGACACTGTTTGGAGAAGACATTGTGGCACTTTGTGCACGGGCCTTCCATAGTCAGTACCTGTGTTGTAAAATATAATGTCACTATATATACTGGCTAACAACCTCACTGTCATAAGAATCTTACCGGGTAAATTGGAGCAATTGGTAAATGTCTCCATTCTAAAAGAAAATGGACATTTAAGTTTAATGACATTATATGATCAGTTATTCAGTGTTCCATACAACAGCCAAATCAGTGGGACATTGACACTGGCAGTTGGTAGGGACGGTTGTGCAGCAAAGTGAGCTCCTTGGAAACTTGTGATCGTCTTCAACCTAAAACCATAAAGAAGCATGACATCCCCAAGTTACTATTGTGATTAGCTTCCCCCCACATGGGGTCTCAAGGACTTCTGGTCATTCATGCTTTCTGGTTGACTGGCTATTGTGTTCCCTGGTCCCTGACTCCATCCTTTCCCTCAGTCTCTTTTCCCTATTCAGCAATAGTTTCCCCAAACTCTTTTCTTTGCAAAAACATGCCTTCTTATAACGTGTCTCCTACCACATCCCAAGACTTCCTCATTTTCAATTCTGCACTTTCATAACAACTCTTGAGACCTTTGTTTATAATGCCCCCTACAAAATTGGTCACATTTTTTCAACAGCCTGTTCTTTTCTGGTGTGGATGTGGAATCCCAAAGACCTAAGCTTTTACAGATTGGGTCATGTGGAGTTATCATGGGATACTGAACATGTAAGGAGATGGTGTTCTGTAATACTTGATTGCACCAGAGTGCAACAACAAAGAGAAAAATCTGTTTGTACTTAACATCTTCCTTGCACAGGCAGGTGGGTACTTGTGTCAGCTAGCAACCCCGCTGTTGTGTTGCCTGTGTTAAGTGATCACATAGTGGGATCTCTTTCCATTGAAATGTGGTCCTTTCTGACATCCAGGTAGTGCTGGGCATCATTCTTGCATTGTGAAGGAATGCAGTGTGGCCAGAATGTACCAATTATTTTGTTAGCACTGGAGCTTTGTTTTCTAATTCTACTCTAAAATGCAGACTCCTAATTTATTTTCTAGATCTTCCATTTTTCAGTGTGTTAGTGAGATGTGCTTAAACTGTTTCCACTCGAGCTTGTAGGACTGATAGATCAGTCATCAAAGGTAGAGTTCCTCCCTCACCAACATGTGTGTGCTCCCCAAGGTTTACCACATCATGGTCCACTACAAGAAAAATTCCCATTAGATCCTCTCTTGTATTCCTTGCCTTGCATTTGTCATCTCATTCTGCTTGTTCATGGAGAAGGAACAGATGTGATTTGCACACAGTTGCTTTCTATCTGAAGTTTCTAAGTGGGTAAATAAATTGATGGCTCAGAGTAATTACCCGTGATTAAGATCAATTCAGGCATTCCACCCATCATTTTTAGTTTTTCTCAGTGTAACACTATAGGTGCATAGAGTATACCCACACATAGGCCCCATATCTCACTTTGCCATAGGATGAAAGCTGCAACCAACTGTTGAGTACAACCAAGTCTAAAATTGGCTTGGGGTTGTTTGGGCTTCTGTCAAGAGTGGACATAGCCTGGCAAATGAAGCTGGGCAGTCCAATTGAAGCAGGGCCATTACTAATTTTCATATGGTTGTTCCCTTTCTGGAGAAACACAGTAAGCAAAAAGAAATAGACTGGGATGTGGTCCATTGTAACTCCCAGTGGCAAGCGTTAGTTCAAGCTACACCTAATTGTTGAGTACAACCAACGCTGAAATCAGAGTGTACATAGCTTGACAGCTGAACGTGACTAATTTGTTTATGGTTGCGCTCTTTCTTGCGTAGCACAGTAAGCAAAAAAAAAGAGACTGGAATGTGGTCCAGAGCAATTAACAGTGGCAAACATTATTTCAAGCATTCCATGCTCACTTTTTTATCAGTATCTAACATTTCTGAGCAAAATCGTTCAAGCATCGTATAAGGTCCACCTTCCTAGAATAGACATGGAGGTGTTAGCTACAGTGCCCCTCCTCTCCCCCCATATAGTTGTGTGCAGATCATTTGGCCTGGTCTCATTTTCTGCTGAGTCCATGTAAGGTCCCACTGAATTGGCCACCCTGTGCCGGACTCTAGAGTTCATTAATCAAGCCCAGAGTGTTCTCTTTAGTATATTTCCTTGTTTCAGCAATTGGGGAGAGTAATGTAGTAGCATTGTGCAGACAACCGAACACAATCATGCCTTCTGGATCGGATGCAGGGCCCCCCTTTGTTTCACTTACGTGCATTTCTTCTCTGAACGGTCTCCCTTCCCTTTCTTTACTACTGTCAGTGCTCAAACAGTGGAATGTTACTCCAGCCAAGTAGCTGGTATATTTTGCCGGGCCATTGGAGCTTCAGGTCTTTCCTCTTTCCACACATTCTGTACTAGTACCTAGCAACAGGTCCCATTAGTAGTACGACTGATCCTTTGTGGCAACCCTGCGAATGATGTATCTGGCTCGAATTCTGAAAACATTTCTCAGTGACATATGCCTTCCTTTTCTCAATCAAAGCATCACCAGGTGTTTAGTTTGTGGCAGGGTCATGAATCCCGTTTTTAAGTAAAGGAGCTCTACAAGCTCATAACATAACCAGGCTTAACTCTCCCCCTTTTAATAGTGCATCAGGGCTCCATAGCTGAAAAGCTATTTGTGCTTTCTTGGTGGGATGCGCATTGCTCACTAGGAGAAGCTAAATGTTCAAATCCTCTTCTCCCTCAGTTGGACCTCAGCATGACAAAACAACTCCGATATAGCTGCCCTCGTGATACATAAGAGCTCCAGGTAACACTTGTGGCTGTAAAACACTAAGTCAGTGCTTGCCATAAGAAGTATCTTCAAAGAACGAGCTGCTCTGCTTTGTTTCCTGTGTTACATGCTGCTTTATCTGCAGTTACAAAGGGCCACAGTACTTGTTTGCCACGGACGCCTCTGTGTACTCGGCCCATCACGCAGCTCTGTCCCCTTGCGCCTTGCACAGTAGCACAAGTCGCCATCTTGTCTCCTCTGTGTTGTGAGCCAGCTAGGAGCTCTCTCCTCACATTATGCACTAAGGTGCCTTATTTTCCCTTACACATTGGGCAATGCAACATGTAGTGGATGTGTAGCTGGGGGGATTTCAGGTTGAGCGTTGGCTTATCTCATTTAGATTTTGAGGCAGTTGTATTGGGACTGGACACAAACACACATTTCAGACTTGCTGAGTGACTTTACTACTCTAAACTTTGTCTTTGTTTCCAGCATTGTTAACACAGTGGCCCTGTTCTCCGGGTAAGTGAGGGAGCCTGGGAGTAGGAATACAAATATCTCTACACAGCCAAGACACATTTTCTTATTTAACATACTGTGAACGTGCATGATAGCATAAATTATAATTCAAGTGAACTGCAATTACTGTGTTTAATAATTATGTTCATACTTTAAGGAAAATTTTAATACTTAATTTGTCACTGTTAAACTTGTCTCTTTTGTTTTGTTTGTAGGCATTTTATACAGATCACATTGTGTGTATGTGAGCTGTATGGTGGATGGATGACATTTTGCCCAGATTGGCTTGTGGGCAGCCCTAGCCTAAGCACTGGAAACTGGCTCCATCTCTGGGTCTATCTGGTGTTTTTCAATGGCATTTGGGTGGTGGTACCAGGATTATTACTGTGGCAGTCTTGGCTGTCCCTCCAGAAACTGCATACTGAAAAGAAGAGCACGGTGAAGAAGCTGAGATGAAAGTGTGTAATGTATTTTCTGAAAGGCTACAAAGCTCTGTGTGGGTTTGCGTCTCTCAGTGAGGATGTTTCCCTGCTGCAGGTTGTTACATGCCTTTTGGACTTCCTAAATGTATTTTCTCTCAGCATAGTCGCATTCCAAATCTATGAGGTATGTTTTTTCTCTGCATCATTCTTTTGTATATTTTCCGCACCGAAGAGGAGTGGCTTTTAGCCCGAATTGGACTAATCCACTGCTTGATGCCACCGAGTTATCCTTCTGTCCATGAGGTCACAGGATGAACTAGTATCACAGTTGAGAGACAGATCTTTCTCCCTTTTTAAAAAAAAAGTGTGACCGTGATATGTTATCATTGATGCTCAACACCAACTGGGCCCTCACCTCCTGACATTCTATATATTTTGTTGCATTTATGTACAGTGAACCTAATGGTACAGCAAGTAATGGGATCGACTTCCAGTTATCTTCACGCCACCAAAAGAGCACTTCAAATCTTCTTTCCCTAAAGCATGGGGTATATTTCTCCTTGTTATCCCTTAACATTCTCCAGCATTTTCTTTGACTGTCCTGTCAACTGCACTCCGGTCTGTGAAAGTGAGTTCTACTGATGAACTAAATGGATGGACATGTCCAAACCCTGTGCTAACTGTCTTTTAACAGTAAGTCGTACAGCCACCATCTGGCATATCAATGCAGCGTCAATCCAGAGTTTGACAGCACTCATGGTAGATCCAAAGTCTTGCAGAGCCATTGGCTACTAAGATAAACATACCGTATTTATCGGCGTATAACACGCACCGGCGTATAACACGCACCTCATTTTAAAAGGAAATTTCAGAAAAAAAAACCATTACATTTTATCGGCGTATAACACGCACACATCATTTGCCCCCTATTTTCAGGGAGAAAAAGTGCGTGTTATACGCCGATAAATACGGTAACTTCTGGTCTTGAAATGTACGTCACTGAAGGAATCCTCACAAGAAAAGCAAACCCTTAGTCATCTGGCCAATTTCATTTGCGTTCTGATCCTAATGACCCTAACATCAGGGTCCTTCGCAGTCAACTACAATCTGTGTTTCGGACAAGAATTTGCACACAGAATACCTCTGACATGTGAGGTGGGATGTTGCTTTTTAAAGTGTTAGAGGGGATTGCGCAATAATCAAATGTACAAAGAAAAGTGTCTCCAGTCAGCCATAAATCACAAAGTATGACCAACGTTTCAAAGTTCTTCAAGTATCAATTGTACATATCAAATTTTTTCTCTTAAATATTAACTTCACCCATTATGCACTTTCAACATGTTTCCATCGTAGCCGGAATGAAACTTGAAACATGTTATATGAAGTGCATGTATTTGTCTATTCGCTATAAAACTGAGGTGGCATAGGGTCATGAAAATATTTTTGATTCTCTTGAATATGTATCTCTCAAACTTCATTCCAGGCACCATGGAAACATTTTGAAAGTGCCTAATGGATGGTTTTAATATTTTCAAAATAAATGTTGTTGCAATTGTAAATTTAATTTATAGCGCATACTACCCCTGGTGAGGTCTGGAAGCCTTTGCGGTGAGTAGTGTGCTACTCCAGAACTCAAATTTAGACCTAAATAGTGAGTGGATTTGTGATATGTTCTTCCTTTTTCCTGATGGATTAGTTAAGGTAGGTTTGTTATCTTTGTGCTCTTAATTTTTTGTGAGTTAAGTGGTGTTTTCAGTAGGGATAGAATAATATTCGTAGATCAGAAAAGGGAAGTTGTAAGTTGTTATTGGGAGTAGTAAGCCTGTTTGCCTGTTAGTTGGGTGAATTGATTGAAAAGGAGGTGTAAGTTTGAAAAGGATGCTTGTGAGTTCATAGTAGTCGGAAAGGTTTATGATGAAAGTGAGAGAGGAAGGATAAGGCAAAGGTTGAACGGAATAGAATACTTTTCATATATTTTTTTAAAGAAATAATTGAAAATAACGTGTACATGTACAGAGATATACACGCACATCTTGTTTATGTAAAACTGACGCTAGAAGCACATCAAAATGTTAGTCATACTTTGGTGAAACTAATATTGGTTAATGACCGGATTTGGACACTTTTCTTTCTATACCTAACATATAGGAGGCAATAAAAGGGTTGCTAGTCTGGAAATCTATGTGCCTTATAATAGTATTGTGTTAAGATCTACTTTAACCTGTTTACACTGCTGTTGACACACCATAGATAAACGTAACCCACTGGTGAAGCCACCATTGTTGAGACTTGGCCTATTTTTCCATTGCTAGGTTTATCTGTTGATGTAACACTGTAACACTGTACACTTGTTATGTGTGTTGGTGTTCTGTTTTTTTAATTGTTTTTTTTAAAATTTGTCTTTATTGATTTTTGATTGATTAGCACATTACATAGACTGTCATATATTAAACATATATTGAATATCAATCAATATAGACCACAAACATCCCAAAAAACATAACACATTGCAACCAGAAAACAATCTAAATTAGTTGGCAACATTTACATTCCAACACTATTCACTATAGTCATCTCTTTGTGAAATTCTTTAGTTCTATTTTCTGTAGGTGCTGGTGTTCTGTTTACACTGTCCTTTCCCAGGGCTGTGTGTTCCATTCTTTCACATATTCAAGCTCTTGTAACCAAGATGCCCTCCTCCAGCAGCCACAGTGGCCAACTGACACTCTCTCCAGTCCACTGTTAGCACAAGTGTTCCAGAATGGAATGAACACAAATAAATAATACAAGTAGTAACAGAGTCATTTACTGTCCTGCTTAACTTCCAGTCTAACTTTCTGTTTATGCCTGTTATGTGCATTTGTTTTTACCTGTCCTCTATATAGTGTTGTGGACCAAGTAACTTACACTACAAAAAATGTTCCTTGTGTGGAGGTAGTAACTAAACTTTTCACTTTGCTCATATCTGTGATGTTTCTTGATTTTTTTAAATCGTTGTTTTAATCAACAAAAAATGGCAATATTATACAGTCTGTTCAACAAGAAGCCACTAGTTGCTGACCTTGAAGTCTGCCAGTTCCTCACCCAATGATGGGCTGTTGAAAGTTCTTACAAAATTGCATTAAAACCTATTTTGACACTAGACTGCTTACTGCCTGTTTATTTTACAGACTTCACATACCTATGAATGTAGAAGAGTAAACATGTGTTTCACAGATACTGTCATTAGCACCTGCATAACATATTGATTTCATGATAAAGCCCAGTTAGCATGATGTGTTGTTTGGGTGTCAGCTCGTAGAAACGAATGAGGATTTGGTGTATGTCTTATGGTCACAGAACCGTAAATACATTGATTACTACATGGATTCTAACCCCATTAGTTAAAAAAGAATACCTTTGACTGACATTAATTGAATCAGTATCTAAAGTATCAGATTATCAAAACACAGACGTTTTTCCAAAATTGCAAATGCCATGCTAATTAAAGTAATCCCAGTAGCTGTGATAAAGCAGCGAGTTCTGCCAAACACCTTTTGCTGCTACCATAACTTATGATATGAGAATTTTGTAATTTGAAGAAAGATGTTCAGCAGGATAACGGTGATATGGTAAGTGTAGTGGAAAAGGACACTGAGGGCAGTCAAAAAAAGGGCGTGGAAAACCACAGTGAAAGATGCGACAGGTAAGTAAGTATTTTTTTAATTGTTTGTTTATGCATAGAAAAGAACACATATAACTATGCACTACATTATAGCAATTTACATTTAGGGGGAAGTTACAGTCCAGCCGCACGGCCGATGGCAATACTATTTTGAGACCCCAACCCCGAGTCTACACATTGTGCTCCAACCTATCAAGCATAGAGAAATAAATCATTAAATAATAATATACTAGGTCGACCCAACCAACACAGACTCAGCAAGCACATCGATTAGCGGCGCCAATCCCTACAAATTCAGTGCAGTTAATTTCAATACATTAACGTTCAGACAGAACATTGTGATTGTAATGAGCACCGACAGATCAGAAGATGGTGCAACAAATGTCCAACCAAGGGGGAGGGGGGCAACTGGAACAGCCCGTAAACAAGTCAGGGAGGTAAGTAAGTATAAGGCGGAATAAAGTGTTGAAAATACAAAATTGCCATATATGGGAATTCCTATGCCTTTGAGGGCACATTTGAAGCAAGCTATGAAAGAAAAAATTTGGAAGAGAGAATTTATTGATGTATTTAAGCTTCTACACAGGGAAAGTTAAGCTAAGGAAGGTTCAAAGGGGCGGGATGGGAGGTTGCTAGAAGGCCTAGAGTGCCTACCACAATTGAGAATTGGACATCTGCTTTCCTGATGTATGCCAGTGTTCTCTTTAAATACATGGATGTGGTTTGTGAAGCTCAGATGGACTATGGTGGCTTTGCTTGGTTCAGGTATGAGAAGGAGTTTTGAGTGAGATTAGCTGTCAGTGCAGATACAGATTGGTGTGAGGTGGATAATGAGCTATTGATGCAATGGATGAGACCATCTAGGCCAGCTCTGTTGGCTGATGCAACTAGTGGGTTGCCTATTCCATATGGGCATATTCAGGGGCGTTCCACCCAGTTCGTGGTGGGTGTTACAGGAAGAGGACAGATGCCAGAAAATGGAGCATTTTGGTCCTTTACTAGAGGCAGTTGCCTTGGGACACTATACAGATTTAGGAGCAATTGTTCCAACTGTGGAGGGAAGCACCTGGTCACACAATGCCTTGGGCAATTGCAATCCATTTGGCAGAGGGGTCACTATAGGGGCAAGGTACAAACATTAATGGAGGTGAAGGGGCTTACACCAATGAACACAGAGGCTTTGAGTAACTGGTTACATTTCTACCCCAGAAGAGACAAAGCACAGACCTTATTTTGGGGTTTTAAAGAAGGTTTTAAGTTATGCTTTCATGGACCTAGAGCATGCAGCTTGGCTATGAATTTAAAGTCAACAGATACTAAGGTGGCCGTGTTACAGAAAAAGCTGCAAAAAGAAGTTGTAGAAGGCAGAATAGTGGGTCTATCTTGCGAATTGCAATTGGACAATCCTATAATATCCCCACTGGGTGAGGTCCCCAAGAAGCAACATTGGGAGTTTAGGTTGATTCACCATTCAACTTGACCTCATGGAAAGTTTATTAATGATTTTATTGCACCTGAGGACAGAATGGTGAAATATGGTTCAGTAGATGATTCCATGGCTTTAGTGAGAGCTTGTGGTAGGGAAGCAGAATTTGCTGAGTCAAATATATAGTCTGCTTTTTGATTGCTGTCGGTTAACCCAGAAGATTGCTCCTTGCTGGGGTTACAATTTGAAGGGATTATCTATGTTGACAGAATGTTGCCTATGGGCTGTGCAGTTTCATGTTCCTTTTACGAGATGGTAGGTTGGTTTTTTACAATGTTTTTTTCAGGAGTAGCCATGGACTGATCTTCCACTATTTAGATGACTCTGTTTTTTGGCAAGGCGAGTTGAGGAGAATGTGATGCAGCATTGATGGCCTTCCAAGAATTGATTAAGGAGCTAGGGGTTCCTTTGGCTCCAGAGAAAACGGAAGGGCCTTTGACTTGGTAAATTCACAGAATGAAAAAAGACAAGAGAGTTTTGCGTTTCTTGTATATATTTCTGCCTGTATGCTTGAAATTTAACATCATATTCAGGGCAAGATACATACCCGGAGAGGATAATAAACTTGTGGATGCACTATTTCATTCACAGTGGCAGAGGTTCTGTGGTTTGGTACCAGGAGCTGGAGAAGACCAAGGTACCCGGGGAAACCTGAGAGGTGGGGACATGAAGATACTTGATCCAAGATAGAAGCTTGTTGCTGTTTCCACTAGAAAAGCCTGTTGTGTAGCACAGCAGGAATTTTTGCAGTCTGGGGCACAACAGCAGGAGAAAGTTTAAAATTACATGGAACACAAAAAGGCCGATGCTATTGTGAGTGAGATTTCTAAGGGTTTGTCTTTAGTGACTTTTTCAGGAAAATGTGTGGGCATTTCAATTTACGGGAAGTGTTTTTGGGGTTGTGATCCTATAGCTGGGGACATTTGTAGAAGGATTTTAGCAGGTTGGGCTAGGGACAGGAGAGTCAGAAGGGGCAGGCAAAGGCCTATTTCTTTGTCAATCACAAAGGAAGTATTAGCCCGGTTGAATTTTATTTGTACATCAGAATGCGAAGTGCCCTTATTTTGTCTTTGCATTGTCTGGCTTCATACTGGGGCTTTTTGCATTTCTGAGTTGATGTTAAAAGGTGTGCCTGGTTTATCAACAGCACAGGTGGTGGCAACAGCAGAAAAGGTAAGAATTTGGGTGAGGAAGTCTAAAAAGGATCAGCTGGGAAAACAGCAGGAAGTTGTTTTGGTAAAATCAGACATACAGTTATGTTGCCTGGTGAGCAGATGATTTTCATTTATTGGGTTATGTGGCCTGTTTTTAGGGCATGTGTTTGTACATTAGGATCAGGAGTTTTGAGGTTTGCCTTAAATGAGTTGAGTCCGGCAGCGGATGAATATGGTATGTGGTACTCATTCATTCAGGATGGGGGTGACTACTGAGGCAAGGCAGACAGGATTGTCATCGGAGAAACTAAAGGTTTCGTGCAGATGGTCTTCAGATTGTTATAAACATTACAAAAGGCTGCACAAATAAAGAAATGTGTTAATCTCATGGTAAATATTTTGTTTTTTTCTTTCTTAGTTTGTGTTGCCAGCCCTTCCAGCCCAATCACATTGGTGTGGTTTGTTGGACTTTCACTGGTTAATTGGGCTGCTATACAGGCTGAAATGAGTTTTGGAAAATAGTTGGGGCTGGATGGGCCCAAGTAAGAGTGTTTTGAGATGGGGTGAGTTAGTACGCTGTCAAAACTCATCACAGGAAGGTCTTTCCTTGACCTGCTGGTTTTGCATTTGGATGAAAATGATTTGGCAAAGCTTTCTGTAATGGGTTTGCTCAAAGCAATAAAAGGGGACTTGACAAGCATAAAGGAAGGTTTGGTGGGGACTCATATAGTGTGGACAGAGTTTGTGCAGAGAGGAGTGTGGATGGGTGCATGGAAACCCACTGCAATAGAAAAGCAACACAGGAACGTGAACAGGGAAATGCACGGTTTTTGTAGGGATTTAGGGATCTCAGTCCTTCAGCATGTTGAGATTAAACAAGAAGACCAATGCCTTTTTAAACAGGATGGTGTGCATCTGTACGTTTTTGGAATGAATATTATATATTGGAACTGGAAATTGTTAGTGGCTGAATTATTAGGTGATCGGTTGTGGCACTGATGTCTGTCTACAGTAAAACGTTATGCATGCAGGGTAGTCTCAACTGGGGAGATTTAGAGTAGTGGAAGGTGAGGCAGGAAAACACTTGCCAGGTTTTCCTGGTTGGCGAGGCAGCAGGATCCATTGTTGCTAAAGGGGTAGGATCACAAGGTGGAAGAGCACAGGCAAGTAAAGGCGAGCTATAGTCAGGAGAGTAAGGTGGATGGATTGGGTGAAGGGGACAATGGAGTGAGTGATGAAGTCAGTGGACAGGAACTGTAGAACAGGTTAGGTGTGTGAAGGGGAGGAAGTTATAAGGATGGGGAAGCGCTTGGAATTTTACCAATGGAGAGTGTTTGTTGAGGTAATGTATTGTCTAGAGACGTGTTAGTTTTGTAAGGCAACGTTTTTGCCTAGGTTGGGGTTTTTATGATGTAAAATATTTCAGACCAATCCTGTTAGAGCAGCCTTTTACCCCTACTTATGGTGGTAGAGAGTGTTATTTAAGCGCCACCTTGCCCAATAAAGTTGTGATGTTAGGGGTCATGTGAAAACTCAGTCAAGAATATCCCTCACACTTTCTTTCAACAATGTGAACCCACCTGTGAAAAATGCTTGTACTTTCTGTTGGATGCAACAAGAAAAAAACATTTATTATAAGCTTGCTCGCATTGACCCAACAGATTTTTTTATAAAAGAATTTGACATTTAGTGGCTGGAAGCAGTTTAGGTTCAATAATATAATAAACACACTTACTCTTTGGATTAAAACTTGTTTTGATACCAAACCACTCACTTGCAGACATTTGACAGACATTTCAATGATCAGGCAAGGACACATGTTTTGCACAGTTGGCATTATGAGCACGTGCAGAATTTGTTGGTTTAACAATAAGGCCCAATTAGAATTATGCAAATAAGAATGAAGTCCACCAGGGACCATTCCTCCCCTCTCCTTTGCAAAAACAATGATAAACCGCTGAGTGTCAGGCTGTTCGTTTCCCAACTAAAGGTCAACTTGAGTTCCTGTAGACTGTCATAACCAGTTTTTAGGAGAATAATTTGTTGAAACTGCCTATGCAAAAAACGTGATAACTGAATTGTAAATTATCTCTAATGGTGCCTCCACTCCATCCCATCCAGTTACTTACAGGTGGTATGTGGGATGGGCCATGATAGAATTAGTCATTCACACACAGACAAGCAATTAAATGTATTAAGCATAATTAATCTTACAGTGCAAGTAAAACCTCAATACATAATGCGTGTATTACAGGTGTAAGTTTAAAAAAACATGGTTTAGGTTGTAATCTAAATATGAATACTTAAGGAAACCTTAATTGGATAATTTACTTAGGGATTTTTTTTTTTTAGAAGATAGACTATCAACTATAGTACTCAATATACCGATTTAAATAACCATTAAATGAAGGGATGGGCAAACAGGTGGTCTAGCCCAGCTTGCTGATTTAGCTGAGGCAGGCACTTCCAGCACCGTAACTGATATGCGGATGGGTGGCGGTGGGGCCGTTCCTGTTGGCAAGGAAGGGCCCATCACTGAGAGTGCGATGTTGCTGACAGTTGCTGAAAGGCTTCGGGGATCTTCACTTTCTTTGTTTGCAGCAACAGGGTTCAGCAGAGGTGTAGGGCTTTGGGGCACGGCCTCCTTATTTGGCCTCACCAATATGGTAAGTAGCAGAGGGGGGGCGACGTCATTGCTGGCTGGTGAAGAGGCAGTGGGTTGTACTAGTGTGCACAATCCCGGAAGAGGATTGTGTCTGTTAACACTGATGGGAGTCAGTTGGAAGGGGGACAACAAAGAATGGGGTGGTTGAGTGCATATTACTGATGAAAATGTAATCTTCTGCAACACTTTACAGCACCATCAATGGACATCTAAAGGGCAAGCTGCCAGCCAAGATAAAAGGGGATGTGAGGCAGGTGTTGCACCGTTGAGGCCAAGCGTCCATATAATTAAATAAATATTGCAGTCAGATAATAAGGAGCCAACAACAGAGGGGTTGGAGACAGAAACCGGGACTGCTATCAAGAGAACTGCGGGAGATGGGTTTGGATTCCAGCACGAGGTAGATCTTATCAGGGTGAGCAGCAGACTGAGGTGCCTGGAGGGTCCCACTGGATCAAGGAACCCCCAAAAAAGAGTGACTCGGGGCGTTGCATTATTCATATAGGTCACCGTGTCTTGAGTTCCCACTAGGACCTTATATTATATGACCTTATTATTGCTCCTCTCACTCTCAGCTCCAGTGACCCCTGCTGTCTGTACAACATAAGACATTAGGCCCTATTCATTAAGGTACATTTATTCATGTAAATTTACTCCTGCCTAAATTTACACTTTAAATTTGTAGTAACTTTACTAGTTTTGGTTATTTGCCATTTATGAGTACAAACTTACTACAAAGTTACTCCAAAACCAGATAGTTGAGCAAAATTAACAAGTGCAAAGTTACTTCTTGTAACTTTTCACTTGGAGGCGGGGGTATACGCCAGCAGGCTAAGATCACTCTAAGGAAAAGTGTAGGAAAAAGTAAAAAAAAGTTTATTAGACTAAAAAAAATATATATATTTATATTTTAATGTTAAATATTTATGTAAAATTATTGTGTATATATTTTTTAAATACTAACAAAAAGTTACAGCACTATTTTACTAAAATTAATGAAATATTTAAATGTTAAATATTAATGTAAAATAATTGTGTATATATTTTTTTTAAATACTAACAAAAACGTTACAGCACTATTTTCTTAACATATTAAAAATCAATGTTTATTTGTAGTGGATGACTAAACATTATGTATAGGATTAATTTTAATTCATTTTTGTTTTCAAATAAAGTTACATTTAATTTTAAAATGTAAAAAATGTATTAAAAAAATAATTGTTATTTTATATATACATATATATATATATATATATATATATATATATATATATATATATATATATATATCGTTAACATGAAATAAAATGTCAAAAAAAATTAAAAATGGAAATAAATCAATTTTTAAACATTATTTCTTTAAGTATTTTACTTTGAAACCCTGTCTCCATTATTTTCTACTGGTGCATGATGTAATGCCTGTGAGTGGCCATGTGTGGTGATGTATTTACTCTAAGGCTGGGCTGAAGTCCATTTACAACTGTTCTGGGTCCTTTTTGGCTGTCACAACTTTAGAATGGTAGTTTGTGAATTGAAGTGGGTTCATTGTTATGTGGGTGACTGTCGCTATCTAAACCCTTCCATAATATACTCTTAACTCCTTCTTACCTCTACTTAAACCCCTCCTATTTTGTAGTAAGTATTCCCCATTTTCCAGCCACTCCACTCCTCACACAAGTTTAATACTACTAAACATACCTGCAAAGTACAGTTTGTGAATAGGCCCCTATCAATCTCTCCAGACCAACTCTCTGTTTGTGGTGGGCTCTTTTGATTGTGTGGACCTGCCTTTGATATACTCTGCTTAAGTAGCTCTCAAAGTGTGCTGCCCACCCACTGTCTTTGCTTGCTGCCACCTGCACACCAACCAACCCTGTAGGCCTCCGCAATTCACCTATTCCACATACCTTGCTATATCCTGGGATCTGGTGTCACTACTCCACCATCTTATTGAGCAGCTAAGGCTCACTACGCCTGCAGTCACCCCCCTGTTGTTACTATCCATGCTCGACAAGAGTACCCACCAGTGTTGGTTATTCTCAAGGGGTATCCTTTCATCCAGTGGGACAGGCACCTGTCAGTTTATCTGCAGCTGACACAGAGACTCAGTTCACACAACAGCTGTCAATTTAGGCATTTCAGACGTACCCAAGTAAACCCTTGTAGCATTTGATTCTGAGGATAGCAGAGCAATCTAAAGCTTACTTAGGGAGATGATGAGAGGTTACAAACTGTGAACAAAGGGCCCTACTCACAGTAGTAAATCTGGTCTTAAGCTTAAGTTTACAATCAAATGTACCTTTCCTACACCTGCCATTAATTCATACAGTGATTCCTTCCAGGTTTAAGCCCATTTACAGGGGTGGAGACCGCTGCTACAAGTAGCTTTGGAAAATGGGCTTTTCAAGACATGATGTCTTAAATTTTTGTGAACACCCACAATTCTAGAAGTTTGTAGGCATTCCAGATCTATGATCTGACTCATTCCCACCTTGAAAATTAAAGACTTACTTTTGGATGGGGCTTGCGTAAGACTAGTACTAGCGTATAATGTAGAATGGATCACCCCCACATTTAGTGGTGGTGTAGGGGAAGGGCTTTCTCCACAGAGTAAAAGATTTTCCCCTTCAAGAATTAAAATGAAAAGAAAAAACAGCCTGTAAGTTTTTTGCCACAGAGAACTTTGTACAGAGGGAATAGAAGCAAAAGTTAGTAATCATATGATTCCAAATGGAATCCACATGGAACCATGCATCAGGAGCAGCTTTCCATGCTGATTCCAGTGTGATATAGTGAAATCCCAAAAGCAGGAAATCTACACACATCTCCACTGCTGGTGTCTGACGCACTTTTCCTTTTCTGTGTGATTGCCCGTTTTGCAAGCACTAAGGCTAGGTCTGTGAAACGCATGGCCATCTCGTGTCTCCTTGACCCTTTGTAAATTCCCAGAGCCCTAACCTCCCATAAGTCCAACCATGGTAGGGCTGATGTGTGTTGTCTTTGACCGTTAAGTCCGCAGAACAATTCCATAGGGCATGTTTGTGGTCTACTACTGGGGAGGTACAGTGGATACACAAGTCCGACGCTTCCAGAAATATTCTGTGAAGCCATAGGAGTGAGTAAGATACGCCCTATGTAAGAGATAAACTTCATGATTAGAGACATGCATTACAGGAAACCCTTCAGGGGTACTCTTGAGCTGTGGACAATTCCTTGGCATGTGGAGCCCTGCCAAAGTTTGTCTCAGGTGTCCCGCAGAGATTGCAGTGGGACCTGCATGTGAGTGACCAGCACCTTGGATAGCCAACTGACAAGCCTTCTGCAGTACACAAGATATGTAAGAACTGTATGAGGCAGTGGGTGGTTGTCACGCACTCACCTCATTCCAACTTCAGGGACGATGCTGGACCTCCAATCCCAGCTGGGGCGGAACAGTTTAACAATAACATCTCTCTAGATTCACCAACAGCCCTCAAGGGGTAAATGGGAATGGGATAAAACAAGAAAAAGATGAACTCATGCTGCCTCATTGTGGGAACTGCTCGACTGCCTCGTACACTGCCTCGGAGGTTGGAACTCACTGTACCTCGATATCTTCTATGCAGATGTGATCAAGTATAAACTACAAAAACAATGTTACCTATAGTTCCCTAATTGGTACCCCAAACAATTATTTACACTTCTGGTACACTTACAGGCATCATCACAACATTACATTAAAGAGAGAACAGCAACCAATTCAAGAATAAATGAAGAACTTCCAGAACTCCTGAACATACAGGATTTACAAGTCTGAATGAAAACAACTAGAGTCTCTAGGAACTTATTCCAAGGTGCTAGATGCAACTTGTCAAGAACACAATGACAGACTTTTAGTTTGTATTTGACGAGTTCAGAGCGCTACAACAAGAGTTCAAAGCGCTGGGCCTCAGGGGGTAGGTCTCAACACTCCAACAATGTTTAAAGTTCAAAACAGGATCATGTCTTCAAGAAAGAAAGCCTTGAAATATCACAATTCTGTAGGTTAGTGCTCACTAACCTGAGAGTTAAGTACTTAGCCTTAACAATACTGGAACTGGAATCTAAAACAACAGGAAACTTGGTGCAAGAAGCTTAGTAGAAGCAGCATCGTAACTCATGAAGGAAAACATTGGAAGCATTGCAGACACCGGAATCAAGGAGTAGTTAGAAGGGCTTGGAAGACTAGAGCTCTGGAAACTGGGCAAATCAGGAGGTGATTGCAGGGAAGAGACTTGCGCAGGACCAGGACACATCAAGGTGAGAACAGAAACAATACTGATGCGAATCGGAAACTTGTTCAAGGCCAAGCCCTGATGTAGGTTCAAGGAAGGGTATTTATACAGGAAGCCAGAAGTGTTTCAGAAGGGCACGTGGCCTTGGTAGAGGCGTGGAATATTCCAGTGAACCTGAGGAAGGGGGAATACATGTGTTGCATAACAGGGAAATAGCCTACCCAGTAGCATGTGCAAACAGTAATTGATATATAACCATTACAACGGAACCCAAGTGCATAATGGTTACAACCCAGTGTTCCTCAGAGGAAACATGGTTATTTTAACTGGGCACATGCTGTGTGCAGGTGCAAACTGGATGAAATTTGCATATCCAACACAAAAAGAGGGTCAATGGTTCAGGCTTCTTCAGGAGAGCGAAACCATAGAGAGAACACGGGCCTAAGAGGCACCACTAAGGTAGCAAGCATGACGATCAAGGAGCACCTGTGTGGTGTGGAATATGCAGATGCCCAGATAGTGAAAGGAATTATCATATTGTTGCATGGCCCGCATTCAGTCTCCATTTTAGATTCACATTTTAACTTCACATCTTTTTCTAATGGTAACTTTTTACATAGTTACCCACTAACATGAGAATGTGTTGTTCATGCATTTATTTCTGGTAGGCATTGTCACCCTGTAGTCTGCACATTCAGTTCAGGGACATACAATCAGTACAAAATGCACTTGTTTTCCTTTTCTGTGCTCTTTAGAAGACAACTCGTATTTGCTACACAAACCAAAGTGGCTGTTCTGCACCTCTGTCACAGTGTGATAGAGAGATTTATCATTAAAACATGGTCCATACTGCCCTCGCTGAGAGGAGCACTTCACAGCAGATGATCATGGAACCACTGTGAACTCTGACTGAAATGCAGCCCTGCTGACTCCAACCTCTATCTTGCTAAGGAAAATAAGCTGTGCACCTAAACCAGCTTCCTGACACCCAAGACCAAGGCATGGGAGTTGGACTATCCCAACTGATCTGCCAGAAGGGTACTCCTGTTATGCTCTCTTTAGAATAGTATTACATACAGATAGGAGTGAGCCAACATTAGTAACAATTAACACGGTTGAATTGTTTGTATTGTTTATTATTTTAACAATGCTGATTCCATATGTCTCTTCTCTTTAATAGTCACAGCTCATGCTTTCTATGCAAGAATACAATTATTTTAATAAGGGTTTCAAAATTACATTTTCGTATCCTTCTTGTCACAGTGCCCTTTCCTCGGGATCTGCACGCTGCTGAACAAAAGGCCCACCACCCGGCGTCACCAACTCAGAAGGCTATTATAGCACAGAGTTATGATGAAGCCAGGCGGGGGAAGGGTATTAGGGTAGGGAACTGCAGGGAGAGAGATCTGAAAAGAAACAGTTAGAACAAATATGCATACATTCATTCATAACAGTATAACTCACCAATAGACTCTTGAATAAAGGCGTCTCTGTGATATCAAATTGAGACCCTTTGTGAATTGGGCGTAGACCCTTCTTTGAATCATGGAACAAGAACAAACTGCAACATCTAAACCTAGAGATGGCAAGAGCTTTGGACTATGGTCATACTCTAAATATCTATCATGTAACAATTATGCATTCATAAGATAAACGTTTGATCTCAGCCTAGAAATTCTCAAAGACTTAAATATGTATCTCACATATTATGCTTCCCAAAAAACAATGAAACTATAATTTGCTTATCTCTGAAACATTTTCACATTTGCTACCTAGGCCTGAAAGTTTACTCATTGAACTTGAAGCGTTTTTGTTCATTGGGCTGAAGCGCCTTGCTTGTTGTTCATGAAGCGCTTTAATCATCATACATGAAGCGCTTTGTTCATTATGCCCGAGAGCGATTTTACTTGCTTTGTCTGAAGCGCTACGCTTGTTATGCCAAGGGCCGCTTTACTCATGTGGACTAAAGCGTTTTGATCCTCGTGCCAAGACTGCTTTACTCATGTGGCCTGAAACGCTTTGATTGTCATGCCAAGGGCGCTTTACTCATGTGGACTGAAACGCTTTGACTGTCGTGTCAAGGGCGCTTTACTCATGTGGACTGAAAGGCTTTGATTATCGTGCCAAGGGCGCTTTATTCATGTGGACTGAAACGCTTTGATTGTCGTGCCAAGGGTGCTTTACTCATGTGGAATGAAACGCTTTGATTGTCGTGTCAAGGCCGCTTTACTCATGTGGACTGAAAGGCTTTGATTGTCGTGCCAAGGGCGCTTTATTCATGTGGACTGAAATGCTTTGATTGTCGTCTCAAGGGCGCTTTACTCATGTGGACTGAAACGCTTTGATTATCGTGCCAAGGGCGCTTTACACGTGTGGCCTGAAGCGCTTTGCTCGTTGTGCTAAGGGGCGCTTTACTCTTAGAACTGGAAACACTTTGCTCGTTGTGCTAAGGGGCGCTGTACTTTTGGAAGTAACAACTTCCTTCAAGATTGGGCTCATCAAGACCTTACCGCTACTAGTACGACCTACTCGTATCTGAATTCACCATGGAAACAAGGATACTCCGACTTGCTGTCAATCTGCCATGCAGGAAATCTGCTCTTCTTCAGAAGAACTCCCACAAAGTCTGACTGCATCGTAGTCCTCAAAATAGTGAGCAATGTGCTTGGGTGTGGCTGGGCTATATAGGCCTGCCACACCCCAAGATGGCCGCTGCCTCTAAAAACTTGGGAATTGTAGTCCCTTCATAGAATAGCACTGATAAGTGCATCTTGTCCACCAATGTCCTGACCCTGCAGCTACATGAGCTTTGCCACAGGACAGGCGATGCTGATGACCACTTTTAGAACAGGAAGGGAGGACAAGTGGTGCGCATGAAGCGCTGCAAATTCGCGCAGCGGAATTTCAGGCGGGACCTGGACTGCGCACAGTCTTATTCCTGACATTTCTTGTGTTTATGTTGGGCATGCAAGGGTGACCAAACAAAAGGGTAAATCTGTTTCCACAGATTCCTTGGGAATCAGAGAATCATGTTTGAGTTTTGGGTAATTTAGGGGTTTGGATGTGGTACTGTGAGCTAGCCGAAACAAACACAATTACTGAAGGCCAGTTGTATGTAGGTTTTATTTTGCGATTTATTCTTAGCGATTCGCAATTAGGACCTTGCAAACTGGAATGTATAACCGTATGTTTACCACTGTTTGCAATTACCAATGGGGTCACAAAGGACCCAAGGGACCCTTCCTGTTTACAAATGTGTTGCCACCAACTTGAAGTTGGGGGTAACTACAATTGTTTTGCGACTGCATTCATGGTTACAAAACAATCCAACATGCCATTTTGACCCTCTATTTGTAAGGGACACCCTTGGTACACCCCTTCCAAATAACGACTCACAGATCTATTTTGCGATTCAGTAAGTACCAAATTGCAAAATAGCATTGGTACATACCAAAATGCTATTTTCGTGCCGCAGACGGCCCGATTCGCAGATCCAGAGGGAATGAACTGCCTCCATAAAGCAGTTCAGGTGTCTAATTATTAAGGATTTAATTCTACTAGGTATAAATCCACATTGGTCTGTGTGAACCAGGTGGGCAAGCACTTGCTGAATATGGTTAGCCACGATCTAACTTAAAATGTTATAATGAAGATTCTGGATGTCTAAGGATGCGGAATTCAACAGGTCAGTGTTGGATTTTAACAGGGAGACCAATAGAGCCAGCCTCCCAGAAGGTATCAGGGAGGTGACCGCCTTTCACCCCATTGGCAAACAATTTAACCAGTTTTGGTGCCAGGGAACTCACAAAGGCTTTATGGAAATCTGCTGGGATGCCATCCATGCCTGGGGATTTTCCAGTTGGCAGTTCAGCAACCACTGTTTTGATGTCATCAATCACAATAGGAGCATATACATCTCTTTGCTCCACAGCTCGGGCACAAGTGGGGGGATACACCAGAAATGCCTGGAAACTGGACTATGTACAAGGTCCTACAGAATTTTATGAAAGCTTTGTGAATGTTGCTTTGTGAGTAAAGCATAGTACCATTCGGCCAGCAGAATGCAACATAAGCTGAGTAGTCTAGACATGACAATCGTTCCTTCAGCCTGGGTGTGTCCCTGCAGAGCAAGAATAAGTATGGACTCAGCATTTGGTCCTCTACAGTCAATTGCTCTGTGTCTAGACACAATTGTTCAACTCAGTCTAGCTCATTAGCAAGCTTCTGACATGCTCTCAAAGCTTAGTAGATACATGACCCCCCAACAACCACCTTGAAGACCTCCCACTCCACTGCCAGGAAGGTGGTAGATACTTCAGTAATATTGAAACAATCTGTGATATGGTTCATCAGTATGTCCCTAAAGACTGAGTCCTCCAGGGTCACAGATTGTAACTGCCATGTGGGAATTAGGGAAGGGGTTTTACCCCAAGTCAAGCCCAGCCAAAGAGAGTTGTGGTCAGACAGGTCTCTGCTGAGATAGTGCAGGGACGAGAATGAAGAACAGAGCACCTTTGAGCACAATTCTGTCCAGTGGAATGTACATGAACTGGAGAGTAAAATTAATAGTGCTAGGTGAAAGAAAGTAGGTTGATCAGTGTTCGGGGCATACACCCTGTCTGAAAAAGATAAAAGCCATCCAGTCGGCTCTTGAGAAATACCTGATCAACTGTGTCCACATCATGTGCCAGGCCCTAATCATAAAAGGGCCCCTGTAGTGTAAGCTGAATAGTTAGTTGTGTAAACCTGGCCCCACCACCGTTTCTCGAGTCTATACACTTCTGGTTGTGTAATATGAGATTTTTGTATTCATGCAATAGGGGGCCTTTTGCGCTTCAGGAAAGAGTAGATTTTATAACGTCCAGATGGCGTGTGCGTTCCTCTGATGTTCCAGGCTATTAGATCATTTTAAGTGTTTGGGTAGGATTCGTAGAGTGCAAATAACCCCTGTTGATTCCCTCTTGGTGGTCGTCTGTGGTCAGTGCCCTATTAGGATTGGAGAGTCCCTCAGTGAGGAGGTTAATGGAGTTGTTATGTCCTGGGTAATAAACTGCAGGTAAACCACTAAAAAAACTCAAATCAAATTGAATACTACTGACCGAAGCCTGAATACCCACCGTCCAAACCAGTTGTTGAAGCACCCATGGGGGAGTGGGACTGGCTGTCAGGCATGTTAATTGAACTATGTGGCTGAGGCTATTGTGGAAATTGGGTCACTGTTGAGATAGGGAAGCAGAGAGACGATAGTGAGCCAACAAAAGGACCTGAGGGAAGTGCAGCCAGCTACCCTGCTCATCTCAGTAGAGACCCCCTATGAAATCAGCAAGTGTGCCATCCCCTGAAGGAGCGGTCAATCATCTAAGTATATCTCCCTACAGGAGGGACACCTCCATCTCATGTGGTAGAGGAGGTTTGATGAGCGTTCAGGAAAGAGTCACTGTGAAATAGTGGTCTAAAGGTGTTCAACTGCTCTGTACGGTATCACCTGGGGCAGAGACCCAGTCTCTTAGTGAAGTGAAGATGAAACATTGGATTCCATTTCCGAGGAGCCATTTAAATCCTTTGGAGAGTCATGAATGGAGGCTGCAGCATCGACAGCAGAATGTTGGCTGCTATGAATGTATTCTCGAGTTGGGGCTACTGAGGAAGGCCCTGTCAGCTCCTCCCTGGAAGTGATACCTGCACTGTTTAGATAGGTGAGGCGGTTAGCCCTGGATCTCCTCAGTCTCAACGGGTCTACCTGTTAAAAAGTTACAAATCCCTTACGCCCACTGCTGGAATTATCTGTGAGAAGATTGCTAGTAAATACAACTGTGTCGTACTTCAATATACAATTTTAATGATGATAGAACTTGCCTAGTGTTCTTAGTAACATATCCAATAAAGAGAATTTTAGTGTCAATAATATCTTAATCGCATTATGTGCGATTGAAGGCTCAGTTCTGGAATAGAAATGGCTTATTGTGTTGACATGCTCCTTGAAGAGCAATAAGTAATCTATAGTACGTTTGAAGATCCTTGTGCTCAGGTGAATGAACCCCCTGTGTCAGCCTGACATGACCATTCATTATGGCACTACACAGCTTCAATTCCCAGTTTAGTAAATGTATGCCTCTAGTATTCAAATAGCTGTTACATTTAATGGGGGAATCTAAACCCCATATCTCATATAATGTAATTGAAAGCATTAAAATTGTCCACCATGAAAATCAAGAGGTTGGGGGTGAGCGTTTACATCATTAAAAATAGTATTAGAGCAAATACCTGGGGGCAAGTAAATATTAACAACAGAGCATTGGCTGGAGAAGAACTTGAAGTGGTATCCATTTTAGTGCCATCGAAATATTTAAATCAGCTGCAATACAACTGCTGTTCCAGTAAATGTTTTTTAACTCATAAAATTGCTGAGCCATCTTTCACATGGCTTTTCCTAGAGGGTGTTGCATATTTGCAAAAAGAAATATAGGGCCTGATTTATGAAAATCCAATTTACCGATTCCTAATTTGCGACTCTTACCGACTCACAAATTAGGAAATGATAAATCTGATTTACATAGCTTTACTTTATTAACATTGTACTTCATTGTGGTCTGGTATTTTTAAATACTGACTTGTTAAATGTGATTTGGTATGAATCTCAATTGGTGAATGTCGCACCTGGAGGAAATCGATACCACATCCAGTGAAGGAAGTTAATTTCCTGGGATCAGCAGAGCCAGTCGTTGTTTGCCGTCCAGCTTGGCACTACCAACGTGGAAGATGTCAAACCAGAAGCCACAGGAGGAGCAGTAGAGGAAGACGAAAATAAAATGTAATGATGCTGAGCTTGAGATTGTGGTAAAAGAGTGTTGGGGAGCAGGACAGGCTCTTTGAGAAGGCTTTCATATCTGTTCCAGAATCTACTAAAAAGCATATATGAACCTGGATACCAGACAGAATTAGTGCAAAAGATCAGTTGAAGAAATTTGCAAGAGGTAGTATGACCTCTGCTCCGGTACTAAAGAGAAGCTACTATACCCAAAGAAGGAGGCAACAGCTACTGGTGGAGGCAAGAGTAAAGAACCAATAACCACCTCTATGGAAGAGCTAATTGAATCAACTTTCCAGGTAGAATGCATTTCAGGGGTTTCTACAGTTGATACGTCTGTCCCTTCATCGGCTATTCAAGGTTAGTTGTAATTATTTTATATAAACTATATAATAATTAAAATAATTTCTGATTAATCCTTAGAAAGAAGATGTACACATTTTGGAATGCGGCTAACTTTTATTTTCAATATAAGTATAATTAGATGAGTCAAAGCACATTAAAAAAACATTGTTGCAAGAATACATATCAGCTTTTCTAAGGGTTGAATACAATGCATTGTGGGTAGTGAAGTTCAGTTGGTGTTAATAAAAACATTGACAAAGCACATAAACTTTTAACTTCTAGATTTATGGGGCACAATACAGAACCTTCATTGCTGATCTTTAATTTCAATTTTCTTGGAAATGATTAAAAGAAGTATCAGTGTGAACATAGCAACTTTGTACAAATCAATAACATTACTATCAAAAACATATGTATATCATCTTTTATCTTGCTATAAATCAAACTACTAATAACACCCACCCAGAAAATGAAGATGTTGGTCAAGCATCATGTCCAACTGAAGACTAACCGGAAGAATCAGTTATTGACATTCCAACTAACTGTCAGGAATAAGGCCAGGCGCGGTCCAGGTCTCGCCCGAAACTCCGCTGCGCGACTCTGTAGCACTTTATGCGTACCACTTGTCAACCCCTCTTGTTCCAAAGGTGACCATCAGCGTCGTCTGCCCTGTGGTAAAAATCATAGAGCTGCAGGTTCAGGACATTGGTGAACAAGATGCACTTATCAGTGCTATTCTGTGAAGGGACTACAATTCCCGTGTTTTTAGAGGCAGCAGCCATCTTGGGGTGTGGCTGGCCTATAACGCCCAGCCACACCCAAGCACGTTGCTCACTATTTTGAACACCTTGATGCAGCCAGACCTCGTGGGGGTTTCTCTGGAGAAGAGCAGAGTTCCTGAATGGCAGAGTGTCATCCAACCGAAGTATTCTTGTTTTCCATGGTGCATTAAAAAAAAAAAGTAGGTCGTACTCGTAGCGGTAAGGCCTTGCTGAATCCAAGTTTGAAGGAAGTCGTTACGTGCCCCTTATCATAATGAGCAAAGCGTTTCCAGTTTCTAGAGTATAGCGGCTTTCGTGCAACGATCAAAGGCATTTCAGAGCACAGGTGTAAAGCGCTCATTGCACAGCAATTCAAGCCATTCAGTTTACAGATGTAAAGCGCTTTTGGCACGACAATTCAAGCACTTCAGTTCACAGATGAAAAGTGCTCCTGGTACGGCAATTCAAGTGCTTCAGTTTACAGATGTAAAGCACTCTTGGCACGGCAATTCAAGTGCTTCAGTTCACAGATGTAAAGCGCTCTTGGCAAGACAATTCATTCGCTTCAGTTCATAGATGTAAAGGGTTCTTGGCACAGCAATTCAAGTGCTTCAGTTCACTGATGTAAAAGTTTCTTGCCACAAACAATCAAAGTGATTTAGGCCACTTGAGTAAAAGCGCCCCCTTAGTATAATGAGCATGGCGCTTTAAGGCAAGATAAGTAAAAGCACTTCCTGGTATTATAAGTAAAGCGCTTCAAGTTCAATGAGTAAAAAATGTTTTCAGTCTTTATAGTAGTGAATGTGAAAGCATTTTTTGGAGATAAGCAAATCATAGTTTTCATTGTTCTTTGAGAAGCCTAAGATGTGAAAAGCATATTTAATTATTTGAGATTTTCTAGGTCATGGTCAATGGTTTATGTTGAGAATGCAGAGATGTTACAGAATTTGTATTCTGAGTGTAATCATAGTCCAAAGCTCTTGCCATCTCTTGTTTCTGAGGTCGTAGTTTATTCTTGTTCCATGTTTCAAAGAAGGGGCTTTGCCCTCATGTCAAAAGGGGTCTCCATCTGATATCTCGGAGACGCATTTAGTCAAGTCTATTGATAAGTTGCTTTTCTATGAATGAATAAATGCATATTGTTCTAACCTTTTCTTTTCAGATCTCTCTCCCTTCCCCCGACTGGCTTCACCATAACTGTGTGCTATAATATCTTTCTGAGTTGGTGACGCCGGAAGGTGGGCCTTTTGTTCAGGAACATGCAGATCCTGAGGAAAGGACACTGTGACAGAATAGTGAGCCCACAAGTTTATACTTTCCTCTTGGTCTGTACGTGATCTGTGCAAAATGGCCACCATAGATACCCTTATGCAAGTAGTCATCAGATGCAAAGGGATTTGACAGACTCAAAAAATGATACAGCTGATTTAATGAATAAAGTAACTCAGTTACAGAGTAAGGTGGATGGTTCTGAATCTGAGTCTCGTCCTACGCCTCCCGCACCTACTAACATAGCTGTGAATGTGCAGACACAGATTCCTTTAGCTGCACCAGAGAGGTTTTCTGGGGACCCCAATAAGGTTCACATTTTTCTGACACAGGTGGAACTACATTTTACGTGTCGGCCTAGTGCCTTTCCGGACGCCCAATCTAGAATTGCATTCCTTATATCATATCGGAATGGTGATGCAGCTACTTGGGCAGTGCCATTAGTTCGAGTAGATTGTCCTCTTCTATATAACTGGCGTCGTTTTGTAGAAGAATTCGTAAAGGTTTTTGACAGACGCGCAATCACAATGTCTGCAGACAAAGAATTACTAGAATTGCGTCAAGGAAATAAAGACCTGATAACATATTTGTCACACTTCAACCTGTTAGTGGTGGAAACCCCTTGGCCTGAGGAAAAAAGGTCAGCAGTATTTTATCAAGGGCTAAAAGACGAACTAAAAGATGTATTGGCCCAAGTTGAACCACAACCAGAAACTTGCACTGATTTAATTAATCTAACTCTACGGATAGATCACAGACTTTCTGAAAGAAAAGAAGTAAGGAAAAAAATGGGAAAAAACAAACTGGCGAATGGAAAGATCCAGACACTTTCAATTGTCTTCAGATTCTATGATAGAACCAATGGATATCGGAACTGTTCGCCCACCACTGACCAAAGAGGAGAAAGACATGCAACGAAAAAAAATTCAGTGTCTGTGTTGTGGGGAAAAGGGTCATTTCATAAAAGAATGTCAAAATAAACCCAAGGGTAAAATTGACCCAACATCTGTGACTAAGAAAAAGACAGCGGTTGCTTTGGAAAATTCCCAGGAAAACTAAATTGCCCAAGAAAAAAACGAAGGGGACCTCTTGGGAAAATTGACAATCCCTTCAGTGTGCTCTTGCACAAATCGTTATGTCAAACATTTCCAAATCTTAGTACAAATGACTGTGCAGGGGAAAATACATAATGTTCAAGTTCTAATTGATTCAGGGGCAACAGGAAATTTTGTGGAACAACAAACTGCACTAGTCCTGCATGTATCCAGTGTCATGAAAAAGCTTCCAGAAGTTGTAAATGCAGATGATGGAAGTGAGTTGGCAGGAGGCCACGTTACTAAACAAACCTCACGAATACAAATGATTTGCAAAGATAATGAGAATCAGAATATACCGATGTTTTCAGTGAAAAGAAGGCGAGCTCATTACCACCTCACATGCCGTACGATTGTCAGATCGACCTTGTACCTGGCGCCAATATACCAAATTGTAGAATCTATGCACTATCAGAGAAAGAAAATCAAGTCCTACGAGAATACCTTGATCAATGTTTAGCCAACAAGCTAATTCGGCCATCACGATCTCCAGCAGCTTCTCCACTGTTTTTCGTACCTAAAGCAAATGGCGATTTGAGGCCTTGTATTGACTTTAGAGTGATAAATAAGATCACAGTTAAAAATAAATATCCACTACCACTCATACCAGTCTTGTTAGACCAGGTAAAATCCGCCGTCATTTATACTAAACTTGACTTACGAGGTGCTTATCACCTAGATTGAATTCGAGAGGGAGATGAGTGGAAAATGGCTTTTAAGACTCGTTATGGCCTCTTTGAGTATCTAGTGATGCAGTTTGGTCTGTGTAATGCCCCAGCAGTCTTTCTATATTTCTTAAATGATGTTCTGAGAGAATATCTAGACATCTTTGTCATCGTTTATATTGATGATATATTGATTTATTCAAACTCTGAAGATATACATGAAGAACATGTTAAAAAGGTTTACAAACCCTACAAAAACATAATTTGTTTTGTAAGCTAAGTAAATGTGAATTCCTTACCAAAGAATTTGAATTTCTAGGAGTCATTCTAATACCTGATGGCATGCAAATGAATGAAAGAAAAATTCAAGCTGTATCCGAATGCCCCACACCAAAATCAGTACGTGATATTCAATGTTTTTGGGGTTTTGCGTATTTTTATCTATGCTTCATCCATCACTTCTCTCAAAAGATGGCACCAATCACCAAATTGCTAAGAAAAAAGGCCGTCTTCAATTGGTCCCAAGAGACAGAGAAAGCATTTCAAGATTTAAAAAAGGCTTTTGCTACCGCTCCCATTCTAGCTCACCCTAATGTGGAAGAACCATTCATCGTGGAAGCTGATGCATCTGATGTTGCCGTTGGGGCCATCCTGTCTCTGCGTCATCGAGAAACTTGTCAATTGCACCCCATAGCATATGCATCAAGAAAATTGAATGAAGCAGAACAGAATTACACCATAGCAGAAAAAGAATTACTAGCAATTCATAATGCTTTTAAAGAATGGAGACATTATCTGTTGGGAGCGAAACACACCATAACTGTATATTCTCATCATAGAAATTTACAATTTATGAGTTCTGCCAGGCTACTAACTCCTAGACAACTAATATGGATGTTATTCTTTGCAGAATTTGATTTCATAGTGACTTTTAGACAGGAATAGATAATCGTAAGGCCGATGCATAATCTAGACAAGATTCTTCAATCACACCTACTGAACAAAAATCCATGCCTTCAAAAGTGTTGTGTTTAGTAGCTGCCGAGAAATTTTTCGATCTAATTCGTAATCATTTTCACATCACTAGGTGGCAAGAGTGGTTACAACAAGACACCAATAGGTCGATTCAACAAGGCTTACCTCTACATGAATCTCGAGTATTCCTGCCTACTGAGGAGTTAAGAGGAAACAGCTTTTCATTGGTTACACAAGCATCCTCTGGCAGGTCACTCAGGTCCTCAAAAAACAATAGAACTCATGAAAAGATATTTTTGGTGGCCTTCATTTGTTCACAACCTTAAGCAAATGCTACAATCCTGTGAAGTATGTGCAAGATGCAAAAGCGAACATAGCATGCCCAAAGGTCTACTGATACCTCTACCCGTTCCCAGTCATCCATGGGAACATATCTCTATGGATTTTATTACTGGTCTTCGTCAAATAAAACAATTTACAACCATTCTAGTGGTAGTATACAGTCTTACCAAGTATGCTCATGTCATTGCCTGTAAAGGTCTCCCAACTTCCGACACCTTAGCAACTATCATCTTAAAAAATATAGTTTGTCTTCACGGACTTCCAAGAGTTATCCTCTCTGATAGAGGAACAGAATTTTCTGCACGTTTTTGGCAACAATGGTGCAAGGCTCTACAAATGGATTCGACTTTATCTACTAGTTATCATCCACAAACGGATGGTCAAACAGAGAGACTAAACCAAACTCTGAAACAATATTTACGATGTTATGCAACAAAGTCTCCTACAACCTGGCTGGATCTTTTGTGGCTTGCAGAACTGGCTTATCATAACTCTCACCAATCTTCAATAAACTCAACTCCTTTCTATGGTTTATATGGGCGTCATCCGCACATTTTGCCAGTTACGTTACCTGCATCTAATCAAACCACTCCAGCAGTCATGGACATGCTAACACATAGGAAACAGATACATGCACAATTACAAACAAATCTTCATCAAGCAAAGAAAAAATATAAAATGCAATATGACAAAAAACACCAGCCTGGTCCTCAGTATACAATCAAAGATAGAGTTTGGTTATCCACAAAAACCTTTGTATTAAAAAATAAAAATATGTTTAATCCAAAATTCATAGGGCCCTATGAAGTAATACAACAAGTAAACCCAGTAACATATAAGCTAAAATTACCATCGTCTTTGAAAATTCATCCGGTGTTTCACACTTTGCTTCATTAAACCTGCTTCGCCCTCAAGCGTCACACAGCCTGCTCCTCTACTAGTCCAAGGCCATTGGGATCATGAGGTGCGATCTATTCTAGACTCTAAATATAGAGGGTCTTCCCTTTGGTACTTGGTGTCCTAGAAAGGATACAGACCGGAAAATGACTCTTTGGAACCCGCAAAAAATGTCCATGCACCACGTTTGGTGCGACGATTTCACCTCCTCCATCGTGATAAACCAGGCCCTGCATCGCGCTTGGGAGAGGGGATGTAATGTCAGGAATAAGGCCAGGCGCGGTCCAGGTCTCACCCGAAACTCCGCTGCTTGACTCTGCGGCTCCTTATGCGCACCACTTGTCATCCCCTCTTGTTCCAAAGGTGACCATCAGCGTCGTCTGCCCTGTGGTAAAACTCATAGAGCTGCAGGTTCAGGACATTGGTGGACAAGATGCACTTATCCATTCTATGAAGGGACTACAATTCCCATATTTTTAGAGGCAGCAGCCATCTTGGGGTATAAAGCCCAGCCACACCCAAGCACGTTGCTCACTATTTTGAAGACTTTAATGCAGCCAGACCTCATGGGGGTTTCTCTGGAGAAGAGCAGAATTCTTGAATGGCAGAGTGTCATCCAAACGAAGTATCCTTGTTTTCCATGGTGCATTCAAAAAAACGAGTAGGACGTACTCGTAGCGGTAAGGCCTTGCTGAATCCAAGTTTGAAGGAAGTCGTTACTTCTAAATGGTAAAGCGCCCCTTAGCATAACAAGCAAAGCGTTTTCAGTTTCTAGAATACAGCGGCTTTGGCGCATGGAAAAAAGGCATTTTAGACACAGGTGTAAAGCGCTCTTTGCACAGCATCTCAAGCGATTCAGTTCACAGATGTAAAGCGCTTTTGGCACGACAATTCAAGCGCTTCAGTTCACAGATGAAAAGCGCTCTTGGCATGGCAATTCAAGCGCTTCAGTTTACAGATGTAAAGCGCTCTTGGCACGGCAATTCAAGCGCTTCAGTTCACAGAGGTAAAGTGCTCTTGGAACGGCAATTCAAGCGCTTCAGTTTACAGGGGTAAATCGCTCTTGGCACGGCAATTCAAGCGCTTCAGTTCATAGATGTAAAGCATTCTTGGCACAGCAATTCAAGTGCTTCAGTTCACAGATGTAAAGCGCTCTTGGCACGACAATTCAAGCGCTTCAGTTCACAGTTGTAAAGCGCTCTTGGCACAACAATTCAAGTGCTTCAGTTCACAGGTGTAAAGCGTTCTTGGCACGACAATCAAGGCTCTTCAATTCACAGGCGTAAAAGGTTCTTGGCACAAACAATCAAAGTGATTTAGGCCACTTGAGTAAAAGCGCCCCCTTAGTATAATGCATATTGTTCTAACCTTTTCTTTTCAGATCTCTCTCCCTGCTGTTCCCTACTCTAATTCCCTTCCCCCTGACTGGCTTCACCATAACATGCTATAATAGCTTTCTGAGTTGGTGACGCCGGAAGGTGGGCCTTTTGTTCAGCAACGTGCAGATCCCGCGGAAAGGACACTGTGACACTAACACAGAAAGAAGAACAAACAGTCATGTGAACACCACAACTTTATTACAACTCATTCCAATTTAGCTGATAATGAAGTGCAAAACATTTCGTTTTGGCATTGTACGTAAAATATCTAGGGGCTTATTCACAAACTGCATCTTGTGGCACTTTTAGTTCTACTACAATAGTGCTACTCATGTACTACAAAATTATATTCACAAACCTATGTGTGGAGGTCTCTGCCTCTACCTATCATATCTTTTCTGTGCTGTGATCTGTTCCCTGACTGTCTATATTTTAGTAATAAATGTGGAAGGGACAAAGGAGAGCAGCTAGAAAATTTTAAATACTTGCTACTAAATGAGAGGGGTTTTGGGAGGAGTAAGGTGGGGTTAAGGGAAGGCTAGGAAAAGGTTTGAGGAGGAGACATGCACCCACCCACAAAGGAATAGCCTTTTCTTGTACAAAACAGTAGCAGATTTACTCCAGCTCAGACCTGGGGTAGTTTCAGCACCACCAAAAGCCAATCTCTGGTACTGCAACACCCTGGAATAGAAAATAAGGAGGGAGGGACTTAAAATAACGCACCAAAGGTAATAATGTTAAAATAAAATGATTGATTTTGACTTCTTAAATATATACATATGTATATATATATATATACACACACACACACACAAACATACATTAAATTAAAATTTAAAAAGATGTATATAAAAGATAAGCGTAATTTAAATTAATCCTGTACATAAAATTTAATCATTGTAATACATAAGTAAATATTTGCATTTAGGTGGGATTTGTTTAAATACTTTAAAAAAATTGTAATTTAATATTTTTAAGTTAAATATTTAATTGAACAATACAATAATGCTATAATATTTTTGTCACGTTCTACGTGTAAAATAAATATATATGGTTAATTTACATGAATAGTTATCAATATAGTTACCTTTTCTTTTTTTAATAAAGCTTTTCCCTATACTTTATCATAGGGCGGTTTCTGCTCTAGTGGCATAGATCCCCGACGACATGAAAAATTACTAATAGTAACTTTACATTTTTAAATTATGCTTTAATCCCCGAATTCAGGGGCAGAGACATGTAAACCTAAACTTTGTACTAAGTTACACTTGTAAATGGTTAATAGCCAAAATAGTATATTTACTATATTGTGTATGAGTAAAATATCCCATTAAGATATTAGTAGTGTAGCAGTTTTATTTTGTTCTACATTTAAAATAAATGTATATATTCATTTTTCATATTTATTATAAATGTGTTTTTTAATATTTTAAAATTAATAATCTTTTTAACCTTTCTTTATACTTTGGCATTGGGAGATCTCCGACTACATGTCAAAATTTACAAATAGTAACTTTACCTTCGTAAATTAGGCTTTATCTCCTGAATTCAGGGGGTGGGTGCATGTAGGTCTATACTTTGTAGCACATGTACACTTTTAAATGGTACATTAACTATAAAGTGTGCAAGGAAATGTTCTCATTTATAGGTTTATTTTGGTGAGTAGCTCTCCAAGGATATAAGATTGATTTATTGGCTGGGCATTATAAACATCTGGAAATAGATGTTCACATATTAAGTAGGTTGTGTGGGCCAAACCTGGCATTCTGGCCTCAGATATACTTGTTTTTTCAAGTGGGGGCTTTATTGATTTTAGGATTGTGCCGGGTCGAACATCGGCGATACGGCACAGCAGTACCCCGGGGGCATCGTCGGCTCCGGACAGGTTGACCCAGATATAGATGACACAGCAGCCAATGAGGGAACACACAGGGAAGGAGGAGGGGTTTTTAAACCCACAAAGTCCTCACCAGGTGAGTCCGCGGATTCTCCCAAAGACGGGCAGAACCAGCAGAGGAGCGGAGCGGCAGAGACGACGTCGGAACAAAGACGACTAAGTCGGTAGCAGCGCAACAACCCTTGCGACGCACTGTGGGACGGACAGGAGGCGACGAGGCGAGCAGACCGGCCACGCTTTGGGAAGAGCGTGGCCTAGTAAGGTACAGTCCTCCCTCAGGACAGGGATCTGGATTAGCAGGAACATTGGGAGGAGGGTTTTTTTTATTTCAGTTTTTTGTTTGAAAGAAGGGGGGAGAAAGAGAGACAGAGTGAGCACCATAGGTTCACAACCACAATATAGTTGGGTTCCGTTTAGTTTAGTCTTGTTGATGTTTTGGTTTGTATCCCCACCCTATCTTCTGGGCACCAAGGAAATAAAAGACCAAATAGACTATTTTTGTTTATATAGAAAATGCAAGCAGAGAATAAAGAAGAAAGAGAAACAGGGAAACAGGAGAGAACCAAAAGGGAGCAGAGAGAGGGAGAGAAGGACAGCAAAGAAAGAAAACTGGAAGGAAACTATAACACAGAAAGGAAAAGAGAAAGTCAGTAAGAAAGAGGAAAAGAGGACCAAAAAGGGGAAGAGAAAGACAGACCAGACAAAAGGGAGAAAAAGAGAAAGCATATCAGTTGTAATACGTACCATCCAAAACCAACATTTCTGTATTCTTCTTTCCTTCCATG
The DNA here is from genome assembly GCF_031143425.1 of Pleurodeles waltl. NCBI lineage: Eukaryota > Metazoa > Chordata > Amphibia > Caudata > Salamandridae > Pleurodeles > Pleurodeles waltl. The sequence goes on from NC_090447.1 coordinate 1,140,669,698, forward strand.
CGCCTCCTGAGTCACCACCTGGGGAAAGAAGAATAAGAGGGTGAAGACCGTACAAGAACACAGAGAAGAAAAGGAAAAGAAAGACAAAGAGGAGAAGAAAGAAATTGTAGAACTGTTAGTTACTTACTTAATAAACACCATACACTACAGTACCGCCTGTGAGCCTCCATTACTCTGACCCTGTTACAGTGGTGTCAGAAGTGGGATTTAGCGACTCCTTTCTCACGGACAGGTACAGGTAATGGAGGAGAAACCTACAATGGCAGACATGATTGCCCAACTAGCGGAAGGTTAGAGACATCTACAGCTAATTTGGGAGGAACAACTAAAGGGGGCAAAGGAAGAACGACTATCATCGCCAATAACCAGCTGATTCATGGAAAGGCCATTGGGAAACTAACAGAGACCATAGCAAGCAGCAGGATACACCCCAATGTCCCTAGTAGTGTCCTACAAATATACCAGGAAAATGAAGACCCTGACTCTTTCTTTACGAATTTTGAGCGAGTTGCTAGTTCTGCCAATTGGCCTACAGATAGATGGGGACAATACATCGTGCCTTTACTAACTGGTAATCTGGAGGCTGTTTATCAGGCGGTAAACCCCGGAGATGTAACTCCATATACCAAGAACAAGAAGGCCATTCTTAAACGATTAGGTCTGGATCAAGAGAGCTATTGACTTAGGTTCCTACAAACAAAGTGGGCACAACAGGAGAATCCCCGCACCCTCTCTTATAGAGTACATCATGCAGCAGGAAAATGGTTAACTCCCACAGAATCCTCCAAAGAAGACATATTTGAAACTGTGGTACTAGAACAATACCTAGACGCCCTACCCCCCTCTACAAGAAATTGGATCCTGCAACATCCGGGCCTCAATAATACCACTGCTATTGAACTAGCATGTGCATTCCACCAAGCTCTTGAGTTTAGAAGCTCCTGTGCTAAACCCCTACCAGTACCCAGCCGGGCACCTAATCCAAAACCACTTCTTACCAAATCTTTACCGGGTCCCAGCCCAGATAAGTCCAGTAGCCCACGTAATTCTTCCAAAGACTTCCCGATGGGGCCCCAATGCTTTCACTGTGCCAAATGGGGGCACATAGCGAGACATTGTCCTCTCAAAAGAGAGCAGGAGGAACCTATGGAAATAGGTATGACCAAGGGACGAGTCCTATGGTTAGGACAAACTATGGTGAGCTATACAACCACTATGTTGGTGAATAAAGAAAAGAGGCTATTAGGCTAATACTCATTGATTCCGGTTGTAGTCAAAGCGTAATTAACCAAGCATATGTGCAACCAGATCAATGGGACCTGAACACCCAAGTATTGATCACTTGTGTACATGGAGACAGGAAAACATACCCTGTTGCCACCATATATATCATTTGGAGGTGATAAGAAGAGTACCTCTCAGTAGGTGTAATTCCTGATTTAGGGGAGGATCTTATTTTAGGGACTGACTATGAAGCATTCCCCGAACTGTTAGAATCACTAAATCAGAATAATCTTACAGAGTCTTGGTGGAGGGAGGCTCCATTTGTATCGTCCAACATAGAGGAAAACAGCACAAAAAGGAGACTCACTGAATCTCAAATTCAAGAACAAAAGCACTGTTTCAGAGTGATCCTACTAGAGAAAAGACACATCCGCAAGAGCTTCCGAAGACCATAATGTCCATTGCCGGACAATTCCGGCAGTCACAAAGAGAAGACCCAACATTGAAGAATGCCTGGCAGATAGCCTTATCTTCCGATAACCATTTGGTCGGTCCTCCCTTCCAGCTCACTAATGAATTATTGTATAGAGTTTGTCCCACCTCCAATGACCAGGGCCCCCAGTTGGTGATTCCCCAGGAATACGGAAGCAGGTGCTCCACTTAGCCCATGGAGATAACGGTGAAGGACATTTAGGATGGGTAAAAAACAGAGGAGTCTATAACAAAGAGGTTCTATTGACCGAGAGTGTACGGCGATATTCGGAAACATTGTCAGGCATGTCCAAGTGCCAATTGATAGACCCCTCCATGAGTCCCAAAGTTCCCCTCCATCTCCTTCCCATAATAGAAGTTCCCTTCACAAGGGTTGGCATGAATCCGGTAGGACTCTGGTAGGACCATTAAGGTAGGACCCTTAATTCCATCTGTAAAGGGGCATCAATACCTCTTAGTGCTAGTGGATTACGCTACCCGGCATCCAGAGGCCATTCCATTAGCCAGTATGACCACAAAGACCATAGCACAAGCTATGATAGAGTTTTTTTCTAGAGTGGGGTTCCCCAGAGAGATTCTTACGGACCAAGGGACTCCTTTTATGTCCCGATTGATGTCCGAAGTGTGTCAGGCGCTAGGAGTTCAACAGATCCGGACATCAGTCTATCATCCCCAAACTGATGGACTTGTCGAGCACTATAACAAAACTATCAAGAACCTCTTACGCAAGATCATTAATGACTCCGGGAAGAATTGGGAAAAAAACTACCCCTAGTTCTATATGCCCTCAGAACCCATGTACATGTCATCCATGGAACACAGCCCCTTTGAGCTTCTATTTGGAAGACAACCCCGTACCTTATTAGACATGTTAGCAGAACAATGGGAAGAGACAGAGGAAAAAATCAAAGATGTTCTAACCTACACTAGGGACTAGGAAAATGTACACACTATTTGGGAAGAAGCCCATAAATATTTGAAAGAAGCCCAAGAAAAACAGAAAGCCTACTATGATACTCAAAGCAGACACCGAAACTAATCAGTAGGTCAAAAAGTGTTAGTTCTATTACCCACGACAGAGAACAAATTACTCGCCCATTGGCAAGGGCCCTATACTGTACATGAAAAGGTTACTCCGGTAACCTACAAAATTGAAGTATCTACCGGGTCAGGTAGAGAGAAAATAATCACAATAATCTCTTGAAATTATGGCATGACACAGATAAACCTATCAGTGATCTGTATATTTCCACCGTAACTGAAGCCGATATACCTCTATATCCCACAGAGACTAAAGAAAACAAAGAGACGCTTATGCCCCAGTTTAGTGTTTCTCTCTCTCCCGGACAGCGCTCCCAGTTATACAATATAGTCAGTGCTAACCTGGATGTTTTTTCAAAAACCCCAGGAAGAACCCACTTAATAAAACATCATATCTGAACAATAGGTGACAGAGTGTCACGACAAAGGCCATACCAGATACCGGAGGCCAGACGACAGATGGTAGAAAAGGAATTGAAGGAAATGTTACAGGCAGGGATTATTGAACCTTCTTCTAGACCTTGGTGCTCCCCCATAGTTTCAGTCCCGAAACCAGACAGTACTATCAGGTTTTGTATTGACTTCAGACAAGTAAATGAACTCTCACATTTTGACACATATCCCATACCTAGAATTGATGACTTACTTGAGCGGTTGGGGAAAGCCAAATATATGACCACATTAGACTTAACTAAGGGTTATTGGCAGATTCCTCTTAAAGAGGAAGACAAAGAAAAAGCAGCGTTTGCCACACCCTTGGGGCTCTACCAGTTTACTGTCCTTCCATTTGGTTTGCATGGGCACCTGCCACCTTTCAACGACTGATCGATATGGTGCTGCGTCCTTTTCAGGACCCTGTTACAAGGATGTAATGACAGGAGGAAATAGAAAACATATCATACTGGCCTCAAATAGAATTAATCAGTGATTAGCCTTTGGTTAAAAGGTGCAGATCCTTTGGGTTTGAAGCATCACTGAATTGAGTTGGAGGGTACGTTCTGAAAAATCTGAGTTAGGAATACACACTTCTGCAGAAGGATTCAATTCTGTCATTAACAACAACAGAATTTTTAGAACAGATTTGGTAATGGATCCTGTGCTAAAGTCAAGGACCGGAATCTAATTTTATGCATGCCTTGAAGTTCTTGAAATGGACATGTTTCAGTCAAGGTATTTGATCTCCTACACATCAGCCAGTGTATCAAGCAAAGTTAATTTCAGTTATCATATCCCAGTTTTCTTTTCACAGCCATGTTTTCGCAAGCTACCCTGCTTTTTCAAGGCTTAGTAGACTATTGGCCACCAACATATGTGGCCCACGTGGATCACAGATTCAGAAGGAGGTTAATGCTCTTTTAAGCATGTAAACTACACTATAATGTCTCTAGTAGTCCTCGTATGAAATTTGCTGGTGTATGCATGGGCAATTTATATCATGACTAACAGACCCATGATAAGGGACATCAATAGGAAGACAGCTTTGCTGTGTGTGCTCTTCAATAAGGACTGAAACGACAGCCTGGACTACAGTTTGTTTATGAAGAGTGTTGCTTAAGTGACTTCACTTTTATGACAATTCATTGTAACTAATGTAGTAGGAGTGGGGTGATTGACGTGGAGAGCACTACGCCCAGGCAATCAATCCTCTTTTACTGTTAACAGTTTTATTTATAGTATAGTCTGATGCCTCAATAAAACGAGCTTCAAGTTGGGTAATAACTATCATTGAGCACCAAGATGCCCACAGTGTTGAAAGTGCACTTTACCTTAAAATATATATACATATTTTGAAAATCATGCAATGTGGTGTCCTATGCCTCACTAGAGCGATCATTGGCTGGATGCTGCAGGGCAGCACTATTTTCCATCATTTAAAGGGACTGTAGTTGGCAGATTACTTGGAAATTGAGAACTCAGGAAACATGAGATTGAGAAGCAGTTGATAATTATACTATCATAGTTGCAAGAAACAAACTGCAGCCCCACAAATCAGTAATGCATTTCAGTCCAACGAGAATCTTTGTCTGACCAGCACTTACCGTAAACAAATACTATACAAGTAGTCTTATTTTAGTGTTTTCATAAACATAGAAAACAAACTCTTCTCGTTCTTGTTTTTGAGGATATAGACTCATTACTACAGACACCGTTTTATTTTTAATGTATTCAGTACCATGTAGGACAAATTGTATTAAAGACTGTCCTTATTCATTTTATTTGAAAAATGACAATATTAAAATGTACATTTGTGATAGATTATACACCATGTTTTAATCCTGAGTTGAAAAATGTATATATTTGGCTTGAGTCTCATGCAAACCTAAATTTAGTGGCAATTAAGTTAAAGTTCAGCATCATGTGCTACGGCCCTCACATCAATACCATTAAGAACTAATATGAGCCTACATTTTGAAATGTTATGTGTTGTCCAACATGCATGGTGTGATTTTCTGTTTTTCTTCCAGGGTGAAAGATCTTATTGCCCAACATAAGCCTGACACCTGCGTGGACTGCATTTCATCCTAAAATGGTTTCACAACTGAATAGCAATAGCAAATCACATGCTGCAATGCTCGTTTAATAAAGCTGTCTAGAATGGATGCCGTCATTCCTAATATTCCAATAAGTTTATAACGTTTTATGGTTTCGTATAGACTTAATGGCGCAATATACCTTGCCCTGCGGGCATACTTTTTTCCTAAACAATTATACCTGCCGATAACATGATACTGATGGCACAAGATCTTCTGTGTACAAAAAAAATGGCTACGCCAGTCATTGATACCAGCTCAGAGGTACCCGTTGGCACTACACTCCTACAGGGAGAGTTGAGTGTTACCTCTTTAAATCTAAACAACCCCACAGTGAAATCCTGTTATTTATTTGTTTTTGTATATGCATAGGTGAGAGAATAATGCAAGCATCAATGTGCTGGTAATTCATCAATCCAGTCAATAAAACTCTGATCAGTTTCATGAGAGCCACAATTGGTGAGGTGATTTCTACTTTATAAAAGAGCAACAGTCAAACTCAGGAAGCCAGGATGAATCCCACTATTCCTTTTTCCTCTGTTGATTGTAAGAGACTACATGAGACAAAGAGTCTGAGGGGAACATTGGTCGGGATGTTGAGAGAGTCACGTAATGATTTCCTTCTCGGTGGCAGGGGCATGCTGGTCTCATGAAGCATGTAAAGAAAAGCAGAATAATACAATATGAGACACAAGACAATTGCAAGTGTAAGGCATCGACTACACACCGGAAGCCGGCTTCCCGAGTTCCGTGGCAGAAGGTGCTTCAGTGAGTTCCAAACCTACTAGGATACAGGTGTCGAACCCATGGAGACTCAGCTGCTGTAGAATGGTAACAATGGTAAAACACCGAGCAATACCTGCCTTACCCTACTAACCCAAGGGACCGAAGGAAAGGAAAACAAGAAAGGGTTGAGATACGAAGTACGGTGCCATACAACTAAAAGGTAAACTTGCCTGGCAATGAATACATTTGACCAAAGAGCGTAAGCACTCCATCACCCTTTCTAGTTCTAGAAGTGCAGAAGGTAACCTAGAAGTGGTTACACATACACAGGTTGGCGCTCTAGTTCTCATTCTTAGCTTACATCCTATTTCCTACCACTTCCAACCCAGTTTAACACCTGTCTTCCTGATGAATCATGGGGCTTGTGATTTATAGATATAGGTCCATACTCTCCAAACAGATTCTCTCCTTCTCTGTCTGACATTCCGTTCTATCTACTGTCCAGTCCTGACAGCATCATGCTCTCACGCTCTCTATTTTGGCAAGTCCTGATTTATTCATATTCCAAATGCACACAAGTCCTCTTTTTGATTTAGCCCCAAAGGATGCTTGATTTCTGCCGATCTTGTATATCGTGACTCAAATAGACATATTTTTGCTGTTCTGGCACCTCCCTTAATGTCCTCTAGCATAGCCTCAATCCCATCTAATCCTTTGGTATCCCTGTTGTGTTCTTTCTCGAAGTGTCTGGCCACTGGTTACGCCACATCTTTGTTTTTGATAGCTCTTTTATATTGTACTATCTAATACATCATTTCAGAACGATGTTGGTTCCAGTGTGTTTCTTCTTACAGAGACATACAGTTTAGCCTTTTTTTCTTTATCCTGTTCATTTCCTACTTTTTTCTTCCTCCCTTTATTGGGAGAAATATAAAACAAACCAAAGAGAGGATTAAATACCAACCTGTAGTAAACCTCCCCCATTGAAATGATCACTGGGAAACCAGTCCACTCTTAGTATGTCATCAGGAGGCAAATCATGCATTATTCTAGTAGTGTTAGTGGCATCATAGCCTCCACGCCACAAGTCCAATCATTGATGGTATATTGTACCATTCTAGGAAGTGCACAATAGCAAGTATACACTAGAAGTCAAAGTAACCAACAATAAACGTTAAAACACCAGGGGAACAAACAGAGGCACTTGTTATCTTAAGGGTGCTCCTTCGGGGCTTCAAGGATTGCATCCCATCTATTTGCAGTAAAAAATGTTAGTAATCCTGCCCCTTTCACCCTATGCAAGTACTTACTTTCTGCCTCAAACCAATTTATGAATATATTAATCAGTTTCATAATTGAAGTAGAATTATTTTTCTTCCAAATCACTGCAACATTACGTTCTGCCAAGAGTCAAGTAAGATCCACAAACCTCTCTACTGCTGTATTAGTCCAGGGGGTAGGAGAAGTCCCTGCAGCCAGTGACATGGGTTAAAACAGCAGCAACACCCAGACCAAAAGGATGTAGGTACACTGCAAGCCCATAATCATGTGCACAAAGTAGGACTCATTAACGTGGCATCAAGGACAATGACAGGGCTCCAGGGTAGATTTGTTCGATTTGGCTGGGGGTCATGTGTGCTCTATTAACAATGTTAAATTGTATATATTTAAATTGCACATTGCATGAAACCTTATTTGGGTACATGAGGATCCTCCCCTATTCTCAATCTTTCAACGCAATAGATATGTCAGTATCCCACTGTGTGCAGAGCTTAACCACTCGGAGCTGACATGTAGACAGAGTAGGAAGGTGGGCAAATGTGGTGTTGGTGCGTGCATGCATGCATGCAAAGTGAGTGTTGTGTGGAAATAAAAAAGAAAACACTTACCTTGCTTGCTGCACGACGTCTGATGTCCTCGTCCCTTTGGCCTCCTCTCAGGATCCAGCAAATTCTCTTAAGCAACCCTGGTGCTGCTTTCATGCTGGTAAACAGCATGAAAGAAGTGTCAAGATTGGAGGGGCTGGGGTCTCTCAGCGCTCTTAAGAGCACTGGATGCTTGTGCTTTCTCTAACACAACTGTCTTACCATTTTGTGTAGTATTTGACTCAATTCGTGTACAAGTGTTTATTTAGAGTGTTCCAATCTGCCACAGCTCATGCAGAGCGAATTTGATCTATACATAGGTAAGAAAATGTCCCATGTGAATGTTGCGATCGTCTACAAGAAAAGTGCTTTAGAACCCCTTCTGCAAATAAATCCCCAATCGCGACCACTCCTTTCTCAGCCAACATCCAGAGCTGATGTTTCCTAAGTATCCTTTGTGGTGAGGCGACAGGAACAGAGGACAGTATATGCTTTGTAAGAGCATAGCTAAGGTTCAGAAAGGCCAGCACTGTCTACAGTAGTGTGGATCATAGAATGGGTAAAGCTTCATGGCAAACAGCAGTCTCTGTAGAATACCATCATAATATCTGTGCTTATGGAGGCTTTACTCAATGAATAACCAGCCAGCCACCTGGATACCCACTGCAGCAGTGCAGAGAGGTAGGATGTTTTCAAGTCTCCGCGTCACAGTCCTTGTGCTTCTCAATGCAGCTTTAGGGTCAATTTAGTAACTCAACATCGGCCTCCAGCCCATACCAACCAACCAGTATTTGATCTAGTACATTGGGGAAGGGAAAGGCTCACTAAATAGTATAGGAAGTGTTGAAAGGATCACCATTTTAATGAGCGTCACATGGCCCATGACAGACCGCGCCAGCAAAGTCCAAAGTGCATTCTATAACTTAAGAGTACGTACCACTTTCTCCAAGTTACTGTTGTCGCGCCGCGTGGTGCGGCGCGAGCCGAATGTTCGGCACAAGCCGGGCGTTCGGCTGGGGCCGCACAGCGCGTTTCTAAAACGCGGCGCGCCCCCAGCCTTTCATGCACTTTTCGAGGCCCCAGGCATTGCATGGGGCCTCGCTCTATCGTTTTCCACCGCCTTGCTGGGGTCTCCTGACCCCCCTTACCTGTTCTTCTTTCTTCCTTCTTGTCCTCTTTCTTTTCTTCTTTCTGGGGTCTTTTTGTTGTACTTTTTTTATGTCTTCTTCCCTTCCCAGGTTACCTTTCTCTTCCCAGCATTCATTGTTCCCTATTCTCTATGGTTTCTATTCTGTTTTGTTCTATGTACCTCTCCCTGCCTAATATGGTGTCCTTTTACTTCCTGTGGGTCACTTCCTGTCTTTTGGTATATAAGGGCTGTGTTTTCTTCATTTCCTTGCGCTGCAACACTTTCTGCTCAGTTAGTGTCTTCGCTCCTGATTTCCTCCCCTTTTGGTTCTGGATTTCAGCATTCTGTGTTTCCTGTCCTTTGCTCCTTTTGGATTCCTGTTTGTTTGTTCTTGTTTTTTCCAGGAATCTTCCTGTTTGGAGGTTTTTCCCCTTTTCCTAAGGATTTTTTTCCCTCTGGCGCTATTTTCTGAAGGGCACGGTCTGTTCTTGGCGTCTCCATTGCCTACAGCACCGTGGCTACCAGAAAGAGTCGCCCCTTTTTGGGCCAAAGTCGAACATTGAAGATCCACGCCACCAGATCTGCAAATTCCAGGCGCAAGCAGCACGTGAGTCGTGACAGATTGCAGCGCCAAACCATTCCGACGCCCTCAAACACCATGGATGACTCAGTGGCGGCTGCTGCAGATACGGAACAATCTCTTTTGACCACGATTCAGCAACAAGCTCAGGAATTGCAACAACTACGCAATGAAAATGCTGCGTTACGACAGGCTTTGGCTCTCCGCACCAGTGATGTTCCAACTATCTCCGCTTCCACCCCTTGTTTCTCTGGTGAACCAACCAAGCTTCGCGAGTTCCTGGATGCATTAACAGTGTACTTCGCCTTCCGACCTACCCAATTCTCCCACGACAGGACCAAGGTGGGTTATCTTATCAGTGCCTTATCCGGTCCAGCCTTGGCCTGGGCAACCCCGATGGTGTCCTCCAACGACCCGGTATTGTCGGACTATTCCACCTTTGTGAGTCGCTTCAAACAGATGTTTAGCCGTCCTGGATTGGAAGCCTCTGCTGAAGAAGCCCTATGTGACATCCAACAAGGCTCGCAAGACGTCCTGCAATATATAACCCGTTTTCGTCAGCTGGCGGCAGAGACCACTTGGGTGGAACGTACTCTGGTAACTTTATTTCGTAGAGGACTCAAAGAAGAAATAAAGGATGAACTAGTACATTCTACCAGAGCAGAAGAGCTTCGTGGCCTGATGGATCAAGCACTGTCCATCGAATATCGTCTTCAGGAACGGAGATCGGAAAAGAAAAGGAGTAGAGGGTTTTCCCAGCCAAGTAGCTCACGAGCTTGCCTACAGCGTTCCGAGGAACCTCGCACTCCTGCTAGAGACATCGAAGGGGAACCCATGCAGGTGGATACTACCCGAGGTCCGCTCTCTGCTAGTGAACGAGAAGACAGACGCAAGAGAGGGTTGTGCCTGTACTGTGGTTCTGCTGGTCACATGCTTCGTACCTGTCCTGTACGTCCACCCAGGCCTTCGGGAAACGCCACCTCCCGTCCTCTGTAAGAAGGGAGGGGACGGGATCTACAGCTATACCTTCCATCAGCTCCTTTAATGACAATACAACCGCCTTGTTCATTTTTCCTGTCCTGTTACAACTTCCTGACGGTCGTCAAGAAAAGACTATGGCATTACTAGATTGTGGTGCTAGTGGTATATACATGGACAAGACGTGGGCTGCTGCTCACCAAGTTCCTACACAAGCAAAAGAAGTACCCGAACAGGTACACACCGTGGATGGATCCTTGATATCCTCGGGTCCTGTAGACACCACTACCCTGATGTTAAGTCTACAGGTGGGAAACCATCAAGAACACATTTCCTTCGATCTTATCACGTCCCCCAACCATACCATCATTCTTGGAATTCCGTGGTTCATCCGACATAACCCGTATATAAATTGGGTAACCCGGACAGTTTCTTTGTCTTCGCAATTTTGTCATGAGAACTGTTTTACTTCCGACAAGTATTGGTCTCCGAAAAGATCCTTAGATACTGAAGGTGCCACTGGTATGTCCATTAATACGGTCCAAGGGGTCCCAGACCACTATTTGGAGTTTCAGGATGTTTTCCAAAAACCGTCGAAACCTGTGCTACCTCCACATCGAGAATATGATTGTGCTATTCCATTGGAACCCGGCACAATTGTTCCTTTTGGGAGGATGTACTCTCTCACGGAACCCGAAAGAGAAGTTCTAAAAGAGTATCTGGACGAAAATATACAGAGTGGTCTTATTGTTCCATCGTCGTCTCCGGCTGGGGCTCCTCTCTTTTTTGTGCCCAAGAAGACAAAGGATCTTCGTCCTTGCCTGGATTTTCGAGGTCTGAATAAAATAACAATTAAAGATCGTTATCCTTTGCCTCTCATCAGGGACATACTAGAAGCTATCAGAGGGGCTCAACGTTTTACTAAATTAGATTTACGAGGAGCTTACCACCTTTTACGCATAAAAGAAGGCGACGAATGGAAGACAGCTTTCAGGACTCCATTTGGCCATTTTGAATATAGGGTTATGCCGTTTGGCCTCACTAACGCCCCCGCAATCTTCCAGAGATTTATGGACTCAGTGTTTTCAGACCTTCTGAATCAGACAGTCGTGATCTACCTAGATGATATTCTTATTTATTCTAGAAATCCTGAACTCCATTCTTCCCATGTGAAACAAGTTCTTCAAAGACTTCGTGCTCATCAACTATTTTGCAAACCAGAAAAATGTGAGTTCGACATGACGGAAGTCAAATATCTGGGCTATCATTTAAGTCCCACTGGCATAGCTATGGATCAAGAAAAGGTACAAGCTATCCTAGAGTGGCCTTCTCCTTCTTCCATAAAAGAAACACAATGTTTCCTAGGGTTAGCAAACTTCTATCGACAATTCATTCTAGACTTTGCCAGACTGACTAGCCACATAACTCACACCTTAAAAAAGGAAAATTTAAAGAAAGGGTTTGTCTGGACTGAGGCGGCTGAAGCAGCCTTTCAAGAATTAAAGAGAGTCTTCACCCAAGCCCCCATCTTGAGACATCCAGATACCACCAAACAATTTATAGTCGTTACTGATGCTTCTGAGCGAGCCATCGGAGCTGTCTTACTCCAACGACAAGAGGATGATGGTCTTGAACATCCTGTTTTCTACTTGTCTCATATCCTTTCCACAGCTGAACAACACTATTCTGTACTAGAAAGGGAATTATTGGCTCTGAAAACAGCCTGCCTTGAGTGGAGACAGTTTCTGATGGGTTCCAAGGAACCATTTGAGGTGAGGACAGATCACCGTAACCTACAATGTTTACGAAATTTTGTATGCCAGAATAGTCGTCAGGCCCGCTGGGCCTTTTTCTTCAGTCAGTACGATTTTTTTATCACATATATTCCTGGATCTCAAAACATTCAGGCTGATGCTCTGTCTCGCCGATATCCAGAGTGTACTCCTTCCTCATCTCAGTATCTTCTGGAACCCCGTAAGATCATTGGAGTGGCTCAGTCTTTCCTGGAAGAAGTACAACTGGAATACGCCAACCTATCGGACCACGACATTGAAGAACTAAGACCATTAATACATAAGAAACAAGGATATTTTTATTATCAAAACCTGATATTCCTCCCCACTAACAAGGTGCAAGAAAAGGCATTACAAATGTGCCATGATTCACCTGTAGCTGGTCATAGAGGCATCAAGGCCACACAAGAACTTCTTTCATTATTTTTCTGGTGGCCTACCTGGAAGCTGGATGTGGAAAGATACGTTCAGGCCTGTCCCATATGTGCCCAAATCAAGATACCCCATACCAGACCGGCAGGATTACTACAGCCTTTGCCTGTTCCACCGGCCCCATGGCATACCATCTCTACTGATTTTATGTGTTCACTCCCACCATCAGCAGGAAACCGGGTCATCATGGTCACGGTGGATTCTTTCACGAAGATGGCTCATTTCACTGCCCTGAAAAGGCTACCCACTTCTCAAGAACTAAGTCAAATATTCATTGATCATATCTTCCGTCTCCATGGACTTCCACATACCATAATATCTGATAGAGGACCTCAGTACATTTCCCGATTTTGGAGGCATTTTTGTAAAACACTAAATATTAATAGAGCCCTGTCTTCAGGATTCCATCCTCAGACCAACGGCCAGACCGAGCGTCTGAACCAAGGACTAGAGCAATATCTTCGATGCTTTTGCAATTCTACCCAAAGTAACTGGAACACTTACCTCTATAGCAGAATTTTCCTACAATAACTCAGTCCATAGTGCCTCCAAGGTCACTCCCTTTTTCTGTTCATATGGTTTTCATCCTACCTCTTTTCCTACTTCTCCACAATCCAACTCTCCTCTACCCGCTATTACCTATTTCTCCAAACGCCTTCTCCAAATCCATAGACTAATTCGATCTAATTTGTTACATACCAAGAGATATATGAAGAAGGCTGCTGACAAGAGACGTGCTACCAATCCAGACTATCATCCGCAAGATAAAGTCTGGCTCTCCTCCAAATTCTTACCCTCACGTCTTTCTCAAAATAAGTTCACACCTCGTTACTATGGGCCTTTCCGTATTCTTCAGTTGGTCAATCCTGTCACTGTCCGTCTTCACTTACCTCATACATGGAAGATTCATCCGGTCTTTCATGTTTCTCAGCTTAAACCTTATGTGCCTGACCCTTACTCACGTCAGTTTCCTTGTCCACCTCCTGTACTCGTGGATGATGTTCCTGAATATGAAGTACAGGAAATTTGTGACTCTCGTCTTTTTCACAAACGCCTTCAGTATCTGATTCATTGGAAGGGTTATCCTCTCAGTGAATGCTCTTGGGAAGATGCATCTTCTGTTCACGCTCCTCGCCTGATTCAACGCTTTCACCGTTTATTTCCTCTCAAACCTGGCCCTTCGGGAGGGGGACCTACTGTCGCGCCGCGTGGTGCGGCGCGAGCCGAATGTTCGGCACAAGCCGGGCGTTCGGCTGGGGCCGCACAGCGCGTTTCTAAAACGCGGCGCGCCCCCAGCCTTTCATGCACTTTTCGAGGCCCCAGGCATTGCATGGGGCCTCGCTCTATCGTTTTCCACCGCCTTGCTGGGGTCTCCTGACCCCCCTTACCTGTTCTTCTTTCTTCCTTCTTGTCCTCTTTCTTTTCTTCTTTCTGGGGTCTTTTTGTTGTACTTTTTTTTATGTCTTCTTCCCTTCCCAGGATACCTTTCTCTTGCCAGCATTCATTGTTCCCTATTCTCTATGGTTTCTATTCTGTTTTGTTCTATGTACCTCTCCCTGCCTAATATGGTGTCCTTTTACTTCCTGTGGGTCACTTCCTGTCTTTTGGTATATAAGGGCTGTGTTTTCTTCATTTCCTTGCGCTGCAACACTTTCTGCTCAGTTAGTGTCTTCGCTCCTGATTTCCTCCCCTTTTGGTTCTGGATTTCAGCATTCTGTGTTTCCTGTCCTTTGCTCCTTTTGGATTCCTGTTTGTTTGTTCTTGTTTTTTCCAGGAATCTTCCTGTTTGGAGGTTTTTCCCCTTTTCCTAAGGGTTTTTTTCCCACTGGCGCTATTTTCTGAAGGGCACGGTCTGTTCTTGGCGTCTCCATTGCCTACAGCACCGTGGCTACCAGAAAGAGTCGCCCCTTTTTGGGCCAAAGTCGAACATTGAAGATCCACGCCACCAGATCTGCAAATTCCAGGCGCAAGCAGCACGTGAGTCGTGACAACTGTTGCAGATACCCCTCACCGTGTGGCAAATGCTAGTTCCCAAATTCCTAAATGACAAGGTCTATCACACTAGATGGCCCTCCAGCTCAGCCTGATCTGGTGGTTGCATTCTCTTTTAAAACACTGTGACTACAGGATTTACCCTTCTCACATGGAAAGAAACTTTTTGTGCTGGTCAACCAGTCACTGTTGGTTATACTTTTCAAACGACTGTGCAGTAGATCATATTTCAGCAATCAAGAGCTTTTGAAAATGATACTTCCTCTGCTACCATTCAGATTCTTCAGTATATGATCTGTCTTTAGGATGCTCCCATACTTGCTAAATAGGTTTACAATCTGAGTCTAAACTGTAGTCCTCGATCAATCGTATCACCTTTATTTTTGTGTCACAAGTAGTTGCTTTTGCCAACAGATTTTTTTCATTTAAATTTTGCTGCAGTCTTTAGCACTGTGCCCATATCACCTTTTTCTTTTGTGCCCTTTATTACTTTTCTGTTTCAGAATCCGCATTCATATTGCAACGTTTACCATTGCAAATACTGCTGTCTCCCAGGCCATGCTACGCAAGGCAGTCGGCTGTGCGCAGCGGGAGTTGGGCAGAGCCTGTGGCCAGGTCCTGTGCCCTAGCCTTTGCCATCATCCATTCCCTGCTGCACGCGACCTTGGCTATGCGCAGCGGCAGGGGGGACGCAGGCCTGGCCTACAGTCGGGCGAAGCACAGTACCCACTGCCATCAAACTACCCCAACATACACCCATCTGCCCAACCCTTTACCAGCAGCCATCCTACTGCACATGGCATTTGGTTGTGAACATTAGGGGTTCGGCAAAGTGCCTTGCCTCTAGCCACGCCCTGCACCCTACCCTTCCTGTAGCCTATGTTCAAAGTGCACAGCCGTAGGGTGCAATGGCTTGGTCTTTGCTTCGGTCAGGCACTCGTGAAAGTGTTTGCCTTTGGTTATTGTTTGATGAGCATGAAACTTTTGAGTCAGAAGTGATTCGAGGGTCATGAAACTCTTGAGTCAGAAGTGATTGGAGTGGCAGCCACAAAACTGCTGTTTATTAGGGCACTTAAGATGGCAGCTAGCCTTTCTCTGAAACTTTTTTGACTCAAGAGGTAGAGTGCCAATTTTGAGGTTTTATCCTGATGTGTGACGTGAGTTTTCCACACCTCTGGGTACCCCTTAGCACTCGTAGGATGGCTGCTATGGCTGTGCAAAAGTCTTTTCAACAGAGTGAAACTCTTGAGTCACATCCAGCGAAAAATAACAACTAAAATTGGAACAAAATAAAATTAGTTATGGTCTCATTAACATGCCAGGGGTGAGTAAATGTAAGTCCATTTCTACCCAAATTGTATGGAAGTCAGCTTATTCATAGGTGAAGTTGCTTATATGAGATAAAACATCTTTCTAAACATCTGGCAGAAAGAAGGTGAGGAGATAGGAGGAAAGAGAATTAGAAGTGTATTCTCTGAGTGATTTACATGAAAATCAGCAGCCAGTGGATTATGAAGGTAAGATCTAAATATCCATGAATCAAGAATTTCAGTGATCACTTCAGCTGTCTCCCAGGGTTTTTCTCACTACTCTTCTTACAATATACATAGGGGGAGCGGTTTCAGAGGATTGCTTATTTCTGACCGTTATACTGTTTGATATATCATTCCATCTTCTGCGTAGTGCTTCCATTGCAATGCACGAGGTGCATATTTTCACACCTTGTGATGATTGTATAGGTAATAAAAAAGATGTCTTCGAAAGGAGACACCCCTGAGTAACAGCAACCCATTGTGACTATTTCACAGAAACATGGCTCACCTTCACACCCTTTATATATCTTAGGTGTCATTCTTTCCATAGGTTACAATCTCTATTGTGTGGAACATGCACATAAGATGGAAAGAGACCTAACTGTCATTCATAAGTCCTTTTGGTCCTGCACCTTAGGCAAACAAGTAATACTCAACTCCATGGAGTTGCTGACCTGACGTTTTGCGTTCTCCGCAACATAGGCCACCACCATCCATCTCATCTACAAGCTTCCCAGATAGAACAAGGACTTTATAGATGAATGTGCAGAACTCCTTACCACCTCGTCCACCTGACGTGCCTACGCCATTCTCTTGAGTGACTCCAACCTTCTGGACAACACATGTTAAAAACAAAACAAGAGACACCCTATTCAATCTTATCCACACTTTATAGGCTACATCTCCGACCTTGTATTCCCAACATCCCCAGCAATCCAGTGCAATTCAGGCATACGCATGGACTAACTACTGTGCTGTCCATGTCTTTTGCTCAGAATCCTACCAACAAACCAAAGTCAACACAAAAGAAAAGACTAAACTTTCAGGTGCTTCAAAGACTTATCCATAAACAATGTTAATTCTTGAACTCCTCTCTCACCCTAGCAACTTCACGTCTGAAGCCAGCACCCTTCAAAATGAATTCAATACTTTTTTGGAAAACTGCATGAATATCCACACCCCAATTAAAACGTGAAAGTGCAGGCCATAGTCTTAACCACCCTGGCACTCTAAAGACCTCGCAGGCAATAATCAATCAATCTTCACACAGGAAAGAAAATGGAAGAAAAACAAAGTTCACGAAGAATGTATGATACTGAGTTTCTTCTTGCAGCACGCAGAAAACTCATCACAGTATTGAAAGCAAAATACCATAGCAACACCTTCAATGAGCTATAAACAGAAGCAGAAGGTTTTTCATGGCAATTAATTACTGTATCAACCCCCTGCTAGACCAACCTATTTCTCACTCCACAAAAAGTGCAATGCCATTAACTTATTCTGCAGGGAACAATTACAGAAGATCTGACAGCACATCAACAACACCAAGCCAGCTTGATCTACAGCCACTCCTTCCTGTAGTATCCCACAATGGTCATTCTTCAAAGTCATATCTCTTGCAGATCTCACCGACATACCCAACTCCCCCAAAGCCACTTGTTATGAAGATGTCTTACCCTCATCCTTCACCAGTGCTTTTCATGGGGACAGTCTTTTACCCCTACTCACCGTTGTCAGTGCTTCCCTCATTCAAAGCATCTTCCTAGAACCTCCTAGGACAGGCCAAATACTCCCACTCCTAAGAAGACCTTGACGATCTCTGCAACTACTGGCCCGTCACTCACCTACCATTCATTGGCAAGATCATTGAAAAAAACTGTTGCTGTTTAATTCCAAGAAAACATTAATGCTAACTGTCTCCTGCATGATTACCAATCTGGTTTGAGGTCACCTTACAGCATAAATGCCTTACACATCGTTGGTGATATCCTTTTGACTAGACAAAGATGACCCCTGTCTCCTAATACAGTATTGCTGGACCTGTCAGCTGCCTTTGATACAGTCCACCCGCATACGCACCTTGGAGTATCAAATGGTTGCCTGCAATGTCCTTCACTGCTTCCCTTCTTACGGTTCCAACTGATACCAGTTGATTCACTTTGGCATCTCCAGGGCCCAGAAGATCTCTATCACTTGTGAAGTCTCTGAAGGTCCTATGTTTCTAATGTTATTTTCAGCCTCTCCATAGAGCAACTTGGTGCTCTAATCATATAGCATCAAGATTCACCAATGTGCTGATGGTACACAATTCTGTATGAAAGTCCTCTCTTACAAATTTAGCCGAATAAATCAGGCACTTGGCCGGAAGAGCCCTTAATAATGGCAATCTGTGTTTAGATCAGACCCACTGAGGCGAGTACAAAAAAGATGCAGCTGGTCTCCGCACATCTAATCTGAAACCTCAGGCTGTGGTATGCAAAATCTAAAAACTAGCATCTCAACTTGGTGAGCATATGACTAAAATTGAAGAGAGTAAATATGAAATAGAATGGCTATAAGTTAGTTAGTTGATGCCCAACAGAAACAGACACAGGCCTTAATTGATAAAATGGAGGCTATGGGGAAGAATATGAGAAGGAACAATCTACAAGTTCTTGGCATTGACGAAGGTGCTGAGGGGGATGATTCCTGAGGTTTTATTGCATGATTATTTCAGAGATCCTTTCTCAAATTTCATAAGTGTGGACATTGATTGCCAAATCTGATTGTGCTTCCTTGGTGCATCCTTTCTCTTTCAATAAACCTAAAGGTAGTTTGAAGGGTCATTAAAAATCAATATCCTAAGACTTTCTTGATTTGTACTAGAAATGTATTTTTTGACAACTACTCTGTTATGCTGCACAACCCAAAAAGCCTCCAAGAGACGGCAAATACACATTTTGCATTTGATCTGATTTCTCTCATTGCACAGTTGAATGTTGCTGGACACTGAGACAAATGATTTCCAAATTTCAATCTTTGGGAGCACAGATTTTCTAGCACAAACCTACATGGCTAAAGATTATCCATAGATCTCGTACACGATTCCACATTAGTGGAGCAACCAGAGTCTAAGAGAGGGCTCCCAGATATTCACCAAACTAAGCAATTCATATATGATTTAACTCACATCAAGTTTGTACGATGATCTTTAATAATTGAGGAACATATATAGACATCTCAGGAGATTGCATACTCTTTTCTTTTTTCTTTTAGCTTCTAAGCCTAATAGCTATATATCTTCCCGAACACATGACCTGGTGGTCAATGTTTTAAGCACTAGGGATAGTAGGGGGTGGTTGTCTCTGCATTCACAGAGGTAAATGGTGGTTTGAGATTCGGGGTAGTGTTCTGCCCTCATTCAGGGTGGGATGGGTGGGTGGATGGGAGGCATGAATGGATGGGGGCTCAGGCTAGCAGAAAAAAACACAGAAAAGAAGGATATACATTCATGGTGCTCAAGCAAAGCAAATAAATGATTATGCAGATGCAGGATAAAATGGGACGAAAATGTAATTAACAAGACATAAGAGTTACTATGGGAAATGTAGAAGGTCTATGATCCGATTCTAGGATTCATATTATTAGAGCAGAATTAATCTAGTTAGTACCTGAGATATTATGCATACAGGAGACCAATCTTTCTGGGTGTTAGTCCTCCAAATAAAATCCTGCGTATGCAACAACCGAAGGCTACCCTTTTTCATATCATGGATTCTTTTGAGGTTGAAGATGTCTGGAGGACACTTCAGCCACAACAGCCATGCTTAAATTCTTTGGCGGCTCTGTATAGATCATGCTCTCGTATTGAAAGCAGTCACTAGCTGCTCTACCCCCACATATACATCTTCAAAAGTTAAGAAGGACGGAGCCAGAATCAACCAGCTGAGGACTACATTTCAAAGAATCTGATTATGCATTAGCCCTAGGTCTGGATGAAGATCAATTTATTCAAGAACTGCAAACTAATAAACTTAAAACAACTAAAATGTTAATAAAGAAACAGCTATGGGACAAGGCAAATAGCTGACTTCAGCAGACCCGGCTAAAATATTTTGAAAATAGTGAAAATATGAGTAGACTTCTCACCTTAAAATTTAAGAAAATATCCAATATAAATTACATAGCAGGAGTTTGAGGTAATTAGGGTAATGTAGCACATGAAAAGATTACAGAGGCATCATTTTTTTAATATATCAACAAACTATAGATACAACCTATAACACCTATAGAATGCCATAGTTTCATTACCCCCATAGTTAAAAACAAAATAAATCAGGCAATAAAGGGATTATCTTCTACAAAAGCAACAGGGCTAGACTCTATTCCTTTAGATTTTTATACATTTTTCATTGCTACATTACGCCCCTTGCTAGCATTTCTGTTTATTTTGATCAAGAGTGATCACCAAACACCAACTTGATGTAACAAGACCAATATATCTGTATCTTAAAAAACAGAACAAAGATCCCTTTTGCTGCCGAGCATGCCATCTGATACCATTGTAAATGCAGACTCAAAAATATACACCAAAAATTATGACAAATACAATTTCTCCCCGAATTGCAAACTAAGTGGACCATATGCAGGATGGCTTTGTGCCCTAACAGGATACTACCTTTCACACACATTTAGCAGTTTCAGTCTATGATTTTGGATCTTTACAGGAAGTGTCAGCCAGGATGATCCTTTTGGATCCAGAAAAGGCATTCAACAGGGTCTCCTTGCCATTTTGCTGGAACCTATGTGATAGCTTAGGGTTCGGAAAAAAGTAAACGGATCCAAGCGGTATATAGTTGCATAACAGTGAATGTAATCTGTATGGGCAAGTTATCAGAAAATTTCCCTATTATAAGGGATACCCAACAAGGGTTAACACTCTTACCCCAGCTATTTGTCCAGCATCAGTGAGACCAGGTTTGCGGTGTCAAGCAGGGCAGTGCGATGGGTGGCATCGCCAAGCCACGGTGCAGGCAGCAGCATCGTTGACTGCATCATGGTGGTTTTTCTTCTGATTCAGCACAAAACACACAGTCCCTAGTGCTGTAGGCAGATGAATCTGCAGTCTTTGGTGTCTCTGAGACTTCCAACAGGAGGCAAGCTCTACTTCAAGCCCTTGGAGAATGTCACAAGCAGGATACAAAGTCCAGTCTTTGCTCTCTTTAAGACAGAAGCAGCAACTGCAGACCAACCCAGCAAAGCACACAAAGCAAAGGGGCAGTACTCTTCCTCCAGCTCTTCTTCTTGGCAGAGGTTCCTCTTGATCCAGAAGTGTTCTAAAAATCTGGAGTTTTGGGTCCACAACTTATACCCCTTTCGGCCTTTAGGGTATGCAAAGTTCAAAGAAAAGTCTTTGTTGATCACAAGATCCTGCCTTGCCCAGGCCTGGCTCCAGACACACACCAGGTGGATGGAGACTGCATTGTGTGAGGACAGGCAAAGCCCTTTCAGGTGTAAGTGTCAGCTCATCCCTCTCCACTCTTGCTCAGGGGACTCATCAGGATATGCAGGCTATACCCCAGCTCCCTTTGTGTCACTGTCCAGAGGGAATTCACAACAGCCCAACTGTCAGTCAGACCCAGATGTGGAATACACAAGCAGGCAGAGGCAAAGAATGGTTTGGGCAAAAAAGTGCCCACTTTCTAAAAGTGCCATTTTAAAACTGACAATCTAAAAACCATCTTTAACAAAAGGTATATTTTTAAATTGTGAGTTTAGAGACCCCAAACTCCAAGAAGGAATGTAAATATATAATTGATTTGAAAAGTCTGAAGCCACAAGGATTGAACAACGAACAGGATTTATCAGTATTTGTATAATGAAAAATAATAGTTCTAGCACTGTTAAAGCTATCACATTGTTTTAAAGCTGTTGAAAATCAGAAATGAGTTACATAGAAAATGTAACCGACAGCGAGTGAAAAGCCAAAGTGATTGGTATCTATTACCAACTTCTTAAAATGTCCAGTAGAAGGTGCTAGAGACCTGTTAACAAGTTTTGTAATTTTGTATTTTACAGTTCTTGAGTGCTGATGTAAATAATTAAATTGTTTATATCAATTAGAAAATATTGCCTAATTTAGGCGTGGTTTAGTAAGCCTTACTAGGCCTCGGCCAGCTTCAATTGACATCTCTTCATATTTGCAGAAAGAAATGTGCACCATTATTTTATGAGTTTTTCCACTCGCATGTTCCTGTCTGCTTTTTTATTCAGAAAATCATATTTTCCAAGCAATCACAAGTGAAAGTTTTCCGGCAAAGAGCCCCCCTTGGGGGCCCATCAGGCATTGCAGCACCAGCATGAGGAGGTGCAGTGCTCGATGATGAAGCATGTCACCTACTGGTGAGTGAGGGCACTTGCTTCTAACAAACTAATGTGTTTGATGACCTGGCGACTCCCCCTAATTGGCTGTGTGGTGTCCAACACATCGGAACAGTGTACTTTGATAGTATTAAATTATGGTACCTGGAGGGTGTACACTGGACCGGACAATAACTCCCTTTTTCCTCTTGTAGTTATCGTCTTTTCCTAGGAACCATTCATTAGCTGAAGTGTATATTGTATTTCTGTATTACATAAATGTAATGGCATTTTTGTCATTTGCTATGCACAGCTCATTCATTAATGTGCAGTTAAGTAGATATTTCTAGATGTATATTATTGAATGTGTCTTATGTATTAGAATGTTCATTGGCTTAATAGAATGTTACATTGCTAGTTTAACCCTAATACATTATAGCTTATCACTGAATGTGTGTGGCCTTTCTTTCTAAAATCCTATAGAAGGTTAGGTTTTGGGATATGAGCAAGACTTTCTTGGATTTAAACTGAGCAGACTCTATGTCTGTCTGTTTATTTGCTTTATTTTTGTTTATTTAAGAGTTTTATAAGGCACGAAAGTGGCCCAAAAGTATCAGAGTGCTGTACTTGGTAGGATACAGCTAAACTCAATACAAGCTTAGAAGATGCAGGCAGACAAAACAAATCATAATTTATATAACTCAGTTAGATGCTCTGTTCTGTAGTTTTCGTCGTGCTGTATGTCAGAGTAGACCTGACCAGAGAGCTTACTAGTCAGTGGAGGTTCTAGGTTTGTGTTCAGGTCTCAAAAAACATCCACTGGAATGCCTGTAAGCCAGGATATGCCTTGTTGGGGGCAGTGAACTCAGAGTCAGCTGCTGTCCCCTCATATAGGGAAGTTCATTATGCTGAGAGACTATTCATCGGGAATTGAATTCCTTTTGTCCTTTTGAACGTAATAGCTGATGGGTTTGGGCGTAGCCCAGGCGGGAGGGAGTTCCATATTCTGGGGGCTGTACAAGAGAAGGTGCAAGTGTTGGCACTTAGGGAATCTGTGCTGCAAAGGGATCAACTTCTGCCTGAGATGGTCAAACTGCGTGCTAAGTAGTTGGAGGTACTAGAGTGTTTTGCTTTGTGTTTCAAGTGGGTTATTTAGAGAGTGTTCCTGGCTTCAATGAGGAGCCACTGGAGCACTACGAGGGAAGGAGTTATGTGGTCAAAGCCTTTCGCTTCAGTTATCAGCCTTGCTGCAGCATTGAGAGTTGCCCTATATTTGTGTTGGTATATTATCTTTTGTTCAGGCTATTGGCTTGTTTCAGAGATGGATCTTATGTTAGCCCTGGCACAGATTATAATTTTGACAATTCTTTTAGCTAATTCATAATTGGTTAAGTATTTTGCCTTCTGTAATGATCTTAATTCCAATGCTACTTTATGGTTTGATTTGATACCCTGTCTTGCATAAAATATTTGATTTGGCTTTACACTGAGTCTTAGGAAGACTCAGACAGTCCTTATCCTGATTCTCGAACCGCTTAGTTCATTAATTAGAACGTCAGTATCCCTATCCACTCTGACCTCAAAATTCGCAATGTTCTTCTTTGTAGGTTTTTCTATCAGAACCTCCCAGGGATACTGTGCAAAAGCCTTGACAAACTGAAACTCCGATTCCGTTTATTATTTGAATGAACCAACAATGGATTCACTGTTGGGAAGCCCCAGAACCGAACGTTGCATGGTTGTAACCCTCAGCACATTATGGAGATCTTGTTTTTTTTTTTAGCATTGTTGATTAAAATCAAGCATGTATCCAAGCTGTGAAGATGAGACTCTTTGGACTCAGCTGAAAGGCAGCTGATGCCAGGCCATTTGTGTGAGGATCTCTTTTCACGTTCTCTATAAGGATCACTCTTGACGCCTACCTGAATGTCTCCTGAGGCTGCAGGGAAGCAACATGTAAGTAGCCCATTTGTGGCTTTGGCTTCACCTTTGCGCTGTGTTTTAATTGTAGTCTGTGTTCTGCACCTCACAGATTACTTGGAGGGAAAGTTGAAATAAAGTCTATTACTTTATTGCCTTTGTATCTGCCTATCCATTTTCCTGCATATTCTATCTCTGCTTGACTCTGAACTTGTCCCAATGACTTTTATACCTACTGGACTCTGAACTTGTCCCAATTACTTTTTATACCTTGCAATATTTAGACATGTGCAGTGAAAATAGTATCTTGGGGCTATCTTTTCTATGCATAAAGTAACCCTTGGCAAAGATCGTCAATTTATACTTAGTTGATCACATATGATCCACGTTTTGGTGCAGTAGCTGCTTGTCTGTGTGCAAACCAGTCTATTCCAGCCTCTGTGGATGCCTTTCTATCTATTCTTCCTTTTCAGTGTGTGCGTCTGCCTCACTGTCTATTTCTATCTGTTTTTCTCTACTCACATTAACACTATTAAAGAGCACGTGTGTACCTCCGAAAGCTTCTTAGTGCTGTTATTTATAAAGCTGGGCTTGCGTTTTATACCTGTTTATTCTGAGCCAATTACGTATGCTCTATGTTTCGCTAACATCAATATATCTGACTTTCTAGCTACAAACCTATAGGAATACATCAATAGATCTGACTTTCTGTTTATTTATCCATGCAAATCTGCCTACCTTTCTATCGGTCTCTCTATATGTCTGTGCAACATGTGGCGGAGGTAATGTCCCCACCCCCCCCCAGCAGATGAAGACCCTCCTCCAAACCTTAAATCAGGCCCTAAGTGTCTGCCAAATTTCAGGCATATTCCACAAATGGCACCAAAGGCTATTGTTGCATTGGCTCTCATTGTACTATTGAGGCTGCTGGATTTGGGTGGCAGCATCCCCTTAATTGTGGGGAAGTGAGTCCAATCCCTCAGCATGTGACAACTGTCAGCCTAATCCATTTCTGGCCAGCTAGCAGTGCTTCATCTCGACCCAAGAGCAGGAATGTTTGTGGCAACTGGGCGCATGACATGATGGCTTCTCAAGGAAATCGTGGTGGATCAGATCTCATCCTTTTCTCTCAGTTCCATTAGTCTCACAATACAAAGACAAAGAGAGGCAGGAAATGGTTCAATAAGATTTATTGGATCAGCTGCATCTTAGATAAAATGGCATTAAATGCAATATTCAGAATGATGAAACACACTACAAGCAAATGGTAACAAGGAAAGTGAAAGACAGGAAAAAAAACCACCATACTGTCACTTATGCACAATATATGCGATTCCTACCTAAGCTATGTTAGAGCACAGCAGGATAAGCTCTAATCTGCCCTTCAGGATTCCCTATGGGAAGACATCATCCCCCATACCTGAATATGACAGTGGTGAAGATGCCTGTTATCTATAGAGACACCATCCCCACGTAGGCCAAGGAACCAGTGGTCTCAGCAAGCAGCTGTAAAGAGGTCAGACAGCATGCAGTTGTGGTTATCTGGCTGGAACCTCTCTCTAAAGTGCATGGGACATGGAAGTGTTTTTATAATGAACAGCTAATGTTCTGAGAATATGTCACTACGTGAAGATATGTATGTTTCTGTGAATGTTAGAGATGCAGGGTACCACTTGTGCCGATAATCCTATCCCGCTGCAGCCTTGAGGAAAGCACAAAGTGAAAAGAATCTCATGTTCTATGTTCTTGCGAACTATGATGTGAATCCCTTCAGCGGTTTTTGCTCTATATTTTGTCAAAATCTCTCATGGTAACTTAAACGGAAAATGGTACACTATTAATCTGTCCTTGTGGTTTGACTGCACACTGTTGTTTAATCACAATGCCTGACTGCTGTGGCTAACCCAGCTGCTCACAGTTGATGTCAATGCAAGGTTGGCTTTCCATCGGAGTTGTGCACCGGATCTGGCTACCAGTGGTCGGTTGGGAGCAGGGAGTTGTTGCACGTAGTTTATGATTAAAAACAAAACATTTATTGAAAAAACAAAGGTTATAGTTTAGTTCTGCTTTAACTAAATGTAACCATATTAACATATGTTTAAAAATAAGTTAGACGTTCCCTGAAAAAAGCACTGCTAAAGTGGAGTAATTAATGCAAATTAAGACCGAAAAACCACTGGAATTGTCAACCTGTGGTTAGGCTGCAATCGAAAACTGGCACAACAGACATGCAAACCGTAACTGGAAATGTTATTTGTGACTGGAAAAGGTCACTCACAATACGTAGACTAATTGTCTCAGTCTGTCTTTAGGCACGCGACCTCCGGTAGATGTACGGCGGACCCCAGGAAGACAACAATGTACTCTCCTTTGGTCTGAGGTTTACGCGTCCCTATGATGCCTTGTCTCCACATGGGATGGGCGACCTACCAATCGACTGACTGAGACAATTAGTCTACGTATTGTAAGTGACCTTTTAGCACTTACTGTTTGTTTTTTTAGGAGAAGTTACAATTTACGGTCCTGATGAAGCGCCACTGGATCAATTTCTGACCGCACAGGCGCGAAACATGTCGACCTTCTAGTGTTAGGACAGAGCACATCTCCTCCTTTCCCTTTTTTTAGGAGTACAGGGGACATTACTCCCTTCTAGTACTCCTTCATTCATTTTTAATCTTGGCCTGATCCTCATTTTGAGCAATTAAATTGAGACATTGGGTGTTCAGAGCCAATTTTAACACACACTTCACTCTCCTTTTTCTCTCTTTGTCAGCACGTACTGCAGACTCCACTGGATCTGCGATACTATCTCCGGTCTAGTGCCACCACCACTTGTGTGGTGGCCCGTCAGATGTTGCAGTGCCGGTCTGACGAGGAGTTAGCCCAATGATGATGCTTAGCGTCTTATTTGATGCTTGAGGGCACTCCTATGACATTACTGACACTCTTTCGTCCTCATTGACAGAGCTGCTTGGAACAGTGTACTCTTTTTATTTATAAGTCCACGTTTAGGGAGAACGTACACTGGACCATTAATCCTCCCAGTCCCTCTCCTCTCTTTAGTATTAAATATTACAACCAATATATATTCTTATCTTATCTAAGATGGCAAGGCTATCATAAACTACAATAGTAAGCCATAATAGTAACTCTATCTCAGACTTATTATGTTCTTTTGGAGGAGTAGTGATTGTAAGGTAAATACGGGACACTTAAGGAAAGGTTAATAACAAAGGGCCCTATTACGGGTTTGGCAGACCGAGGACCGCCAAAGCTGTGGGGGAGGTCAGACCTCCCAACTCCTAGCGGTAAGACTGCCAGATTACAACCCTGGGTACCGCTGCCACCAGCATTATTGTGAATCCTGGCAGAATGGTGGCAGTCAAGAGTCAGGATCCACCGCGGCGGCACTTAGTTCAACGCCGTCATGCTAATCACAAGTCCTGTTTCCACCAGCCTTTTCATAGGGGGGTCTCCGCCATGAAAAGGCTGGTGGAAAGTTAGTGCCGAGGTGCCACAGGGGGGCCCCTGCACTTCCCATGCCCATGGCAGGGGCAGTGCAGGGCCCCCGCCTGCACCCTTGGAATGTGCACTGTCGGCAGCACTGACAATGCGCATTCCGAGGGTGCTGTTGTGCCACAACATTGCCCTCAGCTTCTTTAAGGGAGCCAAGACCAATTCTGTGGCACTGTTTATGCCAGTCTGACTTGCTGTAACTTCATAATACGATGTTTCCACTGGTCAGCCCAGTGGAAACATCGTAAAACTACTGGGGTGGAGGCCACTGGTATGACAGCAACCTGTTCCCGCGGCTTTAGATCATTCCAACCACCAAAGTCGTAATCAGGCCCAAATTCTTGTGGAATGGAGGTATGGAGTGTAAATTTCTGATAGGTTTTTTGTATGGTGCTTATTAAAGTAGAATACGTAGTGGAAAATGAGGTTGGGAAGGAAAAGCTTGTGCAAAGGAAAGAAAACTCCCATTATCAAACAATTGATGAACTCATTTTAGACAATTTTTCTGCCACAATTTCCAAAATATAGTTTATTAATCTTAATATGTTTGTTATACCAAAATGATGAATTGAGAAAATGGTATATTTAATATTGTTATGGGTAGTATACATGGGTAGTATAATGGGACATAAACTCTTACAAAAAAAATTCAAAATAGGAAAAGATAAAGGAAGGGGTTTCTGTGTAAAGGTTAAGAATTCTTGGATTGAAAAAGGGTGAAAAAAAGTTATTTCAACATCCACCCATAACGGTGTTGTAATAGAGTCATCCTCGTTTAATTAAAAAAAAGTGGTTTGTTTGAGGAAAAATGCTGTATGATGTAAACGAAAGTCCTGGAAATTTACCCAATTATTAGGTTTTTTAAAGTTTTTGGAGAGACATTCAAGGCTTTTTTTATTATTCCACAGGAATCTAGATGGAATTGAGTTAATTTTACTAAAATAATGACAGGGAATAATGATTGGAATATTAGATAAATAAAATTGTATTAAAGGGACTAACATCATGCTATGGGTGTTTAACCTGCACCACTGGGATAGGAAGAGAAGATTCTATTTGGATACGAGGGAAGTAATAGTGGAATGAACCTGCAACATATTTGAAGAGACTGTTTCTTTTGTAGAAGCTTCAAACCAAAGATCCAGGTTTTTAATTTTGTCTTGATTCCAGTGAAAGTGAAAGATCTTAAAAACTGCATGACAAAAGAAATTATGTAAAGGAAGTATTTCACATTTGTCTTTGTTCACTTTGTATCCCCAAACGGAGGCACAGTTATTAACTTCCATCAGGAAAGCTGGTAGTAAAGATTGTAGCTTTGGCATGAAAGTAAAATATCATCTGTATAGGCAGAAAATTTCAATGGATCATTCCCATGTTGAAAGTTACGAAGAGCAGGATTCAAACAGAGTTTCATTAGGAAGGGTTGCAAAGCGAGGATAAATAAGAGTGGCGACAAAGGACATCTTTGACGGACCACCCTGTGAAGTGCAAAAGAGGAGGATATGAGGCAGTTCACAAAAATGGATGCCCTGGATGAAGAGTATATTAATGATACTAGCTGTAGAAAGTACCCTCTTTTTTGCATGGTTGCCATCACTTTTTGCCTGCTGTCAGTGTGTTTTGACTGTGTTCACTGGGATCGTGCTAACCAGGACCCTAGTGAATGTGCTCTCTCCCTCTAAATTTGGTTGTTCCTGACTTAGTGCACCCCACAATTGACATACTGGTGCCCCCTTGCTCCAAACTTGTCTGGGAGCCTAGTGTTAGAGTAGGTAGGGACTTCTACACCACTGTAGCTAGACATCATGTCTTAAGCAGAGCACACCTCTCAGGCCCTGGGCTCTCAGTATGAGGGTCTAACTTTCAAAGAGTTAATGAAGCTGTGTGCTGAGAGACAGCTAAAGACAGGGAGAAACAAGAGTATGCTTCTTGGCTTAATCACCCAGGCTGACCAGGACAATGTGGGTAGCCAGGAGGAGGGAGAAGTAGAAACTGACCCTCCAGTCCTAGAAAGAGTAGACTTAGGCTACACTGGGGAGGGTCAGGAAAAACCTGGGGAACACCACAGCCCTGTTAGGAGCACTGCAGGTAGTGAGAAGGGGGGGGTCATACCAGTAGGCACACCTTTACTCCTAGAGGGTTGGTTCAAAGGGTTCCCAAGAGGAGAGATAGATCCTTCTCTGTCCATTCCCATGTCTCCTCAGTCTCTGAGGGGACCCACTACTCCACTTCAGGGGAAGATTCCCTAAATAGGGGGGTAAGGCAACTGAGGCTGGAGGAAGCCAAGCTGAGGCTGCAGCAGCAGCAGCTGGCCGTAGATAGGGAATCATTGGCAGTGGAGAGGAAAAGGCAAGGTTTGGGGTTAACACCTCATGGTGGCAGCAGTTTCAATTTCAGTTTCACCAGGGTAAAGAGGACTCTTTTGACTCTAGGAATTTGAACAAGGTAGTCCCACCTTACAAGGTGGGAGATTATATTTACAAGTGGTTGACTGCTTTGGAGAGGGTCTGTAAGCTACAGATCCCCCAAAAGCAGTGGGCAGCAATTTTGTGGCTCTCATTCTCTGCTAAAATTAGAGACAGACTCCTCACTGTGAGAGAATAGGATGCAGACAATTACACAGTATTGAAAGCAGTACTGTTAGATGGGTTTAATGCTACATATGTAGACAACCAGGCCACAGGGCAGGTGAGAGCACTTGCCCTAAAAATAGCACCAAGCCTACTACCACCACTACCACTAGTACCCCTAGCACCTCTGGTAGCAGCAGCAACAGTGGTAGCAGTAGTCAGCCTAAAAGTGTAGTTGGGTTCTCCTTTGGATCTATAGTGTGACCTGGGGTAGGTGTAGAGACCCCAGAGATAACTTTTGTCTCTAAGGGTGGCACTGGCCTTGCCAACCTAGCTACTTGCCCCCTTAACATGGATAAGTACAAGCAGCATATCCTGGTAAATGGTGTTGAGGCTGAGGCCTACAGGGGCACCATAGTTACTGAACAACTAGTGGCACCTGAACAACACCTACTTCGTCACAAGTACCAAGTTACTGAAGTGAATAACTCCACTCAGTCCCTCGCCATAGCAATGGTAGACTTTAGCTGGGGTGAAGTTACTGGCCCTAAAAAGGTGGTAGTCTCTTCTAACTTGCCTGTAGAGTGCCTCCTAGGTAATGACCTGAAGACCTCAGCTTGGGCTGAAGTAGAGTTCCTAGACCATGCAGCCATGCTGGGCATCCCTAAACACCTCCTCATCTTAACCTCAAAACAGGCTAGAAAGCAAGGAAGAAAAGGAGGCCTGGAGCCGGAAATAATGGCCCAGAACATTCCTACAAACCTAGACAGGCAGGTTACAGAGTTATCTCCTGTCCACACTCCCACTGAGGACCCCACTCCTCTGAAGTAGGAAACCACCCCTAGGGCGGAACCTGTACCACAGAAGCCAAAAGCTATAGCAGCTGAACTTCTAGGGGTAAAAGAATCCCTCTAGAAGGAAACTAAGATAGAACAGAAAGCCTGCCCTATTTTAGAAAACTTAAAGCAGCCCTCCTTTCCTTTCATGGAAACTTTGGGGCAGCAACTCTGCACCACCCCTGACAATGTAGGACAGCAACCCTGTCCTTTAGAGCCTTTGGGACAGCCATCCTGTCCTGCTCTACCCCTATTAGGACAGCACCCCTGTCCTGCTCTACACCTCTTTGGAAAGCAACCCTGTCCTACTATAGAGCCCTAGGGACAGCCATCCTGTCCTGCTCTATTACCCTTAAGTCCACAACCTCCAACTAGGGAACTAGAGGGCCCACAGTTTACATTCATCACAGGTCAGACACCCAGACTGATAGGGTGGTCCACTTCCCCACAAGAAAGGAGACATTTAGTGGAAAATAACACTGGGAGTAACCACTCAAATGCAGATGTACTCTCCAGATATTTCCACTTAGACAATAAGGACTTATCTGGCCAAGGTTAGTCTTATTGTTCTTCTTTTTTTGGGGGGTGAGGGGGTTATGTAGGAAAGTACCTTCTTTTGGCATGGTTACCCCCCACGTTTTGCCTGCTATCAGTGTGTTTTGACTCTGTTCACTGGGATCCTGATACCCAGGACCCCAGTGACTATGCTCTCTCCCTGTAAATGTGGTTGTTCCTGACTTAGTACACCCCACAATTGGCATACTTGTGCCCCCAAGTAAGTCCCTAGTATATTGTACTTAGGTACCCAGGGCATTGGGGCACCAAGGGTTCACCATGGGCTGCAGCAGATATTATGCCACCCATGGGAGCCCATGCAAAATGTGTCAGGAGGCCTGCCATTGCAGCCTGCATGAAAAGGCACATGCACCCTTTCTCTACAGGACACTGCACCAGGTCATTGTAAGTCCGCTTTATGGCAGGCCCTTCTAGCCTAGAGGGCAGGGTGCAAGTACCTGTGTGTGAGGGCACCCCTGCATGAGCAGAGGTGCCCCTACGAACTCCAGCTCAATTTTTCTGGACTTCGCAGGTGCGGGGAAGCCACTTTACCAGTGTACAGGACACAGGTCACTACCTGTGTCCAGCTACATAACGGTAATTCCGAACCTGGGCATGTTTGGTATCAAACATGTCAAAATCATATTCCAATACTGTTGCCAGTATTTGTTGTATGATTACATTCACTTTGGATCTCATAAGAGAACCCCCAGCTTTGTTCCTAGCAGTTTGCAGGGTTTTCCCGGGCAGCCCACGCTGCTGCCATCCTACAGACAGATTTCTGCCCTCCTGCTGCTTGACCAGCTCGAGCCCAGGAAAGCAGAACAAATGATTTCCTTTCAGCATGGGAGGCAACACCCTCTCCCTTTGGAAAACAGGTGTTACATGGCATGGGAGGGGTAGCCTCCCTAAACCGCTGATATGCTTTAAAGGGCACATTTGGTCCCCTCTTTGCATAAATCGGTTTGCACCAGTCCAGGGGACCCCAGTCCCTGCTCTGGTGCAAAACTGGACAAGGGAAAGGAGAGTGACCAGTCCAATCTCCATCACCACTCCAGGGGTGGTTCCCAGAGCTCCTTCAGGTGGCCACTTGATTCTGCCATCTTGAATCCAAGGTAGGCATCTAAGTGGCCAGGTCAGGCATGTGATGTCACAGCTCCCTGATAGGCGGTCACCTTTCTAGGTGACCAATCACCCTTCCTGGGCTATTTAGGGTCTCCATCTTGGATAGGTTCTCAGATTTGATGTGCAAGATTCCAGCAGGACTCCTCTGCATCATTTACTTCAACTTCTGGCCATCTGGACTGCAAGTGGACCCTCTAGGCACTGACAATGTGCAACTCCAGCGATGACTCCACCTTGCAACATTGTTTCTCTGGCTCCTTACAGAAATTGCAACATTTCCCTGGCTGTGCATCCTCTGAGGGTGACAAGTCTTCAGCCTTCACAAGAAGCAAGAAGGAATCTCCCTTAGATTGAAGGAGTCACTCCCCTGAATCTGCAGGTACTCGCTGCAACAACGACTGGCTGTGTTCATTCTCTGTCCACCGGAACTGCGTGGATCCTGCATCACAGGTCTGGAGTGGTCCCCTTGGTCCTCTCTTCCAGCTGTTCAACCTGGAAGATAGTAAGCCCTTGCCTGTCCCTGCAGGACAGTACCCCTGTGCACTGCAACTCTTGCAGCTACCAAGGCTTATTGGCCCTTTGTTCAAGAGATCTTCAGGCTTCGTGTAGCCCCGGCCTCCAGCACTCTTCCCTGGAAACCACAGTCTCCTGTCTGCTGCTCCAGCGACTAGGGACTACTCTCCATGGTTTCCTGAGTAGGGCACACAGCGACTCCTGTGCCTTCAGCCTGTGAGTTGCTTGTGGGGTCTGCATCCTCGATTTCTGGCTCTCCTCCCTGCTGAGGGTCACCTGGGACTCCCCTCCTTGGGTTGAGTCCCCTCTGAACCTTCCTGGTCCCTGGCAGCTTTGTAACTCATGCCTTTGCCAAGGTTTGTTGGTGGTTTTTCCACACCACTGTCTGACTGCAACTTTTCTTCTGAGTGGGACATTGACTGCATCACTACTGGAACTCTTCTCCTGCTCCTGTGCTGAATAGCCGACTTTTGGTCTTCACCATCGACCTGGTCCTGCATCTCCAGAAGGGTGGGTAGTGGCTCCTGCCACAATCGGACACTCCAACTCGAACTGGACTTGGTCCCCTTCATCTGCAGGTCTCCTTCCGTCAGGATCCATCATCTGTTTCCTCCAGTCTTACTTGGGTCTTGCACAGTCCTTTTACAAAGTTTATCTGTGGATTTGGGGGGAAATCAGGTACTTACCTCTTCTCTCCTTGTCGCAGGGGGTACACCCTGGTACTCACCTTTTTGGGGTTCCTAGTTCCTCCAGCTCACCTCTACACTTCCTTGGTTGGGGGACTGACTTTTGCATTCCACTTACTTAGTATAAGGTTTGGTCTCCCCCTAGGGTCTCCATTATTTTCTGCTATTTCACTGTTTTCTATTGCTTTCTATGGCAATTCCTGACTTCTAATGTGTACATAATAGTGTGTTTACTCACCTGCTGGTCAAATATTGCCTATACAGTATTTTAGTATTTGTGTTACCATAATAAAGTACCTTTATTTTTGTAACACTGCTTGGTTCTTTCATGTGTGTAAGTACTGTGTGACTAAAGTGGTATTGCATAAGCTTCCCATGTCTCAAAGAAGTATTTGCTGCTTATCCACAGCTACTTCTAGAGAGCCTTGGCTTCCTAGACACTGCCTACATTTCACTAATATGGGATACCTGGTATAAGGTGATAACACCGTAGGTGCTCACCACACAAAAGGCCAGCTTCCTACACTAGTATTATGAATTTTGCACCAAAACTAAACCAGTAAACGATGGCGAAAATAAAATGCCAATCAACTTGATCAAATGCCTTTTCAGCATCCAGAGTGATGGCGATTAATGATTTTTTATAGGTGTTAGATTTACTTAAGATGTTAAAAAACAATCTAGTGTTATCCAATAGTAATCATCCCTTAATAAAACCAGATTGTTCTCTGTTAACTTAGGAAGTAGAGGTTCAAGACACAGAGTCAGAATTTTAGCAAAAAAAGTATAATTAGAGATATAGGTCTGTAATTTTTACACATCTTTGGATCTCTATTATCTGTGGGAGTGAGACAGATTTAGATTGAATGAAACATGAAAAGAGTTGGTGTAATGTTGAAACTAGGATCTTAGAGAAATGTATATAAAATTCTATGGTGTACATAGGTCAGAGAAAGTTCGAACAAACTAATTTAAAACATCTTCATTTCTATGAAGAAGATAATAAGAAGTATCTAAAATAGACTCTACTTTTAGACCTATCTTTTTTAATTTTAAGGTAATTTGCAAGAAGCTTCCCAGATGTATTTTGCCCTCCATGATACTTAATGCTGAATTTAAGGAGATAAGAGTTAGCAATTTCTGTTGAATTCTTATTAAAGGTAAATATGGTTTGAATTAAGACAGGATTTAGATTTACAAGTATAGTAAAATAGTATAAATATTCTGGTCATTTAATATGATTCATGGTTTGAAGTAGTTTTTTGGAAGCAGACTTTCTAATAAAATATCTAGATGTTGCTTTGAATGCATCCCAAATAGTCTGAGTGGATACCTCAGAGGTATCATTATGTATAAAAAAAATTGAGTTGGGAACTTTTCAGTAATTTGAATAAAATTAGTGTTGTGAAGCAATGAATTATTGCATCTCCACCTTCTGTTTCCCGAGCAATGTGGTATGAGATCTAAATCTACAATAACAGGAGCATGACCAGAAATTAATATAGATCCGATTTCTGAACTCAAAATATGCTGTACGAGGTGTTGTGATGGAAATAAATAGTAAATTCATGATTGAGAGGAATGGTCAGAGGAGAAAAAGGTATAGTCTTGTAAGCTAGGGTTACACATTCTCCAAGCATCAGTCAACGTTCTTAGTTTGATAGTAGAGGTAAATTGAGAAAACATGGATAATGGAATGAATTTAGATTTAGAATTACGGTCAATAAAAGGATCCATAATAGTGTAGCAATCACCCCTAAATATTAAATAGTTATCCATTAGAGATAACAATTTAGATAGAATTTCAGGCCAAAAGGATTTATCTGATTGTGTGGGTGCATAAACATTAACATTTGTTAGAGCTATTTTATTGAAAGTTAGAGTTATAATAATCCATTTACCTATATTATCTAAGTCTTGAGAAATAACTTTAATGTCTACAACTTATGACAAAGTATGGCTGTTCCATTCCTTTCCTCTATGCCTGGAGATGAAAATACATGTCCAACCCATTGCTTTTTATGTTTAACTGTTTCAGCATCAGATACATAAGTCTCTTGCAATAAAACAATATCTCCTTTTGGTTTAGATAAATGCTTTAATTCTCTTTGACGTTTTATAGGAGAGCCCAAACCTTTAACATTCAAAGAAACAATGCTTAATTCCATCTAAGAAGTAACAAGAAATCTGTAACATATGTTATGTAACAATGATATTTCAATTAGCATTAATGTATAGTCAATGCATATTTTAATAAGAAAGGCAATGATAAGATATAGGTCCTCATTACGAAGACTGCCAAAGCCACTGCAGCCAGCATACCACCAGTGCTGGCAGTCCTATTAGGAGTTTTCCACTGGGCCAGTGGGTGAAAACAGTGTTTCCACCTGCTGGGCTGGTGAAAAACTCACCACAACATTGAAGCCGGCTCATAACCGAGCCGATGGCAATGTTGAGGTGCGTCGGGTGCGACAGCACCCGCCGTACCTTTTGCTGCCCGTAATTTGGGCAGTGAAAAGCATGACAGGGCTGTCCATGAGGGCCCCTGCACTGCCCATGCCAAGTGCATAGGCAGTGCAAGAGCCCCCATGGGGCCCCAGGCACCCCCTTTCCTGGGCAGAAAGGGGACTTGTGATCCCTAGGGCAGCGCTGCTTGCAGAGCTGGCCTGGGGGATTGCGACCTCCAGGCTGTTGACAGATGGAAACCTGGTGGTGCCGGTGGTCGGACCGTGGCCCATCTGGCATGGTCTTAATAGGGCGGTCGGACCGCCCTGTCTGCAGCGGTCTGACCGCCATCGCGAGTGTGGTGGTCTTGACACCGCCACACTCCTAACGAGAGCCATAATGTAGAGAGAAAGTAGGAATGTAAGGAATGTATCAGGAAGAGAGAACAGAAGAGAAGATAGAAGAAGAGAGATTGAGGATGAAACTGATAATGTAAAAAGAGAAAAATAGATGCATAGAAGAGTATAACAGGCAACAGAAACATACCTACAGGACAAATACAAAAGTTAAGGTGGTGAAGCCACAAGAGGAAGATGACACAACCGTAACTCCACAGCAGCCGACGTGGGAGTGTATATCGGACCATACAAAACTTTACTACAAAGGTGTATGTGCAAATGGATAATATCTAAGGAGAAGAGAAATAAAAAGTAATTAACAAACATAAATCACATGTAATATTACATCTGTACTTAAGAAAGGCAACACTATAAGAGTAACAGGGATGCAATAATTATTAACATCCTAACATTATGAAGAACAAGTATCCGACCCTTTCAAGATGTCCATCGTCTCACCCCTGCAAGTATCAATAAATTTCAGCAGGAGAACCAGGTCCTCATGTGTTGTAGTTTTATTATTTTAAGTTACCTTAAATAAGAAGGGGCTGGAAAATACCATATTGACCGTTTGACTTAAGTGCTGGAGGCATAACCAAGAATTTGTTCAGCTTGTCTACAGTAGATTTGGCATAGTCTAGTGCACAGAAGAGAATGAATCCAGCCTAGGAGATATGACCCTTTACTTTGGCAGCTTTGATAACTTTGACAAGGTCTAGATACTTTAAAAAGCAAAGTATTATTTCTCTAAGTTTCTTAGATACTGAAGCAAAATGTGAGGGGTGACCAAGTCTATATGCTTTTTGTCTATTCAATAGGGGTGATGGAGGCAGATTGAGAAATTTGCGCAAAAATGATTGAAAGAAAGATGTGGGATCCTATCGTTCAATTCCTTCAACCAGGTCATATATGTGCAGATTATTTCTTCTATTGTGGTTTTCCATGTCCTCTGCTTGCGTCTTTAAAGTTGCAGCTTCAGATTCCAGCACCTTAACAATCATCGCAGAGTGGGTCATTACGA
The DNA here is from genome assembly GCF_031143425.1 of Pleurodeles waltl. NCBI lineage: Eukaryota > Metazoa > Chordata > Amphibia > Caudata > Salamandridae > Pleurodeles > Pleurodeles waltl. The sequence goes on from NC_090447.1 coordinate 1,140,707,718, forward strand.
GTTTGGTTGTCCCATGACCACAATATTGGCGGTGGCGGTCATACTGCCAACAGGCTGGTGGAGAAGACTGTCATATTATGACTTCGGCGGTATTCCCTATGGAATACAGCCAAGGCACCACCACTGCGGTCAGACCGCCACAGACGACTAAAGGCACCTGCAGGCTGGTGGAAACCATGTTTCCATAGGACATATTATGAGGCTGCACACCGCCAAGATTTCTGCTGCGGTCGCACCACCATGGAAACCCAGGCAGAAACTAACTCTATAAAAGGAGACAGTCACCTATAGGAAGCCATACTTGTTCGGAGCTGCCATGGAACCACAGCTAGACGTCATCCTGCTGCTCCTGCTCACTGAAAGACTTCGGA